>NC_086153.1:72865812-73490812 GCF_035149785.1 Candoia aspera | reverse complement strand
GACTTTGCTGTCTTTGACACTTGCAATTCACTGAAATTGTACATGCCTTTGACAGGGATCAATTGAAAAATGGATCTTGGATCTGCTCCCAATTACTATTCATAATCATGGCTCTTGCCAATTAGACTTATATGCAAAACAGGCTAATGCAGGCAAAATTTGAAAAGATGAAATATGGCATTAGGTAACGGAAAAAGGTATGAGTTTTAAAGGTTACTTAAATTACTATATTTCTATTTCTGTGATTCTTAGTATTCTCTTAAAGCTCACAAAACTTCCATTTATTTACTTTTGCCAATTATAGGCACTAATTCAAAACGAATACTCACCCTGCTTTCCTTTGTACAGTACATTGACTTTAGGTCAATCAAAATCAATCTACAGTATCACTTCAGTTGATTTATTCTTCAACTAACATTTGGAATACCCATGGAGATAGTTACATTACAGTACTTATTAGCCTTATATGACTTTATATAAGATACATTCTTTCCCCTTTCCCACATGTTACGTATTTTACTGTTCTTACATTCTAAGTTATATCTACAAATAAAGTCTCTTCTCTCCTCATTATCTTTGTTCTTTGCCAACTGTGTCACCAGAGCTCCATTTAAGATTCACATTTTAGATCCATACTATCAATCCTCCCATGACTCCTTAATCTTTAAACAAGACTCTGATGACTTGCTACTTTGGGCACTATCAAACAAGGCTTTTGAGCACTATCAAACAAGGCATATGAATTCACTTCTGAGTTCATATTCAATTAGTAAATTGGAATATTTCTGTAACTGGTATTCAGTATGGTGTTCAGCACTGGACTGCTGAATTAAGTTGCACAACTGTACACCATGACATTATAAGACTAATATGGCTGCCTATCTTATACAATAATCTTAGGTAGCTCACAACAAAGTCAGTACAACGATAATATAAAAAGACTGCATAGTCTTCCCAATGTAGCACCATGATAACCCATACTCCATACTCACTGGCTCATCCCCATCCTAGCCCAATGCTTGGGAGGAAGAGCCAGAATTTCATGGCCTTTCAGAAGGGCAAAAGGGTTGGGGCCTCCTAGATCTCAGGTGGGAGGCTATTCCAAAGGGTCGGGGTGACTATGGAGAACACACATCTCTAAGGTCCCACCAGATGACAGCATCTGGGGAGCATTCCCTGGATTGTTTTAAGGTTTTAGATATTAAAACAGAGTATTTGGAAGCATTTTGAAATTCTGCAATCTTTGTGTTTACTTAAACCAGTGTTTCTCAACCTTGTGAACTTTTAAGATGTGTGGACTTCAACTTCCATGACTGGCTAGAGAATTCTGGGAGTTGAAGTCCACACATCTTAAACTTCACAAGGTTGAGAAACACTGACTTAAACTATCACTGTGTCTGGGGGAGTAAACAGGGAAAAGAGAAAATAAATGTAGTTGAGAAGGACAGTCTTGCAGAAGTTAGATATATTTCACCATAATCTTCTCTCTCTCTCTCTCTCTCTCTCTCTCTCTCTCTCTCTCTCTCTCTCTCTGTGTGTGGGTGTGTTTGTAGTATGGATGGAATGTGGTACCTCTTTGTGTCTGCTTTGTACAATAAAGCATGTAACATGAAAGGAAACTGAGTGAAATTATGCTGCAGTTTCACAAGTGACAATTTCACAAGTGACAAGAGAAGAACAATGGCAGTATGCAGAAGACAGCGCATGGCTGAATCTCTTATATTAAATTGCCAAAAGGGGAAAATGTTAATTTGTTTTTAAAGTGGTATGACTATAGAGCAGGGTTTCTCAACCAGGGACCCGTGGAACCATAGGGTTCTGTGAGAGGTCACTAGGTGTTCCCTGGGAGATCATGATTTATTTAAAAAATTATTTCAAATTCAGACAACTTCACGTTAAAGAAGTAGGTTTCATTCTTTTAGTTTAAGAACACTGTTAATGCATATATACAGGACTACCCATGAAACGAATATAACAATTTTGTAACTTGTGGCCTCTATTTGAGCCTGAATGTGCAGGGGTTCCCTGAGGCCTGAAAAATATTTCAAGGGTTCCTCCAGGGTCAAAAGGTTGAAAAAGGCTGCTATAGACTATACAGTAGTATTTCTGTTTTCAAAAATAAAGAAAAAGTCAAAGACTATGCCAAATAAAACGAAGAGTTTCTCAGTCACGAAAACAAAGGCAGTTTCAGCTTAGTGCTGACCTATAGCACAATTTGACTCTGTGCTGCAGGAGCTGTGCTGTAGCTATAGCATGTTGTGGCTTAACGGACACAAATATGCCACTCTGAGACAAAGGGTGCCGTAGCAGCGAGGGATAGGAAAACTGTGACCCTTCAGATCTTACTAGATTACAAAGCCCATTATTCCTTATTCTGGCAAGGTTAATTAGAGTTGCAGTCCAAAAACGTTTAGAGGACCATATGCTTTTCCCTAGTGTACAATCACTCAGTTGGCCAAGTTTTATTCTATCTCCATTTCCTTGGAATCTTGGATTCTGGGAGCAGCATAACAAATGTTTTATTAGCTCATGGCAAGTTTATAATGCGGCAGCATAGGGTAAATGCTGCCTCACTTCATGGCTAAAGGTGCCAGATGGCTAGTTTCCCATGTGGTTGCAGTGATGAGTTTACAAGTAGACAGCAGTGAGGCAAGCTGGTCATCAGCAACTGTCAATATATCTACTCAAAGTTAGGATGAGAAAGAAAAAGACAACAGGTGTGAACGAGGAGCTTGGAAAGCAGTCATCTGAACTGGCCCTAAGAAACAACCCTACTTGTACCACTCATCAAATGCAAGTTTGCAGCGTGAATGTTAACAGGAGACAGTGTACAGCTTCAGGTCCATTCTTCTTCAATATTCAAATAGTTGAAATGACTCTTTCCTAGATCAGAATCACTAGGACAGTATCTGAGACATGCCTAAACAGCTGGAAACTGCTACTGCTTTTCTCAATGCAGCAAGAAGGCCAAGAATGCAACTTACTGAAAACTGGCTGTTTAACCTAGCTGATTTGTTGCACTATGCAGCAATACACCAGAGACCCTTAGAGCAAATTCAAGCTGCGTCATTCCCCCAAACAGAAACGATGAAAGAGAACTTGGATACTAAAGTACAGAAACAGAAAGGAAGGAGGAAAAAAGGACTGAAGATGAAAATGGGACCTGTAAACAAAAATGCAAAATTCCTGATGGAAATTTCCTTGCAGGATATATCCCAGTGGTGTCACACAGAACCTGTATGGGATCCAGGAAAAATATGAGAAACGAAATCAACTTAACATTGTTGCATCCAAATAGCAATGGGTTGTGGGGAAAAGTTCTACTAGTACTAGTGTTAGTGCTACCCAATTTTGTTTTGCAAAAGAGAAAAGTCACTTTTTAAAGTTTATAACTGAAATGTGTCTATGCATTATATGAAATTTCTGTTCTCCTCCCTCCTGGGTACAAGCATTGGAACAGCTGTAAAAATAAGGAATAAACAGCATTCCCTAAACTGGACAAACAAAGCATGCAATTATGGCAGTTTTTATACAAGCCTATTGGTTTATCATGCCATGGATTCAAATTATAAATATTTGCATATAGTTCCCCTTCCCTGCTTTTCACACTCATTCCCTTAACTGGCAGCAGCCTCCACCTGCTGGTCCAGCAGGAGCTGTGAGTTCAGGAAGCCTCAGATTGCAGAGTTGCTCTTCAAAAGGAAGAAAAAAGCCATCCAGGGGGTCAAAGCTGGTGCAATCCTAGAATTGGCAGGCTTCTAAAGTTACAACCACTCCAGTCTGAGCCAGTTTCTCCCCATCCAGGTCTTGACAGATCCATAACTGCCTATCATTGGTATTTTTTATTTTATTTTGTAAATTTATATAGTAGCTGCCCATCTCACATATATGAGTAAGTGCTAGACTCTAGGTGCAGACGGAAGTGGGTTGAATACTTGATACACTAGAAAGCGATAGAGGGCAGCAATCACCTCTACAGGGGCAGCTGAGTTACAGGACACCTCATGTGATCTAGGGGAATTACCGGCAGAAGAGGGGAGCAACACAGCTGCATTTCATTCTCACAACCTGTGAACTCGGGAGCGGGTATGAGTCTGAAGGGAAGGGTGATGTAATGGTATGTGGGAAAGACCTTGGGCGACAGGACCAAGAGATGCAGCCAAGGAAACAGATAAGAGACAGAGTAGCCCACAGCTGGACAGTGGGGAAGGCAAGAGGCTCAAAAGGGACCTTCCCTAGTTTCTTGGGCTGTAAAGGAGATGCGGGGAGAGACGTACTTTCAGACTTGCAAGATTCTGTTAATGCAACCTTACAATAAAGTAGAATTAGCCCATCTGGTTGTGATTCCTATCTGGTTTACCCCACAAGGCCGACAGTAACATACAAAGTTTAAAACACAAAACTGTATAACAAAATAACCAACCCCCACAACAATAAAAATGATTTTAAAAACCTGTTAAAAATCCGTTTCATTCAAATTCCTCTGAAGTTGCTGCATGACCACCTTCTCAACAACCTTCCCTAAAAAGGGAAGATGGGACACTGGACGAAAATTGTCCAGTACAATTGGTTCTAGCAATGACTTTTTGAGGAGAAGGCAGACCAAAGCCTCTTCAAGGGGTGAAGGAACCACACCCTCTCCCAAAGAAGAATTTACCACCGCCAAAACCCAGACACATGTTGACTCCCTTGAAGCCTTCGCCAGCTGGGAGGGGCATGTGTCTAATACAAAGGTGGACAAGCTCAGATTCATGAGGACCCTGTCCACTTCCTCAGGTCCAAACTCCTCCCAGATAACATGGCTGGACTGCACCCCAGGCACCTTGGCAGGGCCAATACCAAGACCGGTGTCTAACTGGGAACGAACCTGAGCAATATTGATGATTCCTCATCCGAAACAAATGGATGATCTCATCCAGCAGATTTATTTAAATGTTAAACAAGATAGGAGAAAGGGCTGGACCCTTCAGCATCCATTTCAGTCCCCGGGATGAAAAAGATTGCCTACCTCTCTTTAACAACAAACACGGCAGCTTTAAAAAAAAAGGTTGTGATGCAAGCCCTTTTCCTCCTGTGCTGTTCTCCCCATTGACCACCTCCCCAAAAGTGGTTAGAAGCATGCAGCAGAGTTATGGTTCCAGTTGGAAAAACTAATTAGGTGAAGGAAAATGATATCAGACAAAAAAGGTTAAAACTGCCTAATGAAGCTAGTTACATCCCAACTCCTTATCTGCTTCAGATTTAAAGAAAAATTGTCAAGATGCAGGTAATATACAGATCTCCTGTGTCACAAGTTGTTGGGTTCTTACAGTCCTGATACATATCATTAATATACACATCCAGTGCAAGGAAGCAGTT
The DNA here is from genome assembly GCF_035149785.1 of Candoia aspera. Taxonomy (NCBI): domain Eukaryota; kingdom Metazoa; phylum Chordata; class Lepidosauria; order Squamata; family Candoiidae; genus Candoia; species Candoia aspera. Next base: position 73,485,454 of record NC_086153.1, on the reverse strand, counting down.
GTTTTCATGCATGCTTTTTGGTGGAAAAACATAATTTGTTGGTTCAGATTTAAAAACAAGTCTCATTCAAGAAAGTAAAAAGAGCCAAGCTAGATAGTCTAGCTTGTTGCAAGGCTACCTGAGATAGTTCCAGTGGTGTTTGGTTTTGCATGTCATTGAAAATACATCATCTCTGGCATTTAGACTGATATTCTTGCTCAAAGATTTAAATGAGGTATTCAGTAAATATGCAAAATTACCATTATCTTGGAGAGACTGATTGCCTAAATGCTTTCTTTCACTATTTAATCCATGCTACCCTAAATGGATGCAGATATTTTGGGCCCACAACTCAAGAATTTCTGGTCATCATTATTGGGAAACCAGGGAATTATCACTCCATCAAAACTGGTGAGCACCAGGCTAGGGATTTAGACCTCGCAGATAATATTTAACATGTAATGTTGAGAGTTCACATATACGTAATTATTTAGAGTTTACAGATAAAGTTGCAATGTGTAATACTCAGATCAGGGCTCCAGACCTGCTCACTGTGGAGAACCCTGGCCAGCCATGCCCCCTTTCAATAAACTGCACCCTACTTCCCTTCAATCTTACATTTCTTGCACTCCTTCCACAGCCTATCATCATTCCAAAGCCAATGAGCAGTCTTTTCCATATCAACGGTGGTTCCCTCAAACTTGCTTTTAATTTTCTCTCATGCGTGAACGGAATTGTTTTACTTACAGCAAGATCAGCACTTGAGGAATGAGTTCCCCATTCAGAATTTGAAAGTTGCTTCTGGGACTGCAAAGTAAGTCACATTTAAAACTAGAACATGAAACTCTTTTCTGTCCTATCTAAATGTGCAAGTTCTTTCTTTAAAATTCCTTTGATATTCACACACAGACTGTAAAGTTAAATGCATTCCCTAAAACCACATAAGCCAAACTTTTGTTATTGTTCATATTAAATTACTCTTCAGGGACAAACGCTGGAGAAAAATAGATCCTGTTGGTATTTCTGTTTTCAGTATTTGGGGAAATCAAAGTGCCTGCAGCTCCTTAGGATTAAAGAAGATACAGAGAGAGAAGGCTCTGGAGATTAGATATATCATTGTTCCATAACTAGATTTGATTCTTTCCTTCCTTTCTCTGGTTGGTCAGGATCAACAACACATGGGTGATGGTTTTTAAAATTGGAGCAGACAGCAATTCAAAATGAGTAAATTATTCTCATAAACTATGATTAACAGTGTGACTACATGTGCATATGCGCCATTGAAATCATTACAGGAAAGGAATGTACTCCACCAGGAATGTCTTTTGAACAAATCCTTTGAAATGAAGGCTGTCAGCCAATTAAAGAAATCTAAATTAATTGTACGAGTTTGGGTTGATTAATCGCATCTGCATACAGAAAACATTCTCTCTGGCTTTAGACAATGTAAGAATCTGTCAGTGTGAGACAGGAGAATGTCTCTTCTAAAATGGCACTTTGCCACAGTGGATTTTGTATAAATAAACTTGATTTTTTTAAAAAAAATCTTATGCTTGTTTAATGGAACCAAAATATGTTATGAATTTATATACTAAATTATTGAAGTAAACATTGTAGCCAGTTAAAATTTAGTAATACATGTGCAAAACCACAAATGTGTTTCGAAGGGCCCTTCAGACCCCTTCAAAGGGGTGACTGAAGCCCCCTTTTCTTTTTTTTCTTTGTTCCCATCTGGGATTGTTACCACTGCCACCTTTGTTTCTTTTTTGTTTTGTGTTGTTTTCTTGCCTTAAATGTTTTCAACAATTTGTAAACCACCCAGAGTTGCTGAGAGTTGGGTGGCATGTAAATTTAATAAACTATTATTATTATTATTATTAAAATGCTTTTGTACAATTCAGTTATTTCATTTCATCTTGCATAAGAGATTATTCAACAATTTTATATATTGATAGTTAGCTATTATTTTTTATCATCTCATGAATTATAAATGAGAAACCTAATAAAACAAGAAATTAAAGCTCATTTGTCATTATTATTTTGATCACATTGCTATGATATCACTGAAGGTACACTGTGGCTTCTGACAGTAGACAGTGATAAGGAATGTTTGGCAAATAGAATGTATCTTTGTGGTTATGCATTCTAGCTATAATACATTAGAAAGGCTACTGAAGCATTTAGATACATAGGATTTGAATTATGAATGTTGTTGCATATGAAATGTATTTAAAATGAATGTGAGCTTCTCAAACTATGCTCCTAGGTCATCTTCTTAGTCTTCTTCCAAATTCAGTGTTTTGCAACCCTGAAACTGTTATATTTGAAGATGTAGAAGGTTATGAAATTCTGACATTGGGAATGAATGAGGGCAAAAAGTTTTAACCCACACAGGATGGTAACACTATCAGTAAGGAAAGAAGACTGACAATACATCTGGTTGCAGAACCAACCATACAGCATGGGAGTGCTTTTGGAGTGGAGGCTAACTGGAAAAGCTGATGTGGCGGTGGTAGCCAGAAGTACTATTTTACCATCTGTGACTGTCCTAACAACCAGGAAACACACTGAGACAAGGAACTGGTCTCTAATATTTATTGCTAGTACATAACAGGAATCCTAACAAACTGAAGAAGCGTGGGAAAAACCCAGACATATAACCCCCAAGGGTTAAGGCGGTCCCGATCTGTGTCTCTTTGAATGGCTGAACAGTTCCTCAGTGCTACGCATGCGCTTGACAGGCTGGATGGGAGCCCCCTGCTCGCCATCCTTACTCATGACAGTGACCCTATTCTAAGAGAGCTAGTCTTTCCTCTGCTACTCATGATCTAGTGATATTCAGGCTAAACTACTGCAATGTATTCTTCATATGGCTGCTTTTAAAGATGGTTTGGAATCTTCATTCTGTTCTCAGTTCAGCTGCCTAAATTTTGATGGGGCTCTCAACTCAGATGGCATCAATACTGAGCCAGTTATTGTCAGGCTCTGCCTGCTAACCAGTAAAGACACAGACACTAGTGTGGGCTTAGGTTCTGGCTTTATTGATAGAACAGAGTGCATGCCTTTTAGAAAAGCTGAGAGTGAGTGGAGCGCGCCGGAACGGGATTTAAATAGCCCGCGCCAGTCAGCGCTCCACCCCTTCTTACTTCGGGTGCGTCCTGAGCCCCGCCGGTTCCGTTGCCGGTAGGTGAGGGGTCATGGAGCCCCTCCTGTGCTCCGGGCGTTTCCTTAATTGCTTCCCTGGCCGGTGATGGTTCATTGCCGGGCGATCAGGTTCGTAATCTCTTTGACAGCTCGGGTGCGCCTCGTGGTCTGGTCTTGTCAATTACCTTCTTTGCAACATTGTATCTCTCTCTTCCGCACCTCTGGCTAGAGTTGATACTTTGTTGCCAGCACCTGTTGCTCGCTTTTGTTAGCTAGTTGCCTTTTCCCTTAATCCGCCCGGTACCCATTTCCCTGCATTGTCATGCGAGCCGTTGCGATGTCACAAGCATCGCAACGGTGATCATGACAGTTATTAGTTCAAAGACTTTCTTCATCCATACCAGCTTATTGCACTCACCAACAAGGAAACCTCTTCCTTGTCCACCATCAAGACCATCTTGGTTGGTGGGTACCCTACTTTTCACCAGAGGCTCTGTACTACTAGAGTGAGCATCCACTGAGGACTGGGCAGCCTCCTGTGCAGACTTTAAGAATGACCTAATTTCATTATTAATAATAACATTCCAGAAGTTGGTGAAGATTTTTTTTGTTCAGGACTTCAGTGGTATCATTCTTCCTTACCATTTTTATCAATTGCTGTTTTCACATTTCAGTTATTTAATTTTAAGTAATTTTATGGATGCTATTGTGCTTTTCTGATGCTGTTTTGTATTTCTGTATTATTAGAGTATTTTTAATAGCTGTTATGAAAATAGGCAAACTATAAGTATTTAGAAAAATAAATTTAAAGACCCATTTCTTTTCTTTTCCATTTCTCAAACTGCATTTTGGGACTGCTGATCTTACTTATAACTTTTTATTTATTTGCATTGTATTAGTGATTTCTAATTATTATATACTGTATGTGAACTGTGCCAAGGCACCAATTTTAAAGGTGGTCTAAATTGAATTGAAATAAAGGAAGTGATAAACAAGAAGTATGAAAAAATTCCAAATCTCTTTTTTGCTCCTGAAATTTATTTTGGGAATGGATAATTGGGAATTGAGAAGTTGAGGAAGAATGGTGAGGCTTAGTCCTTCTATACCTGTTGATTTTCCAGCAGAGCTTTCTTCAATCATAATGACTTGAAGGCGTATATACAATTAGCTATTGGAAACCACATGGGCAAGAAACTAGCTTGGGAGATGATACACAGGGGAAAAAAAAACAGCAGATGAGAAAAGCAGCACAGTAAATTGAATATGCCTGTTACTACTTTTCACCAAAGAAGTCAATTGTTGAAACTTTCTTACAGTGTGTGTGTAGAATGCATAATATGTCTCTTACAGGTTAAATATTTAAGTGGGAGCTCCCTTACTGGTGCAGCACCACTGCGGCATATGGTTTTAGTGGTGTGGCATGGCATGGCGTGGCATGGCAAGGCATGGCTGCTGTTCAGCTGGCGTGAGCCAGCCACTGAAGTTAGTAAAATGGGGAAAGCAGTTCAGTTTTGGCCTTGAAGGGCAGCTGTGCTGTCACAAGGCCTGATGAGGTGACCTGGTTGCTAGCCTGGGCTTTTCTGGTGAGATTTTGGAGAGAGCAGTCCCATTGGTCTGGCCTGGTATATAGGTGTTGGGGACACCCCCCCCCTTCAGTTGCTGGGGGATATATTGCCAGTCTAACCTAAAAATGAGAGAGAGAGAGAAGGAGAGGAGAGAGTCTGTACAGAACAGAGTGGCTGAAGAGAAAAGTTGGAGAGAGAAATTAAATCTGTGGAGCAGTTGTCGGTTCCTGGTCGGGAAGTGTAATGGTATGTGGGAATGACCTTGGGAGACAGGAGGAAGAGCTGCAGCCTAGACAATGATCTGATAAATGAGGAAGGGAAGGATACTTTCAGACTTGCAAAATACTGTTAATGTAACCTTACAATAAAGATAGAGCTAGTACTTCTGGTTGTGTCCTAACAAGCAGAAACCATGCTGAGACGAGGAATAAGTCTCTAGCATTTTATTACTGCTACATTAGACAGAAAATCCTAACAAACTGAAGAAGCGTGAGAAAACCCATACAGATAAACCCCAAAAGTCAAGGTGGGTCTGTTCTGTGTCTCTTTGAATGACTGCCCAACTCCTCACTACTAAGCATACCCCCCTGGATAGGGGCCCCCTCCTGGTCACCATCAGTGCTCATGACAGGTTGCGCTTCTTGTCTGGACTACCTCGCTAGGCTAACATCAATCTTGGAAGTCTGAAAGTATCACTCCCTTTCTTCACTTTTACTCTCCTGAAAACTAGGGAAGGTCCCTTCGAGATGCTTTTACTACCCCTTCCTTCTAACTCAAATTTCATTTATCAGACCATTGTCTAGGCTGCAGCCCTTCTTCCTGTCTCCCAAGGTCATTCCCACATATCATTACAGGAAGGGAGAAGAAAGGTCCAGGGTGGCTTCCCTGGGAGAAGGGAAGTGAAAACCCAGAGGGATGAGAGCTCCACCCCAGGCCGAAGAATGAGAAGGGAGGACCCAGACAGCTGTAGGCAGCGGCTTACCCAACACCTCAGAGGGGAAGAAAGGGATCAGCTGTCAGTGGAGAAGCCCTGGTCTCTGGGGATGGACTGGGCAGAAGTTCATCCCCCAGTGGAGAAGCAGTTCCAGGAGGAGGTCAAGCCAAACTGAGCAAACTACAGTAAATTCCAGCCCATTCCTTTGCTTTCTTTCTTGTCAAACCCAGAAATGGGGGAAGGAGACAGAGAGAAAGGGGGAGGAATCAGGAGAGCTAGAGTGGGATAGTATCTTAGAGGGAGACTTAGGAGGAAACCTGACACCAAGTGAACACCAGTATCGTATTCCTGTTGTATCTGTTGTAAATAGCTGCTGTAAATAACGTCACCGTGTATGGTACAAAGCATAAAAGCCTCCACTGTCTTCTTTTTCTGTGTCAATTGCCAGCCCCTCAAAACAATAAACCTTCAGTTCAAAAAAGAACTCCATCACACTGTGACAACCGCATCTGGTGAAACATTAACTGGCTAATAACATATGATAATCCCTACAGATTTCAAATGCCCCAAGGCCAGAATGATTTCATTTCTACCTGTAGCTGTTGAATCAATAACTGTTGGCATGCAGGATAGTCATAATTCTCAAACTGCTCCCTCCCCATAAAGTTTTGCTGCCTTTTGCAATACATAGATTTGAAGTGGCAACTCTATTCTGATTGATTAAATACACAACTTTTCAAAAAATGGCTAACATTCCATCAATAGCCATTAGTGAAATGTACCATGAACAGTCATAAAATGAGTAAAGTTGTCCTCAAAGTCTACAGAAAGCTGTAGGATATTGTGAATTAAGTTCCATTTAAACCCCACATTTTGGATAAAAAAAGAGAATACATTCATAATATTTTTGACTTACTTGTAATTTCTTTCCCAGAACTTGACTGGTCTGGCATATGATGCAAGAAAAATGACACTCCCTAGAAATGGACTCAGGGGAGTAGAAAAGATTGCAGTAGCCAGAGTTTGACAGAAAAGCATTGCAGAGTCTGAAGATTTCAAGTTAAGGTAGCATAAATAGATTTCACTGTATTTTACATTGTCCTTTACATGCCTTCTGATTGACTTATTTCCCTCCCAAAAGACAGATTCAGTGAAGTAATGTGTAAGAGCTAAAGAGCCAAGAAGCATTGTGATTATTTACAATTCCATGCAATGACCACATTGAAGCTATAACAAAATGAACTCATAATTCATGCTAATTTAGGACAGAAAGTCATAGCCAAGTGCAAGAGGGAAAAAACAGTACAGGAAACAAATGGAGAATATTAGTGGAAGGCAACAAAACTCCATGGGAAGTCCATGTCAAAGAGTGGAATGGGCAACTAATAGTGTGAACACTGCAGGTGCCTGTGCAATTACAGTTGGCCTATGGATTGGACCTCTCTACCTCTAGTAAGTTGAACATCGCCCCTTGAAGTTAATTACTACTGTCTTATCCCAGGCTTCTCTGATGGATTGAGCAGGCCTATTGAGCAGGTGAGAGATACAGTACTCTTAAAAGTATGGGTTTTTTAGTGCAAATATCTATAAAGATTCAACCCATATAAACGCTCCCCTTAAATGAATGGAAAAAGGCTTGCAAATTATTGATAAAGACAAAATAAATACAATCTAATCTGCCAGAGTACTATAAGTGACAAACTTTAAAATCTAAATACTTTAAGGTTCTCCACCCTGTCATCTGGGAAGTATTTCATCTAGTATGTAAATATGGAACCTCAGAAAAAAATGATTTTTCTCAACTTGGCTAAAATTGTTTATACAATTTGTGAAAGTATCAGGGACATGCTTTTTTTTTAAATTACATACACAACTATACAAAAAATAATGAAACGTATTTCTCATTTCCTATTTTACTTTACTTTTATCTGTTTAATAATGTAAATTTCATTCTCCCAAGTATCGTACATAGCTAATTTCCTTGGAATGATGTACTTAAAACAAACAAACAAAACAAAACAAAACAATGGTGGTCTATATAAATTACTCACAGACCTCAGGCTGAATACAGAACAAAACAGCAAACAGCTTTCTTAAAAGGATATGAGGTATTGCAAAGAGCTGAGCAAACACATGGAAAGATGAGCCCCAGGCAATTTGCCAAGGAGCAATATAAGTCATTATGAACTGTAATTTCTGTAGTAGATCCCACAGCTGAAAACAAAAGAGAAAAAAATGATAGCATATATATATTTAAAAAAAAAACACTTGAGTTTCTCTATTTATGACAAGCGTGCAAAGATTCTTCCTACACAATTATATTTGTCTTAGATATTAAGATTCAACTCAATCAGTGAAATGGAATTATTTTTATAATCTGAGGACAGGAGCCAGAATAATCCCACGGAACATGTCTGTTACGAAAAATCAGATAGAATCCTTCACATTATCTCATTTAGAAAATAGGATCTTCTCTTTTAAAAAGTTCTATTTTTAAAGATAACCCATACAATCCAAAATTGGGTGAAGTATGAGCATAAACCATTGATAAACTTTGAAAAAAAAAAGGATAAGGATGTTCAACTCCATTTTACTTAGTACATTCCATGTCTCATTGACCTAAAATGAAATTCATTGTTAGGAGAAGAAATAAGACCAGGCTGAAAAGGATCTGCATCCCTGCCACTTTATAATAGACTTTTCCTAGGATCTGAAATTGATTGAAGCATCATAAAAGCACCCGTAACACATACATACATGAATACATGCACACAGAAAGAATTATGATAGGAGGAATGGATGTGAAAGTAAGGCCATATCTCTATTAACCAAGACAAAAGCACCAAGTGCTGAAAAGTATTTCTACAAATGGGAAATAGCATATATTCTTTTGCCTTTCCCATAAATCAAACTTCTTTTCACAAACCCTTTTCACCAAAGGCAGGAGGAGAAAGGGAATTACAATTTTAACCAGGCCTTTTCAGCAAAATCTGCAACTAGACAAATTATGTGAATCATGAATATTAGTAAACATTATATGAATCTGCTCAATTTGCAGAATCTGCATAACATTTCTGTGTCATCGCAATGGTTTGGGGTTATTTTTAATGCAGAATTCATCACTCCAAGATTCACAGATCTGGTAACCACATAATTATCATCCATCATACTGATTCCACTACTGAAACAGAATCATTTTAAAAAAAAGCATAGCCAAATACAGAAAATATTTGTCAATTTGTAGTACAGTATAATTTAACATTATCTCCCTAATGTGCATCACTCATGAACTTTTTCACTGATCTTTCTGCATCTTTAGAGAAAATTGGCAGAGCTGGGGGATTAGCAAATAGCTGACAGTGAAGATTCCTTCTTGCATTTCAGTTTGTTTTTATAACACTCATAAACATCCCAAGTCGTTACGGATGTTCCTTGGTCTTTTGTACTTCATTTACTAGTAGTAAATGAATAGTAGAAGTGGATAGCTTTGCCCACAGGAGGCAAGTGGACACACCAGCACTTCTTTGGGGATCTCCAGAGAACCTCTGGGGAGGGCATTTTCTGGCTATTTTTGCATTTTTAAGGATTGGAGATTTTTTTTGAAGGGATGGGATGGAAGCTTTGAAATTAAATTCTTAAGAATTGGGCCTATTTTTACTCTTTGTGGGGGGTGGAGGTCGGTGCTTAAAGTCTTCACCTAGCCTGCTAAACCTGTTCACAGTCACTCATGTCTTAGTTATCTCCTGATTGGACCACTGCAATGCACTCTACATGGGGTGACCCCTGAAGAGCATTCAGAAGCTGCAACTGGTCCAAAATGCAGCAGTGCATGCAGTTTGGGTGCATTACCCTACATCCATGTAACACTACTGCTTTGCAAGCTGTGCTGGCTCCCAAAAGATTTCTGTGTGCAATTCAAGATGCTGTTTGTTACCTATAAAGCCGTACATGGCACAGGGCCAGGTTATTTTCAGGACTGCCTTTCTCTAATTATTTCTGCTCATTCCCCCAACTCTGGCAGGGTAGACATGCTCCAGGTTCCCTTTATGAAGCAATGCCATCCAGGAGGCCCTAGGAGACAGGCCTTCTCTCCTGTCTGGCTGGGGAATTCTGGGAGTTGAAGTCCATACTTCTTAAAGTTGCTGAGGTTGAGAAACTCTGTTTGGATGCTGCCAATTCTGTTAGTTTTGAATAGCTGGATTTTCCCTCAAGCATTGGGCAGGATGTTGAGTCTGTTGTGTATAGTTGTTTAAGACTGTTGTTGTTGTTTTCAGATGGGCCATTAGGAGCTTGGGTTGCATTGCATTGTATTGTTTATGTGAGTTTATTTATTTTTGGTTATAGACATTTAACCTAATATTTTTATGTTTGTGTCAGGTTGTTGGCATGGTTTTTGATCTATTGTTAAAATAGTGTCCCAGAGTCACTATGAGATGGGCAGCCATATAAATTATTTAAGTAAATTAACTAACTAAAACAAAAAAGGCTAAAAATCTGGCCTTGTCCAGTTCAGAAATGTCACCAAGTCCCCCTGCAGTCCCATGACAATTAAAAATATGCACTTTTGCAGATAAGAAATTTAGCTTTGTTCTATAGGAAAAAAATATACATTTTTCCCTTAAAAATAAAGCATTAAGAAATCTGGTTCATATGTACTATTTATACAGATATCATTTATATGAGTATTTAAATTTATATACTTAATACTTGATTTCCAAATCCATATTCTGGTTTGATATTGTCCTGTATCATAGAGTTTTAAGATACTTATGGCTTTAAGTATACATTATACAATTTTATTGTATAATTTTTTTAAATTGTAAATTTAAACTGTAACTCATAGTAAATCAAGGTTTGTTTTCTTTTCTAAATGAATTGTATTCTCAGTGCAGGATTATTTTAACTATAAAACTACAGGATACAATTTTTTAAAACACCTACCTCAGTAAAACATCTACCTTGTTATCAGCCATTTAGTATGATGCACACTTAAGTTCATAAAAACAAAACTTATCACAAAATTTGGACCTTTACATGATAATTTAAGGTTCAGCTACCAGACTAAAAATGATGAATAAAAGTGGTTTACTAGCCACACATATTTGAATAATAAATAAATAATAAATACATTATAAAATCTTAATGGGAATTTCCCCCAAATATATTTAGTACTCAGAGGTTTTTATTTACAGTCACTGTTAATCTTGCAGAGGTCCTATGAATGACAAAGATATGAAAATCAATTGTTATCCATCAAATAGTTACACATTTGTACCATACTGGTTCAATGTGGTATTGAGTCTTTGTATTGATTGCTGCTTGGTATTGGATTAAGATGGAGAATTTGGAACAAAGATGGAAGGTTTAAACATTGGTTCAGGGTTTGATAAACGCATAACAGCATACAGGCCTCAGTTATATAAACTTCAAGGTGAGGTAAGATGCTGAAAACTGTTTATCAAGTAACCTTAGCAGAAGAGTCATGCTATGCATACCACCAGTACAGATATTTTAGAAAGTTTTCAAGCCTGAGTTCTGAGAAACTCAGAGGGATCATCCAATCTCTAGCCAGGGTCAATATGATACATAACATACTTTAGGTTTATAATCAGTCAGAAAAGAAAGACATCCTGAAGACCAGGCAATCAGGAATGGAAGGCAGGGAACCAAAACTAGAAAAAGCAGCAAGAAGTCTGAGGTCTTTGGAAGAATCCACTTGTCAAACCTACATTCTGTTCCTCTTTGTCTTTGCTTGTCTTTGCAATCTTTCATTCTCCAGTTGGAGAGACCATCTAACTACAGAATCAACCCTAACTAGGGTAAAGATGTAATATTTAATTTTGAACATGTCTCTGAAATGACGTCAGTTTTGTCTCAAACTGTGTATGCTATGCCATGCTTCTTTTTGGATGCATTAAATGAGTATCTTGAGTGTTTTATCTTTGAAAAAGGGTTGTGGTTTTCTCTTCTTGTAGATCAGAATTTATGCACTGAGAATTGCAAAACGCTCTTAGAAATAAATTTGCAGCTGTTGATATACAAAAACAGTCAATTACAATGCTTGGCCCTGCAAAGGATTCATTAGACCATATCTTTGTGAGCCAATTTTGGGAGTTAAACATCTAGCTTCCCTTCCAGTGTATTAAATGAATGCACTCTATGCTGGGAAGAGACTCCTGACCTTCTGGGGAAAAATGTAATTCTCAGAGGTTCTTTCACAACCTTGAATATAATTCATTTCTGACCACAGAACACCTATAGACCTGACTGCTCTGGTCTGGGAGGTGAAAAATATTTAAAGCTGGCTGAATCAATGCATAACCATAGAAGGGAATGTCTGGAGAAAGGTGTATTTCCTGGAGACTCTCCCAGATCCTTGAATATAATTCATTCCGGGTAGCTAGATGTCAGTGTTGGGGCAGCATCACTTGCTGAGATAGGTGGCTATAGAAATCAAATAAATAAGTACTGTAAGTAAGTAAGTAAGTAAGTAAGTAAGTGATTATGGCAAGTGGGGTGAAAAAATATTCCTGCATGAGTCAATCAATTGGTAACTGATCCAAGAAATTGTGGCAAAAAGCAGTGCACATATGCAGACTGTCAGCTAGACCTCTTTAGTTGGAGAATTGGGTATCACTGTACAGGGGACAAAATTCTCCTCAGCATAATTTTGTAGATTTCCCTTTCATACCTCCTCAAAACTACTCCAGGGCACTTAAGAAATCTCCCAGAACAGTCTGAGAGGCAGTATAAAAGACAAGAGAAACTTCCACTGAATCAAAACTCTTCTTGAGATACTTCATTACAACCCATTGTCATGTCTGAAAAAGTCCCAGTAGGTGGCTTGCGCTGCTGAGCAGATTATGTTGGCAGGTTCATTTTGAAACATTTTTTTCATAAAATATTCTGACAGTCTTTTGCCTAACTGACAAACGAAGCACTCACTTGCTAAAACACAAGGACTAAACCAAGCATGTCTTGCATTTCTGACTAAGGTAGGGAATATCTGTTCAACAAAGATGTTGAAGTCAAAAATAATATTTTATCTGATTACTGACAAAACAAAAAGCAGCATCTTTCTACAAACAGGAGTATTGCCTTGCTATAAGCCTTGAAGACCTAAACCGCTGAATTCTTTGTTTTAAAAAAAGGACGTATTACCTTTTCCTGCATCTCCTAGATAACCAAAAGCATATGAAACAGGTACATAATATAGCCTGTGGAATGGTACGTTAGAAAGCCACATAGATACGAAACCAGATTGCTGAGAAAATAACCCATATTCAGATTTTTGAAATGCAAGTATAATAAATCTACAGTCATACTACCTGGGCAAACTGAAAAGGTTTGTAAAAGAGGGGTTGTGGTCTATATTATGTACAATATTTTTGAATGATTTGGTCTCTTTTATCTTGAAAAGTCCATACATACTGATGGGAAAAATGGCTTTCAGAATCCATTGAGTGCATTTGCAAGGGAAAATAAATACCAGCAATAAGTAACAGAGCAGGCCACAAAGAGAAAAAGGTGGTGTAGGCAATTAAGACCCCAAGCAATTATATTGATTCACATTCTTTGAGCTCCCTGGATTCCATTAATTAAAGGCAAAAGGAACCAACTGGATTTCTGATTAGCTAGCATGAGGCTGTTACTTAGGGCAACTGATTTTCAGTGACATGAAACAGCAAGAAATTGTTGGCTGAATAACTGGTGATCGTAATTTTATATTGGGGATAAAAGACACTTGTGGGATTTCCTACTTCTGGTATCATAAAAGCTTGACTAGCCTTCAGATCTATGTAGTTTTGTGTCTGTATGTTTGTGTATGATTAGTTGCTTTGTCATCCCAGCCTGCACTCCACATAGGCTTCATCCAGTATGCATATACCAGATGCCTGAAGAAATAGGTAGGAAAGTTCATTTTTGTTGTTTATTCGTTTAGTCGCTTCCGACTCTTCGTGACTTCATGGACCAGCCCACACCAGAGCTTCCTGTCGGTCATCAACACCCCCAGCTCCCCCAGGGACGAGTCCGTCACCTCTAGAATATCATCCATCCACCTTGCCCTTGGTCGGCCCCTCTTCCTTTTGCCCTCCACTCTCCCTAGCATCAGCACCTTCTCCAGGGTGTCCTGTCTTCTCATTATGTGGCCAAAGTCTTTCAGTATGGCCTTTAATATTATTCCCTCAAGTGAGCAGTCTGGCTTTATTTCCTGGATGATGGACTGGTTTGATCTCCTGGCAGTCCAAGGCACTCTCAGAATTTTCCTCCAACACCACAGTTCAAAAGCATCGATCTTCCTTCGCTCAGCCTTCCTTATGGTCCAGCTCTCACAGCCATACGTTACTATGGGGAACACCATTGCTTTAACTATGCGGGCCTTTGTTGTCAGTGTGATGTCTCTGCTCTTAACTATTTTATCGAGATTGGTCACAAAATCCAAGCCTCAAATGTGGGGATAGGAAAGGAAAAAAACTGTCCTGGGCTTGCCTAACAGGTTCTCCTCAGCCCCACTGTGACCGGCCAAAAAAAAAAATTGTCTTGAGACAAAGAAAAAAAGAGCTGGCAGTTATGAAAGGAAGCATATCACTGGGAAGGAACCAATGAGAAAGAACACCTGGACAAGAAAGATTGTTGAAAGATGTAAGCAAGATGGAGATTGGAAACAGCCTCAGAAATTTGGCAAGCTAGTTTCTAGGAGAAGCAGATAGGTAAGCAAAGTCCCAGTGGGAGGAAGCCATAGTACGAGTGAAGCTATTTTTTTCTGGCACTAAAGATGAGGAAGGCTGCTGAACTGAGCCAAGAAGTTGTTCAGGGACCTATTACATAAATGAATGAAAATCAGAAAGAACATTGACTCATAAAATCAATGGCTTTCTGTCTGTATACTAATGCTCAGTGAATGGGAATGAAATAAGTTTGAATTCTATTGCAAGGCAAAGCTAAATGTGATTAGATATAATCAGTATTGATGAGATGGTTCTCATGACTGGAACATAAAAGTTGAAGGATACAACTTGTTCAGAAGATACAGGAAAACAGAGAGGGAGTTGGAGTATGTTAAACATATCCATATTTGCTTAAAATTCCAAGCAAACTAACTTGGTGACACTGTTGAGGACACCTAGGTCAAAGTAAGTGGAAAAAAGAATGCTCTCACCATTGAGAGCTTCGGAGTAGGATCTTTACTCTTCAAGTTTTTTTTTAATGACTTGGATTAAGAGGTGGACAAATGCTTATCAAAATTGCAGTTAACACAGAACGAGGTTGCTAATACTCTAGCCAAAAAAAAAAACAAGATTTGAGATGAACTTAATAGATTAGAGAAAGTCAATACTGACAAATGCAAAGTTCTTCACTTAGGTGGAAGAAATCACCTGCAGAGTTACTGTATATGGTGGTAGATGGTTTGGTAATGTCATGTGTAAAAAGAATCTGGATCACTCAACAGTATGACATGGCTGCCAAAAAGGCAATTTTAGACTGCATCGTAAGAAGTATACATTTCAGATCACAGACTATACCTTGAATATTGTGTTCAGTGCTGGGCACCATATTTTAAGAATGTTCAGAGAAACTCAGACAAGTTCGAATAAGATGATTACAGGATGGCAAACCAAGTCTTATGTGGAGAGACTTCAGGGAACTGGATATGCTTGGTGTTTTAAAGCAAGCAAGTAGAGCTGTGCAGTGACTCAATTCTGAAGCACTGCTTCATAACACATAGGAGACTGAATGCAGCATCTGACTATGATTCATTAAAGCAGCAGCTGCATGGTCCGCTGCTTTAATGACTTGGACACTGGGGGTGAATTAAGGTTCCAGCACATTTCAAGCCACCTCTTCCAAATTGAATTTAAAGCACTTATCCTATATTTCTTCTATCAATATAGGTTATCCAACAGCTCTTCCTTCCCTATGCTTGCCACTCAGGGTCAACTATCTGTGTACGCACATGCACTTAATTGTTGTCTTCACATGCATGTGCAGGTAGGGACAACTAAGGAAAGCCTTTGAAGTAACTGTGCAAAGCCATCTGGAGGACAGAGATACATAAATGCTGTGGGGAGGGCGCTGCACTCACATCACTGCTCCACAAAGTGCCCCCTTGTAATGTGCATAACAAATCATAATGAGCTGAAAACCAAGGAAGGGAAGGTAAAGCCAGTCACAAGGAATGAAAAATTAATAATTTATATTAAAGCTGATTATATAATTGAATCATTTCCCAGAGGAGCTTTTTGAATCAAAAAGTAGAAGTACCCCAAAGTTAAATAAATATTCAAGCAGGCAGCCCCTTCATGTGTGACTTAGCAAGCCAGGTTCTAATTTATTAATAATTCTCCTTTTCAAAGCTGCTCTACTGTTGTGAGTTTTGACAGCATTGTGTCAACACAGAAGTCAACATGACATTTCAAAGATGCTTTACTTTAAAATAATTTCTTTCTTAAGTTCTGGTAGGATACAGCAATATTTCTGCTTGATCTTTATCAGCAGGGTTTAGTCTTGTTTAATTTTTATTTAAACATAAATATGAGATCAAAACTTAGATAACACCACCATTAACAACACTGCAACATTCTGTTCTGTTTTTTGTTTGTTTTGAAAGAAAAAGATTAATTCAACCCAGAAAACGTTTACACTTGAAAGGACAATGATGTTTTGAAAATCATCACTTGCCTTATTAAATACGATCGACATCATGAAGAAATTGAACAAGAAGTTGTCAGAGAAACCTCTGTAGTCAAACTTGAAGAAGATGACAGTGAAACTTAATGTAACAAACTGGTGAATGGGATTGCAAAATGAGGACCGCAGTAGCTTCATTCCCGCAATTGTAATTAGAAAGATATCACAGCTGCAAACAAAATGGAAAGAAAATTCAAGTAAATTAAAATAGATGCATTAGATACATTAGGTCTCCTTCCGTTTGGTTTATTTATTGGTTAAAAATGTGTTTACTGATCCCAATCACTAAAACACGACTTATGAAAGCTTTTATAGTAGAGAAAATGACTTGAACAGTCTTGATTTAGGGAGTTTGTGATATTGCACTTAACTGTAGTACAGGTTGTCCTTGTTTAGCAACCACAATTGGGACTGGCAACTTGGTCATTAAACAAAGCAGTTGCTAAGTGAAACCACAACTGTTCTCGTGATCTTACTTCAGCTTTCCTTTGCTTTACAGACCTGTGAAGGTTGTAAATGCAAGGATTGGTTACGAAGTTACTTTTTCATCACTGTCATAACTGCGAAGTCACTAAATGAGGCAGTCACTAAACAAGGACTATCTGTAAATCTGGCATTAGCATACTGTTAGAATTAGAATATTACAATATCAAGAAAGAAAATTTATGTTCCTCCCTGAATGCTTATTTCTGTCTCTTAGTATAAAATGCCCTTTGCTTTACACACATAATCTTGTTGTTTTAAATCAGTGAAGACAAGCTTTAATTGTTTATTTTAAACTTTGTAACAACTTTCTAATGTTAACGCATAACAAAAATATTAGAAGTGAGACTTAGGCTTATATTACTTTTTTGTAATAAAATGATAGCAGAACAGGATGGGCATGCTGAACTCAAAAGACAACCATGTGATATCAAGGTGTAAAGAAGTAAAATCTAAAAAGGAAGGGAAAAGCTTAAAGATGAAAGGATGGCATTTATCTTTATTCACAAGAACAGATGGAGATTCCTTTTGCTGAATTCATAGCTGACTTAAGTATACTTCAGAGAAAAAAATAATGTGATTCCTGCTCACACAACTTGATAAGGGCTATGTCAGTATTTCCCAGTTAAATTAAAATAACCCACAAAGCTATAAAACAAGAGAAGATATTTTGCATTTTGACACATCCATGCTCTTACAAGATTTTGATCCTAGTTGTGTTCTTATCATGAGCAGATATGAATTCAACTTACAGTGTGAGTCACTGCTGACTGAATATGTCATGAGTGAGGATGGCGAGCAGGGGGCTCCCATCCAGGCTGTAAAGCGCATGCGTAGCACTGACGAATTAGGTAGCCATTCCAAGAGACACAGATCGGGCCCGCCTTAGCCTTTGGGGTTTATATGGCTGGGTTTTTCCCACGCTTCTTCGGTTTGTTAGGATTTTCTGTTTATGTAGCAGTAGTAAAACACTAGAGACCTATTCCTTGTCTCAGCGTGGTTCCTGGCTGTTAGGACAGAATATGTCTCCACAAATGAGTGGAGATGACGACTGCTGTGAAGAACGGAAGACCAGTGAGTAGACTGGTCCTTTGAATTTCATGGAGGAGAGAATGGGAGATTGCTCACAAGTGCTCTAAATGGCAGCTTCTCACAAGGAGACCATAAAACAGTGGTCTCCCACAGGTTTAAGTGCCAGGAGCCAAGGGAGACAACATCTTTGCTGTCAGCAGTGGTGGAGACTTTAATAAAGACACTAAGCCAGTTGAACTCACTTTCTAATTACATTGTCCTGTTCAGACTATGAGACAGCCAGGCAGGTTTTAGAAGGAATTCTTTATTTAGAATTAACTATTTACAACAGATAAGAGTCTATTAATCAGGCAGTACAATTCAATCAAGTCCACTGAGGCAGTGGAGGAGAATGAGGCAAGGCTGCAAGATCAGGAGTAGAGGAAGTTCGTGGCAACACAGCAAGGCAGAACTCAACTAGACCTCGCAATGAAGCAGCAAGGCCGGATGTAACTAGAGCTTGTGGCAAGAATGGAGCCTGAGGTTCAGCTGAAGGAGGAGGCAAGGAGGCAAGGCAAGACTTGGCTACAGAGGCAAGGCAGGACTCAGCTGGAACGGCAAGACAAGGGTCGACTGTGGAGGAAAGGCTGGGCTCAGCTGGAGTGGCAAGGCAAGGCTTGGCTCTGGAGACAAGGCAGGGCTCGGCTGGAGTGGCAAAGCCTTATGGAGGCAAGGCAGGGCTCAGTTGGGGCTGCAAGACAAGACTTGGATCTTGAGGCAAGGCTGGATTCGGCTGGAGTGGCAAGACAAGGCCTGACTGCGGAGGCAAGGCTGGGCTTGGCTGGCGTGGCAAGGCAAGGCTTGGCTCTGGGGACAAGCCAGGGCTCGGCTGGAGTGGCAAAGCCTTATGGAGGCAAGGCAGGGCTCAGTTGGGGCTGCAAGACAAGACTTGGATCTTGAGGCAAGGCTGGATTCGGCTGGAGTGGCAAGACAAGGCCTGACTGCGGAGGCAAGGCTGGGCTTGGCTGGAGTGGCAAGGCAAGGCTTGGCTCTGGGGACAAGACAGGGCTTGGCTGGAGTGGCAAGACAAGGCTTTACGGAGGCAAGGCTGGATTCGGCTGGAGTAGCAAGACAAGGCTTGACTGTGGAGGCAAGGCAGGACTCGGCTGGAGGAGAGTGCAAAGGAGGCAATTCTGCGATGGTGGAAGGAGCTGGCACTGGCTCCGCATCAGCTACAGGCAAGGCTCCCAGTTCTGGCAAGGACTCTCCTGAAGAAGTGGTTAGCTCAATGGATCAATTGCCTCCGGCAATTTGCTCCTTGCACTGGTGCCTTCTTATCTGATTCTTTCTGCCCCATTTCTCCTCTGAAGTCAATCAGGCTGCCTTTGGCTCGCTTCTCAGTTCTCCTTTCACAAGCACTGACTGAAGGATTTGAACCTACCTCCGGTTTCTGCCCAATCAGCTGCTCAGGATTTTCCCGCTCTGCTGAGTCACTTCTGGTTTCAACTTCCCCAATTCTTTCTAGAGCGGTTTTGTTTTCCCCTTCTGGCTCAGCATAAGTTCCGATTTCCCCATGTTTAGAGTCAGAGTCAGACTCAACCTTACAAACATTCAGAAATGTTCAATTTAACCACTTTATGGATACTAGAGACCTTCAAAACAGTGAATTTGACACCTGGTGAGTTTTACCTACTTCTTTGAATTTAAGAAATTTTAAACAGAACTTAAGAATTTAAAATAATATACAATTGGCAAAAATTAAAAAAGGATTTTGATTTAAATTTTAAACAGATTGGGAGACCAGAGATTTTTGGAATATTGGTTATTTTTGCTGCAAGATTTGAAAAACAAGTATATAATTAAATAATATACTCGTGGGAAACAACTGAAAGGGAACTAAGCCCATATTAGGAACTGAGGCTTGATGAAGGTTGTAAATGGCACCAGAGGGAACTAAGGGACCAGGCCAAAAAAGAGTTAAAATGGCTAAGCCAGCTATAACTTTTTTTTGTCTTAAAGAGTCCTTTGAAAAATGGATCGAGCTAATATCTCAGAAAGGATACAGATTTCAATGGATAAACTTTTAGAAGATGATGAAAGAAAATTTTAAAACTTTTACATGACATAGGCATTATAGAGTTTGAGGGCATGGAAGACAACAAAATTGAGATTACCAAAATGGGAATTTAAAAGACAAATCAAGAAAAGGATCTGGACTTGGAACAGCTGCAACAAGAAATCCTGGACAATGCCTTACTATGGGATTTACAAAGCAGGCTGGTGAAAGCTTTAAAGACTCCTTTTAAATGCCAAAGAGTGATGAAAGATCAAATCCTGAAATGCCATAGGAGTGATTTAAAGGTCAGAATTGTGCAGAGCAAAAAGAAGGAATATAAAGTTGGACTATTTAACCAGGGGTAAACTATTTGATATTTCTGGTAACTCCTAATGGACGTTTTGCTGAACCAGGATTGGAAAGATGATGGTTTCTGGACCACAGGTAGATAAAAGTTAGGCTATAGGGAAAAGCATTTTCTTTTTAATTTGTAACTTTAAAAGAGGGTGAATAGGTACTATATTAGCTTATGCTCAGTGTGATGAAGGTTGGAAGCCACTTCTTTATTATTGTGTTTGTTGTTTTTTTCTTTTCTTTTTTTTTTCCTGCATCTTCTGAAATTTTTTTCTTCTAGTTTAGTTTGTATTAGTTTTTATCATGTTTATTAAACACTTCAATAAAATTATTTTTAAAAAGAGCAGATATGAATTCAAGTGTCATTAGTTCTTGTTCTTTGCTCTCTATAGCATCATGCAGGTCTTTAGGTTTCACCAGAGAATGAGGTTACTCTAAGCATTCAACTAAATGCTGCTGTGCGAATGAACCGTCTGAATTCTTTTGGGTTCTTGGAGTCTCTTCTCTCATGCGTATTTTCATTTTGGATGGCAATGCCAATATGAGTTTGCTGCAAGGCACACATCAGTATAAAGAGCATACTTATTGGACATGGCTTAACTGAAGAGAAATGAAGTCTGTGGGAGAAGGGAAAGGAGTAAAGATTGCAAGGAAAGAGAAAGAGTTAAAGCTATTACAACAAACTTGTACAACTTGTAAATTTCCAGGTCTATTGTAGCCAAACAGACCCATATTGTAATCCTTAGGTTCCTCTTTCATAGCTTTTCTACCTAAGTAGGATTGTGAAGAATTAGATAAGCAACTATCAGGTCACAATTTCTAGATCTTACATAGTATCTAAGCATTACACCTAATGCATCTAAGCACGTCTGCAACTTCTCTCTGGTGAATCACTGAACTTCCGAAGTCAGTCCACTCATTTAGGCTGGATTGTAAAGGTAGGAAAATCTTTGTGAGAGTGGATGGTCTGCCCCTTCCTCAAGAAACCATAATTGGACCCAACCACATTGGAGAGCTTTCATCCTGCCTTCAACCTTCCCTAAAAAGGTTGAAAGTTGGTTGCACTGCAACTCCAGAGAGCCCTGGAGGAAGCAGATTATCTGGACCCTTTCAGTTAGATTACAGGCCTGGGATAGGACGGAGACAACACTGATTTCATTTGTGGATGATTTCTGGCAGGAGCGGGACAGAAGTGGTATGTCCATCCTTGCTCTTGAACTCTCAATGGCTTCTGATACCATTGATCATCATATCTTTCTGGACCAACTCAGGGGGTTAAAAGGGGGGCTCTGTGTTACAGTGGTTCTCCTCTTTCTTCCAGGACCAGTTCCAGTCAGTGTTGAAGGGATATGGGGAGAGTTTTAATTCTACAAATAATGCATCTTGAAATATAATAAGCAACTTACTGTGAGGTTATCCTCCTGTTTTTGCTGATTAAAAAAGCATCATTGGTGAGGGAGTTCAGTATTACTGCAGGATACAAGATGTATTTTTCAAAACACTGAAGCCACACATACAGTCTCTCAAACCACATTAAATGAGCAGCAGCTGAATTAAAAAACAAACAAACTTTATGAAATCATGTGTAATACAAATAACAAATAGTGTCTGTTTAATATATGCCATTAAGAGATTAAGAGTTTTATACAGGTTATTCATGATTTTAAAATAATGAATATTATTACTTTAATATACTCCTATAAGGATTTTCTTCTTCCTTAAAAATATGAAACATGCACTAAAATCTCCCTAAAATATTTCAGATTGGTTCTGATCAACTGAATAATTAGGTGTCCATTAAAGACTGCCCAGGAATGCAAGCAACCCTCAATAAATAAACAGGATATCAGCGTTCTGTAAAGTGAGAGCTTGAACAGCTGAAAAGTGCACCATAAAAAAAAATGTGGTAGATTTTGGCAGTGCTGCTGGTTCTCAGGAAGGAGGGAGCACATTCCAAGAAGAGGAAAGAGATAAAAGGAGACATAGCCCAGAAGGCGATTGTGGGAAAACCAAGAGATGCAGAATAGCCCCACCCTAGAGCTTTCCCAGGTTATCTCCCCTTAGGTTAGGTACAGTTGCTTTAGTCTGGCAAGATTCTGTCTATACAGTGTTAGCAAATAAAGAACTGAAGTTTGGCTGGACTGATTCTTTGCGTTCTTGGGCTGGGCCTGACAAAAAATGAAGCATTGCTATTGGGAGGCACAAACCGCTGTAGACTTAACATAGCCTTGTAAGTGGGTAGCATTCAGATAATGAAATCAGATAGTTGCATCATGGAATTTGCAAGCACAAAGAAAAAGCAATATTTTAAGAGCTATGATTTCTTGAGCTGAAGATGATCAGTTCAGAAATAACTTTTGTTCGGAATTGTGATATATGAATGTTTTTTTCCTTTGCCTCTTACTTTTATTTTTGACTATAGCTTACATTTGGAAAGACTTCCTTGCCCTATCTTGAAATATTTAGCTGGGCCACAGTACTCAGCTGACTTTGGATACTCAGAAAATTAAGCAGGGCTGAACCCCTTTAGTAACTGCACTGGAGACAATAAGGGAATCCTAAACTATAGTCTAGACTGGGAAGTGGGAAGAACACTCCAGAAGTTGGCTATGGCAAATCACTTCTGTATTGTTGCTTAAATAAATCCCACACCAATATGTTCATGAAGTCAAAAAGAATGGAGATTGACTTGAAGGAGACATTTGTTTTTAATTTGAAATACATTTAATCTTGTAATACATTAAGAATAGAACATTTGATGCACTATATCTATTACAGTAAGAGATGAGAGGGCTACCTCACATCTTAAATGTATGTAATGTTATCGAGTCACAACACATTAAGAACTTGTCATTACATTTAATTTTATGTGGGTAATGTTTTCTTATCTACGGCTGTAATTTTAGAGATATTTACAGCTAGCCCTACTTCTCAAACCAGCAGCTATTGCAATTACAATCTCATGCTCATTATTTGGGAATAATAATAAATTTAATTAAATAAATTAAATAAATCATTAATAAATAAAGAGTGCTATTTGCTTTTAAGTGTTATCTGGTGAGCAAAAAATACAATCTTATTACAAAGCTTAAACTTGCATTTTGCTAAAGCATAAACATAGGGCTTGCTAAAATTGTGTTCATCCTATCTGGTTACAGTTTCACAAAATTCTATCAGTCCATAATGTTATCCAAGGGGTTATTCACACAATGATCATGCACTTGAGGATTATTAGAATTGTTGCCTATTTTGACTTCCAGTTGATTACAAAGTTGTTTTCTCCAAATAATATTGGAGAGTGTTGGCATACAATCCCAAATATCCTTATCCCACTTCACCTCACACTGAAATTCAAGTTTCCTCCCCTGGCACCTTCCAAGAGTGTTGGATCTCAAGTCCATAAGTTCCCCAGTCAGCATGGTCTTTACTGGCTCAAAATTGCCAGGGAACTGAAATCCAACATATCTGGAGAACATCAACTTAAGGAAGGCTAATTGATGAGCTTTATTGGATAGACTAAAAGCCTATCAATATTGTATTCATCCTGTAGACTAAGCTACAAACAATGAAAGAAAATAGCTTAGAGAACAACTGTTCAAACCATCTGTAAATTTAGCAAACCACTTCCATGTATATCAGTTTGGAACATATAAGCATGAAAGGTATGATGATCCTTGCAATATTTGACCACTTTGTTCTTAATATATTGAAGAGTGACAGACATTACCACTAAATATAGCTAGCGTGTTTGATCAGCAAAAATCCAGGCTGTCTAGAGCATGAGAATGGCAAGAAAGATTTAGTTTTCTCCATTTCTTTGCTACAATCTCATTGTTCTCTGGATTTTTGCTGTCCAGACATGGTAGCCCTATTCTATGCCAATTTCTTTTCCTGGTGTCTCTCTTGCAGGCTTCCCTACCCAGGTGCCCTCCAAACGGGTTGGGACTTCAATTTCTAAAATCCCTAGTCAATTGGGCTGAACGCTATGCTGGGCAAAAATCCTAAGATCTGCAGCCCCAGGCTTAGATGAAAAGGAAATCAGGTTGGGGTAAACTGCTCTATAGCAGATACTGAGAAAGCTGACTTTAATAATTTTTGCTCCATTATTATCCCTGCAACCATCCATTTACTGTAACATAGTGATTTCTGTTTCTAATTATAATTTCCTCTTGGCTTCATGATTCGCAATAATGCACAAAAAGATCACATTAACTGTAATGTAAAGACTATTAAACAGTGTCATTTAAAACATTTGCGTTAGGGGGACCCAAGCGTTACATACCTCTCACTTCTCTCTGCCGATATTCCTTGTTTTTAAGGATAGGATGGGATATCCACATCCATGGATGATGCTTGCGAAGCTGAGGAAGTATGTAGTGTGTTATGAATCCCACAGTCCATGCAAAAATGAAAAGCACCAGGCTGAGAAATTGCTGAATTAAAAGGAAAAGGAAGCAGAAAGAGACTAAATCTCATGTTATGTACTTAAACCATTTTTATTTTAAAATATTATTTTGATGAAACTGTTTTTCAATTAGAATTGCATTTTTTCCAAAAGTTCCTTATTAAAAAGGTAACCGAGAAATGAAAGAAAAAGCTTTATTTTCTTTTAATAAATTATTTTATTGTACAAAGTTTTCTAATGCTGTAGCCGAAGGAAAAAAGAACAGAAGAAAGGAACGTTCTAGTTTTGCAAGACATTTGTTTGTTCACAGCCAAAAGGGATAAAATGCAGGAAATGTCTCATTTGGAATGCTAGTGGAAGGCAAGATGAGGAGCTCAAATTGTGCAAAATACAAAGATGGAACAAAAGGTATCCTTCAATTTACTAAATATTGATAAATTGTAATAAAAGTTGGAAAGTAGGGCACATATATATTTTGGTGAACACACCAGAGTTATTTGAAATTGTGAATGAATTAGGAGGTGCTGTTCTATATCTTGTAAGTAATAGTGGAACTGCTTGCCACGCTGATTATCCTCTCCTTGTGGAGACCTCCATGTTGCCACTACGTATCTCTGGCTGTAGCTTTTAGTGCACATAAATGCTCCACAAAATCATCTTGCTTGGACATAAAGTTAACCCAGCCTTCCCTGGCTTAGTTCCTTCTTAAAAGTGCTGGACCACATTTTT
This sequence comes from Candoia aspera, assembly GCF_035149785.1. Lineage (NCBI taxonomy): Eukaryota > Metazoa > Chordata > Lepidosauria > Squamata > Candoiidae > Candoia > Candoia aspera. Next base: position 73,460,105 of record NC_086153.1, on the reverse strand, counting down.
TGGGGTCCATTGTGGATGCAGGAATAATCCGAATATAGAATATATGGAGGGAATCAGATTGGGGAAGGCTAGGCTAATCTTTGTTTTTAATTAAAATATCTTTATTTTTTGTAACAAAACAATATTTAACCTTAAACAAAGAAATTAAAAAGAATTAAAAATACAAACTAAAAAAATAAGCTAAGAAGGAAAAGAAAATTATATTTTACACTTAAGAGTAGTCACTGGTTTGCCAATGAATTCACTACTATAATATAAACAGTACAAGATATTATTGTAAGATATCGCAAAATCTCTGCCATAACAACACATATTGCTGCATCCTGTGATCAGTAGAAAATATTGCCTTTTCAAAAGAAAAAGAAGATAGATCACACATTTCCAACAACCATTCCTTGACATCTGGCTAATCTTATTTTAAAAAGCTCATGCCTGCAGTGACTGAGTAATGCTCACTTCCATTTTTAAACATCTGCTGTTCACTGTTATACCTACATTCTTAACTATAGTTTATAGAAACAAGCCAACTTTATAACCTTCAGATTGAAGTTTGCTTGTTTCAGGAAACTATCATAAATGCCAGCTCTACCATTAGGGGCAGAAGACCAGATATGGATCCCAGGCTCCACTGGGTTTGCTGCTGAAATGGCAGACCAGGACAAGGTGCATTTGGCTCAAGCACCTTGTCAGCTGAGGCAGTAGTCAAGGCACATCCCACTGTAAAGTATAAAGTATACTTCCTTAGCCTGTCAGTGACCAATCAGCTCCTGTCTTGAAGATATCAACAATGGGAGCCATACATTAGTAAGGGGACCGGCTCCTCTTGCACCAGTGCCTTCACTGGTGGGGCATTTGCAAAGCAGGAAATAATAGCTTGCTGCTGACCTAGGCAAATACCTTGAACTTTAACATAGGATGTGTGGGGCTGTTGCCCTGCCTCAGCCCACACAGCCTTTTGTGATGGCAATGAGAAAGAGGAAAAGGAAAGGAAAAGGATGGTTAATGGTAAGGAGAAAACAGGTGGTAATGAGAAGGAATGCAACAGGAAGAGTGAGGTGGCAGCTAGTGGGAGGCATCAAGCGGGTAATGAGATGGAAAAGAAGTCAGAAAATGAATGGCAGCGAAGGAAAGATGTAGATGGCTGGTGGTATACAAAACATTTTAAATTCAAATGACAGCAGATTCAAAGCTTCCTACTTGAAACAGACCCAAATCCCAAAATAAGCTATTTTAGACCTTTCAAGATGTGTTTTGAGCTCAAAATAGCTCTGTTTGGAGTCTGACATGTTCCATTTTGAGCTTGAAACACTTCCACTATGAATGAAATAGCTTGTGATGCACAGTAAGCAAACGTTTCAAACTTGAAATCAGGCATTTGGAACTCAAAACGTTTCAAATCTGAAATGTTTTGCAGACCCCTAGAGGTGACCTACTTTCCTTTTCTTGGATCCTCCTTCATTCAGCTGCATGTCTCTACTATTAGCCTGCTTCTTTTCAAGTTGTTTTTTTCCTGCCAAGCTGACTTTCCATTTCAATGCAGGAAAGTAGGACAGCCTTGAATGTCTCATGGCTGACCATCTTCCTCACCATTCAGAATGTTCATACATATTCCCAAACGTAACATTACCTCAGCCATGTTGTGCCAAAGGATTTGTTACTGCGGCCACAAAATCTCTTACTGCCATTTTGCTCTAATTGCTATATATTTGTAGCTAGACTCTTAACGTGTGAAACAATATGAAACACCCATTGCTCTTACAAGCAAGTATTTCTTCCCCTCCTCTGACTTTTAAAGCAGTCTGATACAGCATCTAATTGCTCTGAATAACAGATATAGTATCTTAAAAAATAACAACGCAGAAGGAAAGAAATGGTAATACTAACCCCTAATGACAAGAAAACGGTACTGGCACTGACTGCAAATGATAGCACAGCAGCCACAGAGCACACAACGAGATCTGATCTCAAGGTTTCCCTCTGTGAATATAATTTTTAAAATATAAAAATACAAGTAAAGACTCATTTGACTTACAAAATCAAACTCTTCTGCAGTTAAGAGTTGCATAATAATTACAGGAGACATGGCTTTAATCTTCTCTCCTTGCTGTTGTTCAGTGTTTAGGCCAATGAACTGACAAAACTTCTTGAACCCAGGTACATGGTTTATCTAGCACACACCCACCCACCCCAGGACAATTTAAATGAATGAGGTTATACAGGAACAACCCTTAATGCACTCAGGAGATGTCAGACTGGGAAGAATTTACTTCCATTTCAGACACAACCAACATGTTCACAATGGCCAAATAACTTCTCAGTTAAAGATATGACTGAGGACTGTTGTAAGGGGAAAAAAATGGACGAGGGGCAGGATAGACTTTCTTCAATTCCTTGCAGGCAGGAGCTAGCTAATGGGGTGCTGATACCAATAGGTGCTGTTCACAATTTCTTACATTCTGACATTTTTACATAAGCACGGTGAATAACAGTAGAACGATAGCAATGTGACTATGAATTTGGCCCGCTGATTCCATAGTTTCTACACAGAAAATGTCTCAAAATGTCTTACTTTTCTGACTAGGAGGGGAATGAAACTGAATGAAACTGAATTTTTGTCCCTCTTTAATACAGATAAATCTATGTGTCTTACATGTATTTCCTAAATTCCCTAATGAGTCATGAAAACCTCTGGAAGAACAACTCAATGCAAGCAATGTAGAGGGGAAGGATAATTTACCTTCGCTTATGGCTGTAGAGCACTTTGGATTCAAAGGCAAAAAGATTTTTTTCAAAGCTGCAGGCCAAGAAGCATAGTACTAATCAGCAAGTCCTAGAACGTGAAATCAGGCATTTGGAAAGGAATCACACAACAGTTATGGAGGGCAGCTTCAGTATCTCAGGAAAGGATTCAGCTGCCTTAAGGAGTTTCAGACAGTTTCTAGGTGAATGCCCCATGTACCCAAAGTACCTTTTTGCCTTTGAATCCAACCAAGCAATAGCCCCCCTCTCTGCTCAGTGGTGTGTCAATAAAGGTATACAACCAGCTGTGCCGGCTCCATTGTTACGGCTGCACTACATCATTAGCTGCCAAACAGCTGATCGATGTGCTAGACGTCACAGCTCAGCTCTGCACCAAATTCCCCAAAATTTAACAATCAACTCTCGCGAGCCGGTACAAGCCAGCTCTAGCATGCCATTTTCTCTGCTAGTGCTGCTGGTGAGGATCAGAGGCCTGCCATGACTGCTTTGAATTTTAAAAGTATTAAATCTAACCAAACATCTCTTGTAGCTTTTCAGTTTAAACTGTCCATATTTTCTAGAGAATGGTTACCAATGTTCAGATGGAAAAGATAGGGTAGATCTCTAATACTGTATATACTACTACTACCTCCACTCCCACAGTAAGCTCAAAGATCTGCTCCAATGGGAAATAAGAGAGGTGTGGGTGAGAAAGCAGGGCTTCTCCCTCTTAGCTCTCACATGGTACAACATTCTGTCCCCAGCGAATCAGGAGGAGTCTGGTAGCACCTTTCCCAACTAATAAATGTTCTTAAAAGGAGTCAGTTTTCCTGGGACAACACAGAACTACAGATCACACCAAAGTCCAAACGTATAAAAAACTCTGCATGGATGTCCCCAGATAGATGCAATGTTGAGCTGGATTTCTGCATGAAATGCTTTTACCAACCAGCTGTTCCCAGAGGTGTGCCTGGCCCCTTCTCTTCCAGCATTCAGGTAAATGTTGAAAACTTTTCCTTTTAAACAAGTTTTGGATGCTTAAGCTACACTGGGGTGCCATCATGGGTTGTTTTTGTATTGCAGTTGGTTTTACTAATTGAGGCTATTGAGTAGTAGGACAGCCTGTCAACTCTGACTCAAAGGCAAAAAAAAAGAGCGGCATAGAATTTTTGGTAATAAAAAAGATGCTTTGAAGCATCTTAAAACAGTAAAGAATCCCAATTACTTTTTTTTAATATAAGTTGGAGTGGGGAAAATCTGAGAGTAAAGAAGTGCAACAGCATATCCCTGAAACTGTTCTTCTGTCATTCAACAAAGAATCCATCTGGACCAGTTTACAGCTCTACCCAGAGATTTAAGCATTTTAAAACAACATCATACAATGGCTATGGCATTTCAGATGATACCTTCACAAAGGCCTCAATAAGACTCCCCCCCCCCCCAAATGAAGCCTACCACTGATTCTCTCATCTTCTCAGGAAGTGGATCAACTCGTGGTTCTTCAAAATGTTGCTTTACAAGGTGTGGAAAATATTTACAGTGAATAAGAGACCTAATTTACAAAACAAATGACAATCAATTAGGACATTAATTTCCTGCAAAGGAAACAATCCTAGGCATAGTAATTTTTTCTCCTAGCTTACTTAACTAACAATCTACCAGCTCAGGAGATGGGTACCACCCACTCAATATATCTCGTTTGATATTTTCAATAAAACTAGCATTACATACAAGAAATATAATTGTCACAAACCCAAATAATAAAAACTAGGTTAGAGCTCAGAGATGTGTTTTACTCAAGATGAGAGGTCCGTTGAAAACCATTGCCCCCACAGCAATCCCTTTGCCATGCCTGGAAAATGAGAACAGCAAAATCCTGCCCTCACTCAAAGACAGGAGCAGAGGAAGGAGATCCCCCCAGCATGGATTCTTCACTGCCGTTCATGGTGGCAATCCCTAACCTAACATCAGGACTTGCTGGAGAGCACTGCCACCACCCCAGGATACTTAGGAGAGGCAGCCATGCTCTCCAGCCAGCCTGGAGGTAAAGACAGAAATCACTATGGTGGGACCTGGCAGTGGTAACCAGGAGGAGCATTCCACTTGTGGAACACCTTCCACAAAGTCATTACTCTAAAATAAATGAAATAAAATAAAAAATAAAATAAAATAATAAATAAAATAAAATAAAATAAAATAAAATAAAATAAAATAAAATAAAATAAAATAAAATAAAATAAAATAAAATAAAATAAAATAAAATATGGGCTGCTGGTTGAATGATTTTCCACCAGACAAAGCAAGAATTGCATAGAGACACAAAGCTCTATGATCAGATTGGAGGGAATGGCCCTGCAGCAGGCAATTGGAGCCCAGCAGATCGAAGATCTCCCTCAAGTTTCTCATCCATGCAATGAAGAATGTTTGCATAGGGGAAGACTTATTCCATTTCCAGCTGGAAAGCATGAGTTTCCTGTCAGATCTCTTTGGTTTGGCTACAGCCTGCTTAAGTGCAGGCTTGCTTCAAGATGGATGTTCTGCTGTAAAGACATGACCTCAATGACTGGTAAGCTGGCCTTCTCAGAGCTAGGGCAAGGTGGCTAGGTGGATGTCCCTTTATCTAAGCCACCTCTGCACTCCTCTAAACACAAATGAAGAAAAAAAATGCAATCCTGGATGAAATTATAGAAAACCAATCACAAACTTAATGTTTTGTGTAGAAAAAAACCTTGCAATCCTTCTGGATTGCAGACAGATTACTGTCTCAGAGACAGACTTCCCACATTGTTCTGTAAAATCTGACCCATGTATTTTTCTCCACCCTCTTTTTAGGGTATTATATAAATAAAATAGTGTTTTGTTCTGTTTTTTTGTGAGAGGGCGATATCTACACCTTTACCAGACTGTGGGTTCAAGGGTCACCACTCCCATATCTGGAAAGCTTCCATCATTAATTCTGGATGGGGTACTGTTCTTCCAGACCTACTTGGCACACAGTCTAAGGATCTTCCTGGGTTCATGGCTCCAACTTGAGGGGCAGGTGGTCGCCATAGCCAGCAGGGCCTTTGCACAAATCCATCTTGTGCACCACTTGTACCACTTTCTGAATTGGGAGGCTCTGTTCATGGCAACTCATGCCCAAGACACTTCCTGGTTGCAGTGCACTCTATATGGGGCTGCCCATGAAGAGCATTCAAAAACTGCAGCTGATCCAGAATGTGATGGCATAAGCAGTTTTGGGTGCACAAGGGTACACCCATATAACACCACTGCCATGTAAGTTGCAATGGCTTCCAGTAGGTTTCCGGCTGCAACTCAAGCTGCTGATTATCACTGATAAAGCCCTACATGGCATGGAGCCAGGATACTTGAGAGACTACCTGTCTCTAGTACTTTCTGCCCATCCCATCAGATCCAGCAAGGTGAGCATGCTCCAGATCCCTTTTGTGAAACAATGTCATCTTGTGAGACCACGAAGGCATGCTTTTTCTGTCGCATTTTTGCCCCACAGAACAGCTTTTCCCCTGAGGTTCAAGGTGGCCCTGACCCCGTTTGGAAGGCCTTAAAAGCCTGGCACTTCCCTTGGGCTTTAGGACCAGCAAGTTTGTGGAGACCGTTTTGTCTTTTTGTGCTAATTGAGGAATTTTTTTTTACCTGGTGTCTGTTATTTTGTTTTCTGTTTCTTTTATATGTATGTTCTCTTTTTATGCTTGTTAGCTGCCCTGAATTATTTGATTAAGTTTAATAAATAAAACTACTTTACTACATAGCTCTATAGCCTCAGCCATAGTAACAGAGATGAAAAACCACTGGTGATGACTTACACTAGAACAGATGGATCACTGCTCTGCCTGCTCAGATGGTAAGAAAGTGCAACTAAAAGTCCACAAAAGGCAGAGAACAATGCTGGAATATGTTGAGCATCCCAGGGTTCCTATAGGTAAAGAGGAGACAGAGATTAAAGGAATATGGATGTCTTTATGTTATGCATTTAAAGGTACTACAGAAATAAGCTAAATATTGTTAACATGCTGGAATTTACAAAAATTAAACTGTTATTGTACATATTAAATGAACTATATTACATTTCGTCAGGCCAATGAAGTTGTGATATTTCAGACAGGGTATCTAATTATGCAAACCACAATTTAAATTTACATTTAAATAAATAAATAAATTTAAATTACACACGTTTTTAAATTACATAAATCGAATTTAAAATGAAAAGAGCACATTTCCCTGTTCTGCAAAGGCATGAAGTAGTTCTGAATACATTTGGAAGTGCAAAATGAAAGTCAGTAGGTTGCATTTAGAGCAGAACTTGCTAGGAAGATCTAGAACAGAATGATAGGGCTACTGTATGGAAAGTAGCGGGAAAAATAGCAAATAACCTCTTTCTTCTTTCAGCAGTTTATCACCCATCATCTAAGAAAGCTGAGCATCAACGAATATTTCATTACTCATCAACTAATGAGCAATATAAAAGTAAGCTCTCTCCAAACTTCCTATCTCTGATTAAATTAAAAAAAAAACATATTCCCAGGCAGCATTTCATAGTGAAAAGTTTTATATCAATTTACAGCTTGGTTTTAAAGCACTTTCATATATTTTGAATTATTTTTATATGTTGATAGTAGTTTGTTGTGTATATCTATGAAAGTTACTTAATGAATTATGGTATTATTTGACATATATACCTGAAAATAACAACTCTTAGTTCTTGTGTTAAAAACCCTCAAAAATAAGTGATCTGATATGACAGAGTAGTAGTAATCAAAGACTACCAGCTTCCATACTAGAAGAATCTGTGGAAGTTGTCCCTGCCACTTCCTGAGCTAATTATGGGAGTGGGGAAATCTAAGACAGCTCATCAAGAAATCCATTGGGCAGGAAGTCCTCATATTTCCTGACTAATCCTGATCTGCCCCAGGATTCAGGGGAAAGGCAATTCTGAACTCCCATATCACCACTAAGTATTTCACAGAAGATTTAATCTCACAGTCTTGTTATAAATAACCATATTATGAAGCTGATTAGTTTCCAAGAAAATTAAACTCAGAGAAAGGCCCACAGCTCAGTGCATGCCGAAGAACCAAACATTGCAAAATGTGCCTCTATCCCTACCGCGCAACAACTGGCACGCCTCTTCCTCCTTCACGTGTACCGCCTTCACGGTATCCCCGCCCGTTTGGTGAGTGACAGAGGCACACAATTTACGTCACAATTTTGGCGGGCGTTTTTGAAACTGCTGGACACCAAACAAGCCCTGTCCACCGCGTGGCATCCAGAGACGGACGGATCTACGGAGGCAGTTAATTCTACTCTTGAGCAATATCTGCTTTTGTCAATTACCAACAAGACAACTGGGTCGACATCGGAAAAGATTACCATTTATTTTTAAGAAGGCAGAATAAAATCAATAACTGATGAGGAAAAAATGCTGGAGCTGATTAATTTAATGAAGCATTCTATCCCACTCTTTCCTCAGAAAGTCTCTTTATCCCAGAATTATTTAGAAATCAGTAAGGTCCCTGCTTTGGGCTTACAACATGAAAATGATACAAAATGGAACTGGAATGGGAAAGGGAAAGGAGAAGAAGAAAACCCCAATCGCGATTCTTAATGCAAGTGCAGGAAACGCCATGTGGTATGCTCCAGATGTTTTGACTATCTCCATCAATCTTAGCTACCATGGCCAATGGCAAAGAAGTGTGGACATTGCAGTCCATAAAATCTAGAGCACCAAATTGTCTGCCCCATGTTACTGACTTAACTAACTAGTAGAACATATATTCATTACTTCAAGACAATTATTCAAAAGCTCAAGATAATAATAAAATAGTCATAAGTTGTCAAACATGTTTTTCTAGCCCTTTTATCTGAACCACCTATTTATTATCTTAATTGTGACCAAGTCTGGATGGTGAGATGCCAACTAGAGAAATGGGAACTTCACCTGCATAAGGGTGTTACCATGGTGGCTTGAGACACAACAGTCAAGAAGGCTACAGTATTATTAAAACTAAGAATGACAACTTGAATACCTGATGCTTGAAAAGCATCTCTGCATCAATAGATTCTGCTTTGTGGCACTGACCCTGAACTTCCCATCTATATCTCTATCTGGGATTTCCATTTGTGCTGGAAAGGTGTTTTATTAGCAGGGATGGCAATAGTCCTAAGGAGAAAAAGAAGTGCTAAATAAGCCCATTGGTCTTTCTTTGTTGAATGCAGGGCTCTGCATATGCTATGACGTTGCAGGATTGCATAAAGTCTGAACAATGCCATAGCCATCACAGAACTAAGAATCCACTTCATTTTTGGAAAAGGGAAAAAAAAATCACCATAACTGTTGTCCAAGATATATTTGGAGCATGAGAACAATTTGTAGTAACATATCAGGACCTGGATCCATTACTGAATAAATGTCCAAGTGATAAAGACCCTTTAGCAGAGGGTACTATAAATCAACAATCCGTGTGCATAGGCATAGAATACTGTTTGCACAGCTTTAAAACCATTGGATTTTACATTTCACAGGAAGCTGAATGTTATTTTGAATGGAAAACGTTATCATTCTATCTTCCAAACTTACCTCACATTTTTTGGACATTGTCATTTTTCTGTGACACCTGCATTAGTTTATAGTAAGAACAGACAATGTACTGCCCCAGGATGTCCTCATCTTCCAAAAACCATTTTTATTTTGAAACACTCTAACTATATAACAAAATTCAATAGTCTAATTCTTAAAATCCAGCAGAATAATTTCATGCCATTCCAAAGAAGAAAATACAGATCTGTGGTATAAGTGCTAAAAGTAGGATGGTTGAAGAAAAAGGGAAGTTCCACAGCCCTCCCCAAAAACCCAAGAAAAACTTGGAAAATGTTAGCTTTTCTGTTTTGTAGAAGGTGACCATGCCTCTCAGGCATTCCTCTCCCTGCCCCTTATAAAGAATACCAAATCATTGCCCCCAAGACTTGCTTTCTCCAACCCGACTCCCTCCATATGTATTAGATTCCATATGTATTGGATTGGAATTCCCAGCCAGTGAAGATCATAGAGACTAAACTGCTAGTTTGAAGAGTATGGGCCATACATCCATATTGCAGTGTTAATAGCTGTGTTCATCCGTTGTTCAAAGCCATGATTTGCTTTATCTTCATTTACTGAAGAACCTATAGTAGTTGAGTTTACTTATCACATTAATTCATAAACTATGGTTTACAAACCACAAGGATTGAGTTCATACATCATACTAACCTAATATGTATGTCTAGATTATAAATATGTCTCTGGAAAGAAAACACATTTGTGTTGTTTCTTGTGTCTGGAAGGAATACAGGCAGCTTAGCATATGCATTATGAATGTATTAATCATTGTCTGAACTGGTAGGAGGCAACGGTTTATGGCAAGTAAGTCCTGAATTGCAATCTACCTACCCATTCAACATTTAAGGTCATGCTTAAACAAATCAGGTAGAAGTCTTTTATAAAGAGGTATGCAAATGCCAACACTAGAATACACTGGGGTCAGGACATGAAATACACAGTATTGTTTTGGAACAAATATTCTGCTTACATATATCTTCAAAAATTCAAATTTTATGTAATTTCCCTGTGTAAATGGAAGGTGGACAGTTAATGTATATAATTTACAGCAAATATCTTGTAAATCTTTTACAGCATTCAGGGTAGCTGCATTATAAGCACATTTCAAAGCTCTAGGAAGGCCAACCTGTGGGCAAGATTGCTTATCTACAAAACCACCTGCCTGCTGTAATTTAGTTTATTAGCCTCCGGAAAGATGTACAAATAACAGGACATGTTTAAAAGGATTGTCCTTAATACTGTTTACCAAAGAGACTTTGAAAGTTCAGTTAACCAACAGAGAATACAAACTATATAAATGGGTTTCTGTTAACATTCCTATTCTCCCATCCGTAATCTCATTAAAAAATTCCCAGCTCCTCCCTCTTTTCCTTTTCCTTTTCCCTATCTTAACAAGTGACAAAGGCCTAGCTTGTATACAGCAGAAGGAGCAATCTGTATGGCTCCCACCCTGATGATATTTAAGAGTCTTTGAAAACTTGGGTTTTCCCCCAGGCCTTGGGTTACAGTGGATGCCGAGCCTCTTATAAGATTTTATCAGTTTGAAGAATTGCTTTATCTGGATTTACATAGTTCTCTTCTTGTATTTACCATTTTTAATGCATACTCCACCTAGAGTCTTACGAAGTTGGGTGACCATCCATCCATCCATCCATCCATCTTTGTACAGTGGATAACAAGAATATATTTCTCCCTAACAGCTGAAGTTGTGTGTAAGACATGGTATTCACAACAAATCCTGCTACCCACTTCCTCCACACCCTCCAGTGCAGACCCTCCCTTATGAGGATGGAAAAATCATGCAAATCAGGATTATATTCATACAGGTGTCTAGACATAGAAAAATAGAGGAAACAATGCCATAGTCACTGGCAATCCTAACCTATTTTGCTGTCAGAATCACTCCTCCTTACCTTAACTGCATTGAAGCAGAATGTGTACAGGACAATTACAGCTATAAAGCTTCGAGAAATACTGTACAGTGAAGAGAACATTCCAGCAGCAGCTGAAATACAGAAATCAACTTTTACTTCTTTCCATCTGGATATAACTGCTATAGGATAAATCAAAATGGTAAAAGCCCCCGCTTATAATTACCAAGGTTGTTTTGCCTGGGTTTGTTAAATTAAATTAGGTCATTCAATCAGATGAATTACTGGACCCAGAGAGACAAGAACACCAGCCTCAGAACACAAGTTAAACAAAACCACAAATGCTACATTTGCTATGAGACCCAGTAAAACACCCAATGCCAGAGGAACCGGTTAACTTCAAGGAACTCCAGCATGACAGCTGCCATGCACTACAGAAAAATCAGCAAGCACTAAGGGTATCTACCTAGTCAATGTAACTGAATGCCAAATGCAAGAATCCTGGGAAAATAAAGTATCATACCAAAACAGAACTTTTTATTCTATACATTAGTGGCCTAGAGTGCAGATGTTCCTGGTTTGAACTACATTTTAAACTTGCCTCATGTGATTTTAGGAGGTTCCAATTCCCACCAAATGCCATGAAACCTCAATTTCTTGGAAAGACTTCTTACTATTCACGTGGTGATCGTCACAATATATGCAGTTACTATAAGCCATTGCAGTCACCACAAACTAATGGTGAAAAAAATGCAGTTTCCTTTTCTGCATTGATATAATGGGTAGGAAAAGATAGTAACAAACAGCATCATCATAGGCATTTGCAGGAGACTGAAAGAGATGGGATGATGAAACATGCATCCCAATGCAAGCTCCATCTTTTACATACTTGCATGTTACATTGCAAAGCAAATACAAAAGGGTGGTGTTTGCAGGGTGATATCATCATGCATGTTTTGCCATTTGGGGGTTGAGTGCAGGGGTGTGCCACTGGAAGTTAGCCCCCATACCTAGACTCCCCAATTGCTGCATTTCTTTATGCTCCAAGGAGCTTAAGGCCACCAGTGACCACCACCCAACTTATGCTTTCCATCATTTGAAAAGAGTCAAGCTTCCAGCTCCAATGTTGCCGGGCAATGAAGTTATCCTTATTTTAAATTCTAATTCTGTGTAGTTACGTGCTTTGAAAAGTCAGTCTATGTTTGGCATGCAAAACACCCACACGGAACAATAGTAGGACTGGTCTAATGGCACAATTATCTTAAAGCAGTTTGTTCCAGCAGCAGCATTTCTGGAAGAACAAAGGAGCCTCATGCATTCTGAGATACGCTGCAATGTCAGTGAGGCTGCCAAGGCACAACTCTTAGGTATGCAACTGCCTGAAAGTGGAAAAGGTCCTGGGCTAATCATCATGGTCCAAAATTCAGTGATGCTGGAATAAAACAGGGATTTACTCTATGCCATTAACAGAGATGAACCACTGGTGAGACATTGCATGCGATCAATTTCTAAAAGAGGCACAGATCCAGTTGCACTGCTAAAGGACTGTTTATGTAGTCCAGATAGATTTTCCTGAGCAGCAGCCTGTCACCTAAGGTGAGCAAATGCAAAAGGCAAGGCCACTGTCATACCTGGAAGAGGTATGGGGACAAGAGAATTGTGGCAGAGGCAGATTACCAGTCTGAAGTTAACACACACAGACACACACACAAACTACAAAAATTTTCAGCTAAATTTGACCAGTTCTGGATATTCTATTTAACAATATACAGTACTTACCAGAACCACCAAATACCAGTATATCTATCTGTTCAAGGAGATATATACAGAATGTGTTGATTTGTGGGAAAAGACCAAGAAGAGAAATCACAGGAAAGCAATATAAAAATCCTGAAATTAAACATGGAGGAAGGAGAGGCAAAGACAGGGAGGGAGAGAAAGGGGGGAGAAAATGAGATTTGGTTGGATCCAAAGAACTCATACAAGAATGCTTTATACATTTATATAATTGGGATCCCTCCTATTATGCAAACAGTTATATATTAATGCATATATAATTAATATATATTAATAACTGCTTAATATACTAAAATATGCAACTTGTAATGGTAACTAATGCTACTAAGGGATCATCTGGTGGAAAAAAGGCTGGTCCACTAATTCTGGTTTTGCTACATTTTCTTTCTAAAACACAGCAATTTTAAATGTGTACCCTAAGCTTATAAACTAAAATCGCATGACCTATAAGGAAGATGTGTGGAGGAAGTGAAGGAAAAACATAAATTTTCCAGTGGCAAGACCAGGATGAATAAGGAAGAAGCTGACAGCTAAGGTCACTTCCTGGACTAGCTGAGCCTAACAAGACAGTGTCTTTTTCATCCCAATGGTGATATTCCAGCCACCCTCTGACTCAGAAGATGAAACTCTTTCTGAGTCAGAGGGGGAAATAGAAACTTGCCGGGCTGAAACCAGGAAAGCGAAACCCAGAGATGAGTCAGCAGAGCGGGAAGAGTCACAGACGGTGATTGGGCAGTCTTCGGAGGAGGATTTGAATCCTCCAGTAGGCGTGTGTGAACAATGGGCAGAAAAGCGTGCGAAGGAGAAGGCAGCCCAACTGGCTGCAGAAGGAAATAGGTGCACAAAAGATCGGCATAAAAGGCAGACATGCAAAGAGCAAGCTGCCGGAGACAACTGATCCTTCAAGCTTGCAGTTCCAGCGGACAAGTCCTTACCCGCATTGGAAACAGAATCTGAAACTGGAGAGGAATCAGTGCAAGTGTTTCCTATCAGAGAGGACTTGGATCCTGCATCTGCAGCCACCGAGGATCTTCTCCTTGCCAGACCCAGCAGTCTTGTGTCCAGCTTCGAACCTCCGTGTCTTCCTTGTGCACATTCCAGGCGCGCTTCCAGCCTTGCTTCAAGTTTCCAGCCATGTCCAGAGTCTCCAGTCTAGTCTCATCATGCTTCAAGTCCTCAGCCTTGCCTCGAGTCTCCAGTTCAGCCTTGCCATGCTTCTAGCTCCCAGCCTTGTCCAAAATCTTCAGTACAGCTTCATTGTGCCTTGGATCTCCAGCCCAGTCTAGCCGCACCCCAGTTCCCTGACATTGCTCAGGAACTTCACACCCAGCTTGTTGTGAACCAGGTTTGCAACCTTGTCTAGAACCTGAGGTCCAGTCTGGTCATGTTTCAAGTCCCTTGCCTAGTCCAGAACTTCCAGTCCAGCCTTGTTGTGTGCCTAGCTTCCAGCCCAGCCAGGAATCTCCAGCCGAGCCCAGCTTTGCTTTAAGTTCTCAGCCTTGTTCTGAGCCTCCAGCCCAGAGTACCCAGTCTAGTCCAGTATCTCTAGCTGAGTCTAGCCTTGCTTCTAGTTCCCTGCCTCGTCTTGAGCCTCCAGCCCTGAATTTCCAGCCTAGCCTGATGCCCAGTCCAGTTCTGCCACTGTAGCAAAGACTCATCCATTGGGTCCAGTTCGGTCTCGCCCAGCTCCCCGGTGCCAGTCTAGTTCTAGTGGTGTTCTGGATCATAGACATTCGTCTCGTTTCAGTATTGCCATGTGCCCTAGTTTCTTCCAGTCTCTGTCAGTGAATCCTGCTCTGCTGTTCTATTACAGCCTCTTCATGCAACCTTGCTGGTTTCCTCGCTATTACCCAGTTGGTCTTGATCAGAACCAGCCTGTCTCTTGACCGTAAGGACTTATTTATTGTAAATAGTTATTTAATAAAGAGTGTTTTGATAATAATTCTGCCTGGCTGCTTCATAGTCTGAACAGGACACCAACAGACCAGCATCAATGGTAAGCTGATTAACAAAATCAACTTATTAACTTAACAAAATCAACTTATTAACTCACACTCCTTTTCAACCCTGGAGGCAATATTAATTCTTCATCCATATACTGTATAATCCATTCTAGAAAAAGGTTGGGAATTAGTATTTCCAATCTGTATCAGTTTTGCCTATAGTTCTAATTAGTGATTCCACTCTGACTTACTTCTCCATTATATGTGTGCATGTGTGTGAGTAGTTTTATATATATTTGCATATGTATGTGCATATGTGTGTATGGATGGATAATACATATTTAGAAACATCCACTTCTAAACATGTATTATCTGTCCATGCACACATACACGTTTTTCCTAAGCCTAGAAGTGAACTGCAAAATTCAGGAGAGAGCAATTTCTAAATGATCAGTGCAGTATGATCCACATAATGCATCTTCCATCTTCTATTTTGAAAGATACATTTCAAGCTGGTTTGTTCTAAAATGATGTCTAAGAACAATTGTCAAGCATCCCTAAAAGAGACAAATACAGAATACTGAGTGTAGTAATTCATTGTCAAGATTTTGTGCCTGGTATAAAATTACACCCGAATTTGATAGCTAATACTGCAGTGTCTCTAAACCCTGAGAAAGTCCCTTTTTTCACAGTGAAGTTGTAAGGCCTTATGGTGGTCTGCAACATAGCCAAGGCTACATCTTTCAGCTTCCTCCTGCCAGAATGCCAGCAAATATGGCTGAAAGGAAGGGATTTAAAAAATGAATTGGTATAAGGAGATTCATGAGGAACTGTCTAGCAGAATGTGTCTCAACCTTGGCAACTTTAAGACATGTGGACTTCAACTCCCAAAATTCCCCAGTCAGCATGGGAGGCTGGGGAATTCTGGGAGTTGAAGTCCACATGTCTTAAAGTTGCCAAGGTTGAGCAACACTGGTCTAGCAAATAGGCTGGCTTATTTAGGAGCCAAACCAGCATGCAGCAGCAGAGGGAAAGTCACTCATCTGTATTATTATATTAAAACCTAAGGTATCATGGAAGAACAGCCTAGCAACAACTACAAAACCTATGAAAATGAGAGTAGATCATGAAATACCTAACAATGCCCCCCCAAAACAAAACCCAGTCTGAAAGCCATTGGAGAAAGAGGGGAGGTACCTCCCAGGCTCCTTCTTCTAAAAGAAAAAGCAATCAGGCAGCTATATTAACAGGGCCATTGGGAATCTGTAGAAAATTGTGTCTCGCAGCACTCCCAGACTGTTCCATTTCTTGGGCAAAAACATAGTTCTGTTTCTGATAATTTTTCCTAGAAACAAACCATATGTTACAGACTGGAATGGTGACATTTTTATTCCAATCTGCTATACTGTACATTAAAAATCACCATCCAGTTTGTGACTAGTAAGTTTTCAAAATAATTAGTATATGTATTTTGGTGCTTTACTATACATGGACCACCCAGCACCCAGTTACAGTACTAAACCTGTTCGTTGTATGTTGAAGTACGGCTTAGGGCAGCACAAGTAACTTTGGAAAAAAAAAGTCATCTAAGCTATTTTATTCTTGGAGAGATTCAACACTCATAATACAATATAGTACATATATTTCAAAGAAAAACAGTGGAAGCTATTAAGTGTCTCACAAAAGAGAAATAAAGATATTTTGGTGTGAAAATCAGCTTGAGTGACAAATCATGTCTAGATGCTAGCATTCAATTCTACATCTTTCCTTCACAAACACCATTTATGATTAAGTATTAGTCTATAGCAAAAATAAGTCTGTTTATGTAATGGGGGAAGAGATATCCCGTTATGCAGATTGTCTGTTAAATCTGAATCAGCTTCTCCACATGTGTAAAATGGGTGTGGGATTTCCCACATGCATACTCTGCATATTTTACACTCACTTACAACAGTGAATGGGATTTTATTCCTACATAAAATGGCAAACAGGATTTTTTTTGCATGCAGAGAAGCAAACCATACACGGACACGTTTTGCCTGCTGCAGCCTAAGTCTACTAAATCAAAGTCTGTTAAACTGAGATTTTGTTTGTTGTTCCAAATGGCAATATGAGAGGACTCTAAGTTTGGTAGCTTCAGGAATCTTTAAAACAGGCAAAACTACCACACAAACTTTGTGCCAGTGGTGGTTTCTGCACTTCTCTCCTGTCCTTCCCATTGATCTTTTCCCCAGGACCTATTTAAAGAAAAAAACTAACATAAATAAATGATACCCTTTCTGCTCCATTTTACAGTGGTGATACCAACACGTTCCACTCAGGGATCACCCAGAATCCTCTTAGAATGATGTTCTGAAGGGAAAGGACAGGGAGAGATGGGGCTCAGATAAAAGGAAAATTACCACCTCAATATTGGATAGAAATTCATGCTATTGATCCAAGATCCTATGAAATATTTTTCCTCAGGGAAATGCCCATCTGCCCTAGTTTAGTTT
The DNA here is from genome assembly GCF_035149785.1 of Candoia aspera. NCBI lineage: Eukaryota > Metazoa > Chordata > Lepidosauria > Squamata > Candoiidae > Candoia > Candoia aspera. The sequence continues at coordinate 73,442,647 of NC_086153.1, read as the reverse complement.
GGCGACAGCATAAGCCTGTAAGATTGGATCCAGAGTTAAATGGACTTGGATGCCATCAAAGTCATGGAGATGAGTTAGTCTTGCCTTACATCTTGTTAATTTCAGAAGGAACAAGTTCCACTAGTGTACTGTAGGTTCACCCCACTGTTTTGTTGGATTAAGTTCACATGAAGACTAACTTCACAAAACTCTAACCAAGGAATGGCATGCAGGCTACATAAGCATGTTACCAGGCAACCATAGGAAATAACTCAAACACATCTGCTAGTGTCAAAGGCTCATTCCTCAGCAATAATGGAGCCATTTGCCCAATTATGCAATCGTTAGAATGGGAAATTAAATTGACTTAACAAAAAGAAAAAGGGAAAAAAATGGATTATGCCCTGAAAATAAAGAGTTGATCGTTAACAAGCAAGGGACTAAATAACAAACTAAATCAATGAATGCTTGTTTGACAGAAATCCACTTCATTGTGAGAGGCTAGGGCTAGCCTTCTCAATCTGGCACCCATCCAAAATTTTGGGACTCCATACAGGAAACAAATTCTAGGAGTTACAACCCTAGCATACCAGGATGATAAAGGCCAGTAGGGCCCCTTTTTCAAAAGATATCAAACTCCATAAATTGAGAATTAATTTCACTATAAGTACTATGTATTATCCCTAAATAATCTCTTATTGTAAGAACTAAATTACTTTATAACAGTTGTTTTAAACAAGACAGTAATTGAACAGGTTTTCTCCCTTTTCCAATACATTCCCTTGACATACTTTAATATTCATAATTCAAAACATGTATCAAACATCAGTTTAACCAATCTAAATGCATGATACACTTGCAAAGTGTGATGTCTAGCATATATATTCCACGCTATTTTTACCTTTTCTAACTTTTTACACTGTGAGTCTCTCATTTTTTACAGTACATGCATTCTAAACATGTTTTACAATACATGCATTCTAAACAATCCTCACATTAGTCAATCTTCTATTTCTTTGAAAAAAAAAGAATCTACATTTTGTTGTGGTGGTGGTGGTGGTTTTATAAACTGAAAGTTTAAGAAAGATGTTTTAAAATACATTCTCCCTCTATTTGTAGGTTTTTTCCCCCTAAAACCAATTTTACAAATGGTTCATGATCAGAAATTGTGACTGAACCAATATAACATTTCTAATCTAAAGCAAGCATCAAAATATTAAAAATAGTCTAAACTTGAATATGTATATATTCAGTTATTTGCATTTAACTGTCTCCACATATTTACCAAATTAAACTCCCAGATTTTATGTGAAGAACATTCCAACTCTGGGGACCATTTTTTTATCCCTTAAAGTCTTACCCTAATCCAATATCGGATCCAAAATTAAATTAAAATCCCCAGCTGTAAACCAAAAATATTTACAAAACAGATATATAGACTATAGTTAGATCATAAAACTTTTTCCAAATTATTGGACAATCCCAGCTATTAACAGCTAAAATTATACCCATTAGTGTCCGAATTTCTTATGAGGATTTCTTCATTAAAGTCATTAGCTTGCTGGCTGTTTTTGAATTTTCAGTTACATGTATCTGATAAGCCTGCCTTCTGGCCAAAAGATGTTATTCACAAAGGGAATGGGAGGGTTCCCCCCCCAAAAAAATAACACTTCTGGTGTCAACAACTTTAATTTATGAAAAATCTTCCTCCTCTTAGTTTTACCTCCCAACCCTTTAACATTCTATGAAATGAATGTCATCATATGAGAAAAGCAACAAAAATATTAAACATATTAAAATGTCCAGGGTGGAGTTCAGACTGGACCCCAAATCCTGGTTCAAGAACAAATATTCAAAACTTTGAAACAAATCTAATACTTCTTAATAAATCCAGTAATCATTTTTTTAAAAAAAGAAGACAGGCAGACAGACAGACTCTGGCAACAATTTATAGCCATAAATTCAAAAAGAGGTACTACACATGCATTAATACAAAATGTTAAGAGGAAAAGAGAAAGGACAATGATGTCAATAGGGATGCCTGGTAGGGACATGCCAAGGTTGCAGACATTTCACCTTCCCTCCTAAGCTGTGCACATGAGGAAAGAAAGAAAAAACAAGGGACAGGAGGCAAAACCCTCCCCATAAATTTCAGGGATTAAATGTGTGGTAAGATAGAGATGTGTAAAAATGCAGTTTATTTCCCTCCTCCCTGATAGCTGCAAAAACAAATGTTATGGAATGTATTTGAAGACAGCTGGTACATAAAAAATTTAATCATACCGTTCCTTGCTCCTTCTTGTATTTCTAAAAAATAACAATGCCTCACAATGCAGGGAGCAGCCTCTTTTTCTTCCCCCTTTTCTACGATGCAGACTTCCTTGGACAGCTCTTTCTTCCCACCACTCAGCCACAAATGAAAAGTGATCGTCCATCACTCCTCTCCAGGTGGGAACTCTGGCTGAAACTCCAATTCAGATGGCAGATACACGGAGCACTATTCTTACCCCAGAAATTCCATCTGATGTTACCATTTGAGATGTTAGTTATTTTGAGATCCTTGTCATGCTACAAGCAATAAACCATCATCTTTCAGAATAAACTGATGCAGTTGATAAAATGGAAAAGAGATTAAGAAGTTAAAAGAACAGGGATCTAACCTTGAAGCAAGTAAGAAATTAATTCCAGCTTTAATTGCTTGAGACATAGCAACAAATAAAGAATTGGTGACTCGCCAAAAAACCATAAATCATATCCAAGGTCAGGCAAGCTGCAAAAAATTCTTCTGCTTGAGCTCATTTATCTAGAGCAAAAAGAAGCTTTAATAGCAGCTATTACAAAATGCTTTTGTTTCAAATAACTTAATGGCCTGTGGCAGCTTATTGTGTAGCTTCTAGACAGAGATCCTCACAATCTCTTAATCTTGTCGCTCTTGAATATATTCAGAGATCAGATTGAGATAAAATATTACAAGCAGCTAGAATTGCAACAAACTTAGTATATGAGGGAATGAATTTGGGCTGTGTTCAGATCTACCTTCCAAAGTGGTATAGAAACATAAAAAGTTTTGCTAAGCACACCTCATAGCCAGGAAACAAAGGTTATTTTCTTTTTATATCCTGTAATTTTTGGTTAATGTTGGATACTGGTGTAAGGAAATTTTATGATCCAGAAATGACTGTTAATTACCTTTAATTACAGATAGCTACTCAGACAGCTACCCCAGAAACATCATAAGGTACTAAGAAATCATTCATTAATTTGGAAGGCTGGAAAGCCTATCATCACACCATTTTTTTCCTATTTTCCTTCCCCCCCACCTCCTTCTCTATTTGCAGGTTGAGAGAGGGAAGAGTGAGTACTAGCAAAATAGGAATATTTGGCAGCCTACTTTTGCACAAGTAACTCACCTATTACATGGTCCCTGATTACCTGAAATGATTCAGGTGAGATCTTCAAGTCATAAACAGTGTAAATGGAAGAGCCTCTGGTTTTAGATCCTGCATCTAGCAATAAAATAAGGCCACACAATATGCAAAAATACATAGGCCGGCTGTATATTATCATCTGGTTGTGGCCCTAGAAAAGCAGATAACAGAATAATTAATACTGACATAAAATTCTTTCAAATACATAACTGCACAAAACCAAGAAGCTTCAGTCTTCACACACATCTCAAATACCCCAAAATAGCAGTATGTTAGAAATGTCCTTCATTTTAAAATCCAAATAAGCCCCTGCATCAAGATTTCTATAACCATCTATACAATACAGATTACAATAAAACACTGAACTCACCCTCTGATCAGAGTTCAATGTTAAGTTTTAATCTTGTTTATTTATTTATTGGATTTGTAAGGTGGTTTAATCATCAAATGACTCAAGGCAGTATACAGGAGGAGTAGGACCACCAAATAGCAAGCAGCCATCAGGAAATACAAAAATTAAAACAGTCATAATTTATTAGTGGGTTCACAAAACCCCATGGCCCAAGGTCTGCTAGATAAGCCAGATCTTAACTGCTAAAGTCACAAATGTAGTGACCAAAAGATCATCTCACTGCCATCCAGACTTCTCCAAACTCTGAAGATCTTATAACATTATCTTTAGCAATTCTTCTGAAATAGCCCAGCAATGTCAGAAAATGTTGGCTGCTTTTGGGGAGTGGTGGGAATGACCTAATTGCTGGAAAGGTCAAAAGGCCAACAAGGGAAAATACTATGGTGTGAATTTTCTCCCTGGAGCCTCTGACATTTGACACTATGAAATAGCTGCACAATAACTCCCAGTTTCCAACACTCAGGAGATCAGCCTGTGTTTAAAATTGTATGGCTCTCACATTAAAAAAACAAAAAAACAAAACAAACATGATTAAATATAGTTCCTCCATCATCTGAAAGCCTTCCTAATTAGGCTTAATGCTTAAGGCCATAAAGGTGAAGAAAATTAGACTTCTAACCATGCTTTCATTTCCTTGCAATTGTGTTTTCTTGCATTAGCATCAGGTTGCCCTTGTCAAAATCCCCTGAATCATAGCTGCATAGCTTAGTCAGTTGCTCAGCTCAGCTCACCTCAACAGAAGACACACAAATGTGTTTTGGCTAGATTAGAGTTTTTTACTGTTGACGAGAATGAAATCATACACAACAGTTGATTGCTTGCTGCCAGTGAGAAGATTTAAATATCTTTTATACCCCATCAGGGGTTTAAACTTAGGCTTCTTTCTCCTTCCAATGTAATGGATTTTTGGCATGATGCTCAGCAGCTGTGAACCTCAGAGGATGTTTGATGTTTACATAACAGCCTCAACCCTCACACTTATCATTCTAATACAATTCTGTGAAATATGGAGTTCAGTAAAACACCTGTCATGCCTACTTCAATAAAAATGTAGAATAAAATAGAATACATACATACAAGTTGACCTAGTACTGCCCTCTTCTGATGTGTTTAGCTTTATTACATGAGCCTTTTCCCACAAATCCAGAGCAAGACTGATGTTAACTATTTTAACAAGTATGGCAAGTATTAACTGCCTTGGCCAAACTGTCATGTTCCTCGTTTTGATGTGCCTGGTACATCATAACGGTTCGCATGCCAGAGCGCTGACACGCGTTCCTAGCTGGGAGGGAGCTGCTGAAAAACCTTGCACCGAGTACTCTATCTCTGTGCACTAAGCAGGAATGTGTTTGGGTTATCTTTTTGTGTCAAGGTCTTTTTGCCCGTTGATCAGCAGAACTCGTTAGGAGCGCCTGGGAATGTGAATTTGAGACGGTTGAAGGGGGGGTGGGACTCTGTGTGTAACGGGGCTATTTAGTTTGATTTTAGGCGCGCTTTTCTCATTCTCAGCTTTCTTTGTGTTTGCACTCTATCCTTAATAAAATCAGAACTTAAACTTTGTTTTTGAGTCTGAGCAATTTATTGGGAAAGACATTCATTACAAACAGACTTCAGAGTAGAAATGAAGGAAGAAAAAGTAGAGTGACATACAAATTAAATTTTAGAGAATCTCTTTCCAAATGGGGCATGATAGATCCAGTCCATTCAGATTTCAAGAGGCTATTTTCTTTTATAAGGTATTTGGGGAAGACTGATCTGGGTAACAGAAAGTGTCAGACTCCCTCCTTAGCTGGTTCAAACTTGGCTGAACTTTGGCATGGCATGGCTAGCAGGAGATCTTCATTGTACCCCAGGACTGGAATTATTTTAAACCATATATTGTCTTCTGACAATTAAGACCACTGTACTGCCCATATACTAAACCCTTTGGGGCTTAAACTCAATGCCTTTTCCCATCTTTTCCACAGTGTAACAGAAAGCCTGCTTTATACTTCTCGTGTTCTGTGTGTTAGGTAGTAATTGGTTATTGACATTTTCAGTATTCCTGCCCTGGGAAATTCTAGCTCCCAATGTATCTTCAATTGAAATCTACTTCTGTTTTTAGGCTGCCACTGTTCATTATGGAACTGATCCCATTTTAGAAGTATTAGGCTAGTTTGCATCAACAAAAGCACAAGAACACAATGTCGGCTGAAGTGCAAGACAGAAATAATAAATTATAGTGAAATATAGGATAATCAGAAGCAGAAGAACAATTCACATATTTTTGCATCAAAAAGAAAAACAGCAAAATTCATACCATGGCATAAACCATATAAGCGTAAGTATCAAAATGAATCATGATTATTGGCACTATGCAGCTTCACTAGGATTGAGGTCTAAACTTGTGTCTTACTGTGGATTCAAATTTTGCAGTATTGCTGATTGATGCAGAGTGGGATTATGTTTTAGGAAAAATATGGGAAGAGACATAATTTAGCAGACAGCCATATGAAGATTAAGTCCTCCAGCACTCTGCAGTCTGATTCAATATAAAACATATTCATACTTTAATAATCACAAAATGTTATTATATACTGTATATCAGCCTGAAAATTCTGAGAGATGTATTCCAGTATCTCTGTATTTTGGGATACATGAAATTGCGGTACATGATCACTACCAGAGGCCTGACCAATTAAAAGATCATTACATCATTAAATCCTAAAAGATGAAGTAGTGAGAAAATCACTAAAATGCAGATAAGATTCAAAGCTACAGCCCTCCAACCATTTCTGTATTAGGTGTAAAATGGATTAGGCAGGGGTAATTCTTTCAAGAGTACATACATAATATTATGCATACATTGGTACACATTGCATTTTATTTTATATAAAAAATATATAATTATATAACTCATATCATGTATAAATTAGACAAATCAACTGATAATCTACAGAATAAATAGTTAAATTTAAATAAAGGCCACAAACATCACAATTAGTTTTCACTACAATGCATTACAATGGCCATTTAGATTTCTAGAAACCTGTACAATGGGCAGTGACAAAGGCTGTATACACACATGCATGTGCTGATGCCCTGGGAAAGTAATTGAAGCCACCATGCCAAGGACCAGGCTGCCTCGTTGTTTCACTCATGCCAACAGGCTGTGCAAAGAAAGAACTCCTTAAATGCTTTGCACAGCTCTGCTGTCTACTTTATGGCAACAATGTGTTAGAGCAGATTAATTTTTAATGTCAAAGTGTTAGGTTCTTACATGGAAAAATGAAATTACAGCCTGGAGAGATAGATTTATTTCAACTTTCAAAAATTCACCACACTATCTGACTAAGAAGGAGCACAAACAATAAAAGCATGTTATCTGGTGACTGAAACTTACATGTATAGGTGAGGCAGGATCAGGCTGAACACTCTGAAGGCAAAACAAGATTCATCATGTTAGCTATATGATTTGTTATTACAGAATCCAAAATAGAAATAGTTTTGTGCTGGATTTCTCATCTACAGTATCTATCTGACTTTCTGTCTATCTATGTACAGCTTCCTGTGCCAATACATCTCAAAGTAGTTTACAGTAAAAGCAGAAATAAAATACATAATAAAACATTACCTTTAGACAATATAAAACACACATATAAAACAATGCATTACCTTTAGAAGAGAGTATTGACAGCTTGCCATGATAAGACAGAACAGGAGCACCCAAATGTCTTTACAAAAACCTTGGTTCATAATTAGAAAGCCAAGAAAAGAAACAAGGATTACTAGAAGAACTGCCAAAACATTCTCCTTGACATCTTCTGTCCTGTAAAAATAACACACCAATATATTTTCAAAAGCAGAAATGTAATCATAAGTACATCATTTCTATATAGGCTTGTAAATTGAAGCCAGATCAGTGTATCAAAAATATACTTAACTTTCTCAGGAGGCCCACATGAAGGCCTCACGTGTGCTCTGATGAATATGCAAAGGTCAACTTTACCTGGCTCTCTGTGCATGGCATTCCCTGTACAACCTTAAAGGTAAAGGTAAAGGTTTCCCTTGACGTAAAGTCCAGTCGAATCCGACTCTAGGGGGCGGTGCTCATCTCCATTTCTAAGCCTTGGAGCCGGCGTTGTCATAGACACTTCCGGGTCATGTGGCCAGCATGACGACTCGGAACGCCGTTACCTTCCCGCCGAAGCGGTACCTATTGATCTACTCACATTTGCATGTTTTCGAACTGCTAGGTGAGCAGGAGCTGGGATTAACAACGGGAGCTCACCCCGCCGCGCGGTTTCGAACCGCCGACCTTCCGATCGACAGCTCAGCGGTTTAACCTGCAGCGCCACCGCGTCCCTTACAACCTTACTGGTGAGAAAAATATCTGCATATTTACATCTTTACCCAAGCAAAAGATTGCCAAGCCAAAGCAACCAGCAGAAGTTAGTTAGCTTAATTACTTTCCTTTGCAGAAATCAGAAACTGTATTTCTGAAAATAGCTACTGAATAAATGCACTTATTGAAAATCTTTCTATTACAAAACCAGTAAGTAAATCTAAACATTTAACATGTGCAATTTTGCAAAAACTATGCAAAGCAATACAAAAGTGATAAAAAAAAGTTAAAACCAATATTTTATCTCTATATACTGTATATACATCCCAATGTTTAGAGACTTGAAAATCAGTGGCATACAAATGGTTGTAAATCAACTCAATAAGTAAATGAAACTTGGAATAAAAACCAACTCTAGCAACCAGCAAAGTGTGAATGGGGTTTGTTGGTAACTGCTCTTCAGGGGTTAAGAGCCATAATTTAGATGCAGCCATTGAAAATACCCTCACTCTTGTGTCTCTCCTAATGTTAGAGAACAAACACAAATTAGTTTCTAAGGTTACAGACAGACTACAAATACATGCATGAGTGGGCCACTAAACTTCATAATCTAATATCCAACTTGTAATTTAGAAGATCCTCCCTTCTATTTCCATTATGCAGCAAGTATAGAAATGCATGGACAATGATTGTTTAAGATTCACAAATCCCAATCCTGCCACTTTATATCAGTGTGAATTCTTTCAGGCAAGAGGAATCTTTAAAGGTCGGATTTTAGATCACATACCTAAAGTGTAACTAGAGCTCTGACTAGGTCAAGGTTTCAACAATATAAGATAGAATTTTTGTTTAAGCCAGATCTGCCGCCATCACACATAAAATAGGGATACGGTCCAAACCAAAAGGAAAAGAAAATCTTTTCCTTGACTACAAATCAGTCTAAGCAGTTCCCTGCAGCTTCTTTCCTTATCCATTTTCTTCTCCCTTCTTGTTCTTGGAGCTTGATTGAAGAAAAAAAGCACTTATTGGAGGAGACTACAAAGAAACACTATATTGTCAAGATTGCTGGTGTTTGTTTTGTTGTTGTTTAGTCGCTTCCGACTCTTCGTGACTTCATGGATCAGCCCACACCGGAGCTTCCTGTCAGTCGTCAACACCCCCAGCTCCCCCAGGGATGAGTCCGTCACCTCTAGCATATCATCCATCCACCTTGCCCTTGGTCGGCCCCTCTTCCTTTTGCCCTCCACTCTCCCTAGCATCAGCATCTTCTCCAGGGTGTCCTGTCTTCTCATTATGTGGCCAAAGTATTTCAGTTTTGCCTTTAATACCATTCCCTCAAGTGAGCAGTCTGGCTTTATTTCCTGGAGGATGAACTGGTTTGATCTCCTGGCAGTCCAAGTCACTCTCAGAATTTTCCTCCAACACCACAGTTCAAAAGCATCGATCTTCCTGCTCTCAGCCTTCCTTATGGTCCAGCTCTCGCAGCCATATGTTACTACAGGGAACACCATTGCTTTAACTATGCGGGCCTTTGTTGTCAGTGTGATGTCTCTGCTCTTAACTATTTTATCGAGACTTGTCATTGCTCTTCTCCCAAGGATTAAGCGTCTTCTGATTTCCTGACTGCAGTCAGCATCTGCAGTAATCTTTGCACCTAGAAATACAAAGTCTTTAACTGCCTCTACGTTTTCTCCATTTGCCAGTTATCAATTAAGCTGGTGTTTAGGACCCCCATTTAGGTCCTCCATTTGCCTTAAAATTTGAATCCACCCTTGGCTTTAAGTATAAGTAGGGCAGGTCCAAATGTAAGCAAATGTTGTTGTCACCATTCATGTCTCATTTGAAGCAGGACAGCTATTGATTTCCACTTTGGTATTAGGAATCCATATCAAATATACAAATTACAAACCTGAAATGACTACTGATTAATACCCATTAAGAGAAGATATTTAAAAATAAAATAACACAAGAAACATGCTAATGTTTTATGAATTAATATTACAAGTGAATGTCATGTATCCGTGTGAAACTTACCTGTCCAGCAATGCCAGCAAGGTAAGTCGATCATACCAGATTTTTATCCATTTGCCAGGAAATACAATAAATTTGTAAAACTGTCTATTAATTTTTCTTTGAGCTGATGAACATGAAGAATCCTCAAGGTCTTCACTAAAATGCTTTCAACATGAAATAAAGAATAATAGAATTGTGTATCATTTTCATAGCACTGCTTTGTATCAAAAGAAGGTTTTGGTACAATTCTATAGTTGTTTCTTTTTCAGTAGATATATATAGCCAGTTAAAGAATGGCCATAGTCAATATTTTCTTACAGATAAACTTTTTTTTTTTGTAAACTTGTTTATATTCAGGCTTACCTAATTTCTTGCACATGGCACAAACTAGGGTATTTTCACAGAACTTGTAAGATTATCACTTGGACCACTTGAAATACACCAGAACAAAACAACCTAAGTCACTCAAGATTGCTCTTTGTGTGACATTTAGGTGTTGCTTATAATTTGAACATAAATGCCATTAGATCTGAAAATACTGGAAAAAGTATTTTTATTATTTTATTTAGAGCCAGTTTGGTGTAGTGGTTAAGACATCAGGCGAGATTAAGAACTGGGAGACTGTGAGTTCTAGTCCCACCCTTATGCAGAAAGCCAGCTGGGTGACCTTGGGCCAGTCACTCTCTCTCAGCCCTAGGAAGCAGGCAATGGCAAACCACTTCCCAAAAACCTTGCCAAGAAAACTGCAGGGATTTGCCAGGCAGTCACCAGGAATCAACACTGACTTGAAGGAGAGAGACAGAGACAGAGATTTCCTCTGAACAAACAAAAATGTTTTCTGACTCTTTTGCTCCTTTTAAAAAAATCCATCAAATCAATTTTAAAAACTGACACTATCAGCATAACATTTGGTATATTAGCTGATGCTTAGTGGAAAATTACATATTCTTCCATTTGTCTGCTATAACAAGCTTACATCAGCTACTATTGAAACGTGCATGTTTCTATAGCTAGTAAATTTAAAAAATTTACACATTTTTTAAAAAATGTATAGGTACTGAAATGTTACATGGTACCCGTTGGTTTTCAGAAAGAGTTCCCCGTGCCACCATCAGTAAGAACCGCTGTTGCCGTGCTCTTTGCCCATGATCCCCAGAAGATTCTTCTTGGATCTCTGAGGAGCTGTAATGGATTTCACTGTACACAAGAGATAAAAAGAGTAGAATCAATTAAACAATTATTTGGGGTGTCTGCAGGGGTGGGGTGATAAAAAAAAAAGTCAAGATGGCAGGAGGCAACTATGAGATCAAAGCTGCCATCTTGACTTTTGACACACGCACACACACACACACACACCCCGAGATACCCCTGATTCTATTGAAAAGATGAGGGGCTTCAGAGATCGACTATACTAGCTGGAGGATCCCACAGATTCAAGGAAAACCTGATTCCAATTTCAGTAACCAGTCACTTACAAGTATGCTTCAGGGCTTTTCAGTTCAAGCTCCAATCAGCCTCCAGAGGGGCAGTATGAGTGAGCTGAAATTTCTTCCACAAATGTGCCAACATCTGACTGAAGAAATTGGAATACTACAAATAGCTCTCATGTTCCTACCGGGTCACTGCTCCTGATTCCTGTGCCACTTAATAACAGCCTAAAGGATAATTCTATAGCTTGATCAATACTTGAAAGGTGCATTTTGAAAGAACACCAGATGCCTAACCAGGCAATTAAGAAGGGCAAAGAGAGAGCATTTTGTTGAGCAAGGGCATATTTTTTAACTACTTTTGTCTTATACCTTTGGGATTAATGAGAGGCTTCGAGAGAAAGTAGAAACAATCCATAAAGCAATCAGGCCTTTGGGTTCAGGCCCAACACACCAGACCACTGTAAAATTAGAATAGGCTAGCAAAATGTCACCATGGTTTGTTGGTTGCTGTAGGTTCAACCATTTAAAGAAATTATAATTAAACCAGACAAGTCCTGCCTTAGTGTTATATCAATGAAACATAAAACCTGATTTATAGTGAGCATCTGTACATAGCCTAATTGGCTACAAGAATATAGAAATAATGTAAAATAATTGTATACAATTATTAATGCAATCAATGCAATAAAATTAATATAATTTAAAAATCATTGGGAGTTCCTAATCAATATACAGAATTGTTGATGACTGCTCTTGAAATGTTTATTTGAAAATCAGGATATCTGACATCTTAGCAATCAACTCAAATTCTCCTCTAGTACAATTATGTGAAGTGTCAGCTTAGCTAATATATTGGACTCAAATAGTGGAAGAAACAGTGCAGTTCCATTAACACCAAAAGTGAAGTTTTAATTATGACAATTTTAAAGAAACATTTTAAAGACTAAAGCACCATTGAAAAGAATGGGATTTGTGAGTAAGCATAAATACAATTGAATTCTACAACATCCCATTTAGACTGTATATGAAATTAAAAATCATGGAATTTTGTGAATATAATTAAAATAGATTGTCTGGCTAATTAGTCAGTTAAAATAGCTGTATCTTACATAACTGTTGCAATTTTCAGAATCGATTAAGATCCCAAATCAACTGAAATCCGTAGCTTACAACCATATCTCAAATACAACATTTAACATCATTTAATCTTCTCCCTAAACTCCTTGAAATCTGGTGTCTAAGATGAAAAAGAAATGAATAAAACAGAAGCTAGGAAGATGAAATAAATACTTTCTATTTTTTCTTCTTGTTCTACAGAAGATTCTTTTTTTCTTACAACCTTCTAAATGATCCATCTGCCAAGAGTTAACTGTCCTGTTAAAGATATTGGCTGCCACCATGTGGCAACATTTTTTGCATTTACTTTTCTTTTTATTTGACTTACATGGCATGATCAGATCTTGTGCAATCCTCTCCACCTTGATGGGACTGCAATTCCCAGAATCCTCAAACAAAGGTCACATTGGCCAGTAATTCTGGGAGTTGCAGTCCCAATCATACCTGAAAGGTACCAGGTAGAGAAGACTGACCTAGAATATTAACTGAGGGCCAGCGTGGTGTAGTGGTTAAGATGTTGAACTGGCACTGTGGAGACTCAGGTTCCAGTCTACTCTTAACTTACTGGAGACTTTGGGCTAATTGTTCCCTCAGTCCAACCTACCATGCAGGGACACTGTTGTAAGGGAAAATGGGAAGAGGGAGCCAATGTATGCCACTTCGAAGGAAACATGAGATATAAATCCAAATAATGAATTCTGCTTTCTTTGGCTACCCCACAACTGACTTATAGTAAAATGTAAAGAACCTGAAGCATCTTGACATGAAGATAAGAGTAACTATGAGGGAAAAAATGTTTGTTCCTAAACAACCCTTTTTAAGAGATGCTGACTAAAACTCTTATATGACCAATGCTTTCCTTGGGTTTTCATTTGGATGCCTGCTGATTTACCTGTCTTTTAGAGGGAAACTGCAGATCATAAGGAAAAGGTTTGTTATAAGAACCTCTTAACTGCTAAGGGATGCTTTGACAATGGTCATCAGCAGTGGATTTTAATTCTGAAATTCAGTGATTTTGAATATAATTGTCAAAAGAATGAGAGAGGCAGACTGCTTATGTGCCTGTTTGTCTAATCTCAAGACATGGGCCAAAATTAATGCTTACCTACCTCCCAAAGCTTTGTCTAATCATTTTTACTGTTAAAAGTACAGGAGAAGGTGAGGCTGTTGTTTTTTTCCTGGTCAAGTGGCACCTTCATTTCCAGCTGGCATCCAGGGACTATTATAGTTATACTGAGGCATAGACAGCATTATAAATAATGATATTCTCTGATCACTTGTAAGTTCAGAGAAGAAATGTATCTCCTCTGCATGCATGGTACATTTCCCAGAATCAGAAAGAAAAAGTTTCTGATTCTGTTCTGACTCTATTTGCCCAGAGCTGTATGTTTACATCATTACCCCACCTACTTCTCAACTTTGTCATGATACACTCATAATAGTAAAACAAATTGCAAACAGTGGCAGAGACAGTGCAGTTATACCTTCTTGGGAATACTTCTGGTGCAACCAGAGAAACTTACTTCTAAACAATGATGTGTAGGAGTTATTTTAAAAATTCTATACCAATAGGAAGCAGAGATACAGGAGTCCTTATATCCCAATTCTCATAAATCCTCAAGGAAGCAGGGATTTTTTCCTTGTATACTGTTCAAAATGTGCCCAGCATAATAACTGTAGAAACTTGTCAAATAGCAGCACCTCTCTGCACCAATAATTAGGACCATCAGCTTGCTGTTACTGTTGAAGAATGTCCTTATCAGTTAAAAATCACCTTGGTAGGCAAACCAAAAGGCTACTTGCTTTTCAAAAAATGTTATTCAGTACTCAAGTATTGAAAAAGGACATCAGCTCCTGTTTCAGCAAAAAAGCAAACAAACCAACCTGGAGAGCTGGGTACATTTGTAAAGAGCTTGGAGAATATTATGATGTTGAAAACTGTCAGATATAAATGCAATTGCCTAGGAGATCTCTGTTACTGTTCAGGGATGCTTTGGACAGTACAAAACATTCTGTGGCCCCTTGTAATTTATGGGAAGTAATCAGAATCAATTACAAGGATTTCCTAGAGTAAATGTTTTTCTGCAAGCCCAAGGCCAGACGTAGAGCTTGCACTGCCAGGGAGTTTTAAAATTAACCTTCCCCCTTGTCACCAGAAGAGGATTCCTCTATTCTCAACAACTAATTCAGTGTAACATGTAAATTTATAGGCCTACTGAAAATATGAATATGTCCAAAACAGAAAACGGGTCAAATCAATCATGACGTTTTCAGCAGCGTCCTCTCTGAGAGAGAATGCGTTTTAAATTATTCAAGTGACACAATTCAAAGTCAGTATCATGCCCTTTTATTTTTGTACTTTTTACTGCAGAAAAGGGAGAGAGAGAGAACGAATGAACGAATGAACGAATGCTGGAGGTGTGTGTGGAAAAGAAACCAAGTGTCCAGTTATCACAATTCTTAGCATTACATATTCTAAATGAACATCTCGGAATGATTCTCTCCATTATGATCTGCAGATGTTGTTGAATTATTTTTGTCTTTGACCATTTGACACATTCTGGCTAAAACTGATGGCAGCTGGAGTACAAGCGTGCCTGGTGATCCACAGGTTCTCTTGATTTTGCTGGCAGGTTACTATGGGACTGAGAGACAGAATGCCTGACTAGCTGGATTCTTAGTCTGATACATGGTATTATTATTCACAAAGGTATTCCATTATTTCTCTCTGCTATACTACCTTTTCTTGGCCTTTGTATGTCTAGTCTTCTATAGGCAACTCTCCAAAAAAGGTTTAATTTCCCTCCTCCTGCCAAAAAATATTTAATTTCCCTCCTTTCTCCAAAAAAGGTTTAATTTCCTCCCTCCCTCCCAAAAAGCTTTAATTTCCCTCCTACCAAAAAAGTTTTAATTTCCCTCTTCCCACCCCAAAAAAAAGGTTTAATTTTCACCCCCTTCAGAAAAGGTTTAATTAAGTTCCCTACTCCCTCAAAAAAAAAGATTTGATATTTGTTGAGTATTGGGTCATGCAAAGTCCATGATCATTGCTAACTTTATAAAACTTTCGATTTTGAAATTAATAATAAAATTTAAGTAAGTTCAGAATACATCCAGAAAATAAGGGGGGAAAATGGGGAAAAAATGAAAAAGGGGGACTATCTAAATGCTTTTTGTATAATGTTTTTCTTTTATCTTTTTAAGTTTTTTCTTTCATTACAATCTCAAATTCTCCCCTCAGAAGAAATAATTTGAAATGCTTACACAATATTGATTGCAATTATTAGTTGGAGCACAATGGGAGAGAATTGTGTTGCCTCATGTATGGGTGACATGATTTTTTTTTACTGTTTTTGTTATGAGCTGCCTAGTTTTATTGTATTTAAGATAGGTGGCCATATACTGTTAAGTTCAATAAATAAATAAATAAATAAATTTGAGCAGACATTTTTTTCTGCACAGGGAATGTCAGAAATTATTTTATTTATTTTCTATCCTGCCTTTATTATTTTTATAAATAACTCAAGGTGGCAAACATACCTAATACTCCTTCCTCCTCCTATTTTCCCCACAACCACCATCCTGTGAGGTGAGTTGGGCTGAGAGCAAGCGACTGGCCCAAGGTCACCCAGCCGGCTTTCATGCCTTAGGAGGGACTAGAACTCTCAGTCTCCTGGTTTCTGGCCCGTTGCTGAACCACTAAACCAAACTGTCTCTTATAGAGTGAATTAAAGTGAACATTGCTGCAGGGGGAAGCAGGGGATCATCTGAATCTCCTGTTTTGAGAGAGAAGTATTTTAGGCCAGCCCTATGGCTACATAGTGAGTAACCTGCTCACAGGAGAGAAAGAAACAAGTTCCCAGTTTATAGGTCTACAAATCCTGCAACTGGGCCTGAACATTATTATTTTCATTGATATCTTCAGTCATCAACTGCAGCTGAAAACAACACAAATTAGGAGTCCCATAATTATTCATGAAACTACAGATGAAGTGTGGCTGAATCCATATGACATGTTTGTATCATTTCCAATAACTGTGCTAGTTAAGCATCGGAATGAAAGGTGACAGAAAGTCTTCCTATATAGTTTCTAGCATTTTCCAAGATGCTTATCAGGGACAAGACAGGGGAAGGATAACAGGCCCAGCTTTCCTCCCTTAGTCAACATGAACTGGAAAACAATGTTGACAATATGTTTAATACACCATGGTTGTATTATAGCAAGATGTTGGTGATACACTACACTAATATTTTAAGATAACAATATTTGATTCATGAACACAAAAGGAACCCTAATTTCCATTCCATGAAGGGGAGAAAGCTCACATTCATGGAGTTGCTCTTTCCTGCCTTCTCCTGCAACCCCTTCCGCTTCTGAAATTGGGAACCAAGTTTTGGATTTGGCCCAGATCATGCCTCCTGGTTGGTAAAGGTCTCCAAATAGGTGACAGTGGGCTAAGTTAAGGCCATGGTAAATGCAGCCTTGAATGAGGATATGCTGTCATTCTCCTAAAGAAGGTAGTGGTGCATCTCCTCAATGTTGATATTCACTCAGTGTTGATATTCACAACCAGGTCAAGAGGACAATAGCCCTCTTCCACAACTGTACCCTACCAGGTGGGATAATACTTACAGTAGGTTGCCTCTATTGCAACAGTAGCTTACATCATAGGAAACATTTGCAACTGCAGTCCTAATATTTTACTGGCACAAAATTAAGATCTTTGTTAAACTATTTACAGCATGTAATATAAAACTTACTCCTTTACTCTTGTCCTAGAAATTCAACAGTTGTATTTCATAATGGAGTAGATGAGTGGAAGGTAACATGTTTTGCAAATAAGAAGTCCTAGGTTCAAATATTGGCAGCTATAGTTAGGAGTTGGAGAAATACTATGAATTACTGCAGAAAATACAGATCTTGAAGCAGAAATTATCTAAATTATTATACAACAGAATCTATGTTTGTTTGCATGTGGACATTTCATGAAAATTATGTTCCCAATATTTAATTTTGGAAAACTAAATAACCGCTCCAGCAGTGTAACATGGCCATGAAATGGAGTCATCCCATAATCCAAATATACATGTTTAAAGCACATGAGGAGTTTACTTACTGAGCATTGGACATGCAATCATAGATGGGTGAATTTTCAATATTTCCTTCTTTTTGACTCCTTAAGTAACAGGACCTAATTTCTCCTTCAAATAAAAGAAGACATAATCAGTTCAGTAATGATCTGTCATGCACTCAGTGTTATAACTAAGAAATTACTGAATTAGAAACTCTCCAGAAATAGAAATCCTATCTTAAGGCATCATTGTCAAAGACTTACATTCTCTCAGCTCTATCTCATAAGGCAGATTTCAGTACCATTACAGCTGCTGCAATGCAATCATTTTAAAATCCTCCTTGCCACAGCCAGCTTTGCCAACAGTCCTCCTGTAATTTTGCACCTGTCATCTTCCCATTTCAGATACAGATATCTACACCTATATATTGCATATCTTTGGAAAGCCTCCATAGATAAGTCAGAACAATGGCATCTGAGAGGATGGGTGTGTTAGCAGTCTGTGCCAACTTGGATGCTAAAATTTAGTTCCAGAGCTCAACTCTGGAAGAAAGAGGAGGAAAGGTAGAAGGAGAGAAGTATGTAGACTGAACTGGAACTGGTAAAAATGTTAAATGGAAGAGAGTGGAGAAAATGGAGGAAGTTAAGGCCTTACACAGCAAGGCCATAGTCAATTCCATGTTTCATCAAGAGAGTGTGGACTGGCGCTGCAGCCAGGCTTGAAGACTGGAATCTGGATGGTCTTGGGTACTGCTGGCACTGGCATTCAGCCCAAAGGAGAGCAGTGCAGAAGCCTCAGAAGCTCTTGCCCACAGCACATTCAAATGCTATATAGGAGAGTTTGCGGAAGAGAAGCAGAGATGATGGCAGAGAACAAGGGTGGCTGTTGCAGCATCTGGAACCCAAAGTGTAAAGGGAGGAAGGAGAGAAAAGAAAAGAAAAGAAAGCTTGGAAGCAGTTTAAAACTGAGGAGAGGAGAGGACAAAGTTATGGACAGTGGGGAGCAAAACAGGGTGGAAGAGCCAGGAATTGTATCAGGAGGCTGTGTAAATGTGATTGGAGGAGGAATACTGGCTTAGCCCTGTGTTGTATGAAGTGAAGTATATGGAATAGGGGTCAAACTGTGAGGATACTGGGTAGACCACCAGAGAAAGAGAACAAGAGAAGTGACTCATCTTGCTCCCTGCCTGAGAGAGAGGGAGCAGAGCAGAAGGGTATCCTCAGAGTGAGAGAACAAGGGGGGAACCATGCCCTTGACCATAAACTCCAGATTGGGTAGGAAGGTGGTTCCACCACGGTTGCATCTGATATTTATTGAGCTGTAACACCCCAAAGTTTGAGAACCCCTGATTTTAAAGTTCTTGTGGTGCGCTCCAAATAAATTGGGTTGAAAATCCCAACAAAATCATAGGATTTACAGTGGTGACTGAGGCCAGAAGCACTTTTACACAATTACATCTACTGCACTAGCTGCATCCTTGTCCAGAGCCAGTTGAATTTGGCAACAGTTATCTATGCCTTGACTGCTGCCTGTCTCAACTATGGCAACATGTCTAGAACTTAATTAATGCAACATGTGCTAACCACAGCTGGGTATCAGAGTCAAATGATACCTGTACTGCTTATTGGGCACCTCTGAAGTGTTGATGCTAACCTTCAGAGCCTTAAATGCACAGGGTCTAACTATCTGAAGGATCCCCTCTTCCACTAGAAATCACAAAGATTTTTCTGTCACAAAGACCCAATAGCCATGTCTCCCATGGGATCCTGGAAGCCATTCAGACACATGACCCTGAGCAGTTAATCCACATGCACGCAGAAACCTCAATAAGCTGTCCAAAAGGTAAAGCAACTGCCCCTCCCAACTCCTCCATATGAGCTTACCATTTCCATCTATGAAGACATGCATTGCATCCACAGACACCTCTTCTTGCACCGATGCTTCAGGCCCACTTATGACTTGCAAGACGGAACTATCTGGCTGTGAAGTTACCCGGTAAATGATCTGTCGTTGTCTGGTGCTCTGGTAACTTGTCAAAACATCAATCAGGAGAAAAAAGAAAGGTTCAAAAGCAATGTATGAAATGCTTCTCTGTCCCCCCTCAACCCGTTTCTCAAGAAATCAAGAAAGTAGATCAAATGAAAGTTTACATGAGCTCTTTTGTAATATAAGTGACCAACATGCATTACTGCAAACTTCAAAAATAAGAACATAGCTCTTACTGGGCGGTGAACTTCATTGATTCTGGGATCACTGGATTAACATTAGTAGAATCTTGAGTTTCCATCTCGGTTTTATCCTGTTTAGAAGAACCATGGTTTTCTTTTTCTGCACAATTTTTTCCTGTTGCCAATGCCCCCTCTTTTTTCTCTCTTAAAAAGCCATCTGAAAGACACAGGGAAGAGAAAGCTTTCCATACGCAACCTAGGAATTGTTTTGCTTTTGTTTTTGTTTCCTGGATGAAAAGGTTTTTTAATTAGAAGACCCCACACAGAGCAAACAACAGACCTTTGAAAATCAATTTATGATCACATTAATTCATACTTCCACCCCTAAGAATCTAAGTTATTACACTTCTTGAGCCAAGCACTTATGTATGCTGAATGATGCACACTGGCGAGGCTGAAAAGTAGCAATAATGTAAGTATTAAATTAATCGTCTGCTGTCTTTTCCTTTGTGTTTGCATGGATGGAAAAGTGACTCATAACCTGAGTCTGTAGGAAATGTGATACTAAATCTTTCCTTTTCTTCCTTTTCTGTCTCCTTGATTTCACTGTCAGCTCAACTACCTATAGGTTGCACAATAGCTTGCTTCTCCTTCTCCTTCCAATTCCTTTTTGCTCTTTGGTCCTCATCTTTAAATTCTATAATCTGTTTTCCTCAGACATCCCATGCTTCTTTTATTCTGACTTCTCCTACCTCTGAGATAACTGATTTCTCTTTTTTTAAAAAACTCCTATTCATTTATTATCTGTTCCTCAGTTTAATCCAACCTCTTTAACCTCTCGCATTGATTCTCTTAATGCTAATGCAATATTTCAACTATTCCATTGCTTGCTTCCAACATCAAGATCTTTAAGATACTTATCCACTTAAATATTGGTGAAAATTACTTTTCCCAGAGGTTGACAGAACCTCATATGTAGAGCCCTGCTGCACTGAGCCAAGAGCCCATCTAGTCCAGCTTTTTATGTCACACAGCAGCCAATCAGATATATCTAGGGAATTCAGAAGCATAAACAAGAGGATGGTAGCTCTCCTCCCATTTGTTCTCCAGCATCTGATATGTAAGAGACATGCTGTATTTAAGGAGATACTGTATTATACAGCCACCAAAACTAATAGACCCTGAAAGTCAGATCATTCATAAATTTATTTAACAATCCTTTAAAATCACCTAAATTGGTAGCCATCACCACATTCAACAGTTTAAAGGAAGGATCTTCAACTTAGTTTTTTTAGATTATCCTAAATTCTAATATTGTAAAAGAGAAAGCCAGCTTATTTAGGAAGTAGCTAAAAATTATTTTACAATCTATAGCTTACTTTACAATCTATGATCAACAAATCATTCTGTTCAAAGCTGATGGGCCATATCTCTTTCTTGCATTAGGTACATTAGGGTCTGAAAATACAAATATTATGACATATTATTGGAAAATCTGATTTGGAGAGGATTTTGGTATGGAAGAGCAGTTCTATAAAAGATACATATATTTGTTATTTATACATGCAGACACACTTCCAAAGAATGGAATTAATTGCATATAACTGTAAGAAGGGCTCCATCTGCTCTTCTGCACAGCAAACACTGAATATAATGAAGAGTAAGAACAGCAAAGGACAACTGATATCCACTACACAAAGAATCCATTGGGCAGCTATAACAAATTTGAATGAATGAATGAACAAGATACTTAATGCTTGAGTGAAGAAATGTATAGTTTTTTCCTAACCCAACAAAGGACAGAGAATAAGAACAACAAGGAGACAATGTGTTTTCTTAAAAACTAATCAAATATGGTACCCAATATACAGTACATCTACTGCAGCCAAAAAACTCTATCCATCTTACATCAACTAAGGATTTATTGATAAGGTATTTACTTATGCACATCTTTCATGTTTAATATTCTAGAGCATATATATTTATTAGTGGCCATTCCTTGTTTTTTTAGCATGAGTGGAAGTTGCTTTTAATGCACATAAATTTCCCACATTTCCTTGTGTGCACTGGAAACTAATAATTTGAATTATGCAGTGTACCTCCAACTAGCCCTTTATCTTTTGCAGGCTCTGCTTTCAAATCTGATGCTGTTGGCTTTGAAGTATTGATGGATTCCAGCAGTGAAACAAATTCTAAGAAATTTGATTCATTTGGTATCTGTCCTTCTTTAGCTTCCAGATCAGATTTTGAGGTTGGCAAAAGTTTTTCTTTTCCACTAACAGTCTCTGAGGAATTCTTACTTAAAAGCACATCTGTCCCACTATCCACACTGAGAACACGAGCATGTCTCTTTTCATGAGCTGTTTTATACAAGGGGACCTCCAAATTCCATTGGCCTTCCTCTGGGTCTTCTAGAGTTCCAGAAGCATTTTCAGGACAAATAATTACTCCTTCATGACTATTTACTGGATTGTGACTGTGTTCCTTTCCAATATTGTCTTGTTCACCAGATTCATAGCCAGAACATTGATTAGATGATGCATCTACATTTAAATTGTCTGTTCTTAAACTTTCACTTACTTCTTGAAAAGCATGGCCTCCACTGTCCTCAGATAGTTCAAAAGTAATCATGGGGATTATCATCTGACTGTTGCTTTGCTTATTGTCTTGAACTGTTGTAGCAACCCCAGATTCTGGATCTGAACCAGATTTCTCAGCACCCAACAGTTTCATATGCTGCAAGCCTTCTAAATCAGTAGCTGAGTTCTGGGCACTACTCATAGTGATAACTATTTTAACGGGTTCATGTAATGTGAATGGATCCCCAGAATGAGAATTGTCCACCAAAGCAACAGCTATCTCACTTTCTGATTCATCAAACTGTACTTTTGGGTCATCCACATAAGAAGAGCTTTCTGCAAGTCCCTTGGTTATCAGAGTATTGCATTTTGGGAAACTGGTTGTAGTGCTGTCTTGAGCTGACACATCCAGTAATTTCTCTTTCCCAAAACACTTGGGATTGTTTAAATGTTCTGAAAAGATGACAGAATTGTCAGTACTCCAAGGCTGAAAAGATATGCCTGTTTTTAAAACATCACACTGGGACAAGGAAAGATTTGCCAATTTGTTAACAAGCACATCTTTATCAAGAGGAGCCTCCTCTTCTCCACTATGGCCAGAAGGCTGTGCCTTCTCTTCTTTTTCACTTGTTCCGCTATCGATAATAGTCTCCGCAGTATTCGGCTTGGCCACTAATGTCGGTGCGGTAGAACTTGACATATGTGTCACAGAAGCAGACAGAATATCGGCTTTAATGCAGGGTGAGGTCAGCAATACTGGTGCGACGGGCTGTTCTTCTGAAACCAGTATTCCTAGTAAAAGGAGACACAGAGATATAGCATGTCAGAGATATATGAAGCATTCCCAGAAAGAAAATTCATGAAAATTAGCAGTCAATGTACAGCTAAATCCCATTGCTCTGAATGGAATGTGCCTAAATTTACTTTGACAGCACCAATTATTTTCTTGAGAGTTAGAATCTACAAAAAATAATATAGATCAGTAGAAAACCATGAAAATATGCATGTATCATTATTATTTTTAAAAAGGTAAAAACATTTTATGAAGCAGATATTCAAACATACAAAATATTTCAGATACTAAAGACACTAATTCAGATGCAGTAAAAACAACAAACTAAGCATAGAGTTAATTTCTTCCATATGAGATTCATTCTGTAATCCTTAATAATTGTGTAGGATTGTGCTGTAAACTCCACGAAATTCAGTAGGACTTCATCACTAGATAATGTGGCAGCTCTGTACAACTCCAAAAGACAAAGCCTGGGAGGAAAGGATATATATATGTGTGTGTGTGTGTGTGTGTGTATAAACCAACCTAAACTGAAGATTCCCTCAAGTTGAGGAACACTCCTGATGAGTAGGAGATATAAAGAAATATAATTCAGATTCTTTAAGGTGGGCTGGTTCATAGAGGGACAGTGATGTTTTAAATGAGCCAAGAAATCTATTCGGCTTAAAATGTGACGGTTCATTAAAAAGATAGCTTTAAAGCAAATAAACAGTATGAATAAACTATAACCAGGCCTGAGAAGTGGCCTTTTCTTTAAATTAGTTTAACAAGTGTTTCTGCCGCACTTCAGCTCTTTTAGATTAAAGTTCCTACCACCACTGAGCATGGTCACTACAGAATGTTGTTTGTAACACACCTTTCAGATCTTCAATGGTTTCTTGAGTTGGCAGGTTCTGAAATGAAACATATCAATTAAAATGATGAGAACTGTAAATATAACATTACCTGCATTTCAAAGCAACAAATAATGTAATTATGTTTCATGTTTCATTACAACAATGGCCCCAAAGTTAATGAATACAATCATTGCATTTGAACATACAGCATCTTTTAGCTTCCTTTTCAAGTTGCCGGACAACCACGTATACCAGAAAGGATGAGGTATAGGCGTTAGGCTGTCTGTTTTGTTCAGACTGTATTTCATAATAAAGAAAGAAGTTAAATAACTCTAAGTACTGGTAAATTATAAGGTGGAGAAGCATATTACTCCTGCTCACTGATATTGAGGTTCTAGCATGATAGAGAGCTAATGTAGTGTGATAGCTAAAGTATTAAGTGTGGACCAAGATTTCCCAGGTTGAAATTTCCATTGAACCATGGAGTTTACTGGCTGACCTTGGGTTAACCATTCTTTGTCAGACCAGCCTCCAACACAGAAGTACCCTCTATATGTTCTCCATCACAGAAGTACCCTTCCCTGTATTCAACTGAAAAACGTCTTTGAAGATGTCTTTAACACTCAGTTACGAGGGAAACTCTTGTACATGCTGGCCCTCCATGTACGTCCTCCAGAGCTCTTGCATACAAATAAAGCTTTTGGATTTGTTTTGTCACAGGACAGCACCTTTGTGACTAAGCATAGAGACTTATTAGACCAGGTACCAGATTCACTTTACGTGTCCCCTGCACTCTTCCACTCACTGAATACTCAGTTCTCAGTGCTGATGGCATTTTTCAACAAGGGCCAGATCCAAGAAAAAAATATTTCAGTGTTCCCTTTCTCTAGCTGTTATTTCCCATAATCATTCAGGATCTGAGGCCATCATTTTTCAAGTTTACTACTAAAGTGATGGCTAAAGTGAAGTTATTGGAGTTTCATGAATGTCATGAGAAGAGAAGAATTCCACCTTCTCCTCCCCTCTTAGTGAAGCAAAATGTGTCATACCAACTTCCCTGTTCCTGCTTCACTCCACTGGCAACAGTTTTCCAACACGGTGAACCTTGGAGCACAATGTGCATATTGTTTTATTAAGAAAAAAGAAATATGGGGGGGGGGGGAAGCGGTTGCTGCTCTGTTTTAAAACAAAGCCTGTATTGCATCTTTTGTTGTAACAGACACCAATGGCATATACAGAGTGAAAAGTACAGGAACATTATTACCAACAAAAATTTACTAACCAGGCCTCCTGAAGGCTGATGAGAAAGGATAGCCGGTATTTTGATGCTACTGTGGATGGTGGGTGTTGAACCATTATATTTGGTATCTTCAGCTGCACCATTGTCTCCTATGTTGTTGCTGTTCAGAATAATGAAGATGCAAGAAAGTTAGTGATCACTGTTAGGTAAGGAATAAATCATTCTCAAAGGTGCTGAGTTTACTACAAGCTGATTCAGAAAACTTTCTTCAGGGGCAATCTGAAAAAGCTGCCTACTTGGTGCCAGGTAACCATAGAATAACGTAGGAAGAGCCATAATGGAGCAGAACTCATAAGCTTTGCATAGAGAAGGTTCACTTCCCAGCATCTCTTCCCCAAATCCTGGAAAGGCTGCTACCATTGCAGACAATACTGACCTACTGTAGAGGTACCAGTTGTTTGATTCATGTAAGGCAGCTTCCTATGGACCTTTTAGCTTTAAAAAAATCTCTGTGCTTCTTGGTATTGGATATAACAAATATCCTGATGCAAATAGGGGTGTGCATAGTACTATTAAGAATATGGCAGTTATGCCAATCCTTCTTTGGGGAATAATTTAATTCCTTTCCTAAATAGCTGTTTGTTATGATCAATGATCTTACGACTGGATAAATGTCCAGCATCCATTGGATCCCATGATTTTGGAATAAGTGATCCATCTGCAGAGTCTTATTACATACATGATGTGCTTGCTTTCATGTACACATTCTTCATAATTGGTTCAGATAATACCAAATAGACGTGCATAAGGAAGTAAACCTACCTGAGATTTTTATGATGAACTGCATTATCTCTTTTATATTCTTTATGTTGTTTCTCTTCCTTACAAGGGAGTTTTTGTTGAATTATCTCTCCTTTGTCAAACATCAGGTGCAGGCGGTAAGTGATCACCTTTATCATCATGAAAAATAAGGTCACAGAACCACAGTAGATGAAAGCTGTGGTGGTAGTGGGAGGACACGCCTAGACAAAGGAATAAGGAAGAGTCAAGCTAATTCATCATCAAAAATGATCTGACCATTTAAATAATATGACCAATCATTATGATTAAAACTGTTGTATTTTCCTAGTAGTAAAATAAATAACAATTATAATGCTGATATTTGCCTTGTTCCTTTGCTAAGTGCTTGAAAAGTGTCATCTATAGAAGTCTGTAAGATACAGTAGTATTATTTTTCAGATTATAGAGGAGATTGCTGAGGCTGAAATATAGTCACTTGCTAATGGGATTCATGGCTGGCTCCCGAGTGGACTAGGGACTAGACATTGTCATATTATCATTTTTCTTTAAAGAATGTTAAGCTATGATATTCCATATTTACTTCATACTTAGTTTTTTGTTTAACTCTCCAAAAATAGTGTGGGTGCATGCATGTGTGAGTGCGTGAGTGAAACCTGACTTGTATGACTTAAACTCACAAACCAGACCTTAATACTATACCCAAGACTAACAGAGCTACCCGTCCACTCTTTATATACCCAGTTTAATTTTGTTGGTCAGCACAGGACCTGAAGAAGAACATACATCTGGGGTTTGAGATTTGGTGTGGGAGCAAAGCAATCACAATGAATTCAAAGTTCTGTAATAAGGAAATACTATTAAAGAGGCAGAAATGATGGTTATTACAATTATTAGGAGTGGGAGCCATCACAGTTGGTAAGTTTTATTAGAGATCCCTTTCCCAGTCACTTCTTTTTGTCTCTTAAATCCACCCCCTTACACCTTTCCTCAGCAATCTGCCACATCCTGCTCTTCAAAGACCCTTTCCTTTACCTACAACCTGGTAGGTAGGAAGGCGACATGCGCCTCTTTCCCAGATCAGAGGCCTGCTCTTCTTCCCTGTGTGCCCAGATCTCCTGGCTGGCCGGCCAGACTCACCAAGTGCAGCGCCATGGGTAGCAGCAGCAAGAAAAGCCAGAGGTAGAGATGGCAGCTGTTAGTGAATTTGCTTTGCTCCGGGTCGTGGTACCAGCCTCCGGTCAGCGCTGCCCACACTCCCTGCCGGAGCAGCTGCACTACCTGGGACACCATCGCCAACCCCGCACGAAAAGGGCCGCCGGCTCAATCTCTTTGCCGTTGCTTGGGGCGGCGGGGGCGGCGGCTCTTCCTGCGAAGATGCTTCTTGGCGCCGGGCACCCGAACCTCCATGCCGGATGCTAGAAGGATTTTCCCATCATGCTGCGGGGAGCCCAATCCACCAACCGTGTCTCCTGCCACCAAAGGATGCAAAGCAAAGGCGGTGCCCTTGTCGACTCCGCCCCCCCCCCAAGACAGATTGTACTACGCCGGTGCGGGGGAACAACACGTCAGGACAGGAGTCGCTGTGTTTGGAACGTATGCCTTGCACTCTGGCTCCTTGATTCCCCCTTCTGTGTCTGTGCCCCATTTCCCTATTAATACTTTACAGCCCTTTACCCGATGCTTCACGTGTGTGTTGAGCTGCAAGTCCCATCATTCCCAGACACAGGATTACTGGAGGGCGCCAGCTTGGAGAACAACGCTATCCTAGTTCTTTCTTCCTCCCGTTTCTTTTCAGCTAGTGTCCATAGTAGCACCTCTCCAGGGTCAGTTCAGCTCAGTCTTCTCCCCAGAGATAGCATCTCTCCCTCTCCCTGTCTCGTATCTTGAGAAAATTAGCAATAGCTAGAAAGCAAGCCTGCCTCTACCTCAGTAGGGGCAGCACCCGGCTAACCTTGTTTGGTCGAGGAAACCAAACTAGGATCAGACCGCAGGGGAGACTACCAGGGAATTCCAGAACCCGAGGCTCGACTGGGAAGTCTTAAAGCATCCCAGAAGGCGGCGGTGGCGGCAAACCACTTCCGTACTGTTGCTAAATTACAAGGAAGGTGCCATTTAATTGCCAGGGCTCCAGCTCGCCCGGAAGGCTGTCTCTGAATGAAGAGCGACGATTACTACACTACTTGGTGAGAAAAGAAAATTAAAAAAATAAAAGCTTAGTTGCGCAATAACGTCATCGCAACTAGCCGAAATGCCCCGAGATGTCGAGTTTTCCCGAAATCTTCGGAGATATGATAACGGGGGAAAAACAGCACCTCCACAAATTAATCCCTAAATTATAATGACGGAGTTGCGCGCTGACTCAGCGTTAGGTGCTGCAGACATCGAATTGCAACTCACGTCCCGGAACAAAACAATAACTCTTCTCCTGTTTCTGAAAACGCAGGGGTCCGTTTTAATCGCTTTTAAGTTGGGTGAAACATGCAGGCTCCTGGCTGGATAACTTAATTAAAAAAAAAACAACTAGCGAAGTGAGCATAACTCTTCTATTGAGATATCTATATTAACTGTCTAAAGACTGCACAATTATGAATCGCGGATGCTATGCAAAGTAAACACCTGAACATTCCCATTTGTATGGGAAAGGTGTATCAGGGTTTCTCAACCTTGGCATCTTTAAGATGTCTGGCTGGGGAATTCTGGGAGTTGAAGTCCACACATCTTAAAGTTGCCAAGGTTGAGAAACGCCGGGTTACATGGATTTAATCGCAAAGAACTACAAAGTCAAGACGTGCTTGACTTGTATCCTTTCTAACATATCCACTAGGAGGAGGAGCAATTGAAAGACTTTTCAGTCAGTTTTACAGCAAGGAGAAATGCTCGTTTACATTTCAACAGACAGCTTTTGTTTCCAGTGCGTTAATGTGTAGTCTTCTCCTTCCTGCTGTGTTTAATATTTGAAAAGAGTGTGTTATAGCTTTATCACTATGAGGTCTTGTCCCTCCTTGATGGCTTTGGAATTAAGAACTTAACTTGAATTATATTATTATATTACCATTCTTGTATATGCTATGGCATATATGCTTTTAATTGTATTTCTCTCATGGCTCCTTTAAGCAGCAAATTCTTGTTACAATGCTAGTTTGCTGTTAAACACTTACAGCATTATGCCTGAAATAAAGGCAATAGATTCAAATTGTATATTGCTCTGCTTCCTTCTCTCTTCCTTCTTCCCTAACAAATGCAAGTTCAGCTTGTTGGAAATAACAGTTGAACCCCTCTCATACACCAGAGCTACTATGTTGCATTCCAGAGAGCTAGCTCATAACTGAATGATCCACTATGACCATGCCTCCTTTAGAGTGATCTTATTTCTTTATTGATTATACAGCAGTTCTCTCTATTGGGGTCTCCTTTGGGTGTATACATATGCTCACATTTTCTTTGATCTGTTGTTGTTTATTCGTTCAGTAATTTCATGGACTAGCCCATGCCAGAGCTTCCTGTCAGTTGTCGCCACCCCCAGATCCCCCAAGGATGAGTCCGTCACCTCTAGAATATCATCCATCCATCTTGCCCTTGGTCAGCCCCTCTTCCTTTTGCCTTCCACTCTCCCTAGTGTCAGCATCTTCTCCAGGGTGTCCTGTCTTCTCATTATGTGGCCAAAGTATTTCAGTTTTGCCTTTAATATCATTCCCTCAAGTGAGCAGTCTGGCTTTATTTCCTGGAGGATGGACTGGTTGGATCTTCTTGCAGTCCAAGGCACTCTCAGAATTTTCCTCCAACACCACAGTTCAAAAGCATCGATCTTCCTTCTCTCAGCCTTCCTTATGGTCCAGCTCTCACAGCCATATGTTACTACGGGGAATACCATTGCTTTAACTATGCGGACCTTTGTTGTCAGGGTGATGTCTCTGCTTTTATCGAGATTTGTCATTGCTCTCCTTATGTAACCGTGGGGGTCCTGATTTGGCTCAACTGGGTGCAAGAGACTGGTGATTCTCGTAACTTGCTAGCTTTGAAAATAGCATGATTGTTTGGATCCTCTCCAGTTGTTGGTCTTTCTTTAGGTGAGCTTTCCACTACATGGCTTATCTCTAAAATAACTATTTTACTTAAATCTGTTGCAAGTGTATCTGCTTCCCTCTCTTCTTTCCCTATAGGCTTCAACCTTGTTCAAGATTTGAACACCACCTTCACACTAAGCTTGTCTGCTTACTTCCACAAAATCGAGATCTGCAAATACATCATATGCTCACCTTCATCTCTCCCTGCCCAAGCCTCAGTTCTCCAATGTAGTTGTTGTCCAACCGATGGATTCCTGAAGATCTTACATATTGTTAATGGAAATTGTGACATTATTCATGTCATTTTAAAAACTTCACTTCTCAGCCAAGAAAGGAAGGAAGGGTCTTTGTAAATAAAAGATTAATAATAAAATAATTCTTGCCATCAAGCTTATAAAAGTGTTTATAAAGGTCACCTATTGCAACACGCAACAACACACCATTCTGATTTCAGTGGAATATAGAGGGGAAGCCATGTTTCAACTGAACAACTTTGTATAAAAATTTGCCACAAATTCATTTAAAATATTTGTAATACTTGCTCATCTTTTGATCATGCTTTGCTTATTACTATTCACATAAGGCCTATGTGCTTTGTAATTTGTGAAGGTTTATTTTAGGAATTATCAGTAGTTTCCTCTTTTATAAATCATGGAAAAGGGAGGCAGAGGACTTGTATGATGGGATGCTCGGGCTAGCCTGTTTTCATATCTGTAGTACAGTCATAATAAAGCTAAAATGCCATGTAGCCACTTTTAATCACAAAAGCAACTAACATTGGAGAAATTTTCCAAGGACACTAAAAGGCAACATCTGAAAGACACTGAAATATGCAAGGAAGACAGCCTCTACTATAAAGATCAGAGGCTGTATATATTACTTTAAGCACTTTTTATAAACCACATTAGCTGAAAATGTTTCCCAAACTGTTTACATTTGACCAATTATTAAAAAAAAAAGAGGCAGTCCCTACTCACAGGCTTAAAATCATAAATGAAAAGGAAGATGAAAAAGGCACAAGTAGCAATCCTGGAGGTTATTGTTCTTATGGCCCAAATGCATGGAAACGGATGAGGGTGAGCCAATGGGAAACTTGGCACTGCACTCCTGCAGCACCTGCTAGATGACAGTGAAGGACAAAAGAAGAGTCAAACAGACTGGCTGAACAGTAGGCTAAAAACTAATAAGAGCTGGCACTGGTTTTCTTGACAGCTGATTGCTGTTGAGCTGAGAGGGAAGAATTTAATACACAACTGTAATTACAACATTTCTGTATTGAATATATATTTTGTGTATCTGAGGGTGGATGGGGGAGTAGCTACAGTTTTGTTGTTTATTCATTTAGTCGCTTCCGACTCTTCGTGACTTCATGGACCAGCCCATGCCAGAGCTTCCTGTCGGTCGTCAACACCCCCAGCTCCCCCAGGGACAAGTCCGTCACCTCTAGAATATCATCCATCCATCTTGCCCTTGGTCGGCCCCTCTTCCTTTTGCCTTCCACTCTCCCTAGCATCAGCATCTTCTCCAGGGTGTCCTGTCTTCTCATTATGTGGCCAAAGTATTTCAGTTTGGCCTTTAATATCATTCCCTCAAGTGAGCAGTCTGGCTTTATTTCCTGGAGGATGGACTGGTTTGATCTCCTGGCAGTCCAAGTCACTCTCAGAATTTTCCTCCAACAAGTAGCTACTATAGGAAAGTATAAATATCCAGACATGATACCATGAACATGATTAGAGAGCTAATTGGCATTTAAGCAGAATTGCAGGCTTAATTATTCCTAAGCTCCCATTCACAATGCTACCTGGTGCCCTATTAACATTGTTCCAGAGGTCTTTGGCTCAAGCAAAGCTCCTCTGTAAGATGCAGCTGAAACAAGAAAGTTCAAGATAAGAGGCCTCAATGAACAATTGTACCTGGCACTATTTACAATTTCCTCTGTGAATGTGCTTCCCTGCAGGAATTTGGCCTTCAAAGAATACAAACTGCCAAACAAGAGAGGTTACTAACATCTAAACTGCTACATAGAGAAGAAGGACAGAGATTATATGGTTCCTTCCAGATCATAGCCCTAGCAAATTAGCTCAGTAGCAGAATTTTCTCTAGAACATTTCAAAATCCTAGCCCTACTGCATTTTCCTGGAAAAAGAGCACACTAACGCACCCAACCATTTCCTACATACCTGGGAATAAGCGCCTTCCCAAGGAACTCAATGGGACTTACTTCTGAATAGCCATCTACTGTGCTGTTGCAGAACTGACCCCAGTAGGTCTCACATCTGAGATTACAATATCATTTTACAATAGAGCCAGTTTGGTCTAGTGGTTAATGTTCTGGGCTAGCATCCAGGAGACTGAGAGTTTCTAGTCCTGCCTGAGGCATGAAAGCCGGCTGGGTGACCTTGGGCCAGTCACCCTCTCTCAGCCCAACTCACCTCACAGGATTGTTGTTGTGGGGAAAAGAGGAGGAGGAAGGAGTATTTGGTATGTTCACCACCTTGAATTATTTATTTTAAAAAAAGTAATACCCCAAGATTTCAAATGAGTCTAACAACTCTTACCAAGTGCTCTTCAGCATCTTTTCCCCTCAAAAGAAGTATGAAGAATGTTGCAGTGTTAACGTTACAGTTTCATATTATCTTTAGGCCAGGAAACAGCCAGTCTAGTGGTTAAGGCACCATGCTAGAAAGCAGAAGACGGTGAGTTCTAGTCCCGCCTGAGGCATGAAAGCTGGCTGGGTGAACTTGGGCCAGTCACTCTCTCTCAGCCCAACTCACCTCACAGGGTTGCTGTTGTGGGGAAAATAGGAGGAGGAAGGAGTATTAGGCATGTGTGTCGCCTTCAGTTATTTATAAAAATAATAAACGCGGGATAAAAATTCAATCAGTCAATCAATCATACTGGACTGGTAGCAGAATTTAGACCAGCAATGGTATTACATTTTAGGTGAAGAAGGTTAACTTAAAAGCTGCAGAGCCAGCTGTGCACTGTCCACGTATCTGTTCTCTATTACCCAACATAAATAACCTGAAATGCCCACTCTACCTAACAGTTATTGTTAGGGGTATTGTCACTATATACATTTACTTGACTGCTATTCTGTGCACGTTTTAAGCCCCCACTGAACCCAGAAGGAAGAAAACTGAAATGTACATGATTGCAGAAAATAAACATTTCTTGTTTGTTTGTGTGATCTGTGAGTGCAAAGGAGATAAAAGTTCTCATTATTGTTCACAGTATGCCCTGATTATTTAGTTCAAAGGTACAAATGCATCGTGAAAGTACAAGATATTTTTCTGTATTATGACCAGTTCTACTTCAAGTAGGAGTGAGGAACCATTGGCATTAAAAAGGTTGCTAAAATACAACTTCAAGAAGTTCCAGCCAGCATAGTCAGTGATGAGAATGCTGGGTATCACAGTTCATCAACATCTAGAGCAGGGGACCTCAACCTTTGAGATCTGGTGGGCACATGTGAAAAACTGAAGACAGGTTGCCAGGAATGTATTCAAAATGCAGAAGGTTAAGGAGCATGGCAAGTGCCAATGGGCAAAATGGTGCCTATAAGCAGCGTGCTGGGTACTCCAGATGTGGACCTTAATACTTTCCCATTTGATGCAACTTTTTCAGATATTTTGGGAGAGAGAAGTGAGCACTTGCAAGTGCAACTAGAATTACAGAATTAACAATCGCCGTTCAAGAGTTCCTAGTGGCTGATGACATAAAAAAACTGGCATTGGGTCAAGGCTTACCACAAGCCAATCTTAGAATATCATCCTTCCCAAGCAAGACCCCGCCGTCCCATTCATTGCACCCTCGTCTTCCCCGTTCCATTTGGTAAGAGCGTGCGTGGCTAAGAGCGCGCAACAAGTTGCAACAACGTTGCCACCGCCCCTTCCGCCTTGCTGCGTCTCTGCTGCTGCCGACGACCCTTCCTTTCCCGAGGGCGCCCGGGCGCTTGGCACTGGCGCCGTCCGGGACAGCGCAACCCCCACGACCACAGCCAGACACGCACCTGCACGACTTCACTCTTTGACCCGCACCCAGAGCCTGGCCTCGACGTCACGTGCTCTCGCCCGTCCAATCCGGGCCAAGCAGGAGTTGTTCGGGAGCTGCTCTCGGCGGCAGAAGAGTTTGCCGAGAAGACCCGGGAGAAGCGGTCTGTCGGCCGTGGCGGCGGCATTGCCTCTAGCCGCTGAGGCCGCCTCGGATCGCCCCGCGGTCTCCGTTTCCCCACCCCGTCGGTGGGACCCCGAGCGCTTTACCTGTTGCTGCTGCCATCCCCCGTCTGCTCTCCGCGTTCCCTGCTGGCGCCCCTTTCCTCACCTGGGCCCCTGTCCTCCGCGGACTGCGCCCTTTTCCAGTCGCGACTTCTCCGTGATTTCACCCTGCTGTGTCCCCCTCCCCCTCTCCCTCTCCCTGCCCCACCGCTTCCCCCTTTCATTTTCCCATTCTACCTCCTCGTTAATTTTGTTTGCTTGTTTCTTGCTCTCTCGGGCCGTGTGGCCCCTGGATTTTTTGGCTGCTTTTCTCCTGTCTCTGTAAAGCACTCCTTGTTCTGGCAGAACTTTCTCCCGTTGATCCCGAACACTTTTCACTTCCTGCTTTGCCCTCGTTCCTTTCCCTGAACGCCTATCAGCTCTTCTGTCCCTCTGGCTTAGGCTTTCTTTGAGTCCCCAACTCTGACTCCTTTCTTTCCCTCATTGTCAGCTTGCTTATCCTTGCTCTTTCTCATCGCTTTCAACTCTCAGTTTCTTGCCTGTAACCCTGCACTCCACATGCTGTGATTTCTGCTCCTCACTCATCCACATGCTCCAGTCCCCCATCCTTGCCCAACCAGTGTCTCTTCCCTTTCTGCTTTGTTTCACTCCTTTCCTACCACTTTTGTGTCTGCCTAAAATAGGGAAGAGTTGGCTTCAAGAGCAACTTCATTAGCTGTTCTCAATGTTGAGGCAGAAGCTGATGTGGTTAGTGCCCATATCTTGACCATGGCTTTGCTGAGCTCCGAGGGAGCAGCTGAAAGATGCTTGGGGACCAGTAGCAACTCTTGCCCACTGTGGACTGTGTTGTATGACTATGAAGCCACTGGAGAAGATGAGCTGAGTTTGCGTCGAGGGGAAATGGTTGAAGTTCTCTCTAAAGATGCAGCTGTGTCTGGAGATGATGGCTGGTGGGCAGGTAAAATCCATCATCGTCTTGGCATCTTCCCAGCTAACTATGTGACTTACCAACCAGGGTGTTACCAACATCCCCAGTTAGGGTTGTTGGAGAAGACTGGTCATCAAGCCCAAAGCCTAGGCATGGGTGATGGGCACCCTGTGGATAATGAAGACCATATGGGTTCTCTAACAGAGATTGACTTTCAACATCTGGAACTGCAAGAGATTATTGGAGTTGGAGGCTTTGGTAAAGTTTACAGAGCTATATGGAAAGGCCAAGAAGTTGCAGTGAAAGCAGCCCGGCAGGATCCAGATGAGGACATCATGGCCACAGCACAGAGTGTGAAGCAGGAGGCGAAGTTGTTTTCCATGTTGAAGCATTCAAATATCATTGAACTTCATGGTGTAAGTTTGCAAGAGCCCAACCTCTGCCTAGTTATGGAATTTGCCAGGGGAGGACCCCTCAATAGAGTTTTGTCAGGCACTTTCCCCACCACTAGTGGGAGCCACTGGGGCCGTCGAATTCCTCCTCATATATTAGTCAACTGGGCAGTACAAATAGCTCGAGGGATGCTTTACTTACATGAAGAAGCCATAGTTCCCATCCTTCACAGAGACCTCAAGTCAAGTAACAGTAAGTATTTTGAACAGTTTTTTTAAAAGGACAACTTACGCATTCTTTGCCATGTTCCTATATTGTAATAATGAACAGTACTGTGAAAAATTTTATTTTTAAACTTTGCATTGCAAAAGTGCTATTTAAGATGCATATTGTTTTAGGCATTAAGAATCTGCTTTTCAATTATGAAATATGGTACTACAAGTTCATTCCACCAAATTGAATTAAGTGTCTTTTCTGTGGTAACAATAATAGTTATACTTAACCATTTCAATGCTCAGTTGTATTTGGTTTCTTAGAAAAGTTGAAGCCTTCTCATGACTCATCTACAACAGGAAGGGCCTGGAGAAGTCTCATTTGTGAAATCTGTGGCTTTTCATATAAGTTGGCTGTGACCTTAAGGAGCAAGTCCAACTGAACTCAAGAGCATGTACTTTTGAGTAGTCATGGATAGAATCAGACTGTAATTCTCTGTGTTGCTTGAATTGTAAATATTAGCTAGATGAAATAGTAATGCTATCTAACTCAGTGTACAGGTGTTTTCATTCCATCTTCTTAAGAGAAAGCAATGATAGTTTACTATATTAGTCTATTCATTCTTTCCACCAGTATTAGCTTGAGACATTTAACCCCATTTTTTAAGCATATGAAATTTAAAACAAAATTGATGGGGTGATAAGAATTAGTATTACTGATTTGATGCACTATGTTAGCAACACCCTGGATGTTCTTTATGAAGAAGATCCCATTTGTTGACGTCAAAAAATAATTTATAAATGGAAATGTATTTTGGTTATTCCCCAATATATTTTGTTGGGATTAATTCTTGTTTCAGTGATGAAACAGTTTGAAAGTCTGCCTCCAAGGCAATGAAGAAGGTTTGCCTAGAGTCCTAGGAATACAGTAGTACTTCTTAGTTAGTGATGCTATAGAAAGTAAGGTGTTTTTTTAAAAAAAAATCTTACTGATACATTGATAGTTCCTAAGTTTCCGTAATGGCACTCCTTGAACTTTAAATGATGTATTTTCATTTTAAAGCCACCCACTTGTCCAACACAAAATTTCTTTAGCAGTTATAATAACCATAAAGTTTATATCCTTGGTCACAAAATATCCATGAAATTATATGCTCCCATTTTTTGTTTACATGTTATACACATTTCTGGCCTCATGTTTTAATAACAGTTGCTGTATGGGTAACAGTTCCATAGGTGAAGTTCAGCCCTCATATCCTATACATTAGATTTGACTCATGAAGTTCTCTTTTCACAAGTGGCAGAGGAAACATTTGTGATGGGAAGTGTGTTGTTCTAGAAGCTAGCTGCATAGCTTGTTTCCTACATGCAAGGTGCAAAAATGAAGGAAGTAATAGGATAAAGGTAAGAAGCAAAACAAATGTGTACCTCCTCCACAATAAGTAATTGAAACTGTGCTATCTCTGCTGTTTCATTCCTAGTCTTAAAGACAAAGATGCCCTTTAATCAAGCTTCATTTCTCGTGAACGTATTCTTGTAGTTATTCTTGCTGGCATGTTGCAAGTCATGTATGTACCATTGCCTCCTTTGGGATGTTTTTCTGACTACTCTCCCTAGCCAGGAGCCATGGAATTCCTGGGTGACTCCAAGGCTGAACCTGTTTAGTTTCCATCATCAGCCAAAGTCAGCTAGGTTCTACTACCTGCCCAAGCATAAATTGGACTAGGAGTTTGAAACTGTCAGCATTAAAATAGTCATAACTAAGTGTGGATGGCACAATCTTGATCCAGTTCATTAGTTCATCTGATGCCTACTAAATCTTCTCTAGAAGGGATAGGTTCTGACAGATATGAAGCAATGAGAAATGCAGAAATTATTAACAAAATTTCTGTATTGCCAATCAGCAACTTACTGGAAGCAAATGTGAAAAATTAGATAGGAACAAAGAATTTTCTACTTATACTGTACTGAGTTGGATTAAAATTTAGATTCAGTCTTGTATAAACCATAGTGGGTTGGACTTATACAATATACTAAATCTAAATCAAACAAACTACATTTTATCTTAGAGAAGACCCCTGGATCCAATTCATAGCAACCAACACAGAAATCTCTTGTAGCCATTATTAGATGTATAGTCCCAGTTTTAGAAAAGAAGGAAGACAAGGTAACCTGGTCCAATATAAACTATAAAGCAGTTAAAGTCTATATTGTAGGGCATTTATTGATTAAAGAATTGGTATTTAGCCCTGTGTGCATACTTACATAGAACTGCATTATGGTTCATATGTCATTTGTTCATACACATTTGGAATATGCAGCTATTTAGAACCAAAGTGGCAAATGTGCTTTAGAAGGGATGTGAATGCACTCATTGCACCTTTTGGCACCACCTTAAAGAAGCTGCACCTTTTCTAGGTTCACAGAGTAGCTGCACAATTCCAGGAAAAGACACATTTGTGTTAAGGATGCCACCCTATTGCAGCATCTCTAACTTCCCAAGATGTATTTTCCTGAGAATGCACAGCTACTGTGTGAGCTCAGGAAAAGCCACCGCTTTTTAAATAAGACATTAACAGGTGCACCAAGCCCACCCACATTTACTCTGAAGCACTTTTCCTTCAGAACCAAATAGCTGCATTTAACTAATTTTTATACTATGGCCAAATTTCTTTTATTTGATTTAAATGCATCAATTGCAAAATAGAAAATCATCCCAGAAATGGGAAGTTGGGAAATGCATTTAAAGTAGGCTTTAGAAGAGAATCAGTATGTGATAGTGGTTAAGGTGTTGGGCTTGGACTGAAGAGTCCCAGTTTCAAGTCACCCTTAGCAGTCCTCACTTGATGACTTTGGGTCTCTCCTGTTCTCTCTCAGCCAAACCTACCCGTAGTTTGTTGGAGAAAAAATAGGAACATGGGAGGCATGGTAAATGACAAAACATGTGCAACAATGTCATAATGCATATGCCACGACTTACATACTACTGTTTGATATTGGAATGCCACTTGAAACCTGGCCTCTGACACAAGTATGTAAGTTTCAGCATTTGCATGATGATGTCACCATGCACTTGTCATTTGGGCATCATTGTGGTTTTCAGAGGAGATTGCTGAATAGGAGGAAATAGAGTGTATACCACCCTGAACTCTTGGAGAAAAGGCAGGATATAAATCTAACAAATATATACGTATCTTTACCATGCCTACTCCCCTGCCATAGCCTGTGAGTGGAATACTGTATGTCTAAAAGGAATGGGAAACTTACAAGAGGCCATCAGGAGAGATGGAGGAATTTGTTTCTTTCAATAAAATGTACTACAACTAAAAATTCCATCAAAACCTAATCACTTGTCAGTTCAGCCAAGCTGAATGCTGCATTGTCCCTGGCTCTGACACTTCACTTTGAAAAGCGTTATAATGTAATAAGTCCTGGAACCTTAGTGGGACTTAATTTCTGGAAAAGCATTATAAGAGTTGGTCTGTGGAGTAATGCAGATGCTTGTCCATTGAACACTTCTACAATGCAAGGTTGTTGTCAGTTCTTTGAGGTTGTCCAGATCAGGAAACTGACTCTACAAGAAGACTAGAACTAAGTTTTATTGATTTAGGCTATATTGACAGAATCTTGCAAGTTTGACTGTGTTTTTCCTCCCCTCCCACTTCTACCCCCCACCCCCCACCCCTTGAAGTCAGGGAAGAGCCAGCCTGAATCTCTTCCTAATACTGTCTCTTTTCCCAGGGCTGAAGGAATGCTTCTGCCCTTTTTGTTTTTGTTCACAAGCTATATGTATTAGCCTTCAGTGTTGGAGCAGCCTTGCATTAAAAAAAATCATTTATTTTAGTGGAACTTTTCCAAATAAGTCTCTATAATTTACCTCTGGGCTTTTTACAGGATATTAAAGTATGCTTATGCCCCATCCCCCTACTTCTATTCTTCTTTCTCATTGTTTTTCAATAGTGTTAAATATGACTACCTATTAACTCATTGGATGATACACTAGGGCAGCTTGCCTGGTCTTTTAATAGATATAGATAGATGAAAGCAAAATGTGTTAGTTCCCCTTAAAGTAGAAGAAAAAACCTCAAAGGATAAAAATTATGTTAAACAAAAGTGGTAGGACATCATTTTGCAAGAAGTTATTGCTGCAGTCTGAGTACAAGGTTGATTTTATTTTTGGATGTTAATTGCAAAAAAGTCAATACTGAGTATCTGTGAAATTGTGCAACCTCAGTCATGACAGCAATGGATGCATCGTTTTAGGAAGGAAGATACTTTCTCTGGGAGAGGAGACAGCAATATAAGAAAGAGGAAAATATGAACCTTCCACAACAGTTTTGATGTAACAGGTAAAAAGAACAAGTTTAGTTAATTTCACAGAAATACGTTATGTAACTGTACATTAACATATTTTTTACCTTGGCCAATCAGTAGCTGAAATATCAGTCTAATTAATTTTTGCTTGATATTGAAGGGAGTGTAATTTTGGGCCTTTTTAATCTGGTGTTGGATGGTGATATATAAGCATCCTGCATGTCCAATATATACTTGGGATACAAGATAAACAAATCCAAATACTTAGATCCTATTTTATAGTGCATTAAAAGCAGCAAATTGGAAAGCATTGAAAGTGGATTCTGTACTTTTTCAAAACCCTATTCTTACTAGTATGTATTTAGTTTAGTGTATCTGCAGCCCTCTCCCCTTTCGACATTTCAAATATTCACAGTAAAGTTGAGCCTACTTCCCCATCAAGTTTAGTTCTGTGAGTTCCTTGTGGTCTCCCTAAACAGGGACTAAACAGGTATAGTCCTGCTACTTCCTCATGAGCCAAGGTCAGCTAGGTTCTGCCACTGCTGTATATTTACAATATATCCTAAACTGAGCAATAATATAAATATGGTTATAGCACACATTAAAAACAATTAAAAGTACAAACCAGCTAAAACAAAGGAAAGGGAGATACTGAAAATCTGCTGTCTGAAAGGAATGACATGGCATTTTTTGGTCACAGACCTTTTGATAGAAGTCCTTGTTCTTCCTTTTCCCTTACATGCAGCAATCCAACAAACAGATGTTGCCACCAAGTATTTGGAGAGAGAAAGAGAAAGGGAGTGAGCTAGGAAGATACTGAGTGAGCAGTAGCATCTCATCATTAGAAGAAAGTTATGATGACTATGTAAATAGTTGGCGAAAAGGATTGAGGCCTGTATCCTCAGTTGCTCATAACCAGGGCACAAATGGGCCCTGGAAGCATTTTTTTCTTCTGCCATGTCCCCATGATGCTCCCCCTTGTTCTGACATCATCCAAAGGCAGGCATCAAGGTTTATAAAGCCTGTTAGGGTTCTTGGTGGGAAGTCTGCCATGTGGTAGGTAGAAAAGGTTCAAATCTACCCTCAGCCATGGAAACTTACTATATGGCTTTGGGCTAGTCACTCTCTTTGAATCCAACCTACCTCACATGATGGTTTGTGTGGGGAAAAAATTGGAGGAGTATTGTATAGACTACTGTTTCTCAACCTCAGCAACTTTAAGATGTGCTGGCTGGGGAATTCTGAAAGTTGAAGTCCACACATCTTAAAGTTGCTGAGGCTGAGAGACTGTGATGTAGACCATCTTCAGCTCCTGAAGAAGAGGTGGGATATAAATCAAACAAATAAATAAATAAATACTGCTTAAATAATTAGCTTTTGTTTTTTAATCATCTTTTTAAAGGAAGCACATAATGATGTGTTTCTATTAAGATTAGATGTGGCTTGTATTTGTTGAGTCATGAGGTTTTTACAGGAGATTGTCCTGCTTATAGTCATAAATTACAGAGTTCTATTAGTTGATAGGAACAAAGTGTTTCAATTTAAGGACCTACGTGCATGAAATCCTTGCAATCAGCAAAAGTCTGTAACAGTATTTTGTTTTTCTTTTCAAATCAAGTTGCTGTGCTCAGACTTGATGACCTTTTATATGCTGGGTTCATTAGAAATTATGACACAAATATAACCTTTTTTCTACTCTGTGCACAAAAATTGACAGGTTCCTGGAACACCATATTCTTGTTTTTGTTCTGCATAAGGATATTTACTGGTGAAAGAAGATATATGACAAAGGATCGCTTGGGAATTTTATTACTAACAGAGGTTAGCCAGATTCCTTTTGCCTAGTACTGACAGAGATTTTAATATATTAATAGCAGAAAAAACTTTTTTGGGGGGAGGGAGTTGAAATAATTCTAATGAATTACCAGAGAGACAAAACAAAGAGTGTCGTGATGGAGGACTTTTGTTCCCCTTAGTATTTTTTATACTGGTTTCCTATCTTCCATGGGTTTTTTTTAATACAGTATATGATTATTTTTGCTTTCTCTTGCTTTGCAGAATATTCAGTCCATAGCTCTTCTAGACTCTGTCAGATTAAGGGGGAAAGACTTATGCAACTGAAGAGAGATCAAGAACCATGCTCAAAATTCACAGAATATAAATAGGCAACAATAGTGAGGGTAGTCTTTTGTCTTGTGCATCCCTGTTTCTCAGTTTGGGTTTTTTTAAATGTTGAATGCCAACATATACAAGAGTTTTTTGTTGGCAAAGTTTAACACAATTTTTTCTGTGGTACTGCTGGATGGATGTTTTAATGCTATCCAGTTAGCACAAACACTATCCATATAAGAGCTGAATCTATAATGTATATACCAT
This sequence comes from Candoia aspera, assembly GCF_035149785.1. Taxonomy (NCBI): domain Eukaryota; kingdom Metazoa; phylum Chordata; class Lepidosauria; order Squamata; family Candoiidae; genus Candoia; species Candoia aspera. The sequence goes on along the minus strand of NC_086153.1, from coordinate 73,399,954 downwards.
TCTGCTGCAGTTTTTATAAAGAAGAAAGATTATTTTGGTCTTTGCTAGAATCAAGTAAAGATTGTTGCAATGATCATCTGCTTATTATCTTCATTTTTTTCCCATTCAGTCGTGTCCAATTCTCAGAGACTGCCTGGAGAAGTCCCTGCAGTTTTCTTGGCAAGGTTTTTTAGAAGTGGTTTGCCATTGCCTCCTTCCTAGGGCTGAGAGAGAGTGACTGGCCCAAGGTCACCCAGCTGGCTTTGTGCCTAAGGCGAGACTAGAACTAGACTAGTCTCACAGTCTCCCGGTTTCTAGCCTGATGCCTTAACCAGTACACCAAACTGGTTCTCATTATCTTCATAGCGGGCTGTAAACATTTGGGAGAAAGCTGCCAAATTCTTAAATGTTGTTATCAGTGCTAGGCCATTGGTGGTAATTCTGAATTTACTTATAACTGCATTTTATTTATTTATTACTCAAATTTAATTACCACCCATCTCCCCCAAAAGAGGGACTCTGGGCTGTATTTGTATATTTTGTATAGTTAGTTGACTAAGATTTAATGCTGATTTTGTCAGAATAAAGCATTCTTCTCAGTCAGATGCCATAATGCTTCAGAGGGCACCAGGTAGGGGAAAGCTTGATAAAAGATTTCTAGTTCAGTTTTATGTTCTCAATTTCATGTGAACTGAGGTACCTTTCAAAAAAAAAAAGTGATATTGATATTTTACTAATTTCTTGGCCTTCGGGCAGGGCAGATTTGATTTAACTCAAATCATGTTTTGAATCACTGCCAGGAAGTCTCAAATTTAACAATTTAATGTCAGGAAGATTCTTTTCAATTATTATTTTAATAAAAAGAACACATTTTTGTTTTCTATATAATCTTACTACATAGTCATCATTTCTCAGAGATACAGGTTTCATTTTTAGAAAATACATGCAGACATTATAATTCTAATTTCTTTTTTCACTAAAAGATTGTATGGCAAGTTATTTTATTTAGTAACTAAACAAATATGTCATTGTGAAATCATTAGGAGGTGAACCAGCTCTAGTTCAATTAATCATGGATGTCAGAAGACATTTTTGTTATGATGTGCTAGGACAATCATCGCCATGATCACCAAACAGATTTTAAACTATATGAATACAACTTGTCTGTTCTGGTTAGCCTTTTCTCAACAAACAACCCAAACTAATTCAACACCAGGACCACACATTCTGAATTCTCACGCATAAGCCAGCCTGAATGATGCAAAGCACTAGAAGGGTAGAATAGAAATGTTATAAAAAGTTTTTTAAAAAATTAAAATTAAAATGGCAATTTCAGTGAAGTCAACATAGAGAATTTTAAATATTGGGTGGTTGGTGCAGAAGAACATGGTGTTCTTCCATTTTGTCTTGCTATTTATTCATAGTCTAGACATGAAATACAAGCTTCCCTGCTTTTTCATGTAATTGCTATTAAACTGGAATGCATGCCACTTACAGTCAGCTTTAAAGCAGCATATAAGCCAAACAAACAAATTTTCAATTTAAAATGAATTAGTATAAAGAAAGAAAAAAGTCTCTGTGTATTGCAGAAGAGGTACTGCTGTAACAGTAACGATGGTACAGATGGCCATCCGCCAGACCTTGGATGGATATTCCCATCTAAAAGAAAGCAATACATTTTACTGTTTTTGTGTACCTCATTGTCACATGCACGGATACAAGTGAAATTGTAAAGCTCTATCTACTTGCTTTATTTTAAAATGAAGATTCAGTAAGGCAATAACCATACTTTTATTCAAAAGATTCGGAGAAGCCCATCCAGCTAAGCGCAAGGGAAAGTGTGTATTTCTTTAAAATAGCATGACTAGAATATTTAGTAATCTGAAGATGCTGCAAGTGCAGGCACACCGTCTTCAGTATCTTCAAAGAAGGAGCAGTTTTCATGATGCTGCTTTATTCAGGCAACCAGGCTTTGTATTTCTTTAGTGCCCTGTTTGCATTTTATGCACAGGCTTGTCATACAGTAACAGGAAGTTCATTAAAATATTCTTAGTTGAGATCTCTTTTACAACCTGCAGCAATTACAGGTATTTTTCTTCTAAAACTCATAGAGGACTCTCCAAATACATTTCCTCGTAACTGTATGAAAATATTCTGCTCACTCTTAATTTCCCTTTCTGCACCTAACCCTCTCCTCACCCTCACACCTCATGCACAAGTCCAAAATTTGTGTTCTTTGTCTTTGCATTTTTAAGGATAAGCATTAAGGGCCTGACTGCATATGTACTCTGTGCCTAACCTGTGGAGTAGGACTGGCGAGATCTGTTATTCCCTCATTTCCCTATCTTGCATAAGTAAAACTTAGACTGTTTTGCTTATTTGAGTTTTTACTGGCATTTTGTTTATTTGAGTTTTTACTGACTTTAAGATACAAAAAAGTAAAAGAAAATATACAAATAAAGAAACTGAAGCAAACACAAAAAATTGGAAAGGAAAGAAAAAAAAGACAAACATATGTTATCAGACATACAGAAAACAACTCTGTTTTTAAATACAACATTAAGTATTGACCACATGGAGTAATAAGAGAGCCAGTTTGGTGTAGTGGTGAAGGTACTGGGCTAGAAACCAGGAGACTGTGAGTTCTAGTCCTGCCTTAGGCACAAAGCCAGCTGGGTGACCTTGGGCCTCTCTCACACACACAGCCCTAGAAAGCAGGCAAGGGCAAATCACTTCCAAAAAAAAAGTTGCCAAGAAAACTGGTGGGACTAGCCAGGCAATCACCAGGAGTCAACATTGACTCGAAGGGATAACAAAACAAAACATTGAGTAATATTCATCACTTTTTCTATTACATTGATAGGGAGCCTGTTCATAAGCAGTGACTTCAGTCCAAGACTGTACGTCTGAGATGGCATAATAATAAGTTATTTTTATTTTTCTATACCCCTTGCTTGATAAATAAAAGTTTTCCATATATTGGTAAATTCCCAATTTCTGGTATATAATTCAACATCATTTAAAAGAATTCCAGGACTAATTACAGCCCATTTAAAATAATAATAATAATAAACACTTTAGAGTGGTATGAAATCATCTCCAAAAGAACTTAAAGGTTTGAGCTAGGATAATTTTTACACAATTCCGTAAGAAATGTCAACATTCAGCATAAATTTTAAAAATCCAATTCTGTAATTGTTTTTACCCATTTACTTTTATTTTCCATGCTGCTGGTCAGTGAGAAAACATGGATTGAAATGCTTTCATTTAGACATCATTTATGAACCTTAACATCTACGGTGTTCTTTTTTTGCCACTAATAGAATGTGCCATTATGTCAACTATTTTAATCTAGTTTAGCCAATGGCTTCTTTGTTAGCCAACTGTTAGCTTAGATCTTAAAAAAAAAAGTGTTGCTAGCTTGAAGGTAGATGGCCTTGTAAAGTAGCTAAGTCTAACTGAAATACCAGTCGGCTTCTCCTGTTTATATCTCATTTTGAGAATAAAGGCAAACAGACTTATATTTGGAATTGCATTTAAAAGGTGAAAGATTAATATGATCTGAAGAGAAACCATACTGCATTATAATTTTGTTGATCTTACAAAGTAAAGCTTATGGGAAATTAAACTCAGTGTTTTCCCTGATCATTTCAAAACCAAAATTCAGCTTTAAAATTACCTGTAATCCTTTTTATTACTACTTGAATATCCCGCTGGGAATCTGTTCTTCAAAACTAAAAAGTTTTATAAGAATAAACAAATAATATTTGGATGCCAGTTTGCACCATGATTCATATTTTCAGTGAGGATGCCGGTGCTGGAAGCTGGCCAAGGGGCGGGTGAGCAGGGCTGTAGAGACCTATGGCAGTCAAGAGAAATTGGGCAAAAAAAAGACTTGGAGATTGAGGAGTAGGCAACAGTCTTAAAAGGCAGGCTAATTAGTATTTGTGTCAGGTTGAAAAATTTCATCACATTTTTTTCTCCAGTAGGGTTTTCACATGGACACAGCTTTGCTGGTCTTTGAAAATAAAATTCCAAAATAAATTTAATATAAATAATGCATCTACTGAAAAGCTGAACACCCTTTCTAGCATATACAGCAAGCAACTCAGAGTTCACTGGGAAATCAAACACATACTATATTCTGATACAGAGCTCCAGAGTTTATCGGTAAGGGGCTCTTTCCTTAGCTAATTTGGGAGCTTCTATTCAATCAGTGGCAGACTTGCCAATATTGGCAGAACAGCTCTGCTTTGTTCTTTTCACGGCTAATGAAATGTTTGCTTTTGCAGGTGTGCTTTTAACTCAAGCCTGATAAGCCAGCCTTCTCTTTGCTTCCTCCAAAACATTGCAGCAGGGATGGCTTGTGTTCTATAACTTGTTACTTAAGAAATGAAACAACTTTGAAACCTTCTGTACAAGGTTATTGTTAATAACTTAACTTTTCAGTGAGGCAACTTGTAACACTGTCACCAAGCCTTGCTTTAATCAAAGGCACAGAATATGGGTACCATCCTTAGAGCATATCAGTTGATCTTGATCAGTGGGACTTGAGTTAGTTGTAACTCATACTTTACTAACAAAGTATAACGAATTCACTAATTATGGATGCTTTTTCTGTAAAGTCTAAACCAGCATTTCTCAACCTCATGCAACTTTAAGATGTGTGGAGTTCAACTCCCAGAATTCCCCAGCCAGGATGCTGGCTGGGGGAATTCTGAGAATTAAAGTCCACACATCTTAAAGTTGTTGAGGTTGAGAAACACTGGTCTAAACTGCAAAAGTGGGTAGCTCATGTACCACCTATTCCAAGCAAGGGACTTCATAAAATGACAGACATGTAGATGCTTTTGTTTCTAACAAAAAGCTTTCCTCACACTTTGAACAGCTTCACTCAAAGTTGTAATTGGGAAATACTTTGATTTATCACAATCTATTGTTCTATGTCATGAATCCAACCAAATGAAGGTGTTTTTGAATTTTGAAAACTTGTTTTGAGTATTTATAAATCACACCTACTTGAAGTTCCATAATAAACCTTAGTAAAGATTAGGTAGATTTCTAAAAATATGACTAGGCATGCTCTGGAAGACTTATTAGACTGTGATTTGAGAGGTGGTTGGACACACCCTGTCTTTAATTTGCACGTGCTTTTAAAATGGAATTAGCTTCTTTTGACAGTTGTAGGTTTTAAATGATGGTAAACATAGCTTCAGTGGGAATAGCCTTGAGTGTAAGCTATACCTAGAGTAAATATTCAGACAGCAATTACTGACAATTTTTGTTAGATGTGAAGCTGACCATGAACAAAATAGAGATTTGAAGGAAGGACAATAAAACCAGCCATGTTTTCTACCTTGTCCCTTCAGAAGATTTACACTGAATCATGTACTGAATCATGTGCTAGTTTTATATATTGAAACTGGTAGATTTTTAAATGTAATTTATGTTGTATTTTATAGTTTGAAAGAGATAAATAGTATTATTTAATGCAAACAATGTGATTCTTTGTCACACACTTTGGTATTTGTGCAGAGTATAGTAATAAACATCTAGTTGCAGTAAGACAACTGAGATTAACATTTTGGCTCTTTTTGATAATGAAAAGTGATCTTAAAGCCATTCCATTGTTGCTAGTAATCTTCCAAGTCCAATTCAGAGTGCTGCTCATTATCTTTAAATCCTTTACCGCAATGGGATATGTCAGAAATGAATCTGCCCATTCAGTACTGTCATCTAGGGAGGGCTTGTTGGGACTCCACCCCCCAAGAGATTCATGGATTTTGATGGATTGATTGATGGTGCCAATCATATCTGCTTATCTGAGGTTTGAATTTTATTGATTGTATAGCTTGTAGATTGTATAGTTTGAATTTTATTGATTGTATTGTTTTTGTTGATATACAAATCCATTGGAATTGGGACAGGTTATAAGTGTGGCTAATAAATAAAATGTGAGAGAAAGCTCAAAGAAAGTCCTGCTAGATGAAAGCATATCTTGGTTTTCTGGTTTAGTGGGTGTGTATGTGTACAGTGGGGAAGAACATAAATTTCTGCACTTATCAATCGATAAGGAGCAGAATTAGCAGTTATCTGACTAATACAAGGTTGTATGCCAATGAGAGCCAGTATGGTGTAGTGATTATGAATTGGATTGGCACTAGGGAGACCTGGATTCTAGCCCTCAGCCACAGAAGGTCACTGGGTGACTTTGAGCCAGTCACTTTCTCAGCCCAACCTACATCACAGGTTTGTTGTGAGGTAAATAGTAGAAGGGAGTGCTCCGTGTGCCAGCTTGCACACTTGAAGGAAAGGTGGGAGGTAACTATAAATGAATACATTTATAAATGAATAAATGGAGTAGGCCAAGTGATCTACTGAGTTGAAAGACAGAAGCTTCCTGGATTCTGACAGCCAAAATATTCCTTAATTGTTCATGGGAAGGGTTGACATTTTGGTTAATTTAGCTTCTCAGATTGTTTATTTTGCTTGGCAATGCCCATATGAAAGTATCACATTTTAAAGTTGTAATGGTGTGATAATTTACTATCACTGATACGTAACCAAAAGTTTCATCTTTTGACAAGTGTGCATACCTATCATGCTATTACCTTGCAATGTTATGCAAAATGTAGGGAAAAAAGTAAGGAAGTAGAAGCAAAAGTAGGTGAAAGCAAGAGACGGGGAGAGAAAAAGAAAGCTTATATTTAGTTTCACCAACTGGGCCCATAACCATTGATTTCTCCTGTCTGTTATGACTTTGATCAAGGCTATAAAACTTTATTATAAGATGGGGAAAAAGTAGATTAGGTTATCAGACTTACCCATGTCACATGCAGCATTCCCTGATAGCAATAATGACGTGATACTGGTGACTTTTGCCACATTTGGGCTAGTATGCCAGAAGCACAACAAAACCCAAGCATGCTCATGCTATTGTATGCAAACTGGGATACCTAAACCAGAGACTTGCAAGCCAACATATAGTTTCCCCCATCCCACCACCTAGGAAGTGCATGCACCTTCATTAAATAAATACTCTTCTTTTAAGTAGTTAAAATTTCACTGTCCCCAAATTACTTTGACCAAATTATTTGGTTCCTGTTAGAAATTTGATCACAGAATCATCTCCTTAAAGGAAAGTGTAATGCAACCTTCCTGAACTTTGTGCTTCTTTGAAAGACAGAATTCCTAACTTGGGGGAGTCTGGCTGAGACAATTTTTATAGATGACTTTCTTCTATCCTGAACATTGTTCAAAACCTGATCCAAATCGTACTAGTATACTTAGAAAAAAAATCAGCTTAAATGAAATCACGAAAAATATGATTTTCATTTGAGTTACCTTTTATCTTATCAAGTCAGATTTTCATCCAATAACATTTGTCATCAAGTGGAAATCAAACGTATTTATTTTGGTTTATCTGGTCTACTTGGTAGGAACCAGCTCTCAGGGATCACTAGGAGATGAAATCTACATTAAATTTGGTAGAAAGTCAAAGGAAAAGCAAATCAAGTCAGGCCTTGGAATATAAAATGAAAATCCTTCTAATGACTCAAGACTGTAATGAAGTGTCTTCTAGTTTGAAGCAGCAGTGATCTGCAGAACCCTCATAACCCAATATAGTGATAGGAGTGTAAAGCTATCTTGCTTTATAGGGATGAACTACTGATGGGAAGCAAGAATCATGGTGATAAGTTTTAAGACCAAAATAAGGGGAGGTCCAGATATCCTACTATCTGTAGACTGTTCCATGGCTGTCAATGACCATAGTCTCAATAACTTTTACCCTGAAAAGGAAATTTAGGGACAGGATTATAGTTATTAAGGACTGCTGGGTTCAGGTAGGGCCTCTGAAGGTGGAGATATACCACAGTCTCTTTCAAGGTTGCTGGCAACACCTCTTCCTGAAGCAAGGCATTGATAACTTCCTGGAGCCACCCCTTTCATATGCCAAAGGAGACAGGAAGGGCCGGAGCCCAAGCTCTAAGTGTCCAGGGCCTGTCCTCTTTCTTAGAGGCCAAATTGAATTCCATCATGTTAATTTAGAAGGAACAATTATTCTTGTAGTGCCTAGAGATTTTTTAAGTTGTTGTAGAGTTATAACAGGGTTGGGTGGCCTATAACTAAATAATTAAACACATGGAACTATAATCCAAAACCACAGTAAATGTGGTGATTTCTTAAGTACCAGAGGACATACTGTTAGTTTTGATGTAATAGATTAACATGTCTACTCTTTGTGCCAAGAGCAGTCGAATTTAGTTGGCTTCATGATTCTGAATGGACAAAGTGGCAGGGCTACCCAATAAAGGGAAAATTGGAATGTAAGTATCTTGAGAATTGAGAAGGGAGCATTCTAACCTTGTCAGTGATACAGTATTATCTTGTGTCCTCCTTTTCCTCCCAATACATTGCCTCCCCAAGGCCAGTTTAAATGCAGATAATCAAGTTAAAGATACCTACTTCCACAGTGAGCATATCAACTTGTATTTTGTACTTTGCATGCTGCATTTTTATTACTGGGGGTGGTGATTAGCAGCCACTGTATTATTGGATAATAATTGATTTTTTGAAATGACTCTGTAGTAGTGATATCCACTATCGGTCATCTGTAGTCTAGTCTCCTTCTCACAAACCAATTATTACGGCAAGATTTTAAAATGGCAAGATATAAAAAGGTGCAGTATGTCTTGTCTTACGCTCAAGTGTTAACAGGGCAGTCCTAAAGATGTTAAACTCACCGAGTTCAATAGAGCTTGCACAGGTACAGCCTAAATTTACTTTTTAACACTGATCTTACCAATTTAAATATCTAAAAGGTTAATAAGTGAGCTTGATGTAAGGTTGAATTATGATAAAGCAAAATCCAGCACTTTTTGAGGAGATGTCTTCCTCCTCCTTGCACCCTGCTAAATCAAATCTGCTCCAAGTTTTGGGAGATACTTCAGAACAGATGCCTGGGGACTGCAGAGGAATGGGAACTTGCTTTTCTCTTGATACCATCCCTGGAATTGACCCATTGAATTGATCCCTAATATTAGCTCTGAAAAAGACCTTTTATGTCTTCAAATCAAAATAAATACTTTGCAAACAAATTGGGTTCAGTAAGTCATCCTAAATGTACATGCGTGGTGTCAGTAACTTGTGGAATTGGTGGTCAAGTTCTTGTTTTTAATTGAGTGTTTTATGGGTAAAGTAACTTTCAGATTCTGTGTATGTTCGTGTGTGTGTGTATATATATACTGAATTTCAGCTATGTGTGGGTGAGTGCACAGAAGAAGTCCACGGTTGTAAAGGTCACTTGTTTTGATATGAAGCTAATGAGAAGCAAATATCTGTAGAAGTGCAAGAGGGATGGCCTCATACAGGTTGCTTAGCAACAGACCACAAGAATTTGTTCAATCACAAGGCCATGTCGCCTGTTCAGTTTGTTTATGTCAAGCGCTCCGCCACCCAGTATGACAAACGAAGGTGGGTGGGGGAAACATAGCATGTCTGAAGCAGTTGTACTTCTCCTTTCTGCTTGTGGTAAATGGCCTTGCACCGCTGCTTTTTTTGTCCTCTCTTAGTTAAAAAAAAACAACAGAAGGCTGGCTGGCTGCCAATTATCACCTTTCCAAATCAGATTGTATTTGGTTTCGGTTAGACTGACTGACTGACATGGAATTTGTGGAATTCCACTTTGCATCTGCGGAATTTAGAACAAAACGCCTTTCATTAAAGTACAAAGGCCATCATGTTCAAATCATTACCTTTAGGACATTCTCTTGGAACTAATTATTGCCATCTGGGGCATTGAGTTCCAATAAACTTTCTTTGGTATTTTGTTTGTGATTCAAAATAGGTTGATAATATGCATCACTTTTTTTAGAAATAGTAAAATATTAAACATGTGCCACAGTTAGAAAGATGAGAGGGCATTAGCCTTTTGCTTGAATCCATTCCATGGCCATAGCTAGTTTAACTAGTTACTGGTTAATAGTGTGTTGCAGTATAGATGTTCCAGAACAAAACCTCTTACTCTCAGTTTACTATCTCTAAACCAGACTTTGTCCTGTGTCTATCTCAAGTGTTCTTGAATACAGTTGCTGTTATTAGCAAAGACAGTATAAACTAAATGTAAGAGATGTGGCAAGTCAGGCTTATGAATTAGCTAGGAATAAAGTACCAGCCTGTGACCTTTGGTTTCTTTTGCATGTAGAGTCCCTCATTCTATAAACCTGGTTTCCCATGTTTTGTGAATAAGTTTTGGTGATTTGCATCTGGAATCACCAGAGAAATAAGCCAAGAACAATATAAGGCAAACAGTATGTCTCTAACTTCTGTCTGAAAGATGCCACTGTGCTTACATGGCACTATAACTCAGGCTTATAGCAGGAGAGAGAGCACAGTAGCTGAAGGAAGAATCTGCGGATATAAGTCAGTGTAGTCCCAGCTAAAACATAGACTGGATTTCTGTGACAGAAAAATGCAGTCCTGGTTTTCCCTGCTCTGTGAATGTGCAAGGAATTTTCTTGTTATTAAGAAGCATTCTAATTTGCTATTTTCTCCAACCGCACAACACAGTGATCCATGAATACGAACATGAGTAGAATAGTTTACAGAACTATTACGACTATTTACAGAACTATTACAACTATTTGCACCTATTCTGAGTTGAAGACATTCCAGAGAAACATCAGTTGCATTTCTGGAGGCTTACTATCACTCCAACATCTTATGGTCTACAGCAGTGTTTTTCAACCTTGGTACCTTTCAGATGTGTGGACTCCAACTCCCAGAATTCCCCAGCCAACCATGCTGGCTATGGAATTCTGGGAGTTGGAGTCCATGTATCTGAAAGTTGCCAAGGTTGAGAAACACTGGTCTTGTAAGAACTCCTCACTGAAATTTGACGGCTTAGCCGACTTAGTTTTCTTACACTAGCTACTTCTTTTTTTTAAGAAGGAATATTACCAGGACATGGGGAAGCTTGAACCTAAGTGAGACCAATGGAGGCCATATATTGGTACAGGCAAAAAACCTTGGTATCTTCAACAGAAACATGTGGCTAAAACTGAGAAGGAAGAGCTGAAACCAAGAGTGCTACATTGAAGAGGGAAAATAAATTTAGCTATGAGTTCAAGAGGACACGAGAGGCACTCCATTGTTGCCAAACCCTGGCCTTGACAGTGAAATAATTGATGGAGTTGAATAAACTCAAAATAAGCACCTTCTTGTTCTGTATTTTATTAATTCCCCTGGAGAAAGGGAACAATATTGATGCTTCTCTGCCAGGGAATGTAGTTAAAAATAAACATGGTTTGTTGGCTCAGAAGACATGACAAGCTAAGGTTAATGAAAACCAGAAAGAAAAGCTTCCAGACTCCTACGCACATCTGCACCAGAGGGGGAGAAATCAGGAGAGAGCGTGCAAGATTTGATGCGATACCAAAATCTCTCAGTTACATGTGCTGCTTTTTTGGGTATTATACAGCTCAGACAAAAAGACCAACAATTTGTGTGGTAAACATATTGATCCCATTGAGGGGAAAAAAGGCATTGCCACAGTAATTAGCAAATTGCATGTTGAGAATCTTTTGTGTTATTTTATTTAACCAAAAAAAAAATGGAGTGAAAAAATATAAATACATTTTAAATCAAAATTATATGTTTGGTTTTAGCCACAAAATTATATGCTTACATGGTCATTGTTAATACTACTGACAATGAAAATATTTTTGTCTTTTGCAGTACTGTTGCTTGAGAAGATAGAAAATGATGATATCCACAACAAAACTCTAAAGATTACAGATTTTGGCTTGGCAAGAGAGTGGCACAGAACAACAAAAATGAGTACCGCAGGAACGTATGCATGGATGGCTCCTGAGGTTATTAAATCATCCATGTTTTCTAAAGGAAGTGATCTTTGGAGGTAAAGTGTATTTAAATGACTTCTATATAAATAATTGAAATTTGAGTCAACCTTAGGTTCAGTGATTTTTCTCCTATTATGCATGTAAAATGATCTTAATAGATTCTATTTTTTATTGACGGGGATTTTTTTTAATATGAGATGCTTAATTTTTACACATGGACAGTATTTGTATACTGCTTTTAAACCATGAAGATTTCAAAGCAGTTCACAATAATAAAGAGGTTCTGAAACTTGTTAAAGCCTATACAATTCTAGATGTAGAATTTTAGTTGTTACTATGTGTATTGTGTGGTAACAAAAGGGGATTTGGTAGTACAGTGATTTGCAAAACTCTAATCTGTCTAGTAACAGTCCTTTTACTCTATAACTGCTGCTTCGGAAGACCAGTAGAAATGGTTCTTAGTCATAGGATTGTTGGAGAAAGTAGTGAGTTTGCACATCACAATAAGCTTTAATGTGGTTTGATTTGCTGTTTGCCACACAAACCCAACATGCTTAAATAAACCATAGCTTAGCACAGGGTGCAAAGCCCCCCTCCCCCTTCCAGTCTGCTTCCTGCTTTGAGGGGAGATGGGCAGTGATAAAATTTGATAAATAAATAAAATGAAATAAATGCCTGGGAAGGCAGATCTTCTTCAGAGAGTTTTCAGTCAGGCCAACAAGTGTTCCCAAGACCTAATATGCTGTTTAATTAAAGGGATGTATGCTGTAATAAATCTGATGTTCATGTATCAATAACTTTTAAGAATAGCTTTAAGAAACTTAGGAATTATTGACAAGACTGTATGAATTCTGTGATAAAAGAGGATTAACATTTTATACCGAGAGGCAATCCTACCAAAATTAATTACGGAGCGTAAGCCATTTTGTTCAGTTCTCTCGTTTGAGCAGTTACTCTGCATGGGCTTCCTAGTTTGGATACTTCACTCCATCTTTCCATCTCTCCCCATCATTTTTTAAGCTGGTTCAGGGGCAGTGCTAAACCGAAGTTTAAAAAAAGCAAAAGAAACTTGACGGCTTGTACATTTTTCTAGTCCAATTGCAAGAGGCATTCTAAGGCTTCATCTTCTACTGTATATTATTATGCTTGCCACGTTATCCAAACCAAAGTGTTTAGTGGAAATAAGCTAATATATAAAAAGGTTAAGCGGTTTAATTGTGGTTTGTTAAACATGCTGGCTTATTTAGCCAATTCCTAGTACATTGTTACATCTGCTGTTGTCTTACAGCTATGCGAATTGGTCAGAAGTATGGGCAGAGAACAAAAATCAGCAAGAAATCAGCCAGGAGTGCACAACCCCCGTGGTTCCAAATTATGATGTACTGCAGTAAAATGAACAATAGTTTCCTCACTGACCCCTATTTGCTCATCCAGCTAATCCAAAAGCAAGCAAATCATGTTCTATGGCAGTGCAATGTATGCATTCCAGTTTATGAAATGAATTTGTTCCCACTAACATTTAAAGCTTTTAAAATTCACTACGCTCTGCCTAATCTGAAATGAAAGCAAAACTTTTTATCTTCTCCAGCTGTGCCAGCAGGCCAGTGGGGAGAGAAAACACATAAGCCAAAAGTTTGCATGTATGCTCTTGTAATTCTAAGCCATGGTTTAGTACAACATCTAAAAGCAGCCATGAGAGACATCAGGTCTACCCAGAACACCAAAATTACTTTGTAGACAGAGTCTGTACAGCTTCAAGCACATCTGCAAAGCCACATGGGTCAGTTTTTCTTTCCTTAAAACAGAAGAAATTGAAAGCTGATAATTAAAAATCTGGATTCCCTTTGTGCTTCTTTGCTTTTCTGACTTCTGATATACAGCCTCCATTATTACCTTCCCTGTAGCAAGAAAATGCAGAAGGTTCTTTTGTTACTTTATCTTCAGCATTCATTGATTTTTAAGGAGAGAAAAAATATATTGAATATATATGTTTATTCTTAACTTCTTGCTTACTTTTTTTGTAATCTGTTCAATTGTGTCCTATTCTGAGAGACTGCCTGGACAAGTCCCTGCAGTCTTCTTGGCAAGGTTTTTCAGAAGTGGGTTGCCCTCACCTCCTTCCCAGGGCTGAGAGAAAGTGGCTGGCCCAAGGTCACCCAGCTGGCTTTGTGCCTAAGGCAGGACTAGAACTCACGGTCTCCTGCTTTCTAGCCTGGTGCCTTAACCACTGCACCAAAATGGCTCTCTTATTGCTTACTAATGATAATTTTTCCTGTGCATTCCACCACAGGAAATTTCTTAAAGTTTTTATGCATCCATTTGCTTAGGAACAAGTTAATTTAATTCTACTTGAAGGTAAATCAAAGTGTTCTTAGCACTGTAGCCTGAGTTGCGTATGGCAAGGAGTGGTTGCTATTGGCTCAGTTTCAGTATAGTTACAGTGCAAGAGGATAATCTGTAATTTTTCCTAAACAATTTAATTGCAGGTCCCAGTTACCTTCTGTTACAGTCACGCCATTTGAGAGTGAAGTTCTTATGAAGCTTTGCTAACACCTTGACATTACTTTTGATTCTTGAATATTTGCCTTTCCTGCTTTTTTCATCTTGCATTTTCTTAAGTAATTATACAAAGTAAATATACAAAGGAGAACTTGATTTCTGTTTTGTAAGGCCTGTGAAGGAGAATCTGGCTGTGCTGTTCTGATCTTTCTGATATGCCCCTCCTCCCACAATGAATTGAAAGTATATAGGCACTTAAATGGAGATGAAGTCTGTGTACATCTCCCACAATCCCTGAACCTTTTGGCTAAGTCAACAAAGGAAATACTAAGGCTGATTTCTTGTTTAATGAAGGGGAGTAATGGCTACCTGGAGATATGCTGAGGCCTCCCATTTCCTCCGATACCTGGGTGTATCTTTACATGTGCAGGTAAAGGAAGGTAGAATGGGTACCATTTGCTATATGTTACACTCACTGCTTGCCTTTCTGTAAGATGCTTCAAATCACTCCTAATACTAATGACACAGGTCATTTGTCCTTTACTAGGCTCTCTCATATCAACTATGAAGACATTTTATTTTCCATCCTTATGGCTTGATCAGCTCAGGTACAATATTGTGAGGAAAATTAACCAACTTCCCATAGGCTTAAGAGCATTTTGGAGAATGGCTTTACAAAATGCCCCATATCACACCATTAGATCATCAAGCATAATGTAAAAGAATTGATAGATTGTTCCTTCTGCAGCTGAAGAATAACTTACAATAAATTTCAGACAGTCAACTTCAAACAAAGTTTTACATATGACAGTGAATTGTAATGTTGGTGTATATTATTCTGGCTGAAAAACTTGGGGAAGGAATCATTTAGTTTCCCTTTGCCTGCCCACATAATAAAACTTTATGGATTCAAATATGCTGGAGGTATAATGTGCTTCATTTTGCTGCAAGTGTGTATAGCATCAAATCTACTTTTAGAAGATGTAGAACATTGTAATGGCATTGTTGTAGTGCACCCTTCCTTAGCCTGGTGCCTCTAAGACAGCCTTTCTCAACCTTTTGACCCTGGATGTACCCTTGAAATATTTTTCAGGCCTTGGGGAACCCCTGCACATTCAGGCTCAAATACAGGCAGAAGTTACAAAATTATTATACTTGTTTCATGTGTAGGCCTGTATATATGCATTAACAGTGTTCTTAAACTAAAAATAAAGAATGAAACTTACCTCTTTAATGTGAAGTTGCCTGAATTTGAAATATTTTTTTAAATAAGTTGTGATATCCCAGGGATCCCCTAGTGATCTCTCGCAGAACCCTTTGGTTCCACGGAACCCTGGTTGAGAAACCCTAATTTAAGATATATTGGAATTTAACTTCCTTAAACTGCAGCATGCAAGTTGGGGATTATGGGAAGTCCAACATATTCCAGGGACCCCAGATGGGAGAAAGCAGATGTCCTCTTTCTGGATGTTTTCCTCTTTTCCTACTAGAATACTTTCTGGGCAGACTGCTGTCCTTCCCTACCTTAAGGAAATCATGCGTTAGCATTAAACACAATTAACTGTTTGAAAATTTATTTATAGTTATGGCGTATTGCTGTGGGAACTGCTTACAGGAGAGGTTCCTTACCGTGGCATTGATGGTCTTGCTGTGGCTTACGGCGTTGCTGTCAATAAGCTTACTTTGCCCATTCCATCCACCTGTCCTGAACCATTTGCTAAACTAATGAAAGGTACTTGTGCTGCTTATTAAAACAGCTGATGTAAGATTGCTTGCATGTTCTCTATAGTATATGTGAGTTTTAACGTCAGTGTTTCATTTGGTATTAGGCTAACTTCTATTCAGAGGGAGGAAACATTTTTCCATTCCACTGAAGTCCTGTACTAAATATACTTTAACATACTTGGCACTGGAATGTGCAGCTCATTTTTTTTTTTTGAAAGTTGCATTCATCTTTGGAAGTACTAGCTTGCTTATTGATTCAGTCAATTATATTCTAATTAAATTCTTGAATATTATATTATATTCAAAGAAGCTCAGGATTAGGCACTGAAGCCTCACAGCAACCTGAAATGTAGCTCCAGTTGAGAGAATGTGATCTATCTAAAATTGCTTGGTGTTCCAGGTCTGCGTGAGGATTTGAATGGGGTTCCCAGGACAATAGCCAGTGCATTATTATTTGGTCTTATAGGAAATGATAAGGCCTTATAATTGTAGTAATAAAATGAGATAGTACATTAACTACACCCTTTATCAGAATGTCACAATCCTGGCATCCAGGCTGACTCCTTTCCAGGGCAGCAACTAGAGTCTGTGTCACCCAGGGCAAACATGGATTCTGCGCCCTTTTTGGCGCCCCCCCCAGCGCTCCTTTTGGCACCCCCCCCCAGCATGGCGCCCGGGGCACATGCCCTGGTTGCCCCCCCCCCAGTTGTGGCCCTGCTCCTTTCATCATTCCAAAATTTAAAAATAACTAAAAAGTAACATTAAGAGCATTCCTTAGTTGATAGCAATACAACTGCTTCCTTCACTGAAGAAGTCGTGTGAGGAAAAGATGAATTTTTGTTTTTTAAAAGCAGGAGTTTTGGCAGGACACAGGTACATGGGCTCAGGAGCTCACATCATTCCCGTTGCAGACATCACATGAGCTAATACTAATTACTATTACTAATTTACTTTATATCCTGCCTTTCTGCTCAGAGGCATGTGTGGATGTACCTGCGATCTGTTTGCCTTCCTCCTATCCCTTTTTGAAAGTGAAAAGATCACAGGCATTTTGAACATTGTGCACACAATACTCCATGCATACATCCAAGTCATATACTTCTGGTGCAATGCCCCACTCCTAAGTTTATGCATGACTACTTCCTGGAAACTGTTTCTTCACTGCAATTTGTATTAGACCCCATCAAGAAAGTTCTCTGTTGATTTTTATCAAGTGTTCTTGGAATTGAATCTGCATGAGAGACAAAAGGTACCTGAAATGTAAACATAAATATTAAGTAGTGAAGTGTTTCTGGAAGGTGGGCTTAGAGTGAATAGGTCTTATTCTTCTGACAAATGTGACTGGTGAATTTCAGAGTGCTGGGCACAGGATCCACATATCCGGCCATCATTTACTATGATCCTTGAGCAGCTGACTGCCATTGAGGGGGCTGTACAGACTGAGATGCCTCAAGAATCTTTTCATTCTATGCAAGATGACTGGAAACTGGAAATCCAGCAGATATTTGATGAACTGAGAACCAAGGAAAAAGTGAGTGAATTTTAAAGAACATTGAGATTGTGGGACTGTATACGTTTAAATAAAGTTGGGACCTCTTTAGCCAATCATTCATTTTCACTTCTCATTTATCATTATGACTTTAGTTGATAAGCCTGGTTGCCATTGTTGTTATCATTTTTAAAAAGTTCTTCTTCAGAACAAATAGTTTGAGTAATTCTTTGAATGTTGGGGTTCGAATCTGTTTTGCTATATTAATATTTGGGTTATTTTTAACTCTGAGCATCTTACTTTAATTATGATGCTGGTAGCTAGAGCCTGTTCTAAAGATAAGCCATTCTTACAGTTGTTTATTTCACTTTTTTCTCTTTGGGACTTGATTGAGGTAAGCAATCTTTGGAGCTAGTGGACATACTTCAAATGTTGTGGGTGCTCTCCCAACATAGCTGCCATAAAACTTTCATATTTATAAAATGTCTGCCAGCATCTCGGTAACCAGTTGGAAAGCACCTCTTTTTCAGAAGACAGGTTAATGAGTTGGCTCTCAAGAATTCCCTCAAGCCTCCTAGGATGCCTCTTACCTCCCTGTTTACATTTGTCCTTTCTCTGAGTAAATATGTTTGGCTCATTTCCAAACAATGAATTGAGAATTCTTAGAATTCTAAGAATTAAATATTGGCCTGTGGGGCAGATGAGGGGCCCAAAGCCATTGTTATAATTGACACAATGCTGGAGCTTGGTGCTTACAGCTTGCATGGTTTTGTAGTTTGCCAGCTCCAGGGGAACAACCATAGTTATCCTTAGGAAAAGCAGTTACAACAGGAAGGATGAAGCCTATATAAAGGGAAGATTAATAGTCTAGAAACTGGCTTTGTATATCATGAAAAATAAAAATATCTTGCTTGTTATCCCTCTTATTTTACAACATATATATATATATCTAATGCACCAGGTTACATATTCTTCATTTACATGTCTGAATGGAAAACTCTCCATGCTTATCAGTTTAGCTGAATCTTGTTATTTACATTTAAATTTTACAGGCTGCAGGAATAGTACCCTTGGGGACTGCGATGTCTGTTACATTTTAATTAACTGGTATCTTACTGAAAATTATTATTTCCTTCCTCTCTCCTCCAAGAGGAGAATTATGCTAAAATAATATACAGACTTTGGAATCTCTTATAGAAGTTATCAAGAAAACCAAGTGATGGGGAAATAATAATAATGATAACAATAACAATAATAATAATAATAATAATGCTGCAATGGAATAAAGACAAAAAAGACTACTGTACTAAAACAATAAAAACAAAAAGTAAAAACAACAGAAGAATAAAAAGAAAAATAATAAAGAACACATTTTAAAATAAATCTGTAATAGCAACCCAGTTTTTAAACAACATATTACATCTTGCCCACATGGCACAATATTGTTCAGTATTTCATCAGAAAAGAGTCATTTGAAAGGGAGAGAGTGATTATATGTCTTCAGTCCAGGATTTTACCGGTATCTTTCCATCCGAGTAAAACATTTTTTTTAGGTATCTTCCATACCAGTGTACTTAAATGAATAAGGTATTGCCCTAAAACCAGAAGGACCAAGTTTAAGTCTACTCTCAGCCATGGAAATTCAGTGAATGACTTTGACCAGTCTCCCTCTGTCTCAGCCCAGGATAACCATGTGAAAAAATTAGGATGGAATGCCATGGATGCTGGCTTGAGCTCCTAAGAGAAAGGCAGGATATAAATATAATAAATAAATAAATGCTCAATAAATCCAAAGCTCTTCATGGTATATTAATAGATTCTTTCAACATATAATTCAATATCACATTAACTTCTTTCTTGATTTTCCAAGATATTGTAAATATTGACTATCAGATGAATATTAAACTAAAATGAAACAACCATAAAGCAAGCTCAAATATCAAATATTCCTCTAATAAATTACATTTCCAGCATTAAAAAGTTGAAATCCAACAATATTGTAAATATTGACTACCATATGGGTGTAGCTAGCTAGCTAGCTAGCTAGCTAGCTATTTAATTAATTAATTAATTAATTAATTAATTAATACATTTATATGGCCGCCCATCTCATATACATGACTCTGGGTGGCTAGCACTTAAAGCAGAATAAAAACACAACCAATGATTAATAACATAAATAACACAACACAACATAAAATAGCAGCCAAGAATAATTTAACACCTCACAGTCAATATAACCCAAAATCAGGCTCACCCACCTTATCAGGACCCCAGGCTTGATGGCAAAGCCAAGTTTTTAATGCCTTGTGAAAGGCCAGCAGGGTCAGAACAAGTCTGATCTCAGGGGGGATGATATTCCCAAGGGTGGGTTTGTTGTTGTTGGCATCACAGCAAAAAAGGCCCTCCTCCTGGGTCCTGCTAGATGGGGCACTCTCACGGACAGGACCCGGAGCATGCCTTTCCTGCCAGATCCAATGGGACAGGGAGACACCACTGCTGAAAGAGGGTTCTATTTGTTCCTCACAAGGCAGAAAATAATGTCCTAACCGGTATTTCCATTACAATTGTTAGGAGCTGAGGTCACGGGAAGAAGAATTAACAAGAGCTGCTCTTCACCAGAAATCTCAAGAAGAGTTGCTGAAACGGCGAGAGCAGCAGCTAGCAGAACGGGAGATTGACGTATTGGAACGTGAATTAAATATATTGATATTCCAGTTAAATCAAGAGAAGCCCAATGTTAAGAAGAGAAAAGGAAAATTTAAGAAAAGTCGATTAAAACTTAAAGATGGGAACAGAATTAGTTTGCCTTCAGGTTTGTTTCTTTTTCCTGCTCCTGTCTTCAGCAGCTTTATTTAAGACAAATATTTCCAGTGTTGAATTCTGTTGCTGACAATTTCATGAATTACTGTATTAAAACCAGTAGCATCATCTCAGGCTGCGTAGATGTTCAAAGAGGTACTTCCTTTGACAAAGATTCAAGTGAAGCACTGCCTGTCATGAGTGAGGACACTGCCTCAGAGATGCTTCAGGAAGCAATGTGGGCCATTCAGTTCTAGAAACAAAACACATTGATGGTAATGTTTTGCTTTGCTCTGCTTTGCAGTTCCTTTTCAGCACAGCTTTTCTGAAGGCGCTTGTCAGTTACTGCTGGAGGACGCAATGTTCATCTTCCCTTGGCACCGCTCACCAAAAGCATTGGTGAGTGGTGGCAGAAGACTCATCATTTACCTGTTTCAGTATACTACTCTCACCTATGCAGAAACCATGGATTTGGCAAATGACAGGAAAGGCAGGAAGAAGCTTCAGTGCTTGGTGAATTGCCTTGCGGAAGCAATTCATATTGCATCTTTGCTTAGACCAAGGGAATCACGTCACTTCCATGGCAAAACGTCAAAGCAAATCTAAGTTGCCTTGTATAAGCCTAAAGTCATAATCTCAGATGCCCAAACAAGGGACACTATGAGCTATGTGCAAGAAATTAGTAAATTCCTACAGGGATTAATTTAGAATTATTTGTTCCATGTAGAGTTCTGATCTACCTTCTAGTTATTCAAACTGCATGAGGACAGAAAGCCTGTATGTCACTATATTGAGGATAATTGAAGTAGGGCCCCATAAGATGTATTTCTGTGAATTTCAACACTTCTGACCTCTTTGAGATCTCTGAGTGGCAGCAAATACGAATGACAATTCTATTAGTTGGCTAAGTTATTTCCAAGTCTTTTGTCTCTTTCTTGCACTTAATTGCAATTTATAAGACAAACGTGAAACTACACAAACACCTCAAATTTCAGTTTGGCTGTGATGAAATTGGCTTAATCTTCCAAGAATTACTTCTTTTTGGTGTCATTAATATTACTTATTTATAATACTTTATAGCAACAAGGGGCTCTTATATTATATTTTTAATTAGGAAAAGGAAAGAGATGGATTGAATTACTTCCTGCTTTATATCTATGGTGCTTTATATTGTGTAAGGTATCCAGTTAGGAAAAGGAAAGTTTTAATTACTTTCCCCTTTACCCATGTGATGTTTCTGTTCACACTTCTGTGTCCTTAGTCCTTCTGTTGGCACCATCATTTCAATAACTTGTGCTATTTATTACTTTTAGCACATCCTTCTCAGAATTGCTGCTATTGCATTAATTGTCTATTACTTGCCTTTTGTACACACTGCTTTTTCACAACTGAGAGCAACTGCTGCTATGAGCTGTTTCTGAGTGCTGTTCCCATTATATCTTTGTTCTTCTACTTATAAGGTAGAATCTGTTTCCATTCCACTAATGCAGTTACTATTCACTCTCTCCTGTGCCTTTAGTTTTACATATTTTAATAATGATTGTTTTTATACAGTTAATGGTTTACTTCATCGTTGTACGCCCCCTCAGAATCACTTCTTCATGAGATGGGTGGCTATATAAATTTGATAAATATATAAATTCGGATCCTAAATTCTTCTACGGCACAGCAGATAGAAAGAAAGTCAATTCAGCATGATATATATTTGGAAAACCAAGTTCCAATCTCCAGTCAAATAGGAAATTTCCTGGATAATTAATCTGCCTCTTAAGGCAGTTATGCAAAAACACTGCAATCCTAAACCAGGTTTTGTTTTTTGTTTTGGTGCTTTTGAGTCAGTCTTGACCCTGAATTTTTCTTGGCAAGATCTCAGAAGTGGTTTGCCCTTGTCTCCTTCCCAGGGCTGAGAGAGAGTGGCTGGCCCAGAATCACCAAACTGGCTTCATGCCTAAGGTGGGACTAGAACTCATGGTCTCCTGGTTTCTAGCCTGGTGTCTTAACCACTACACCAAACTGGCTGTCATTACAGATAGTCTTTGACTGATGACCACAATTGGGACCGGAATTTCTGTCACTAAGTGATGTGGTTGTAGCTGTGTTTGAGCTGTTAGAAGAAGGAGGATAGCTAGCAGAATGGCATGGCCAAGAGATTATGGCATGTGCAAAGGGCTTCTTGGTGTGCCATGGAAGTCCAGTCTGGCCCAGCAGCACTGTGCAGAGGGGCTTCTTGGCATGCCACAGAAGCCAAGCCCCTGCCTGGCCCAGCAGTGTGGCGCAAAGGGGCTTCTTAGGTGCTGCGGCTTGCTGGGGCTTCCCATGTGCTGTGGCTTGGCACCACACTGCTGGGGTGGTCTAGGGCAGCTGAGACTTCTGGGGCAGCTGCAGCTTCATGTTGCACTATGGCTCAGGGGCTTCTTGCAGCCCCAGAGCCATGACATGCCAGGAAGCTGCTTGCTGCCACAGGTGGGGAGAGTTGAAGCGCCCCTGCAGTCATAACTGTGGGTGGTCTGCCAAGCGCTGGAATTTTGATCACGTGACTGGGGGGGGGGCATTGCAATGGCTATACCTTTGAGTACTGGTTGTAAGTCCCTTTGTTCAGCACTGCCGTAACTTCAAGCAGTCACTGAACGAATGGTCATAAGTTGAGGACTACCTGTAAAGTGGTTTATAGGTTAATATATCTTTTGAACTCTTTAGGACCTATTAGTGAAGGATTTTTCTTAGGATTGTGCTAAATTTCAACATTGGATGTGCATCTTTATTAAATATAATGCAAGCAGATAGTCTGTTATTGAAATTTTTTTTGAAACATTTCAACTTAACATGTCTTTTTATTTATAACAGATTTTCAGCATAAAATCACAGTGCAAGCTTCCCCAAATATAGATAAGCGCAGAAGTTTAAACAGTAATAGCTCTAGTCCGCCAAGTAGTCCTCCAATAATTCCTCGTCTTCGAGCTATACAATGTAAGTCTAAAAAAAGAGTACTTTTATCCTGTTGATCTTGATACATTTTAGAACATTTTTTCATCATCCTGAAAAATATTTCATATTGTTATGTGTAATCCTAAACTTGCTTGACTAGGAGAAAAATGTATTGACCACAGTATGACGTATTTCTACAAAAAAAATTACATTGGATTGTACCTCAGAATGATAAAAAAGAAAAATAGTGATTATTAGAGTTAATTTCAGTAATTGTAATTGTACAAATGTGTAGTAATATGGTTAATGCTGATGCTGATATAACCATTAATTGTGTTCTGAAGCTCAGTTAAACCATCACAGTAATCGCTGAATTCCAAACTATGGTTTGAGGTTTCAGCTCAGACTAATTTAGTTCTGTTTTTCGTCTTTCATTTTTCCATTTAATCTTCATTTCTGTCCCTAAATACGGTGCCCCCTCCCAAGGCACAGCAATTGAACTGAATTAAACTGGTTGTTTAATCTGGATATCATACCAGACTGTAGCTCCTTAGATAAATTGGGGCAAGAGTGTATACTTGGCCCTGCTTCCTTAATCATTCCTAAGGATTACTTTTGCGTTAAGTCTTATAGGGTCACTTCATGGAAATCCTTTTATCTTGTGGGTAGAAAATATATTGTCATGGTCTGTGATTAACATAAGAGGTTGGATGGTTATGTGTACATTGTAACTTGTCTCAGGAAGACAAGGCAAATAATAGCAACATACAAGAAGACTGAGTAACATGACAAGTTAATAACAGGGAGAATGAGGAAAAGTTAGAATTCAGTTCTTTTAAAAAAAAAATAGGGCCTTTCCCCATTGCTGCATTAAAGTATTTCCACTTGAGTTGGCACAAAACTATTCCGGTAGTAATTTTGGTACTCTCAATGCCAGTCCCTGTCCTGACTCTACCGCCTCTGTTTTGACTGTCTGCCAGATAGTGCTACCTTGATTTTGTGTGTTCAACACTGGATAGGCAAAGTGATTAGGTAATTCCTGTATTCTCCTGTTTGTGCATGCCAGAAGCAGGTGGAAAAAAACATCCATTAAATATAGCATGACCTGACCTGTCATCTCTAGGTTCCTTCCTATACCCATTCTTCTACACTTCATTTTGTTGTAACCCAAGTGGAATAAAATGTTTAAAAATGGGGGTTGTGAAAGAAGGTGAATAAGAACACTTTTACTTGGGATTTCTTTCCTCTCTCCTTCCTGCCCTTTCTTTATATAGGGAATTGATGCTGACCTCCAGCTCTCTCTACATTCTGTTCAGGAGGCAATAGGGAAGAGGATTCATTGACCATTCTGCTGCTTCATTAATACATTATTGCTCTAAACCAGTAAAGGCTGTGTAGTTAAACCACTTATATTACTGCCAACTGAGCATTACTGAGTCAGGCTCTTTAGGGAATCAATGGAGAATGACAACAGATATGGTATAACCAGGGAGGGAAAGGGTAGTGGCTGCATCAACCTGAAATGTTCAATAAGTGCCTCTCTGATCCCTACCAGTATTGATCACCTGATAGTACTTCCAATGTGATGGTTGGCAGGGCACAACAGATTTTGCACACTTCACAACTGTTGTTGGATGCTGTCAGCTTAAGGGGGGAAACACTTACTTTAACACCAGTACAGCTAAGGATGACTTAAGTCTTACTCATAGGCTGGGCATTAGAAAAAGACAATGTTGTCGGGACACGGCAGAAAAACGATCTTGCCAGGTCATGTTTTTGCTGGTGTTAGATGCAGATGGGGAAAGGACTGAAAATACAAATAGATCTTTGTATGGATAAGGTTGTGGATGTATTTATAATTTCATCCTTCACCAGAGACTTTGGACACAGACAAAAATGAGGTTCCAGGAAAGAATTTATGAATCTGACACAAGACTCTTCAGCTGAGAGGAGATTGTCAAAGACAGGCACTGCTACAGTTACTCACTTCATCTACCAGCATTGCTGATACCAGTATATTTGCACATTTGTAACTGGGCACACAATTATAGCTGTTAACTGTTGAGGTGGAAAATTTAAAATTGCTTACTTACACAGTTTTGTACTTTGCATTTCTGTACTATAAACAAATGTCTTGTTGGATCAAGACATGGTCCATCAGTCAAGCATTCTGTTTCCAAAATTGGCAAGCCAGAAGTATCCTCAACTTCACAGTCAGGGGTGAATAAAGTCATGTGTTTCCCTCAGTAGAACTGATTTCTGCTGATAGAATTGGAGAGAATAATGGCTGGTTCCCTGCAGCCCTTCACATTTTTCCAAAATCATCTCTAGAAGGTTCCTCAACCCCCTAGAACTGATATTGAGGCAGAGTAGGGACAAAGAGGGCAAGAGGAGGAAGAAATGTTGTTGCGTGAATAGACTTCTGCTGACGTAACATTCATCCCTTCCAAAAGATACAGAGTTGGTGAAAGTCTTCTCTGTTGATCATTTTTAGCACCTTGAACTTTGAACTTTATTGATTCCAAATACGGAATTTCTGGGTTCTTTTAATTACTAATAGTTAATTGACTGGATCTGACACTTCACAGAGGAGAAATACACCATTTCCAGTTTCCACAAGTAATAGGATACTGGCTTTGTACTGCCAAAGTGTCACCATTAGGCATAAGCATAATTGAATATCTTCTGGAGAATTTGAAATGCTGCTTTTGTGTTTAATTTTTAAAAAATCCAAAATTTGGATTTAGAAGGGCTGAAAAAGAATATGTGAACGACGTGTGCTGGCATGGAACTTGTCATTTCCAGCAGAGGAAAAGAAGGGAGTGTTACATTCAGCTTAAATCTCAAGTGTTTTCCCATTGCATTCAGTCCCTAATGCTGGTTAATTATTCAGTGAGTTCTGTTTGAGGATAATAAATTATCACTCCTGTTTCCCAGCACTGAAAGAGGGTATTGTCTGTCAGTTTTTCAACCTGGATGTCTTGCAAACAAAAGATTATTTTCTTCTCTTTGAACACCATTTTCTTAATCCTTTGTTCTCATTATCTTCTATACCTTCAGAGTTAATAGATAAAGCTGAAGGAAAGCTCTTCCAGACATTAAAACCTGTGTACTTATTTGGGTAAAGCTGAAGCCATTTTCTTACTCATGCAGCACATTTTCTCCCCTGATTTGGGCTGTACTACAATCTCACAATTTAAATAGTTGATATACAACTACAAGTTTAGAGACAGGTATCTTCTTTATCTTCACCAAGAATCTTTTTGTGTAGATGGAAATTCCAAGACTGGTCACATCCATTTTTAACAAAAGAATTTAAAATCTGCTTTATTACTTTATTTATCTATCTTCGATGATAGTCATTATCAGTCTGCAGCTCTAACAAATAGAACTCAGTTTATTAAGATTAAATTAAATATTCATTTACTGAAAACTAGATTGGGTTCTCAGTTTCTTTCAGTGATCATGAAGTGGGCAAAATGAATTACTGAGTTTATAATTCTTTCGCTGAGCAAATAAGAGTGCAAATTTTACCCTCATCCCAGCCAGATTCAATTCAGAAGAGAAACTACCTATCAGAATTGCTTGAAAGTCTCAGAAATGCACATGCCCTTAGGTAAATTGCATGCATAGCAAGCCATCTTATACATATAGGTTGTTCCCTGGACTCTTAGAATCTGCAAATTGAAAAAGATCTTAGAATATCATATGATTTTCCCCTTCTTTATTTGCCTCCTGTGGAAGGCATCTTTGTCTCAGTCACTGGAACCCAGCATTGGTAATCTGAGATGAATAGCAAGTACTACTAGATGCCCCTGGGCAATAGTGGTTGCAATTTTTCTAGAAGTATTACACTTGTTGAAGATCCATGCCCAACAATTATGGACCCACCAGACCCAGGGGGCATGAGTTACAGAGGTTTCTTAGAGAAGGCGGAATAGTATCTTCATAAAGTACTTCCATTCATTTTTTGGCAATTTCCCCACTTACCATAGACCGTCCCATTCCAAAGTGTCCAAAAAACATTACTGTTTTCAGGAGTGTGAGGGAAGTAAAAGTTCACTTTTGCAAGCTCTCTGTACTTACAGATCTTAGGGTATAATCTAAACTATTTAGAAAAATGCAGTGAAATATTGATTTGTCATTCTCACAATCACATATGGGCAGCCAGTGCTATCTTCTCACTATCTTCATGACTGTTTCCATTTTTATGCAGTATAATAGGAGTTGTGTAGCACTGCTGAATTCAATATAGTCATCTTTTTATATAGATTGTTAAGCTGCTCAAATCAAATAAATACGTAGGGCATGCTGCCCAGACTGGATAAGTGCTACAAAATCATCAGTGGAGATTTCACACTATTAAATAGCAATTAAACTGTTGAGGGGAGTATTATAAATCATAGGATCGAGTTATTTAGAGATGGTTCACCAAGTGCTTATATACTTATTTATTTGTTCTAGCTATATCTGGCCTTTCCTCTAGGAGCTCAAGGCAGCATACATTGTATTCCATCTTTCATTTTTCTCACAACAGCCCTGTGGAATAGGGTAGGCTAAGAGTGGGTGACTGGCCATAAGCACCTAGTGAGTTTCCAGGGCTGAGGAAGGACTAGAACCTCGGCCTCCTCAGTCCTAGTCCCCCATGGTAATACTGCATAATCATTCATATGCTGTTCTCTGCCAGCCTTTGTTGAGCCATTCCTAGCATGCATTCATTGGGCCCTAAGACTATTTAAGAACGTTTTTGAAACTGGTGTTGATTTACTATCAAGCCAAATTACCAGCAGGTAGTTTCATATATATTCTCTTAATTGTTTCTTCAGTGATTTCCAAAACTGACTCAAATACAGCTAACGGGCAAAGAAACAGTATATATGTGTACCAGCAAGATGTAGATATCACAAGTGAATATGAACTTCCCTGTGGGGTTAAGACAAAAGGCAAGCCAATATTCACTAATACAAGGTGTTGGTTGTATTAATTTCTTAGCTAAATTTGTATAAAGTGATAACTTGAATACTTACTTGGATACCCATTACAGAGATTTCAGATTAATGTGTATTAAGCCTTGACTTTCTCATAAAAGACATTATTTTAGTTATATCTAATGAAAGTATTCAGAAACTATAGCTTATCTGAATTTATCTAAAAATAAAGAAAAATTAAAAGCATGAAAAATCAGTATCTTCCTGTTGATTGACTTTCTTTTCTTACCCTCCTAACTTGGTAGATTAATTTTTTGCCTGCTTAATTTGATTATCTCCTTACCTGTTCTTTGGAGGGGAAAACTGTCTCTTTGGTGGTCCTGTAATGCAAATCTTAGGGTAGGTGCTGAATTCTTGTTGAGACCTTTTACGTTTTTTTCCAGTAACCTCAGATGAGAGCAACCGAACATGGGGAAGAAGCACAGCTTATCACCAGGAAGAATTTGAAGATGTGAAAAGAAGCTTTAAAAAGAAAGGTTGTACCTGGGGACCAAACTCAATTCAAACAAAAGAGCGTGCAGATTGCAAAGAGAGGTATGGTTGATGGGCAACCTGGGAATGATGATACAATGTATCTATGATAAATTCCTAGTTATTGTGGTTCTTAGTTTAATGGTATGTAGATTGGGTAGGAGACAAAAGAAATGGGGCAACTGTGAAGATGCTCAAATAAATAAAGCTCCATGAATTGGCAAGTCAAAAGTACAATTGTACATGCTGGTCTGAATATTCATGAGTTCTTTGTGTCAAAACACGCAGATTTAATAAGGGAAAGGGTTTAGTTGAAAGTCTAAGCGCTGGGACTTAAACCTAATCTCTTTCTCTGCTTTGTACCTCTGTCCCAAACATTTAAGAACATGGCCTATAAATTGAGCAAAACAGATGTGACAGGGAGAGAGTTCTAGAGAGAGAGCATGTAGTTCAGTAGGAAGAGGTCTTGGCTGGAGAATGTATGGCAACGTAGGCCTCAAAGTTCAGAGTCTTCTGTGAGCTTGCACAAGCCTCTGCTTGTTCACAGACTATGCTGTTCCTTTTGCCCAGGGAATCTGTCTTTACATGCAGTTCCCAGGCATGGGCAACAGAAGTTGAAACGTTGGCAGGGGAGGGGAATGTGCAAAGTTCTCATTCATAGAAGTGTTGTTCTGGGAGCATGCTATTTTGCACACCATATTCAGTAATGAAGCCAGCTGGGGGCAGCATTTAGGGAGTACGTCAAATCTTCCTGTGCCCTAAGAAGTCCCTAAATCACTTCAAATAGATTGGAGCTTACATGATGCCAGTAATTAATTCTGGAGAAAAATGAGAGATGGATCAACTGAATGGGGTTGGGAGGAATGGGATAAAAATGCTTGCTTTCTGTATGGGTTTACTACCTTTATAAATTGTCCAAAGCTCTGTGCTTTCTTCCATGGCAGTAATAAATATAATAAGCTATGATAGTGTTATTACAATGTATTTGGGTAAATTGGAGGTGTGGAATAGAGACCAGTTTTTACCTAAAACACTCTTGCTTCTTACTAAGTACAAACATGAATTACTAACACAAATTACAGGATGAGTTAATTATCTAAGGCTGTCCCAGTTTTTTTCTGGATAAAGTTGTTGTTAGAACTATCAATTACATTAAAGACCTGCAACTTAGCTGTTAACTACGAATCTGAAAAAGAAATAAGCTTATCCTTATTATATTTTTTGATACGAGTAGGAAAAAATGTTCAAGCTCCAGTTAATACTTATATCAGTGATTTGAGTTTCTAAATAAACTTCAAATTGGAAAAATTTAATTTTTCCTAAACTGACACATATTGAAAAAGTCATGTTAATATCTGTGAAAAAAATCCCCACAGCCTAAAACCAGTTAAAATAAATTCAGTCAATTGCACTAAATGTGATTTGTTACATTCAAACATAATCAAACTTTATTTGGAAATGTATTTTTATTGGACTATTTATAACTATATTTTAAAAATAACAGCCAAGTGGCACGTCCTTTCCTTTATACTGCATTAATGAAGGTACAAAAAGTGTGTTTTCTTTTGTGAATAAAATATCTCTCAGTGGAAAAAACCCTCCAATCCAGAAGAAACTTGCTCTGAAGAAAGAGAGGGGAGAAGTGTTTGTACCACTCTCATTGGTGTCTCCAAAAACCCCTCAGTCCTTTAGAGCAGCTTTTTCCACTCTGGTGCTCCTTCAGATATGGTGGACTTAGTCAGCCTATAGTTTACATAATTAATTACGCCAATATTGTAGCAAAGGCTAAAATACGTTCTACTGTGCTGGAAAAAAACACAGTTGCATTCTTCATTTTCTTTATTATTTCTGTAGAACCATATCTATATAAAAACAGTAATGCTCTTTATAGTTAAGAATTTATCTTATTCCAGAATAAGACCTCTCTCAGATGGTGGTAGTCCGTGGTCAACACTTCTGATGAAGAATCATAAAGGTGTCCCATTAGCTTCTTTGTTCATGGACCAAGGTAAGTGTTGAAATACAGTATTTATTTTTCAAGACCTAGAAGAGAGGAGCATTCAAATACTCAGGGGGCCATAAGACATAAATCATAACTTCTAAATAGTATGGGCATGATTTTTTTAGTGCAGCCACCAAAATCCATGTCCTCATTTACTACTGAAATTTGGCAGCATACCATTTGCAAAGGGTTTTATTTAAATATTTTGTTTATTTATATATACATTTAACGTATTAAACATGTACAGTATATCCTGCATTTTAAAATCTGGTCCTACTCACTTTTCCATTTGACCCTGCCTACTTTTTTATGAACTTGTGTCTTTTTGAGAACAGAGTTCACTGTGGTACATAAGACTGAAATACAGTTTTCAGTCCAGAGAAGCCCACCCCTATATTAGACCTGACTGTCTTTAGACTGGCCATCAAGATTTCATATACTGTATACTGAAAGTGTTTAGCAGGGCAGGGAATGTATGTGCTTGAATTCCACAATACAAATTGCATTGCTATCCTGATCAATTCCACACTGGCAATGAAATCTAAGGTCCTCTTGAGCTGATGCATGAGGACTATATTCAGTGGTATCCTTCTGTCAGTGGGACTGACATGGTGGATCAAATTCCCACCCACTTCCATGGTCATGCCCCAAATCTGTGCTGGAGGATTGGAGATTACTTTAAAGCAGATTTGGGAGTCATCAAAGGGAACACTGGGAAGTTTTAATGGAACAGTTGAGATTAAATCCATACACACTATGAATTATTTTGGAGACTAGAAATTAGGCAATATAGTTTGGTTAAATGTTGTATTCAATTGACATTCATAAAAACAGAGGGGGATTGGATATAGGAGACACAGTGTTGCTTTACAGCAGGGGAAAACATTCTTAAAAACATGGAATCTAAATAAATCTACCAGTAAGCTTTGAAGTTATCTTTCTTGCTTTTCACTAGTCAGGACTTTTGTTCCCCCAAAGTCTGTGTGATACAATAAACTCTTCTTTCTTTGTATTTAAGAAGTACATCCTGATTGTACGATTACTATGCTATCTATAATTTCATATTTGTCATTTTAAAATACTTTTACCTTTGAATATAATATAAGAAAATATAAACTCATCAATAAATTTTACGTCTGTACAGAACAGAGACTTTCCCCTGAAGGCCTTGATCCTAGGCGACCAAAGCAGTTAAAATTGCCAAACCAGGCTTATATCGATCTACCTCTTTGGAAGGATGACCAAGGACTCCATTCTGCAGAACAAGAGAGCTTTGAAGAAGGAAATTCTGCAACTTCTGCAAATAGCACTCCACAAATGACCCCCACAAACAGTATCTGTAGAACATTACAGAAAAAGAAAACTGACACTGTGCTGTATGGCTGTGCTGTCCTTCTAGCCTCTATAGCTCTAGGCTTAGATATCAGGGAGCCAAACAGATTGCAAAGTGCGGATGAAATGTTGCCTAAGGAGGAAAAGAAGAAACGGGATGGCCTGTTTCAGCGAGCATCTAAGTTTCGCAGAAGTGCAAGCCCTGTAAGATTGCAGCCGAAGAGAGAGGAGGCAACTGCCCCTTCTTCAGGTCCATGTGCAAGTACTGTGAACCTCCTGTCCATATCTTCCGTTTCTACTAACTGCCTCCTTCAGTCTGACAGTGAGGATGCAACTGTGAGCACAGTGCCTGGTAACAGAGACCTTTCCATTGAACGTTTTTTGCCTGTAAGTCATACATGCAAACAAGAACAAACAGCCAAAGTTGATCGTACTACCAATTCTGATTTGCCATCTCCTAGTCTTCCTTTGAAGCAAGAACCTCAATGCGCAGCCAGTGCCATTTCTTCGAAAGTCAGAGTTTGGGGTCATAGACGGACCATGTCAGATGGAAACGCATGTCATTCCATAAGTAAGTAAAACGGTATGGGGGGGGGTTGGTGGGAGAGAGGGTTAAGTATGATGAGTAACTCAAATGGTAATGAATAACTCAAACATTATTAAACATAAGCATCAGACCAAAAAGAAACAGTGGAAGTTACTGGGCCTGAAAAATGGCTGTCCCAGAAAGTATATTCAGGAAAGTGTTGTAGATGAATAGCAGAATACCTGTGCTACATGGCAGTATTCCCTGTGTTCAGGCTCCGATATTTCAAGGTAGAAGCTTAATGTAGCCGATGATGAGAAAGACCCCTGTCTCTGAACCTCAGGAGCTGCTGCCTCTTAGAGAAGATGAGCTAGGAGAAATAGCACAGTGTGATGCAGAGAAATGCTGAAGGAAATAAGTTGTCCTAAGATCACGCTGGGCTCTCAGAATGATTCGGTATCATGCTATTTGTTGTTGTACAGTTAAACATTACTGCTGGCTAATTTATATGCTATTTTTCTACTGTAGCAGCACTGTAAGTTTGCTTTATATTTCTCTTCAATGTCTTTCTCTTCCACTCAGCTAACGGAATTGCTAATGGAACTCTTGAGAATCTGCATGTACCCGCTATCCAGCGAACAAGCTTACACAATGACCTTTCACCAGGGAAGCAAGAAATTGTCAATATTATACCAAGACCTCGACCTTCTTCTTTAAGAAGCAGATTGGATCCCTGGCTGGCTATTTCTCAAAGTATAAAGCCTAACCCTTTTGAGATGGGTAATTTAGAGGCTGAGAGAGATTCAAAGGCTAAGTCACTGACTGCTACCAAGGAGAGAACTAAGTCCCACATGCCCTCTTTATTGGATATGGACGCAGAAGGTCAAAATAGTGACTGTACAGTACCTTTGTGTAGGATGAAGGGTAAAGCAGGTCAGCCATCAATATATGAACTGGAGAGAGAATTCTTGTCTTAAGTGCCTTGGCATTTTTAGCCTGTTTTAAAAACAAAACATTGTGCATGTGGTAATGTTATGCTGCTCTTTTCTAAATTTTGTGATCAGTAGAATTTGGTACCATACCAGATAGATGAACTATTAAATACAGAAAAAGTATTGCAGGCAATGGTCACTCTGTAAACCCATGTGTAGTTTTATTGATTACCATCAATATCCTGAATGAACATGGACATGCTGATGCCAATAAACTTTTTCACCATTTTGGTTTATCATTCTCTTTTGCAAAATGTCCAGCCGCTTTATTCCTGCCTAGCTTTTGCCTTTAATTGTTTTTTTCCATCAGCCATCTGAACTGCAGTATGTTAAAATCCCCTTGCATTGAAAAGATCTTTGCCTACAAAGAGAACCCAGTTCTGAACTGTGGTTTTCTTGAGACATAGTTGTAAAATTGTATTATCTTACTTTTAATACTACGGCAGTTGTTAATATCCATTGGAAACAGCACAGTTCAATTTTAGAATGCTTTGTTACAATCAAAATGAATGTTATGTTAATTTTGACAAAGCAGTATTGTATAAAAGCATTAATTGAAATATATTTTGACTAGGCAATCTTCCAAGACGGTAGTTTGATTAAAAAAAAATTTTTTAATCATGTAAATTCCCATTATCTGTGGGTGAAGAATGCTTCAGTTTGCTTGTGTCCATTGGTCTGGTTTACATTTTTTTTTAAAGAGAAGGGCATTTAAACTGAAACAGGCTATGAAGTACTTCTGAGAGAGGTTATGGGGAAAATGGAAAAGATGGGGGAGAAAAGAGTTTATGCCAGTTTCCCCAAACTGAGTTCTCCAGACATGTCCAACTTCATCTCTCACAATTCCCAGGGCAGTATGGCTAAACTTGGTGCCCTCCAATTTGGGAAGGCTGATTTAGTATAACAAAAGGCTGCTAAGAGGACTTCAGTTACAGAAAAGGTACTAAGGAAAGTGCCTTTACTATAGTGTGCCTATTTATTTGTTTTAGCCTATAGGCTTTAAAAAGTTTTACAAATCTGGCTTTTTGTACAGTATCAACAATAGAACTATTCATTTTTAGTATAGCTATTATCTATTGACAGAGTTGCATGTAGAAATGATTACACGGCCATTTTGATTAAAACTTTAGTTTGATCGATTACAACACTACAGTATGCATTTTAGATGAATTCTGGAAAGCATTTTAAGATGGAAGGCATTACTAAAATGTAAAATTTTTGAATTACACATTGCTCTTCTATGCCATTCTGGTGGATTTGCATATGTTGCAGAAATGATTTAACATGATAACTTTTATGTCTAGCATAAAAGTGGGTGTCTAATGTAGAATAAAACTCAGTAAAAAACAAGTAACAATAATAAATACACACATGGGGCAGCTGTGAACCACAACAGTCACAAATAACATCCTATGTAGTAGACATCAATCTCTTTCTTCCTGTCTTGAGGCCTTTTCTCCTCTGGAGAGTCATCTGATTTTCAGAAGTATCTGAGGGCAGAAGGAGGAGAGAGAAGATCAGGGAGATGAGATGGAGATAGAGATGAAGCAGCTTCCTCAGGTGCCAGACTGGAGAGAAGGGCCCCAGAGCTTAGAAAGTAGGTAGTTCCCAGTTTAAGAACAAGTATGCTTGGTACATATGTATTCTTTGCTCTAGATGTGCAGAGCTGGTGGAGTGCTTTGCTGGAGGAAAGGCACAAGAGGCATAACAGGGAGACGAGAGAGGAGGTACAAGGGAAAAAGAGAAAGCAGTAGGAGTTGTAGTAAGTGAGAGGAGAGGCCGTATTCCACTTTCCTGATGCTTCTACAAACCCATTTGAAGACAACAGGCAGTCAACTGCTCAGAGACAGCAGAGAGATGCTAGTCAGAACCAGTTAAAGTCTTTAGACACTGGTATCTTCCCTTATGAAAGTCAGCTTGGTGTAGTGGTGAAGGCATCAGGCTAGAAACTGGGAGACCAGGAGTTCTAGTCTCACCATAGGCACAAAGCCAGCTGGGTGACCTTGGGCCAGCCACTCTCTCTCAGCCCTAGGAAGGAGGCAATGGCAAGTCACTTCTGAAAAACCTTGCCAAGAAAACTGCAGGGACACGATTGAATGGATTAAAAAAAAATTCCCTTACACAGTCCATTTTACCACTCTACTTATTTGTCCTTTTCAGCTAAGTATTGCAAACAAGGACCACAATTCCTGGCACAGAGCAGCAGTCAAGAATGAAATAAGAAAAGGTATTCAGAAAGAGACAGCAGGAAGGACCTCTCTTGGGGTATATAAACACTGTCTTTTACAATGAGTCTCTTAGTTGCAGTGAGGCTGTGAAGTGATGTCTGATTTTCCAGTTGGTCAGAGTGATCAGGTAGCTATTGCAGCATCCATATAACCATCTGAAATGGACATAACCATGAACATTCCTGAAGAAAGTATATTAGAGAAAAGTGTGGTAGAGGAGCAAGAAACAGCTGTTGTTGAGTTTAGTTCCTTAAGCCTAGATGATCCGGAATTGTGGAGCTACTTGAGCGATAGTTTGAGGGACTTCCTTATACTAGAGCTATAGCAAATAAAAAATGTCATGTTCCCCAAATACAATGAAAGTAGCAATTTCTTTCAGTCTATTATTGGCATAAGCTTCCCAATGGTGATAACATTTTATGGCCTATTTACTCAAAAACCCAGAATGCATATTGATTTTGTTGCAAACTCTTCTGGTCTCATGTTCCAGCCACATTGGATTGTGTAGGAACAAATTATTAGAAAAATCTGATCATAAATTTGGCATGGCACAAACGAATCAGCAAAGCACCAGAGCACATTCCATCAGAGAAAAGAATGTGAGATGAGACTACTGTTAAAGGTCACCACAGCTGATCATTATCAAGAGAAGATTGCATCAGAGTCTGTTTATTGGTAAAATGTTCTGAAAGGGCTCATTGCCATTGTGAGAATGTTTGCTTCCCAAAAGTTAGCACTGCGTGGAATTTCAGATCAGCTGTGTGTGTTACATAATGGAAACTTCCTTAAAATTTTGGACTGATGGCTGAGTTTAATGCTGTATTCCAGGAACATCTAACAAGGGTCAACACTCCAAAAATCTACAGACACCACTACCTTGGAAACACAGTTCAAAATGAAATCATATTGTTACTGGCAACAAAAGTCAAACAAGGTCTGAAGTCAGCAAGATGTTACTCTTTACTCTGGACTGCACATCTTACATCAACCATAAGGAGAAAATGGCTTTAATGGTGCATTTTGTTACAATGGAACCTAGTGAAAAAGTCTCTGCAATCGGGACTGTCGTAGAGCATTTTCTAGAACTGATTGATACTGATGATACTATGGGAATTGGTATGACAAATGTGCTTCTTAAAACTGGATGATACTGGAATTGTAAAAACGGACATGAGAGGTCAGGATTATAATAATAATGGACTTCCAGTGAACGCCATGGCAAGCTGATGTGCTGCTGGCAGCGGGACAGCATTTACAAGGAAAATTGTGGCTGGATGCTGGATCCAGACCTGCAAAATCTCTCTGGAGAGAGATCATTGAGATAACCCATACACACTCCGGGCAGCTGTTTCTCATGAGTAGACTGCAGGAACTGTGGTTTTGCAGTTGGCTTATGAGTTGAATGGCTGGGAGTTGAGGGATACTATCTAAGCTCATACTCGTAATGCAACCTTTTAAGGACAAAAAAGCTTGACCGAGCTCCATTTCTTAATCACTTTTTGGATTATATTTTTATTGCTTTGGAAATATTAAGACTCTTTGGATCAGCAATTTTCTGTTATATTCACTGGATGAGAGTTCCCCTTCTCCTTAGTGAAAGAAGTTTTAAATATGATTAAGGATTGGAAAAATATTATTTTTTGGATTATAGCAAAAGGGTGTAAAGAGTATTGATTTTGGAAAGTTAAAAATGGACTAAGGGTCCAGAGAGATTTGGAATAAAAGTTGGAAATTAATTATAAAATCCTTATAATAATGGGAAACTGGATGTTTACATTCTTTAGAATAAAAACAAGGCGATAAATTGTTTTGAAGGTTGGACACTAGAGGGGAGTAGAAGCAAATAAAATAATGGATGCATCAAGAGATGTGTGTGAAAAAATGATTCAGAAGATTCTTTTAAAGATTTCTGCTAAAAGAAATTTCTTTTAAAGATTATTGAAAGACTAGATGATGCTGTGGAAGAAAAACGAGCTCCATTGGACAAGAATGAAACTGACTTAAATGTGGACTTAGAAATGATAGACTATAGGAAAGATATGGAACAAGATGAACTGAACCTACAAACAAAGCCGGTTCATGTTTTAATAATCAAAAAGGACTTGTGAATAATAGACCAGAAGAGTGGCTTGTAAAACCTTTTTATATTGGATTTACAAAAGGGAATTGTTATGGGGTATTATATGAAGGGGCTTGAGATCAAGATATTTGGGAATAAGGAGAAAGAATATAAAGTGGGCTTATTTGATCAAGGTTAGAATAGAAAGATCATTTTTTGGCAATTTTTAATGCATTTTTTAAAATTAGGACTGGAAGATGATGTTTTAAGATTTTGCTTTTATAGATGAGAGTTCTATTTCTAGCAACTTTTAATCTTTTTCTGACTGGAAAATGATGTTTTTAGGTTTTGTTTTAAAGATAAAGAGCTCTGTGGGATTATTTCTTAAATTTTAAATGTATCTAATTA
Organism: Candoia aspera; assembly: GCF_035149785.1. Classification (NCBI taxonomy): domain Eukaryota; kingdom Metazoa; phylum Chordata; class Lepidosauria; order Squamata; family Candoiidae; genus Candoia; species Candoia aspera. The sequence continues at coordinate 73,361,668 of NC_086153.1, read as the reverse complement.
AGTTTATAATAATTATGTTACTATTGCTGGTACCTTTATTGGGTTTTTTATTGATTCTATTTGATTGATGAGGTTTGGGGGATTTGTTTAAGAAAAGAAAAGGAGATATAAATGTAAAGGAAGGAAATTGTGTGGGCTTAGTAGATTAAGTTTAATAGAGATGTGGTTATATCTGGTAACCCTTAATGGAATTTTGCTAATTAGGATGGAAGATGAGGATCTGTAGATATGTTTATAGAGAACGAGGTGAAATATGGGGTGAAGAGATTGTTTTTTGTATTTTAAGGGATGGTGATAGGTTGTTAAAGTTGTATATACTTGCTGGGAAGAAGGAGAAAGTTGTTTCTTCTTTTTCTTTTTTTCTTCTCTTTTTTTCTTTTCTCACTTTCTCACTTCTTTCTTTTTTACCTTTTATAGTTTGTATTAGTTTTACCTGTATAATGTAATTTTTAATAAAAATTATTTAAAAGGATTACATTAATAATATCAGCATAAAAGAAAGGCGTGCAGACATGAATCTAAATGTTAAACCCTCGAGCCTTTTGTTGTCTTGTGTCTCATTCACTGAACTTGGTGGTCAGAATGCTGCATCAGCTTCTAGTGAGGTTGATAAATATTTAATGTAATTGAAAGCATCTGTGTGTTTGCACTGACTTAGTGAAGGCCAATTTTGAAGCAACATCTGAGAACATCTTCTCTCTGAAACCACTGAGTGTCACTTGATGGGGAAATCCAGTGGAGGATTTCCTATCAAACATGAAACTTGATGGGATATTTCCTATCAAACATGAAATTCGGAAGAGAGATGGTGCCACTGTTGTCATTATGGAGGATAATACTTCGAGAGGGGAAGATTTTCTGTGGGAGAACAGTGGCAGAGGGAAACGGAATCACCAGAAACATACACTGCATCAAACTTCTATATAGCTTGGTGTTGTAGTATGACATACTGTTCAAACTAAATGTTGTCAGCAAGACAGTCCAGAGTGCTGATCTCAATATACGTGGAGCAATGGAACAACTGGACAAAGCAAAATCCTACTGATGATCTCACTGGTCAGATAAGGGAGTTGAAAATATTCTTAAGAATGCAGAGAAGTTGGCAGAGGAATTTCACACTGAAATTGTTTCCCCACCCATTCAAGAACATACTGATCAAGACTTTTGGATTAGAAAGCATGGGATAATCCCATAAGAGATCCCAAACAACAATTTAAAGGTGAATTCTTTAACTAGATGCTAGATTGTGCAATATAGTCAGCTGAAGAACATTTCATGCAGTTCAAGGAACATGGTAGTATATGGGATGTTGTCAGATATTCCAGAACTCCTTGCTATATCTAGAGACACCAACGATGCAGGGCACTAAAGACAGTGTTGACACACAACATGGTGCAGTATTGGTGTGAGTGAATTGGGTGGTGACTGAAAACTCTTTCTATATACATTTCAGTAGGACCAATCTCAAAGGCTGTACTGAAATATGTGTTCACAAATAAGATGATCGCTTTCCTTCCAAATGCTTTTGTTGTTCCCTACACATACTTCTAACATTTCCTATAACTGGTGTCGGCAGACAATGCATATTTCTCCTAGCTGAAATTACTAAAAACGCATCTAAACTCCATAATGACCCAGCAGAGGTGGGGTAGCCTTTCAATCAACTTAATGGAGCATGAGCTGACTCAGACTGCAGACCTTCAGGAAGCAGTTCAAGTCTTTGCAGCTACAAAGGCATGGAAAGTAGCATTGTGATTAGATGAAAAACTTGGAGTCTACTATGTAGATGAGAAAAGTTACACATTTGCCATTCAGGCATTTCAAAGCACCCAAAGTTAGTTCTCCTAGGTAGTAGCAGAGCAGAACCATTAAAGGTCAAAACAGGAGTCAGAATTGATACTGTTCAAAGTTTTGGGACATGGTGTGTCTTTTTGCTCCCTGCTTCAGGTGCCAAAATGTTGTGAGGTGACTCGGTGAAAGACCTTTCACAGCCCTTTGAATTGGACCCATTTTCATTGTAGTCCTTAAATGTCAGAAGGTTGATTTTGTGCTTTAAAACGAAGATCTTGAACTTTTATGCAGCAATGAGTACTAGTGAAATTACACTGTCTGACTCCAAAGCTGTGGATTGTATTTTATATTTAGTTAAAATTCATGGCAAAAGCTTTATTAATTCTCACGGAATTATAATGTTGCATCTGTTTTCTGAGGGAGGTGTATAACTGTCATGAGTGCCGTTGAGCTGAAGTCATCAGCGCAATGGCACACATGACAATAGCAAGGAAACAGGAGAAGGGGCTCAAGATAAGTAGCCATCAACTCACAACGACTAACGGCCAATAAACAATAGCTAAACGGATCACGGAGCACACCCAAGCCATCAGCGCTAATACAACGGAGATCGCCCAGCTGACAGCAATCACCGGATGAATAGAAAACCCGATGATGGGCGATCCCGGAACCCCAGCGGGGCCTCGCAACCCCTCACCCACCGGCAGGGCAACGTATTGGACAAAGGGGGGTGACGTGACCGCGAGTGAGGGGGCGCTGACCGGCGCGGGGTATTTAAACCCCGCACCGGCGCGCTCCTGTCACTCTCAGCTTTTTTCCCGACGCTGTACCTGCGCTGTGAATAAACCAGAGCCTGATCCACCGAACCAGTGTCTGAGCATTATTCAGAGGTAGGCAGCGCATGACATAAAGCTGAGAGTCATAAACTCAGCCTCGCCGAGCCCCACCGGACAACAACGAGCCGCGGGAGGAATAGACGGCGAGAAGACCAGCAAGATGAAGCCGGAGCGACGCGGGCAAGGAGGGCGAGCCGCACGGCAAGAAACAGAGGAGGACCGACTGAGGCCAGAGGCACCGCGGACTCCCGGAGCCATGGACGCCCACCCCACCCGACCCGAGCCTCAGCTCCAACCCCAAGGGGAGATGGCGACGGAGGCAACCCGACCGCGGGAGGGAGCAACATACCTTCTGAAACCGGCGGAGGACCCCGCGCCCCACATCGCACCCCAGCAACGGGCGTGGAGCGACAGCCCAACGGCGGTCAGCACGGAGGAGGACGATGGAGACACCCAGCAGACGGCGGAGGAAGCGGACCAACGGCAGAGGGAGGATGAACCCCGCCGGCAACCCACCCCCGCCGACACACCGACGGAACCGGCCCCAGCGGCGGCGCGGACCGTGGACGAGGAGGCACGAGCTGAACTCGCGGCCATGCGGGCCCAACTGATGGAACTCCGGACCATGCTCCAGTCGCTTATGCCCCCCGCGCCACCCAACGACGTCCCCGCACAGGCCCACACCCCGAGCGAAGCACCGAACCCCCACGGGCCAGCGGAAGGTCAGCAGACGGCCCAGGTGGACGACACCACAGGCCGGGAAGCGAGAGGAAGGGCCGCGCAAAACGCCCGGGCCCCAAAGGACTTCCCCATCTTCTTCGATGGGAACCCCACGAAACTGTTGTTCTTCATAACGAACGCCAGGGAGTTCATGGGGAGGCACGGACACTCCTACGACTCCGAAGCCGACAAGATCGCCGCCGTGGCGATCAAACTACAAGACAGGGCGGCGGACTGGTACGTCCAACTGTACGAGTCCAGCTCCCCCGCCCTCGCCAACTTCCCTGCCTTCATCAATGAGATGAAAAACTACTTCGAAGACCCCCTAGCCAAAGTGAGGGCGAAAAGCGCACTCCAAAGACTTAAAAAGGCACACGCACTGTCCCAGACTACGCCCTGGAGTTCAAAGCCCTCGCGGGGAAGGTCAGCGACTGGTCCGAGACCACCCTGCTGGAAATGTTCAAAAGGGGGCTCAATCGCGACGTTCTCCAATGGGCCCTCTACCGCGACGACCCAGAAACGCTACACGGGTGGATCCACCTCGCGGGGAAAGCCGAACACGCGCACCGCACCTTCCTCATGACAACCACGGAAGACACAAACTATGCCTGCAAAAAGGTACCCGCACCACACGTGGGGATGGCCGGCCCCATATACCCAAAAAAGAAATTCAATCGGGAGCCCTGCGGGAAGTGTGGCAAACTAGGGCACAAGACGGTGGATTGCTTCGCCAACCGACCGCCGACCAGTGCGCCTAAACCCACCCCGAAAATTAGCCCCAAACCACCCAACCTGGGGCCGCCCCCTCACCGCCGAATGACCGTGGCCACAGCGACACCAGAGGAAGGCTGGGACGCCTACTGGGGGGAAGAGGATAACGTAGACCCCGACCAGCCGGCGGGAAAAGCTCCCCGCCTGCCCTGAAACGCGTTGCGAGGCAGGCGGCGGGACAGCAGCGCGGACCACCTCGACGGAACGACGAAAGCCCCGTAATAATGGCGGCAATTAAACTCTCTGCCGGCAACGGAGCCACCACGGCCGCGGCACTAGTGGACTCGGGGTGCTCAAAAAACCTCATCCACCCAGACCTAGTCGCCAAACTCGACCTCCGCTGCTTCCCCCTCCCCACGCCGTTGGCATTCCACCAGCTGGACGGCTCTACAGCGGGAGGGAAACCAGCCACGCTGCAAACCGAGCCGGTCACCCTGCAAATGGGCACTCACACCGAACGCACATCGTTCGTCGTCACTCACATCGGACGGCCCATTGCAGTCCTGGGGATGCCATGGCTCGCGACAAACAACCCGCGCATCAACTGGGAGACCCGCACCTTCACATTCGGCGACGGTGAGTATCGGGCACCAGTTCCAGCGGGCAGAACCAACCCCACTGTAGGACGAGCTGAGGCGACTACACAGGACAACGCCGCTACCATAGCAGACCTACCGGAACAATACGCCGACTTCTCCGAGGTCTTCGGAGAGGCGGAAGCTGACCAACTACCCCCCCACCGCAAGACGGATTGCTGGATCGACCTGCTGCCCGACGTCCCCTTACCTAGACCAAAGATCTACTCGATGACCCCGAAGGAGATGGCAACCCTCCGGGAGTTCATCGATAAAAACCTAGACAGGGGATTCATAGAGCCAGCATGCTCACCGGTCGGAGCCCCCGTCTTATTCCGGGAGAAGAAAGACGGCACCCTATGGCTCTGCACCGACTACCGGGGCCTAAACGCGGCTTCCCTGTCCAACAAATACCCCTTACCCCTGGTGAAGGACATGCTCGCCCACCTGTCCACGGGCAAAGTCTTTTCCAAATTGGACCTTCGCGAGGCGTACTATCGCATCCGAATCAGGGAGGGGGACGAATGGAAGACTGCGTTCAACTGCCCCCTAGGCGCCTTCCAGTACAAAGTGCTGCCCTTCGGACTCGCGGGGGCCCCTGGGGTATTCATGCAGCTCATCAATGAGGTACTGCATGAACATCTGTTCAAAGGGGTCCTGGTCTACATCGACGACGTCCTTATTTACACAAAAACGCACGAGGAACATGTGACCCTAGTCAGGCAAGTCCTCGACAAGCTCAGAAGGGCGCAGCTCTATGCCAAGCCTACAAAGTGCGAGTTTCACAAAGCGCGCCTAGACTACCTGGGGTACCGAATCTCCGGGGACGGCATAGAAATGGACCCTGCAAAAGTCAAGGCGGTGCTAAACTGGGAGCGCCCCCGCAACAGACGCCAGCTCCAGAGCTTCCTCGGCTTCGCGAATTTTTACAGGTCATTCGCCCGGGGGTTCGCAGAGATAGCCCTCCCCCTAACGGACCTCCTCAAAACCAAAGGGGTGGGGGACACCCGACGCGCCAAGAACCCGGGCACAGTGTTGAATTGGACTCCCGCGTGCCAGACCGCATTCAACAAGCTGAAAGCGCTGTTCACCACGGAGCCAATCCTCGCGCACCCGGACCCAGAACGGCCGTTCGTGGTCCAAGCCGACGCCTCAGACTTCTCCCTGGGGGCCATCCTACTCCAAAAGGACCCCACGGGACTCCTGAAACCATGCGCCTACCTGTCAAGGAAGTTCTCTGAGACAGAAAGGCGATGGCACGTCTGGGAGAAAGAAGCCTTCGCGGTAAAATCGGCGCTAGAAACATGGCGACACCTACTCGAGGGAGCCACCCAACCATTCGAGGTCTGGACCGACCACCGGAACCTCGAGGCCCTACGAACGTCCAGACGCCTTAGCCCAAAACAGGTCCGATGGGCCCAATTCTTCAGCCGCTTTAATTTCCAGCTGAAGTTCATGCCGGGCAAAAAGAACTTCCTGGCCGACGCCCTCTCCCGACTGCCCCAAGACGAAGAGCCCGCCCCAGACACCCTTGGGACGGTCCTATCCACCTCGCAACTGGGGATGGCCGTGACCACCCGAAGCGGCGCTCGGAGGCAGCTCGACTCCACGGCGCAGCCGACGGTAGGACAACCTGCGACCAGACGAAGCCAACCGCAACTACCAGGGGGAATGCGCACGGACCTCGCCGCCGCCCTCAAAACCGACCCCTGGTTCCTGGCAAACCCCGACAAGGTAACGATGGCACAGGACCTGGCATGGGGGGAAGGCAGAATCTATGTCCCGGACTCGCAACGCCAAGCGATCTTGCATAGGTCACACGACGCCAAACAAGCGGGACACTTTGGGTTCCTCAAGACCCTACACCTAACACGGCGTCAATTCTGGTGGCCCGCGCTCAGGCGAGACGTAAAAGCATACGTAGCGTCCTGCCCAACGTGCGCTAGGGCCAAACGGGCACCAGGCAAACCCGCGGGGCTATTACAACGGGTGGCAGAACCCTCCCGCCCATGGGAGGAAATCTCTATGGATTTTATAGTGGACCTCCCACCCAGCCAGAAGAAAACGGCCATTTGAGTGGTGAAGGATTACTTCTCAAAGCAGGCCCACTTCATCCCCTGCACGTCGGTCCCATCCGCACAACAACTAGCCAAACTCTTCCTCATCCACGTGTACAGGCTACACGGATGTCCCGCACGTGTGGTGACCGACAGGGGCACACAGTTCACCTCCAAATTCTGGCGGGCCTTCCTAAAGCTGACGGGGACCCAACAGGCCCTATCCACTGCCTGGCACCCCCAGACGGACGGAGCCACAGAGGTCCTCAATGCCACCTTAGAGCAATTCATACGCTCATATACTAACTATCACCAAGACGACTGGGCTGAACTGCTCCCGTTCGCCGAAGTCGCATACAACAACGCCGTCCACACGAGCACGGGGAAAACTCCGTTCGAGGTAGTCTCGGGGCGCGACTTCGTCCCCATACCGGAGCTACCTCAACCCCCGGAACCCCAGGTGGACGCTAGCGACTGGGGACGGAAGATCGCGGAATCATGGCCAATAATCACGGCGGCGCTGAAGGATGCACAGGCAGCCTACAAAGAGCAGGCCGACAAGCACCGGCGCCAACAACCGACGTTCCAAGCGGGGGATATGGTCTACCTATCCACCAAATTCCTAAAGTCACCCCAACCCTCGAAAAAACTGGGGCCTAAGTACATCGGGCCGTTCCGAGTCACGCAAATAGTGAACCCGGTAGCAATACGCTTGGACCTGCCACACAACCTACGGAGACTCCACCCAGTGTTCCACACCAGCCTCCTGAAACCGGCAACCACCTCTCGATGGCACCCAAGCACGCCACAGCCCTCACCGGTGATGATCGACGGGCAACATCACTTTGAGATAAGGGACATACTCGACTCCCGCAAGCAACGAGGAACTCTACACTATTTGGTCAGGTGGAAACACTTCCCCCACCCGGAATGGGTGGCGGCGCACAACGTTAACGCGCCTGACCTGACCCGGGCATTTCACCGGGCATACCCTGACAAGCCACAACCAAGGTTAGCAAGCCGTCCCCTGCAAACCCCCCCCCCGCGGGCCCCCCCCGCCTACCGTGCCCCAAGGGAAAGGGCCCCCCCAAGCCTGCGACTTGGGTGGACCTCCCCCCCCCGGGACTCACTCCCCCCGCCCCGGGCCCACGAGGCAGTGACAAGCGTTCGCCAGCACCCTCCCCCCGCCCCCGGCCCACGGGGGAGTGGCAAGCAAGTCAACAGGGCAACCTGGGGGCAACGCCCAGGAGCACAAATAACAAAGGCGACGCACTTTAAATAAAAAAGAAGGGCCCTACCTGGAGCTGATAAGCACCCGACCAGCCACGCCTCTCTCCTCGCCGAACTGAGCCAAACAAACAGGGTGTGGCTGGAGCATGCGCACGCCAGGGCGTGACCCAGGCATGCGCACTAAGGACACACCCTGGGAAGGCACGTGGTAGAGGGAGGAGCAAAGGGAGGGGCGACAACTACTCCGGCGGGAATTAAAAAAAAAAAAAAAAAAAAAAAGTGCCGTTTGACAGCTCCACCGAGAAAAAGAAGAAAAAAAAAAAAAAAAACCAGAAAACCGGGGGGGAGCACTATTCGGACAGGGGGCAGTATGTCATGAGTGCCGTTGAGCTGAAGTCATCAGCGCAATGGCACACATGACAATAGCAAGGAAACAGGAGAAGGGGCTCAAGATAAGTAGCCATCAACTCACAACGACTAACGGCCAACAAACAATAGCTAAACGGATCACGGAGCACACCCAAGCCATCAGCGCTAATACAACGGAGATCGCCCAGCTGACAGCAATCACCGGATGAATAGAAAACCCGATGATGGGCGATCCCGGAACGCCAGCGGGGCCTCGCAACCCCTCACCCACCGGCAGGGCAACGTATTGGACAAAGGGGGGTGACGTGACCGCGAGTGAGGGGGCGCTGACCGGCGCGGGGTATTTAAACCCCGCACCGGCGCGCTCCTGTCACTCTCAGCTTTTTTCCCGACGCTGTACCTGCGCTGTGAATAAACCAGAGCCTGATCCACCGAACCAGTGTCTGAGCATTATTCAGAGGTAGGCAGCGCATGACAATAACAATAATCCTGTTTTTAAAAATATGTGTACAATGGTGAATAGTTTGGTACAGTTTCCTTGGGGAAAAAAACAAGAACTTGCAAGCTTTTTTTTAAACATAAAGTACCACATTGGTTCAAATTTTAAGGCACTTTGTAGCTGTAATTTTCTGTTAGGTTTTTTTTAAATTATTATTAACAGGTTATAATTTTATTTCTGTGACTCTTTAGAAATTTTAATTGCTTTATCATTTCCTTCTAAGCATTAACTTTGAAAACTTCACATGTTGAGCAGTTCTTTCGAACATCACCCTTTTAAATGGTACAATTTTATTCTAAAAATGAAGTTGTTTCATAAGGTACAAGTGTTTCAGAAAGTCTGGATCAGTCTTGCAGGCAGTTGTCAGTTGTTTCTTAAAATGATCATAGAGTTCTGGAGAATGACGGATGTGGCTGTTTTCCTTGGGAAAAACATTGGTTTCAATTCTCCATAAACTGAGATTATCTGTTCCTTTTCCCTGTGGATCTCCCCTTGGATTCAGTGGGTTGGATTCAGACGCTGTTCACTTGTAGAAGGGGCATCAGGTTTTCTGTTCTTCTTCCTTGGAACTGGCACTCACAACAGGGGTGGGCAGTCCCAGTGTCCCATTTGTGCCTTCCTGACCATGCCACTGTCCTGTTCCCATTTCCGTTCTTAAATTCCCCCTCCTTTCTGCAAATGGCTGAAAAAATCCCAGTCCCTCTCCTGCTGTTAACATAGTGCATAGGGAAGAGAATTGCAGTCCATGATGTTGGAAAAATTGCCCATCCTTGCTTTAGAGCAGCCTTTCTCAACCTTTCGGCCCTGGAGGAAGCCTTGAAATATTTTTCAGGCCTCGGGGAACCCCTGCACATTCAGGCTCAAATAGAGGCCAGAAGTTACAAAATTACTGTATTCATTTCACGGGTAGGCCTGTATATATATGCATTAACCATGTTCTTAACCTAAAAATAAAGAATGAGACTTAGCTCTTTAATGTGAAGTTGCCCAAATTTGAAATAATTTTTTAAAATAAATCATGATCTCCCAGGGAAACCCTAGTGACTTCTCACAGAATCTGAGGGCTCCATGGAACCCTGGTTGAGAAACCCTGGTTTAGAGGATACAAGTAGCTCAGTTGGAGTTGGGGGTGAGGAGAATTCTTCAAAAGTTGTTGCCTCCTGATCTAGCATCCATTTGTTGGATAAATTGCCTCCCCTGCATGGAAGATGTGTCTTTCTGCTTTTAGGAAGTGAAGTCTGGATCTAAATCCATTGCTTAAATCTGTTTCAAATTTCAGGTTCAAAATCAACATTGAAATGAAGGATATTCAAAAACCACTGATACTACTGGGATAAACTTGTGCATATCTTTAACGCATTTCAATTCAGGATGATTTGGATGCACTTAATGTGGGCTGAATTATGCTCTGATTCTTTGATCAAACAGGACTGCCAACAAAGTGTGTCAGTATCTGATCAAATTCTCAGAGCAAAATTCTCCATCTGTCCAGGTACAGAAAGTATGCTAATAATCAGGAATGATAAAATGTAGGCCATTTAGCTCAAATAAAAGAATAGAAAGAATTTGAAATACAGAAGAAACATAATAATAATAATAATAATTCCTTTTACTTGATTTTTTTTTAAAAAAAACCTAGTTCACTTGCTTCACATATATGTTATCATTTGACTGTGTATTCCTTTTGATCCATACATTTGAATTACAGGTAGGTCTTTGTTAATTTTACTTACATGCTTAATTGACCAATATTTCCATCATTGACTCAGTGTCAATCCATAGGCAGTTTTATTACAATGCAAATTGTGTCTAGGTTGATTCTTCTCAACTTCTTAGTGATGTTCAAGAATATCAACCACATTTTTCTTCAGAGCCACCAGCCAGAGAAGGGCTTGAACAGCAGATTTTAGATGATGATGCTGGGACAATATGGCTGTTCTTTTGGCTTGTGGGGTTCTAACTGGTTCCTACTTTTCTCGTATCTATAAGAAACTGGTGGGTGATGCCTTTTAGAAATCTGATCCAAGGCATTATCAGTATGATGATACAGACAGATGTTCCTTATATCAGATTTTAGAAAGTTGATGAGAGAGAATTACTGGTTATAATTCATTAGATGGAAGAGAATAAATGGAAGCTTAATTCAAATGAAATAAAATTGTGGTTCATGGATAGATCTCCTGATCTGAAGCCTATTTGAATAGAGAATCTTTTGAGTGGAATTCAATTTCTGGTAAATTCATAAATATGTTAATGTAATTTTATTTGCAACAGTACAAAAGTGGTTTGCCATTGCCTTCTGATGAGACCCGTTTTTTTGTTTTACATCTTAGTCTAATCTACAACCCTAGGATTTCCTGATAATCTCCAATCCAAGTACTAACCAGTTCCAGCCTCACCTAGCTCTTCAAGATTATCCAAGGTTTATTAGGTGCTGCCACCTAACTGAGATTGTTCTGGATAGGGTAGAGTTTTCCCTAAAATTGAGAATACTTCTTGATCTACTAGAGACTCAGGTGGCTATGGTGACTAGGTACATTTTTTCCCACTCCAGTTCATATGACAGTTGCTAAATGAGGCCTCTCTTGCAAGACTGTTGATACAAAAATAAGTTGGATGGAATCAGCTGATTGGCTGGCTTTGTTCAAAGCCAGAGATTGTGTCTTGCTGCTCTCACCCAAAGAAATTCAACACATACGCTCTGGGACAGGAGTGGACGATCTTTCTGTGGCCAAAAGCTACCCTTAATGTTTCTGTGAAGTTGAAGGTCACGAATGTGTTTCTTTTAACTGTAATATATGGCTATTGTATAGCTTATCCTGCAGTTTTCATCCATTTCTCACTTTGAAATAACAAAATTGTACCCTTGGTTTTCAGCAATCCTGGCCAAAGGGACTCTAAGGGGAACAGAACGGGATCAAGGGATGATGAAATCCTTGGGCTACATATTACCCAACTTGGCACTCAGAGCAAAGCCAGTAATGGAAACAATCGTATGGATGTTTAGAGTCTGGTAAACATCAGTCCTATACAATTTATTAGTAGCTTAGGCTAAAACCTGAATCTTTATTTGATTTGGCCTCTTTCCTGCTGATTATAGACTTCATTATGATGTTTTAACTGTGAACTTTATTATGATTTTGAATTATGTATTGCTTAAGAGGTTTTTATTGTTGGCTGTGTCTTTTGTTGAATTATACTACTTGATGTTTGCATGTTATCTCTGTCATGAGTAAGGATGGCGAGCAGGGGGCTCCCATCCAGACTGTCAAGCGCATGCATAGCACTGAGGAATTGGTCAGCCATTCAAAGAGACACAGATTGGGATCGCCTTAACCTTTGGGGTTTATATGTCTGGGTTTTCCCACGCTTCTTCAGTTTGTTAGGATTCCTGTTATGTACTAGCAATAAACATTAGAGACCAGTTCCTAGTCTCAGCGTGTTTCCTGGCTGTTAGGACAATCTCCATGTATTACATCGAACTATGGTCCTCTAATGATGATGCTAGGGAGAGTGGAAGGCAAAAGGAAGAGGGGCTGACCAAGGGCAAGGTGGATGGATGATATTCTAGAGGTGACGGACTCATCCCTGGGGGAGCTGGGGGCGGTGACGACCGACAGGAAGCTCTGGCGTGGTCTGGTCCATGAAGTCATGAAGAGCCGGAAGCGACTAAACGAATAAGCAACAACATGGTCCTCTAAATATGTTGGGACCATAAGTCCCAGCATTTCCAGGTTGGGGATATGGCATTATATACTGAGAACCAGGTATCCACACAGCAATCCTCTTTAATAGTTGGAAGAAAAGTAAACAACAACAACAAAAAAGGTCAAGGTATAGGCATTATTTCAGTCTCAGGTTTGTTGTTATACATCTGAGAAGTCAAAACTTATTAAACAAAATTTTCTTTGTCTGGTAGGTAACAGTGCCAACAATTATACTCTTCCCTCCCATGGTAAACCTGCACAATAATAGTATGATGTTAAATTTTCCATATATGATGGGGGAAAATGTCCATTGCTATATGTCTAGTCATTTCTTGGTAGGAAAGCTGGAATTATCCATTACCAGAAGGAAAAGCATACCAGGAAACAGAAAAACTGGTCAAGCCAGTTTAAAATTGAGTAGTTGGCAGTTAAGCAGAGAGCCAGCTTGCCTGAGGAACAGAGCTTTGGCAGAAATCCATCTCAATTTAGAGACTTGCAGCTAGAAACTCAGCTGTCATACTGTACAATTCACCAGCAGTCAGGGACTAGGTTCAGCTAGACTGACAGGTCAGTCTATAAACATGCTTTCCTGCTGAGAGGGGTGCCTCAATTTTGATTCTCTTAATAGAAGCATTAATTGCCCAGCACACATTTTCAATATGCAAAAGGCTTAAATACTCCAGCATTACCTTGTAAATTTTTGCTATGATTTTGAAAATGCCCTAAGCTGTGATAAATGATACTCTCTTGATTTCCTGAGTAGAACAGCACAAAGGAGGAGTACAAGTGCTCCCAGTGATAATTAAGCCTTGAGTTTCCTTCCTAGATGGTATTTGTTGCAGTGATTTGTAAAACATTTTCAGTGCTGAAGGAATGTGAGTGAATCTCAGAACTAAAGGAGCAACATCCCTTTTTTAGAAATGTCCCCTATTGGCTCAGTGGATCAAGAGAGCACCCAAGTGATATAATCAAGAATGAAGCAGGAACATCATCTATGAGGAAAATTACATGTGATCTTATATGCTTTACTGCCCTTCATTACTGAATGTCTTTATAATATACTTGGTAATGAAAACTGCAAACCTGGAGGACTCAACCCAGATCAGGATCACAGTGAGGGAGCAAAAAAAAAAAATTCTCCCATCTCCTTTGCTGAAGGCCATGCGTGATTATGACCTATGATGTGTATTATGATCAAATGTAGGAAGGGTGTCCTACTTTATTTTCACAGTTTGAGCCTATTAAAGGCTGACTTGTTGCTCCCCAGCACACAGATAAGGAGACACAGCTGCCAATATGGCAATGGGTGGTTGCAAGCATGCTTGTCCTATTAAGAATCATTAAGAGGCAGTGGAGCAGAAGAGCAAATGTGTTCTGCAGTAACTACTGTAGTTTAGCTCAGAATGGAAAGTTTCATAATCAGGTTGTGCGAAGCTCAAGGGAGTGCTCAATCTGAAAAGGTTTCAGTTGAATCAAAGCAATTGAATTAAAGCAAATTTGTGAAACAAAGTGGGGATCCACTTAAAAACAGTAAAAGGAGAAAAACACAATTTGCTTCCTTCAGCAGTTTGTATGTGTGGTCATGCTACACAATGAAACACACCCTTCTTTTTTATACCTGATGTCTCCAATCTGATACTTTCCAGATGTGCTGGGATTGCATCTCTCAGAATTCCCAGCCAATCACAGATTGGGAATTCTGGAAGATACAATCACAACACATTTCAAGAGTACCAATTTGGGGAAAGTCAGTCAACCTTGTTCTAGCCCTGTACAGCCATCTCTGTTTTACTCCATTTGGAAAAATAAAATGGTTTGCAAAATTTTGGATTTTCAGGGTAGACCTAAACTTTGAGAACAAGTAACACAACCATGGCTGTGGGTTTTTATATTAATGTTAAAATCATAATGTTTAAGATAAGAGAGTGGTTGAGAGGCTTTCCTAGTTGTTCTTTTTCCTGGTCATTAGTCTCCAAGTAAAGATTAGTTTCTTGCCTTTTTTCCCCTCTAAGCATTCTGGTATTTGGCAAATTTACAAACTATGACAAGTGCAGTGACTGAGAAGGAAGTTATGATGCTTTGGGGATAATTGGCTCCAGCATCCATCCAACATTTTCACTAGGTGGTGGAGTAGCCTTGTCAGTTCAGGACAACTCAGCCTTAGCACTTTTTAAAGAACATCAGCACATTTGGCTGTTCTGGAGTTGTTCTCCTCTAAGCTGCATTTCATTATTTCTTTATTCCATTTACATTATAGATCTAAGCTGGTCAGTGATTTTTAAGCTGGTTGCTGAAGTGTTCAATGAGATGTTTTATGTCTACAGTTGTTTAGTTGTTCAGTGGCTTCTCACCCTGTGATGCAATATACATAATTTTGCCTGAATTTTCTGTCAATAATTGCTTCTTTGAGTTCTTGTAAACGCTTGCTTCTCATCAACGATAGTATCTAGCCAACTTGTCTTTTGTCAGCTTCTTTTTCAATTGCTTTCCATTTTTTCAAGCATTAGGATCTTCTCCAACAACTGTTGCCTTTGCTTTATGAATCCAAAATATTTACATCTTAGCTTTTAAGTTTCATTATTAGTACTTCCATTATTAGTACTTCCAACAGTCTGGTTTTAATTTATTTATGATTGAATTCTGTTAGTCCAATTTCCTCCAGCACAAGCACCTTATCTGCCTATTGGAGAATTTATATGATGGCCAGGAAGCAATGCTTGGAATAGAATATTGAGCTACTAAGTAGTTGTACAATATGGAGCTACTAAATGGTTCTAGAATATGGAGACACTAAATGGTTCCAAACTGGGGAGGGAGCTCATCAAAATGTGTACACTGTCACTTTATTTATTTATTCATCAAATTTTGCCATTGCCCATCTCCCCCTATTTAACTTACATGCAGATTGTATCATTGGAAATACTAGACTAAAAGAAGGATTAATTGGAATTAAAATTGCTGGAAGAAACATTGACTACTGAAAGCAAGGAGTAGTTAAGAAATATCTTGTTGAAGATGAAAGACGTGGGTGCAAATGCTAATCTACTGCTCAGTAGTTGGTTAAGTATGATGTATCAATGCAGAGTAGCCATCATTTCTAGACAGCACTAACCAGAAATTGAAACCTTCCAATAACAATGCTTTAAGATCTGGTTAGCATAATAATATTTTCATGTCTCTCTTACCCAGAGAAGAGCCACTGACACTTAAGGTACCTGCACTGGAAGGGAATCAAGCGGCAACATGCATGGTCATACTAACTAGTCTGAATAGTTTAATGTGTCATGCAAACTACAGTGTCTCACAAAGTATCACTCTGGGATTTAAATCATTCCATATTGTAAACCTCCTTCAGTTTGTTTGATGGGAGGAGTGGAAATTAACCAACTAATTTTGGTAACAGTAAGGATGTCCTTCAGTCAAGTGCGACCTGTGGTACAGCTTGACTTGTGGATGTATTCATGTTGTTTTCTTAGCAACAGTTTGGAAGTGGTTTGCCACTGCATTCTTCTTTCCAGTCCAGCCTACAGTCCTGGCATTTCCTGTGTTCTTCCAACCAAGTACCAACCAGGCCCTCCCTTGCTTAGTTGCCAAGAATAGACTCCATTGTCCAGATGCTGCTGTCTGTAGCCTGGATCAAATTCAGACTTCTAGGGGCATCATCTGGCTTTCAGTACGGATTCCTTATGGCAGCCTCCCCCCAAATCAGTGTGCCTTCCCAATACATGGATTGCAAGTCCCAGAATTCCAGAACAAGACCAGATCCGAACAAGTGTTGAATGAAGCCAGTAACAGTGGCTGGTGAATTTCATTGGGCCTTGGGGTGGATCTAAAGGTGAACTCTAGCTGCTGTCATTTTGTTTAATGTGGCCTTTCCTAACCTAGTCTGTCTGCCTGTCTGCTTCCCTTCCCCCCTCACAACTGGCATGAAAAGAAAACAAGTAAGTGAACAAAATTCAGATCTGCTATGAAAAGCTTCAAAAAGCAGGATGAACATTCACTCTATAAAATCTCCAAAGCAATTACAATATTGTATTTAGTAAGTATTAAACTCACTGATTCCCACATGCACCAGCATGCATAACAAAGTAAATAGTGATACTTGGCTCAAGAAGCCCCATGTTCCCATTTTATATTCCTAAAAATGTGGAGGTGGGTAAGAGTGTGCGTGTGTGAGAGAGGAGAGAGAGAGAGAGAGAGAGAGAGAGAGAGAGAGAGAACCAACATGCAGGCATGATTTACATCTGCAAAGCAGCTATTGCAGAGCCTTCTAGATACAGCTTATGAATTTGGTACATTCCAGGCCAGTCGAGAGGTGATATCACTGTGGACTGAGTGAAGTAATAATTAACAGGCCTTTGTGCCATTGGAACCTGGCAGGGTGCCTTGTTGAGGTGAAGAGGCAAAATGCTTGGCCTCAAGGAGATTCCTTGCTCTGCAGCCTTGATTGGCACTCACAAGTGTTGGCAGAGACAGGCAGAGCAGGTAAAGCCAAACAACCCAGTGGCTTAGCTCTGAGAAGCAAGGGCTGCTTTGCATCGCAAAACTCCTTCAAGGAGGTACTTCATTCAAGCCCTGGAGCTTTCATGGAAGTGAAATATTTCCTCAAAGATCTGCACATTCCTAATCTTTAACCTTATGGTCACAAGTCTTTGTTTATAACTGTAGTCTGTAGGAGGCCTAATGCATCTTAAATTTTATAACTCCAAATACTCATCTCAATATGTGTGATGCATAACAGCCTAATATACCTATCTATGGAGGGACATGAGTAGCCTCTTACATATCATATGTAATTTATGAGTATGGGTATTAGGATTTGAAAATAACTTGTAAGAGTTTTGACAGAAATGCCGAAGGCTGAGGAAGGAAGTTGCTTGCTCAGCTATTAAGGTCTAAAACCATGCACGTTCTTTTTGCTGAGGTCAAAGATGGGAGAGAATAGAAGATGAGGACATGAGTATACCAAAATGCAGAGCAGAATTAAGCAACACTCAAGAGACCAATTAGAAAGAGCTCTTACTGGACATTACTGGATTTGAGGATATTAACAACCGCCCAGGCTCAGTAGAATTTGATACTACCAGGGTGCCATGAATAATAACATGGGGAGGCCACGAATTACAGGATCAGTGATAACCTGGCATGGTATAAAATAGAGCGAATATATATATATTCGCTCTATGTATTGTAGGATATATATCCCACAATAAAAGTGTCTTTGTTTTTTTGCAGGGAATATTGATAATTTGGGGAAATTCTTTCTTTGAAGAAAGGTATTTTCTTTTGGAAACAAGCTACCAGGAAAAGGGTTTTGATGGTTAAAGTTCTGAGGCTCCAAACTGTGTATTAGATTACCCAAGAACTTCTCTTGAGGTACAGCTGTAAACATCAATAATACATTTGGTAATCTGTAAAATTCTACATATCTTAACGTGTGGGTGGTGTGGTAAGCTACCCCAAACTGGTGAAATTAGATTTTTCTTTCCCTAATTTATCTTCTATAACTTGAAACTTTCTAAATGATATTGGACACACGCCATCAACAATTCTGAGGGAAAAGAGAATTAAAAGTCCCCTTTCTAATGGTAGAGGTTTGAATAATTTCCTCCCTGCAACTATTTCCAGTTGAGGGGAGTGAAAGCTACGAAGATCTGTCCAGGAACCTGCTAACATGTTCCTGGCCTCTAGGAGCATTTATTCATTTATTTGTTTAAGTTCAAACACATCACTAATGCAGTTATTTCAATTTACTATAACCTGCATTGTGCTGCATAGTGCTGGGAATTAGTTATGATTTTGTAACCCATAGCTTTTTTTATTTACAAAATATAGTACCCTAGGAAAAGTTGAAAAACCTTTTTTGAGTAATCAACCATATTTTCCAAGGCCCATAAAAATCAGAGCATATGTAAATAATCTCTTTTGGCCACTAGAGGGCAGTGCTGGACTGTCTCAATTTTTATTGTGTTTCTTTCTGATTGGAGAAATTATTACAAGTTATGAATCTAAATTTTAGCTATCCGACTTGAACATTTAAAAGTGTCTCTATCTGAAAATTACTCTGGAAGTTAGGAGGTAAATTTCACTGGTTGAATCACTGGATATTTTGATTTAGACCTTGCCTCCCTTTTACAGCTCCCATGCTGTTGTCATACCTGATAACCCTGCTCGGTTGCCTCATCTCATCATTGGCCTCATCTCATCCCCAACTCTCAAGTGAAGCATCATTAGTTGTCATCAAGTCAGGTCTGATTCCTGGTTCCTGTATGATCAAATGCTCTGCTTCCAACTTGACCTCAGCAACAATTCACAGATGTGCAGGGACATTGAATGAAAGCCCTGATTCTACCCATCCACCTTATGTGTTGTCTTTCTCTCCACCTTGACAAACATAGTTATTTTTTCCAACCCATCATTCACTTACATTACATGCCCCAAAATAGAAGCTGCTGCTTACTAATCATCACCTGAAGGGAACAATCAATCTTTATTTCTTCCAGGACCGATTGATTGGTTGGTCTTGCAGTCTGTGATACTCTCAGTTACCAGATCCATCATCTGAAGGCATCAATCTACTTTCTCTCACGTTTTATTAGTGTCGAGCTTTCACAGCAATACATTACCACTGAAAAAAACCCAGTGCTTTAACTATTTTGATCTTTGTTGCCATAGAAATATCCTTATCCTTCAGGATCTTATCTAAATTTGGCATTGCATTAATTGTTCCTTGCATTAATCTCTTTACTTCTCCAGCACACTATCTTTATTCTTTCACACCCAAACCAACACTATCTACCATCTTCACTTCTTCACTGTCAATGTGAATTCACAAAGCATCCTGGCTGACATAACATTTGTCTTCTTAATGTTTCATATTAACTATTTTTTTTAAACTTCTAATGAGGTCCTCTAAGTCTTCTTCACTTTTAGCTAATAAAATAATGTTGCTGGTATATCTTAAGTTTCTAGTCTTTCAACCTCCAATTTCGATTCCAGTTATCATTTCTTCCAGTTCTGCCATTCTTATATTTGCTCTGTAAGTTCAACAGATATAGAGGCAATATATATTCTTGTCACATTTCCTTCCCTGTTCTGTTTCCAGTTTTTTATAGTAGCACCTTGTTCATTGTAAAGTTTCCTCAAAAGAAAAATCAGTTATTCTGGCATTTCCTTTAGCCTAGATGTTTTCTAAGCACTGGCATGATCTATACAATCAAAGCCTTCCTGTAGATGATAAAGCAAAGGTAAATTCCTTCTTAAATTCTCTAGTTCTCTTCACTTTCTGTTATATTGACTATCTCATCTCATGTCCCTCTGGCTTTTCTAATGTTAGCCTGTCCATTTGGCATTTGTCAGATCTTGGCTTGGACAAGGAATTAATGCAATGGTTTGGTAATTTGCCTATATTCTTACATCTCCTTTCTCCACTGGATATAGGTATATACCTTGATCTTTTCCAAACTGTAGGCCAGTCTTGTTCCATATTTGTTAATGTAGCAATGTTAGCACTTTAACTGCCCTCCCAGCCCTGTTAAATAGTTCAGTGGGTATTTCACATGTAGCTGGGTTATTTTCCCCTTTTTGATAGCTGGTTCGTTGCCTCTCATATGTCAGTGTTTAGTAGAATATGTTCCTGAAAACACTCTCTGTTTGCAAATATTTCTCCATTCTACAATGCCATTTAGAAAGGCTTCCTATCTTCCCTTAACCTCATTTGCTTCTAGTACATCTCTTTCATGATTATTCTTCAGCTTCTATTAAAGCTCTAAATTTTCCTGTGATCCCTTTGATCTTCTTACAAACATTTTCCCGTTCTTATTATTTTTTTTCCTTGACATTCTTGACTCAGATAGCTCTCCTTTTCTTTCCTGCTTGACCCTGAAAGTCTGCATTCAGTCTTCACATGTCGTTTTTGTTGCCTGAGGCTTTCATCCTCTCTTTCCTTAGCTGTCATGTTAGCTTGTTCCAAAAACACTTGGATCTTTTCTTTATTACCTGTAAAGCCCTTTAGAACATGGATCTGAGCTATGTTAGGAATGGCTTTCTCCAAAATAATCCTCCCCAACCTGTCAGGTCATCTAGAGAGGACCAGCTTGGGGTGTCACCTTCTTAAGGTGAGGGGATGATGGAGGAGAAAACAGGGTCCTCTGTGGTAGCTCTAACTCTCTGGAACTTCTTTACCATCAGAGGTGCACCTGGCACCTGTTACTAAGAGGGCAGTGAAAACAGTTTTATTCACATGGGCTTTAATGGGGACTGGGCTGATGCTGTTCTTTTTATATACCCTTTGGGGTTATTTTAAGTTGTGGTGGGGGGTGGGCTTTATAATGTCTTACTGCATGACTTGTTTTTTATTTGTTTGTTTGTTTTTGTACGCAGCCTGAACTCTGGTGATACGAGCAATAGTAAAAAGCTCATCATAAATATAATATATTCCTTGTTCCAATGATGAGAGATGTTGAACTGCACTTATATGAGCCGCTCCTTAAAGGTCATTTTCTCACAGGATTTGCCCTCTACAACTATTTTCCTGAGTTCCTTTCATACCAACAAGTTCCCCCAGGAGCATCTGTAGTGACAATCATTGGCTTCAGAATGGCAGGCACAACCAGGTGATTGAAGTCCCACCTCTTTTTAACGTGTGTTCACGCAACGGAAGCTCACAAGGCTGTGATCACCCAGTCGTGCCCACCATTTTGAAGCCAGTGACAGGTACCACTGATTCCCCCCTCTCTAGTTTTTGAAATTAACTTCTCCAGGCATCCAACCAGGTAATGTGTAGAAAAGTAGGGTTTCACGATTTTGTCCAGGAAAGAAAATGGCATATATTTGTGCAACTTCAAAAGGGTGTCAGGATAGATGTAGCACCCTCATTTTTCCTCATCGCAGGATCCTGGATATAATGAGGGCATCTAAATTTGCTTTTGTTGCTTAGTTGCCGGTTTCCCACTATTATTCAGTTTCAGTCACTTTTCCTGATAAAATAAGGGATCCTGCTGCCCAGCATCTCTTCAGTTTAAGGTGTCCAGTTCCATAGGATCTAGCTAGCTGTACAATCTGGGTGGGGTCTGCCTCCCGCTCTCTAAACCTGATGTCTTCCTATATGTTTTTAGTTCACATTACTTTAATTTGGGAGGTGAGTGGGGAGGGGAGGGGAGAGGAGAGGAGAGGAGAGGAGGGGAGTGGCAGGCTAACCAGCCTTGAAAAGACAGGTAGAGGCCTGAGGTCAGACCCACCCCATTCATGTTCCCCACTAGCAGTTGATGTGCCAAGGGAGAATGGCACAAAGGCAGGAACCCCCCTCCCCTCCCTCCAGCCCTCTTGTCTATAACAAGTAGCACACTCAGAAATCCAGCAATGACTGTGAACCAAGGCAAAACAGTCAGGCTAGGGATTGGCAAGGACAGCCAATTTTGTGTAATATCAAGGATGGCTGGATAGAACTTTAACTCAATAGTGGAGAATTGTCATTAGGAAAAAAAAATCCCCATTTCCCTTACTTTGTGAAATTTACTAAGCTTATTGAATGTTCTGAATACACTGCAAACAAAGCCACCTTGAATTCAATAGGGACATTCTTCCAGGTAAGGTTTTAGCTTTATTCACTTGCTGTTAGCCCTGAGTCACAGAATCATACAGCTCTTTTTCCAGATCTATCCGACCAAAACGCACTTAATATACATTGCCCTTTTGTCTAATCTATGAAGAACCAAGAAGCATTAAAGAAGAACATCTGGTTCCAATTTCTGAGGCTGAGATGATCCTTCTGAACTCCATCTCCTGTAGTATTTTTCTTACCTTTTCAAGAAATACCTTTTGCATAATAATAAATGAGCATACACTGTTAAGTTATCTATGTGTGTGAGAGAGTTTCATGAGTTTTTTTTTCTCTCTCAGAGCATTGGTTACCATTGCTAAAAGTACTACCAGGTTGTGAAGGAATAATGACATTTTCTAAAGCTTGTGGACCCTGACATAGGAAGTGTGAACACAACCCCTGCTGCTTGATGACAAGGGGCTCAGAGATACAGTGGCTAGAAACCACTATATTTCTTGCTGCCTACCATACTTTTTGGTCCAAGTGACATTTTTAAAAAAGATTTTTTTCATTAAAAAAAGAAAGAGCTGGCATGCTGCAAAGAAAAGCACCTGATTTAGTATTGTGTTACAGGAATGTGTTTGAGCCCCTCAGGGATCACATAGGGATGGTAGAAGCATTCTGGGGGACTGGTTCCCCTTCTGGTAAAGGGTGTTTTCAGAGTGAACATGCCCACCAAGGTAGCCATTTCATGAATGGGAAGTCTCTCTTGGCAGCTATTTTGTGAATGGGTCTACTCGATACTTCCAAATTCAAAGTGTGCCCCAGGGCCCAAATGGTTGCCTATTCCTGATATAAGCAAGCCATTTTCTATAGAGAAAGTACTGTATCCAAAATAGGACTGGCGTATGAAAGTGTACAATTTATCTTATAAAACAATATTTTGTCTAGAAAAATAGAATTGTCAAAAGCTATCGAATGTCTTTGCAACTCAAAGATTTCTCTAAAATGTACAGGAGGAAAGCACAATTGTTTGCCAGAAATAAATTAATCTTTGCTACTTGATCTCCCCTTCTATTTAATGCTAACAAAAAACCCTAGAATCATATATTGGATAGGGAACATACAGGTAGTTCTTGCTTAGTGACCACAATTGGGACCGGCAACTCCATCACTAAGCAACATGATCACTAAGTGAAACATCACATGACCATGATGGACTTACAGCATCACTTCCCCTTTGGTCATTAAGCAAGTCACTATGAGTCATTAAGTGAGACATCACATGACCGCAACTTGTGATTTTACTGCCAGCTTCTCCTGACTGTGCTTGTTAGAAGCTGGCTGTGAAGCTCACAAATGGCGATCACGTGACCACAGGTCACTGCAATGGTCGTAAACACCTGATTGTAAAGTGCCTGAATGTTGATCACGTGACCGTGGGGATTCTGTGATGGTCATAAATGCGAGGAATGGTCATAAAGTTATTTTTTATCACCCTCATCACTTCAAATGGTCACTAAACAGGGCAGTCATTAAGCGAGGACTACCTAAACAGAAAAGGGAAGCAGTATGGCCATTTCTTTTCATAAAATAGTTTAGAAATACAGTTGAATTAGGGTTTTTATGTCTATTTCCAATTTATATTTTAATTTTCCATGTTAAAATTTTGCAAGATGGTTTTCTGCACAAGACTCCCTGACATACCTTGAACATTGTAGTTGTTCCTCATTAATTACTTTTAATGCTGGTCAATTTTTTCAGCACTGAGTCGCAATATCCCTTGTTCTGACAAAAGGGAAGCAAGCAGCACATTTCTACATTAGAAAATTGCTTTCTGTGAACAACCTAATGGGATCATTAAAGGGTAATTTTGATAAAGGAAAACAAGAGCATCTGATTCTTTCGGAGCTTTCTCATTTGATGAAATTTGTGTTTTAAACTGCTTTTGTAAAAATCTTGACTAGGACCTAGATTATAGGAAAGATCACCAAAATAATTGTTTCAGCAAGTGTGATGTTATGAGAACCAAAAAGTATAGAAATGTGACCAGCAGAAAAGGTTTGAGAGAAAAATGGCCTAATTCAGGAATACCCAAAATTATCTACGGGATGGACAGATTTGTCCTGGGAATGGAGAGGAGAGGGTGGCCTATTCGATCTCAGCATTTTCCTTCTCCTCCTTCTGATCCAAGTTAGTCCTGTAATTTCAGGCATCCTCCAATGTCTCATTTTTTCTTAAAAAAAAACAAATAAAACAAAAGAGATGGAACATGCCAGGTAGGAATTCTGCTTGAAAAATGAAGGTTTGGACATATAATTTAGATTACAATGAACTAAAGGGGTGATGAGGGGCAGAACTTCCATTTAAACACAGTACAACCATCGTGCAGGCTCCCCATGGGATCCCCAAGGTTGCTGGAAGAACCATGTTTTCAGGGCCTTCTGAAAGGCTAACAGGGATGGGGCTAACTTCACCTCAGGGGGAATGATGTTCCCATCAGATGGTGTTCTTTTTTAGCAGATGGGACCCGCAATATACCTCTCCTGCTGGACCTGATGGGATGGGTAGATGTGATTGGGAAGAAGCAGTCCCTCAAATAGCCTGGTCCCATGTCATGCACGGCCTTAAGGGTCAAAATCAGCACCATGAATTGCACCTGGAAGCAGAACGGCAGCCAATGCAGCTCACGGAACAGAAGTGTGACATGTGCCATCCTACGGGAACACATAACTGTCAGCGCAGCCACACTCTGCACCAGTTAAAGCTTCCAGATACTCTTCAAGGGCAGGCCCATGTAGAGCACATTACAATGATCCACTCTGGAGGTGACCAGGGCATGAGTGACTGAGTAGAGCATCATGGTCCAGGAAAGGGCGCAACGGCTGCACAACACAAAGCTGTGCAAAGGCTCTCCTAGCCACAACTGCCACCTGGTCCTCGAGCAACAGTTGTGAGTCTAAAAGGACTCCCAGATTGCACACTGGGTCTGTATGGGGTAGTGCCACTCCATCCAATACTAAAGATGGTAATGTCCCCGATCCAGAAGGCCCCAAAACCCAGAGCCACTGTCTTGCCAGGGTTCAGTTGAAGCCTATTGCTCCCCATGCAGACTCCCACAGCCTCCAGGACTGGGACAAGACATCAACAGCATTGCTTAGTTCGCCAGGGATGGAGATGTCCTGACAGGTAGCAGCAACTATCCAGGCTGATCTTGGAAGCCAGCAGGGTCAGCTCTGATTAGTACTTGGATGGGAAACCACCTGAGACTAGGCAATAAAAAAGTCCAGAAAAAAGGCAATGGGAAATCACTTCAGCAATGAAACCAAGCCATGGTCATTTATTTATTAGCTAGATTTATATCATTTTAATCTAGGAGCTTAAGTTATATCACTCAGTGACTGCTGTGGCTGAAGGGGAACTAGAACCTGGGTCTCCTCAGTGTCAGTCCATCACCTACATCACTAAACTACACTGAGTCATTCACTGAAGGGTATCTTTCTCTTTTTAAGAATTTGAAACTTTCCAGGTCTTTTGTTACAAGCATGAAGTTGGACTGGAACTGTGACCAGCAACTTTCCCACACCTTTGGCTGTTCAGGGTAGAGGCATTATGCCCATGGCTCAGAATGATCACAGCGTGCCCATTCTAGGGCAATCAGGGAGTCCTGCGACATTACCCAGCCTTCCATTTGCCCATCAGACCCCAATAACCTTTAAATAAGGATAAATCCACAGTTTCTCCACATTGCCCTCTCCTTCTGCAGTTCTAAAACATTTTCAATATTGTGCTGTCTATATACATTGAGTCTGGAGCTTGCAGAGAGCGCCTTTAGCCAACTAGCATCTTCAGCTAGTTGGAGCTACCCAGGAGTTGGACAGCAGAGAATACTAGCTGATCAGGGCTCACATTTTCTATTTCAAACTAACCAACTGCTGAGTGTTTGCACCCAGAGTTTCCAGTACCCCATGAATTACCTGACAGCCCTTCTCCCAAAAGGGAGGAAAGTAATGTTCCAGTGTCCACACACCAACATACACATTGTACTTGCATCTGTCTGCTGATTTGCAAAATGTTTCTTCCAATAGACTACTGAGGGAAGACTGCCTTTATACATTCATGTGGGAAAATCTATGATTGTGTCAGAGAAAGAGCAAAAGAAAGGTTAACATCAGGATTGTTAACTCTTGAAGTTCAGAAGTCTGCTGAAAAATTGGGCAGTCACAGTGCCTGACAGTTGATTATTGTCTTCTTGAGAGCTATGCAATTTTCCCATTTTGGAAAAGGGAGTGAAATTACAGAAGCAGAACTAATCTAGATGTAAACAACTAAATCTCCTTTGAGTTCCCTTGTTAGGAAGGTCCTTCATCTCTCAGCCTGCATCTCAGTATTATTTCTGCTGACAGCAGTTTCCTCATTAAAATGCATTTGAATTTCAAAAATGACAAAAACCTGTTATCCACACCTGGTTTCCAAGAGTTTTCTCTTCCCTGAGAAAAAGTTAAAAGGTCTCTCAAAAGTTCTTAACTAAGATTGCAAGCTTTAATTGGTAAAATGAGATTCTAGATGTCTTAGTTGATTAACCAGTGAACTTATTAATATGCAGGCTGCTTTAATTGTGAGGCTTTTTGACAAGCTATCTGGGGGAGGGAGGTAAGCTATTTTGAGTCAAGAGGCAACTACAATAGGGGCTGAAATAATTGACAGAATCTCAGTAATGATTCTTCAAATTAAAAACTGCACCAAAACTGTATAAACACTTAAGCCAAATGCACTGACATGCTTACAAAAATACATAAATTATACACAATTATGGGTTGTCCTCAGTTAACAACAACTCGTTCAGCAACCATTTGAAGTTATGAAGGCACTGAACCAGTGCTACTTACAAGTGGTCCTCGAAGTTCCAGCCATCCCAGCACCCCTGCGGTCATGTGATAGCGATCTGGGCGCTTGGCAACCAGCTTGCACTTATGATGTGTTCCATGGTCCCGTGATCACCATTTGTGACCTTCCCTGCCAGCTTCCCACAAGCAAAGTCAACGGGGAAGCTGGCAGGGAAGGTCGCAAGTCACTCAGGTAAGTATCCTGTCCCCAGCAGTAGCCACCCCAAGCCTCGTGGTGCTTGCCCCATGCCACCCTAGACTCTCACGCCCCTCCCCCATCCCGCTGCAGCCACCCAAGCCTCACTGCATTCGCTGCATTTGCTAAGTAGAGGTTATGTTCTAGTTACCATTCAGCTGTAAACAGAATTTGTGGAATTATTTAAAAAGCCTGAACATGTTATCGCTCACCAAGCACTTTTTCTAGGAAACTAGAAAGCTTCAAAATACATTTGACTGTGCTTAACTATTGACTCAACTGGCTGTGAATCTTGTCTGGTTAAATTTGTTTTTCATTTGCTCCAGAACTTCCCTCCAGCGTGAACAATGCATCCATGGTCATAACCAATCCCTTTGCTCTGCAGTTTTATTGTCAGAATGAAGATCTGTAGCATGTTCTGGGGGGTTACAAATGCTGTTGGAGGCCAGGTAGTTGGCTTCTTCTGCTTACTTTTCCACATCAGTGTCTAGCCATTTGCCTTATGTTTAGGTATTCTTATGATCAAAGCAGAGCCATTTTGTGTATATATGCTCTATTTTGGGAGTGCTTCTCATGTGATGCACAGTAGGATCTCTCCACAGGGCCCTGGAATGCAAGACAACAAGCATCTAAGTTAGAAGGAAAAGTAAACAACTTGCCAATTATGCAGGAGGAACTTGCCAATAATGGAAGGCCTTGCTGGGTAACATCCTCTGACTGATTAGTAAGTAATGGCTGCAGAGTAAAAGATGGTGTCCAATTCCCCGTTGCTTTCCTAATTGATAGTACAATTTAGCTTTACAACTCATGTTTATGGTTTTAAGGACTCTAAGGAAGCTATTTCTAATACATTCCTATTACTTTTAAATGCAATTCCCCCAGTTCCCAAAGTTTCTTCTAGCCATTTCTAGACGTAATCTGAAATTAAGCAGTACTGTTAGTTGCTCCAGGTTCAAATAGTCTCAGAATGTATTTATATGACTATTTCCAGTTGGTGTGAATTGTTGTTCCACCTCTAAATAAGAAAGGAGGAAAGAGGCAAAGGAAGCTATTAAGTAATATCCAAAAGGAGACCTTTTGATTGGGAATTCATCTAGAAGATGTGAACATGGAAAAGTACATGGGAGGGAATTTACTTTTTGATTTCTAACTCCCATGTCTTCATGATGGATATGAAAACCTTTTATTTTATCATTTCATTTCATTTCATTTCATTTTGCCTTCAAAATTGCAGACAAGTCCATGCAGTTTTCTAGGCAGTATTTTCAGAAGGGGTTTGCTGTCACCTTCTTCTGAATGTTAGTGGGAGTGACCTAGCTGGTTTTCATGCCTCAGGCAAGAGGAGAACTCAGGTTTCCCTGCTCCTAGTCCAGCAGCTTAGCCACTAGGCCGAACTGGTTCTCTCAAGGCTTAAAACAGTGCATTAGATCAATGAAAACTATCACTCATTCTCAATGCAGTAAACATGTGTGACCTTTTTAATTTATTCTTCAGAAGAAGTTAGCAGGTTCTGCATGTTTTGGTTTTTGCTAGATGCTAGAAGAAGGCAGTTAAGCTCAGACTAGTGAGTATTGCTCAGATTAGTGAATATTACTAAGTTTACAAATAAGTTTTCCACCACTTCCTTTTCTTAGCAGAGCAGAGGCAAAAGGTATCTATGTCCCACCAACAATATTATATTTTTAAAATGTTATTTGTGTTGTACAACATTATTTTGAAATGATTTTTATATGTACATTTCTATTTATTTTACAGAAGGTTTGAATGTATCCCTAGAAGTCTGTCATTATGTCAAAAATGTCGATGAAGCTTTATAATTTGTTTTAATTAAAACAATGTATTTCATGGACTGGGTTTTTAACACAACTCATTTTTGCAGAGGATCACAACTGACCCTTATTGAACATTTGACACACTCTTCTTGGACTGGCAAATGCCCTCACTTCTGATATTTCAGCTTCTCTTTGAGAATGTTCATGTGTCTCTGACTTCCCCATGCATCATAGTATGTTGTAGTATATTTGTAGTCTCTGAAGTGCCTGTTGAAATGTAATGTGTTAGTAAAGTTCAGTGTTTTTATCGCCATTTTAGCAAATGTTGAGCTGATAGTACACTCAAAACTACTGAGGAATAGTAACTCATTGGTATCTCTTCTGACACCACCTTGAAAATAGTATTCCCAACAATGTCTCTCCCTGAGTTGTGAATCAGTTTGCAAACAAGAATTAAGTGAGAAAGCTGTGAACATACCAATTCTGTTTGCAACATCTTATTGTGCAAGTAAGGGTTTTTATAGCTGATGTTGCAAAGAGGAAATGTTGATCAATAATAGATATGGAACATGAAATGAGCTGTCTCAAAAATGAAATGCAAAGGTAAGCAAGGTGATCTTTCCCATTAAAAAAGTGGTTTAAACTTTGATTTTTTGTGTGTTTATTTCCAAAAAGATGTATTTATTGAAGTTGTATGGTTGTTTTGTTGTTTATTCGTTTAGTCGCTTCCGACTCTTCGTGACTTCATGGACCAGCCCACGCCAGAGCTTCCTGTCGGTCGTCAACACCCCCAGCAACCCCAGGGATGAGTCCGTCACCTCTAGAATATCATCCATCCATCTTGCCCTTGGTCGGCCCCTCTTCCTTTTGCCTTCCACTCTCCCTAGCATCAGCATCTTCTCCAGGGTGTCCTGTCTTCTCATTATGTGGCCAAAGTATTTCAGTTTTGCCTTTAATATCATTCCCTCAAGTGAGCAGTCTGGCTTTATTTCCTGGAGGATGGACTGGTTGGATCTTCTTGCAGTCCAAGGCACTCTCAGAATTTTCCTCCAACACCACAGTTCAAAAGCATCTATCTTCCTTCGCTCAGCCTTCCTTATGGTCCAGCTCTCGCAGCCATATGTTACTACGGGGAACACCATTGCTTTAACTATGCGGGCCTTTGTTGTCAGTGTGATGTCTCTGCTCTTAACTATTTTATCGAGATTTGTCATTGCTCTTCTTCCAAGGATTAAGCGTCTTCTGATTTCCTGACTGCAGTCAGCATCTGCAGTAATCTTTGCACCTAGAAATACAAAGTCTTTCACTGCTTCTACATTTTCTCCCTCTATTTGCCAGTTATCAATCAAGCTGGTTGTCATAATCTTGGTTTTTTTGAGGTTTAGCTGCAAGCCAGCTTTTGCACTTTCTTCTTTCACCTTCATCATAAGGCTCCTCAGTTCCTCTTCACTTTCAGCCATCAAAGTGGTATCATCTGCATATCTGAGATTGTTAATGTTTCTTCCAGAGATTTTAACTCCAGCCTTGGATTCCTCAAGGCCAGCTTGTCGCATGATGTGTTCTGCATACAAGTTGAATAGGTAGGGTGAGAGTATACAGCCCTGCCGTACTCCTTTCCCAATCTTAAACCAGTCTGTTGTTCCGTGGTCTGTTCTTACTGTTGCTACTTGGTCGTTATACAGATTCTTCAGGAGGCAGACAAGATGACTTGGTATCCCCATACCACTAAGAACTTGCCACAATTTGTTATGGTCCACACAGTCAAAGGCTTTAGAATAGTCAATAAAACAGAAATAGATGTTTTTCTGAAACTCCCTGGCTTTTTCCATTATCCAGCGGATATTGGCAATTTGGTCTCTAGTTCCTCTGCCTTTTCTAAACCCAGCTTGTACATCTGGCAATTCTCGCTCCATGAACTGCTGAAGTCTACCTTGCAGGATCTTGAGCATTACCTTACTGGCATGTGAAATGAGTGCCACTGTTCGATAGTTTGAACATTCTTTAGTGTTTCCCTTTTTTGGTATGGGGATATAAGTTGATTTTTTCCAGTCTGATGGCCATTCTTGTGTTTTCCAAATTTGCTGGCATATAGATGACAGCATCATCTTGCAAGATTTTGAACAGTTCAGCTGGGATGCCGTCGTCTCCTGTTGCCTTGTTATTAGCAATGCTTCTTAAGGCCCACTCAACCTCACTCTTCAGGATGTCTGGCTCTAGCTCACCGACCACACCGTCAAAGCTATCCCCGATATTGTTATCCTTCCTATACAGGTTTTCTGTATATTCTTGCCACCTTTTCTTGATCTCTTCTTCTTCTGTTAGGTCCTTGCCATCTTTGTTTTTGATCATACCCATTTTTGCCTGGAATTTACCTCCAATGTTTCTAATTTTCTGGAAGAGGTCTCTTGTCCTTCCTATTCTATTGTCTTCTTCCACTTCCGCGCATTGCTTGTTTAAAAATAATTCCTTATCTCTTCTGGCTAACCTCTGGAATTTTGCATTTAATTGGGCATATCTCCCCTTATCACTGTTGCCTTTTGCTTTCCTTCTTTCTTGGGCTACTTCTAGTGTCTCAGCAGACAGCCATTTTGCCTTCTTGGTTTTCTCTTTCTTTGGGATGTATTTTGTTGCCACCTGCTGAACAATGTTGCGAACTTCTTCTGGGACCCTATCTACTAAGTCCAGTCCCTTAAATCGATTCTTCACCTCCACTGCATATTCCTTAGGAATATTAGTGAGCTCATATCTAGCTGATCTGTGGGTCTTCCCTAATCTCTTTAGTCTGATCCTAAATTGTGCAATAAGAAGTTCATGATCAGAACTACAGTCAGCTCCAGGTCTTGTTTTTACCGACTGTATAGATATCCGCCACCTTTGGCTGCAAAGGATGTAGTCAATACGTTTTTGGTGTCCATCTAGTGAAGTCCATGTATAAAAGCCATCTCTTAGGTTGTTGGAAGAGAATGTTTGTTATGCAGAGTGAGTTGTCTTGGCAAAATTCTATCAGCCTATGTCCTGCTTCGTTTTGTTTTCCCAGGCCATGCTTACCTGTAATTCCAGGTGTCATTTGACTGCCCACCTTAGCATTCCAGCCTCCCGTGATGAAGATAACATCTCTTTTAGGCATGTTGTCCAGTAGGTGCTGCAGATCCTCATAGAACTGCTCTACTTCAGCTTCTTCAGCATCTGTGGTTGGGGCGTATATTTGGATCACTGTGATGTTAGATGGCTTGCCCTGAATTCGAATTGAGATCATTCTATCGTTTTTTGGATTGTATCCAAGCACTGCTTTAGCCACTTTACTATTAATTATGAAGGCTACTCCATTTCTTCTGTGGTCCTCTTGTCCACAGTAGTAGATCTGGTGGTCATTTGATGTGAAGTGGCCCATTCCAGTCCATTTCAGTTCACTGACGCCCAAAATGTCTATCTTTAATCTTGACATCTCACCAGTAACCACATCCAATTTGCCCTGGCTCATAGATCTTACATTCCAGGTTCCAATGGTGTGTTGATCCTTAGAACATCGGATTTGCCGTTCACCACCAGCACCATCGGCCGCTAGCCGTCCTTTTGGCTTTGAGCTAGCTGCGTCATCACGTCTGGGGCTAGTTGAACTCATCCTCTGTTCCTCCCCAGTAGCATTTTGACCATCTTCCGACCTGGGGGTCTCATCTTCCGATGGTATACCGACATATCACTGGTTGTACTGATCCATTTAGTTTTCATGGCAAGAATACTGGGGTGGGTTGCCATTACCTTCCCCAGGGATCACATTTAGTCTGACCTCTCTGTCATGACCTTCCCATCTTGGGTGGCCCTTCACGGTTTAGCTTATGGCATCATTGAGGTGCTCAAGCTCCAGCACCACGACAAGGTAACGATCCTTTGCTGAAGAGTTGTATGGTGAATCACTGAAAGTAAGTGGTTTATTTATTTCTTGCCCAACCCTAATCCAAATGAAATCATTAATTTTATTCACTGGGGAGTCGTACACATTAATTGATCACTTTAGAAAATGGTGGCTTTGAAAAGTTTGACACGTCCTTTTATTTAGTTAAAATAACTAAATTAGTTGAAATTTTAAAAGTGGGTAATGATCCCAAATCACCTCTGCTCAAGAGTTACCTGATAAGAGTTGACCAACCAATGAAACCTTTATTGTAATTTTTTAAAAATCTTGTGACAAAGCTGTCAATATTTTTACACAAGTGACTTGTATTCAGCTGGGAGACATCTATAAATCTTAACACTCCTCTTATCCTGCCTGACTATGCTTTTAAAAAAAATTAAATGAAAAGTTGCACGCTGCCAAACAGTACCTGCTGCTAGCACTGGCTTTATTTCTAAAACCATTTTTGGATACTGCAATGACTCCTCATACTTTCTTAGAAAGTATAGGGTAAATATAGCCTGGGGCATTGTTTTGAAGAGTGCCCACCTGCCCACCTCAAAAGACCTTTGTTTAGCCAATAGGTAGGCTAATCCAGGAGGCAGTTGGATGCATTAGCAAAGGACTGGAAGGAAATGACAGGGATGGCAACCTAACCTATTAGACTTCTGGTAAGTTGGTGTTTTGTGAGAACCCACAATTTGCTTTCCAGATTCCAGAGATCTTCACTGCCCTCAGGTCATTGCATAATCCTATTGACACTGTGCACAAGCATACGCATTTTTTTTGTTCCTTAAGATTCTCAGCCCATTTTCAGATAACCTACTGAGAGTTTCAGGTCCATCATTTGGAATCTCAGTTTGACTCCAGAAAATCCTCAGTTGTTTTTTTTTTCAGTAAACATTTTATAGGAACTCTTATTTCAACAACCCTCTTATTGTTTTTTCCTCTAGATCCTGCCTGCTGTAGTAACTTATATGGAACCAAAGGAAATGTTATTGCAGTCACACTGCAGCTTCAGAATGTTATTAGTGTCTCTGTGAATATATTCAGAGTCATTTCAATGCCTGTGAGCCTCTATTGGCATCCTGGTGACTTTGT
This sequence comes from Candoia aspera, assembly GCF_035149785.1. Taxonomy (NCBI): domain Eukaryota; kingdom Metazoa; phylum Chordata; class Lepidosauria; order Squamata; family Candoiidae; genus Candoia; species Candoia aspera. The sequence continues at coordinate 73,327,725 of NC_086153.1, read as the reverse complement.
TTAGTAACATTAATGGAATATAAATGTCATAAAAGTCAAATAAAGCCTTAATCTGAATATAGTGCTGATTTTTTTCAAATGATCTCCAGCTTAATGGCCTAAAGTTTATTTCTTGCTCTTGCTTCAGCTGCAAGTTAAGTGTTGAAATAGGCCCAGTTTCCCAAGCACATGGTTCTCAATTTGGAATGTACATCATTAAATATGCCTTATTAAATACTACATCATTACTACATTAATACTACATTAATACTACATTAAATACTACATCATTAAATATGCCTTATTTTCATGGACAGTAAAGCTTTCATCTCAAAAAATCGGCACTACATTACAGCAGCAAGAAATTCTGTATTGTAGTGATTTAAACTGTAATTACATCTTAGAATTCTTATGTTGAAAGGTAATTCTTGCACCTCCCTGGCTGCAGAATGCATGGGAGCCCCGAGCTCCTGGCTGCTCACAAGGGCATGGTGAATTTACAATGGCCAAATGACACCTCTAATTCTATCACCCTGACACCTGAGTCCTGGAAGTTGTGGCTTGCTAACACTGTTGCCTAGGTAGAAACAGAGATAGCATTTCGGCATCTAGATTTGCGGCATGGATGATCTGATTGCATTTGCTAAACTAAGGTCGATTAAAAGGAACTGCATATTCACGGAGCAATTCCGGGAATGGCCGTCCCAGCAAAATACCATCTCTTAAAACTAGCAGATCAGTCCTACAAATCTACTCTAAAAGGGAGAGCCTGTGCCATGGGAACTAGAATGAAATGAAACCTCCTTCCTGTGGAAGTTGACAAAAAGAAATAAAATACTCATCAAACACTTGTGAGGTTATCAGAGTTGTTGTTCCTGTGGATAATGGATAATGGCACAGGTTTATTACTATTGTACCAGCTGGAGAATCTTGCAGAACAGAGACATGTTAGTCTGAAAACAAGAGTGGGTTTTGTCTGACGGTGTTGGGAAGCTCGGCTATGATGTCTGAAGTTGTGTATGGTTTTAACAGCATCCCAGTGCCTTATCTGACAGTGTTTTTGTTCTGGGAGCCTGCATAGGGATGCCAGGAGTGAAAAAATCCTGATGATACTGTTGGCTACTATTTTAATTCATGATAGGACACCTTTTGCTACAGCAACATTAATAAGAATGTTCTTTATATTACAATGGAAACAATATGAATTTCAGGTAAATGTAATACTTAATAATAATTAGTTGTTTAATAATTTCAGATAAATACTTTTATGTGAGCACAGCAGATCCTTTTCCCACTTCAGAAAATGGTCCCCTTTGATTCTGATAAAGTTTGACTTTTATGAAATAGCTAAAAAAAGGGTTTTAAAGCAGGCTTAGCTATTTCTACGGATTGTTTATATCCAGGCAACACTAGATTATCCCAGCCCTATTCCCAGCTTATCGTAGATCTGTCCTTCCACTTCAAATCCCTCACTCCAGTTCTGTCCTCCTTCTGGAATATAATATGGGAGGAAGTACTGTGTTGCCATCCTTCTCTTTCTCCTCTTTGTTCAACACATGAAGCTGCTGGATGAGATAATTCAATACCACAGGATGAAGTATCATCAGTATGCTGGTGACACTCAGTTGTGTATCTCTACCCTGGGGTAAGTCAATTATGTTGTCAAGGTCATTGCTCAGTTTCTGGAGGCTATGGGGGCCTGGATGGGTAATAACAGGCTTCAACTCAATCCAAGAAAAACAAGTGACTGTGGATTTTGGACACCTCTGTACTGGGAACTGAAAAATTTCCACTGCTGATTCAGTAGGCATTTGCACTTCTCTTTCAGAACCAGTTTGGGGAATCTTCCCTGAGCTCAAAGCTCTTGCTCAAAGAACAGGGAACAGCTGCGCCCCAGAAGGCCTTTGCACTGTTAATGTTTCCTACTGCAGATTAAGGTTGCTATAGTAACTAATCATTTTGGCTGGTTGAATTTAATTGTCTCCTTTTCACGTGTTAATGGTTGCATCACCTGGGGGGAGGAACCTGCCAGGACTTGTTTTAGTTTCTGTTCCTCTCTGTGCAGACATGTAGAAAGTCAGGCTGCTCTCACTGAGAGCCCAAGACTTTTAAATATGTTTTGCTTTTGTTTTGCTTTCTGTAAATAAAATTATTTTTATAGAAATGCCTGGTGTGTGACTTTTCTGATCTCTCCTGGGCCAAAGGCTTTCCCAGCAATCTGCCAACTTGCACAACTCAGTCTAGTGCACCATTTACACCTGTACCTGGATCGGAAGTTCCTGCTCATGGTCACTCACCCCTTAGTCATTACCTGTTTGGATTACTGCAATGAACCCTACCTGGGGCTGCCCTTGAAGACCACCCACAAGCTGTAATTGGTCCAGAATAGAGCAGCGCATGTAGTTATAGGTGCACCATGGTAGGCCCATGCTCTCCTCCCTGAGATTTGGGTGTGTCTTAGGCCTTTACAAAAGCTTTTTAAAAAGGGGTTTTCCCCTGTGTTTTGGGCTAGGATGACAGATGAGCCATCTTCTGGTGGATGGAGTGTATGATTGGTGAGTCCTGGATGTATGTTTTTGATATGTTGGTTATGGGTTTGTTTTTTGTTGACACTGTATGGCTTTTGTTTTGAATATTGTTTTAAAGATTTTTATTTGATGTATGCCTCTCAAAGTCACAATTATGAGAGTTAGGAGGCTACAGAGATCTAATAAATAAATGATTTTTTTTTGGCAGCAAGATGCTTCAGCATGTTGTTTATTCATTTAGTCGCTTCCAACTCTTCGTGACTTCATGGACCAGCCAACACCAGAGCTTCCTGTCGGTCATCAGCACCCCCAGCAACCCCAGGGATGAGTCCGTCACCTCTAGAATATCATCCATCCATCTTGCCCTTGGTCAGCCCCTCTTCCTTTTGCCCTCCACTCTCCCTAGCATCAGCATCTTCTCCAGGGTGTCCTGTCTTCTCATTATGTGGCCAAAGTATTTCAGTTTTGCCTTTAATGCCATTCCCTCAAGTGAGCAGTCTGGCTTTATTTCCTGGAGGATGGACTGGTTTGATCTCCTGGCAGTCCAAGGCACTCTCAGAATTTTCCTCCAACACCACAGTTCAAAAGCATTGATCTTCCTTCTCTCAGCCTTCCTTATGGTCCAGCTCTCACAGCCATATGTTACTACAGGGAACACCATTGCTTTAACTATGCGGACCTTTGTTGTCAGTGTGATGTCTCTGCTCTTAACTATTTTATCGAGACTTGTCATTGCTCTTCTCCCAAGGATTAAGCATCTTCTGATTTCCTGACTGCACTCAGCATCTGCAGTAATCTTTGCACCTAGAAATACAAAGTCTTTCACTGCTTCTACATTTTCTCCCTCTATTTGCCAGTTATCAATCAAGCTGGTTGCCATAATCTTGGTCTTTTTGAGGTTTAGCTGCAAGCCAGCTTTTGCACTTTCTTCTTTCACCTCCATCATAAGGTTCCTCAGTTGCTCTTCGCTTTCAGCCATCAAAGTGGTATCATCTGCATATCTGAGATTGTTAATGTTTCTTCCAGCGATTTTAACTCCAGCCTTGGATTCCTCAAGCCCAGCACATAGCAAGATGTGTTCTGCGTACAAGTTGAATAGGTAGGGTGAGAGTATACAGCCCTGCCGTACTCCTTTCCCAATCTTAAACCAGTCTGTTGTTCCGTGGTCTGTTCTTACTGTTGCTACTTCGTCGTTATACAGATTCTTCAGGAGGCAGACAAGATGACTTGGTATCCCCATACCACTAAGAACTTGCCACAATTTGTTATGGTCCACACAGTCAAAGGCTTTAGAATAGTCAATAAAACAGAAATAGATGTTTTTCTGAAACTCCCTGGCTTTTTCCATTATCCAGCGGATATTGGCAATTTGGTCCCTAGTTCCTCTGCCTTTTCTAAACCCAGCTTGTACATCTGGCAATTCTCGCTCCATGAATTGCTGAAGTCTACCTTGCAGGATCTTGAGCATTATCTTACTGGCATGTGAAATGAGTGCCACTGTTCGATAGTTTGAACATTCTTTAGTGTTTCCCTTTTTTGGTATGGGGATATAAGTTGATTTTTTCCAATCTGATGGCCATTCTTGTGTTTTCCAAATTTGCTGGCATATAGCATGCATTACCCTGACAGCATCATCTTGCAAGATTTTGAACAGTTCAGCTGGGATGCCGTCGTCTCCTGTTGCCTTGTCATTAGCAATGCTTCTTAAGGCCCATTCAACCTCACTCTTCAGGATGTCTGGCTCTAGCTCACTGACCACACCGTCAAAGCTATCCCCGATATTGTTATCCTTCCTCTACAGGTCTTCTGTATATTCTTGCCACCTTTTCCTGATCTCTTCTTCTACTGTTAGGTCCTTGCCATCATTGTTTTTGATCATACCCATTTTTGCCTGGAATTTACCTCCGATGTTTCTAATTTTCTGGAAGAGGTCTCTTGTCCTTCCTATTCTATTGTCTTCTTCCACTTCTGCGCATTGCTTGTTTAAAAATAATTCCTTATCTCTTCTGGCTAACCTCTGGAATTTTGCATTTAATTGGGCATATCTCCCCCTATCACTGTTGCCTTTTGCTTTCCTTCTTTCTTGGGCTACTTCTAGTGTCTCAGCAGACAGCCATTTTGCCTTCTTGGTTTTCTCTTTCTTTGGGATGTATTTTGTTGCCACCTGCTGAACAATGTTGCGAACTTCTGTCCATAGTTCTTCCGGGACCCTATCTATTAAGTCCAGTCCCTTAAATCAATTCTTCACCTCCACTGCATATTCCTTAGGAATATTAGTGAGCTCATATCTAGCTGATCTGTGGGTGTTCCCCAATCTCTTTAGTCTGATCCTAAATTGTGCAATAAGAAGTTTGTGATCTGAACTACAGTCAGCTTCAGGTCTTGTTTTTACCGACTGTATAGATGTATGGTTCAGCATAGGAAACAGCACAGGAAATTTATATCAAATAAGTAAAGATAGAAATGAATGGAGAGCTATAGTGAATGGTGGTGTAAACTAGATTTAGTCACATTTATTTTCTCTTATTTCTGCCTTTAATTTCTTTTGCTTACTGCTTCTTACTCTTTTTCATCACTTTGTGTACTGCTGCTGATCTCAAATGGGAATAGCACAATGGGTATGCACGTACAGTATATATGCATATAATTTAAGAACAGTGAATTATTTGCTACAAGAGAACTGGGTTTTACTGGTGACTCTCATCTGTGGCTACACCCAACACGCTGTTGCATAATATTTTGCTACCGTATAGATCACAGCAGGCTGTTAGTTCCATAAATAAAAAGAGGACCAAGAATTCATCTGGGTGGCCTGCAAAGTTTGGTAACAGCAGCATAATAAAGATGCATCCTGATCAACAAGGTATGGTGTACTATTGAATCTGCCTTCCAGCAGGGCAGATGGAAGGATGTTAAAGGGTTTTCTGTGGTTAGGCATTTTCAAGGCAGGGGAGATAATTTAGTTCAGATTAGGGCTCCTGAGTTCAACTCATTTTGCTTTTCCTCTTCCAGGATTTGCTGTTAAGGAAGTCCCCTGGCTCTATCATAATTCATGGAGATAGGCACTCAAGTGTAGGACCAGTTCTGTAGCAAGCTTGACAGTTTCCTACCACAGATTTTTTTAAAATAAAACTTTATTAAGTTTCAGCAAGAGATAAAATATAAAGAAACAGAAAAAAAGAAAATTAAGAGGAAAAGATCAGAACAGCAAAATTAAGAGGAAAGAAAAAGAAAAGAATAGCTTCTAACTTTCTTTGACACAGGTACGAATATAAAATACATTAACCTCTTACTCTAAAATTAACAATTGTACACAATATTTCTATAATTTTAAACAGTTCTAATCATCAAATCCCAGAATTAAAGTTTCATTTCTTTCAGTTTCAAGCAAAAAGTCCAAAAGAGGTTTACAAGTAGAAACATAGCTAGACAAAGTCTTTTCTTTAATCAAAGTAGTCAGTTTCGCCATCTTGGCCAATTCCATTAACTTCACCATCCATTATTCCATTGTAGGTATTTGTACGTCCTTCCACCTCTGTGCATATAAGTCTTGCTGCTGTTATCCTATATAAAAACAAAGTCCCATGTTGTCAGGGCCAGCCTCGTTCCGAATAAGACACGGACTCACTTAATAGGGATTAAGGATTTCCGGTTTATTGAAATGGTACTGACAGAGAGAAAAACGGGAATGGGGGTGCGGTGGTGAGGTGTCCTGTTTATACCCCTCTTGCGGGGTCCCGTGCTTCTCCACCCTCCATTGTCCCCATTCCCCTTGATGGGTTTCTTGATGGCTGTGTGGGTGTTTTCCCGGTTGCTGTTCTTGTCCTCTTGGTTCAGATGTGTCCTCCAGGGCACCAGGTGCGGGTTATCGCTGCTTATCTGAAGTCCTTCTATTCATCTGCATATGAGTCCATGGGTGTGGGTGCTTTGGGTGCTTGGTTTAAGCATTGATTTGATTATCTGCTTCCTCTCTTTCTTAATGATCATGATCCACGTTGTGAGGCTCTTTGTGCCTTGCAACGGGGTCATGACACATGTTTTCTTTCAACCTGTTTATCCATCACATCTAAAAGGAAAACCTCTGGTTTCAATTGTATATTTATTCTGAGAATTCTCTGAATTAAAGTACATATCTGATCACAATATTTCTTAGTTTTCTTGCATGTCCACCAAAGATGATAAAAAGTGCCTTCACATTGATTGCATTTCCAACATGTATTTGACACTCCCTTATACGTCTCTGACAATTTAGCAGATGTTAAATACCAATGATACATCATCTTATAAAAATTCTTTCAAATTATAATTCAATGTAAATTTCAATCCTTTACTCCACATATTCTCCCGTTGATCAAGCATTATATTGTATCCATTTTTTTGCCCATTTAATCATACAGTCTTTAACATATTCATCTTCCATATTTGTTTTCAATAAAAATTTATACATCTTACATCTTGTCATTAGTACGCAAATCCACTTCAAAATCAGGTTTCTCATTTATAAGATCATAATTCTTCTCGTCCAATTTAAATCTTAGTTTCCTTCTACAGGTCTCAACCAAAACCAACCTGGTCTTTTTTCAGTTAGAGAAAGACTGCCTAAACCAGGAAGATCTCAAAACATGTTGCTAGCTGGGTGCTAGCTGATAAAGGTCATGACTATTTGGTTGCTATTTGCTTAGCATGTGACACAGAACAGATCTGGATACATTTTTAAACAACTCAGGCCAGGTCTAACCAGTTATTTCTTACATCCTTTAGGAAAACAACATTCTACCTACATAACTGGTTTCAGTAGCTTGCATGCTGCATCAGCTCAAAAGCAATGAGTGGAGCAGATGGTGCAGGGAAGATCCGCCCCTCACCCCTCCCTTTGCTAAGTGTGTGTTTTAAATGGCTGGCATTCAAAATAATGCAATCTTGGATATCTTAAAATATTGCAACAGCTGGAAGAGGAGCACTTCCAAGAGAAATTGCACTATGCATTTTTATGTGTTGGCAAATGACTTCACTCTTTGTTAATTATTGGGAAGGAAAAATGATTCTTAAATTGAGAGGAAATGGCATTTTGTGCAATCAAGAAAGAGGAACAACATGGACACTTTCTGCATGCCAATACTCCTTTCCCCCAAGGTCTTTTATCCCAGAGTCACAACACCCAGTATCTCCAGAACTATCTGCAGGTCACCAGCCTGAAGGAAGCTAAACGAGCAGTGAGGCAAAGGCAATGCATCCAAAAGAAGGTGAAGCTACTAATAATCCATTGGACTAAGCCATGGTTTGTTTTAACTGTGGTTTGTTGAATTAGCCACAATTGGCTGGATTTATTTATTTGTTTATTAGATTTATATTGTGCCTACATACTATACATAGCCTCCTCCTTATTTTTTCCCACCACAAAAGTCCTATGAGATAGGGCTGAGAGAGAGTGACTGAGCTACCATCATTCAGGAGCTTTGGCAGCTGACGGCAGACTGGAATCTGGGCCTTCCCAGTGCCAATCCAACACCATTCTCACATGATGCTAAGCCAAAGCCAAATAGTTTGCCTGATGATTTAGCATATCGTATGAAACTTGAGCTCAACTATGTCCCCAAAAGAAAATAGTGTCTTTTCCACAATAGAATACCGGAAATGATACAATTTTTTACCTTTTCTGAGTAGCCATCACATCCAGAATTGTTATAATTTGCCCTGTGGCAGAATCAGCAATTTATGTTAACTGAGATGCCACACCAACTTCCTCAGCTTAGACCAGTACTCTTGAACCAAGTCTGCACATTCAGTGTAGCAGTCATGTATATGACATTGGGCAAACTGTATAGACATATGCCAAATAAAATCTTTTTCAGTGAAATAGGTTAATGCAATCTAGGTGTAACTAGGTAAGCCAAGTGGTATGTAATATAAATGTCCTCTTTGTGTTTTTCTTTTTAAATGTTAATACATATAATACATATACATATACAATACATATAATACATATAATGGAGAGTCATGGAATGGCAATGGGATAAGAATGGTCCACAAGGGAAAGAAGGTGGATTCTTTTTCAATGAGGCTGTTTTCCTATTATAACATGATCCCAGTTGTATTTGTCTCATGGGAGAAGGGTACTTCCAAGGACAGGCAGCCTTCTCATCTTACAGAAGGTTGTTACAACTCCTCACTTTAGAGATGGGTTGTTGGCCAAGACTGCACACTGCATGCCATATCTACCAGGGTTGACCAACACTCTACTGACTACCATTACATTGTGAATTGTGATTTCAGGATACCAATATCCATTGAATACAGTGTCTCTTATTTTAATTCTAATGAATGTGATGATAATGTAAACCAGTATTTTGATTTGAGAATTCTTTAATTTTAAAAGCATTGCAAGAGCCGTGCTGGAATTTTACACAGGGCTATCATGAAGGATGTTACTTGGACTAAAGACCAGCACAAGGCTACCCTAACTATTCTGAAAACATCTAGGCAAACCATGAGATGGCAGCAAAGTTAGGCAGAACATTCTAATTCTTTGCTGCCATCTAGTGGTCATTTGTATTGTTGCAGCTCCAACAGAGTAGCTCCATCTCAATGTAATTTCGTGTCCTTTTTATTAAAAAGAACTACTAAACTGAGATATTTTTACATGGAGAGCAAATGAATGAGTTGTCCTACTTTGTGAGGCACACTCCTTTGATAGCATTAAATAATCCACTCATAGTGTAGCAGAACAAGGTCAACCTTTACAGAGCAAGATGGACACACACTGTCTACATTTTCTATCAGTGGCTGGTGAACCCCAGAACTGTCCTTGGGTGAACGTAGCTGCAGAACACAACTCATTCCTATCCAGCACCAGCAGCCTGACTACCCTTCAGGGTGTTGTGCAAGAAAGCCCATTCAGTTCAATGCCGCTGGATTTGGGGAGAAATGTAAATGTCTTCCCAAGGGCAGCCTTGTATTTTTTCCTAGGTGGTGATGAGGGATATTCCAGCTGCTGCTCAACACAAATTTAGTATTTGAACTAAGGACAATATAATTTTTTTAAAAAAAATAACCATTATCATAATTTTAAAGAAGTGGTTGATCTTTAAAATAATAGCAGTTTCTATTAATTAAACATCTAGTAACATTGTATCTCTAAAATCAAGCCATTTGATAAAAAAAAGCAAAAAAAACCCAATAGCAGTTTTAGGAGGTTTCAACCCTTTCTTCTACAGCGATTTTTCCACTCAAAATCCTGTACACAATTAATTGGTTTTCCACCTTGAGGGTAAAATACATGAGAATAGTAACTAACTACCATGCAACTGTAAAATCCTACCATGACATTTCTTAATCGGTCTACAAGCCATCTCTGAAGGCCGATATTCTGTAAATATGTAACCTTTTTTTATGCTATGAAAGCCATATTAAACACTTTCAGCCCATTTAAATGCCAAGCCTCTTATTTGTTCTTGTTACACTGATTAACTGAAAATTTACAACTTGTCACAAATAATTCTGCGTAATCCCCTCGGCAGGAGATTTTATGGGTTTGTACATATGGTGTTAGGGCTGAATATAAATGAAACAGAATGTAAGGTTTGTTACTGGTGAATGAATCCCCATAGGGACTGAATAACTCAACTAACGTCTATGGGCCATGTTCCCGGAATTATATCTAAAAGGAGAGGGGAATTGAACACAAGGTGATCTGTTTGTTTTGCAGTTTTGTATCCCGACCCAGTCCACAGACACTGGTTTCCAAACTTTTCCAGGTGGCAGAACCTGTTAGCTTTTTAAAAAAATTCTCAGAACATCTGATCAAGAGGCAAAGCTCTAGAGAAAGAACGTTGGCTGCATTCAAGTGAACTTTTTCCCCCTTTGACCTCAAGTTATCATAGAACTCCAAGGTTCTGTAGAACACAGTTGAAGTAACCTGCCGCAGAGTAAAGAAACAGAGGATAATACCCTCCCCCCTCCCAAAGGCCACTATAAATATGTGAACCAGGGAGGGTCCTGTCTGAAACCTTTACTCAAGCCCTTCTTACCTGACTCTTGCCTTGGGAGTGGCTCTTCCTCCTGTCCTTCAAGGGCCTTTCTTATTCCCTCTACAAGTACAGAGATGGCATTGGTTGTGCTTGTTGAGGACATGTTGTGGAGCTGGGATGGGGGTAGTGCATCCATCTTCATGCTCCTTGATCTCTCAATGGCTTTCAGTACCATCAGTCATGGTATCCTTTTGGACCAGCTTTGGAAGTTGGGGGTAGGAAGCACCGTTTTATGGTGATTCTCCTCCATTCTCTGTGGCTGGTTTCAAATGGTATTGAAAGGTGGGGAGTGATCTCATTCATGGTCCCTCATGTGTAAAGTGTTGCTGGGCTCAATACTCTCTCCCCTTTGTTTAACATCTACATGAAACCAATTTGATAAACAAACAAACAAACACACCTTATACACATGTACTTAAGAGTAAGTTTTAGAGAACCCAGTAGGGCATACTTCTGAATAAACCTGTGCTGACTTGCAATTCTACCCTTCGTTAGTTTATTTGTAAGCATTCCTATACTCCCCAGCTTCCAATACACCAGGCAGTTTACAAGCTTGAAATAAGTGACTCCAAACTTCTCCAGTATAACTGCAAACACGGACTCTGGATTTAAGGCGTATAACTGCAATTCACTTTCTTTTCAAAGCTTGACTGACATTGTGGATACATCCAGGGGAAATATGGAGAAATTTAAAAAAGAGAGCTATTGCATCTAATAATTATCTTGTCAGACTTTACTACACATTTTCCCCATATCAACCTTTTACCCTGTGTTTTAGCCATTAATTGTAGAGGCACCATCTGTCCAAGTTAACACATTAACATTTTTAGAGAGAACATCAAATTAACACTTCCTTTATGTTAGTATTTTAATTGACAGGAGCAGTCAGAAACAGTTCACATTGATGACCTCATTCTGATGGCTTCATCTTTCCAAATTGTTTCTAAAAGAAGCCCAGTTTAATTTTCTATGCAATTTCTAATTCAAGCCTATTGGGATGCTACAGAAAAGGAACACAAATATTCACCACCATCCTTCAATTTTCCCAATTATAATATTAGCAACCTTCCCCCCCCGCCACTTCTGTTATTTACCAGGGGTAACTGAAGAATGTAAAGTATTATAATGAATTCAAGGAAAGGAGAAGTCACTCCTTTAGGGAAAAAGGTTGATTTTTCAATTACATATGCAGTATAATTAAAAGTCATTCCAAAACAACCTTTCCGAGTGGTCTTTGCAAACCACATTTCCCTATGTGTATTTTAAATAATTAGGAAGGCTTCCTTTTGGTTAGAGAGCAACAAAAAATGAGCACACTATTCACAGATGAAATGCTACATCTTCCCCATTCCATGAAATGATACAATTCATGTTTTTATTAGAATAGCTCAATAACAATAAAAGATCAGAGGCCCTGCTTAATTTCTGGACCAGTAATTTAAGTATATGCCTCAGTTCTAACATTAAAGAAAAATCTAATCAACAAATTGCACAGGGGAAACATCCAAATATGAATATAGTGAAAGGAGATGGGCTATTTTCCATTTGGAAAATTGATGTAGATAAGTAAGAGTGCCTCTAAATCCCCAGATACTGAAGTTTTTTGCACTGAAGATGTTGCCTCGTCTGGCAATGAAACGTCTGCAAGAAAACAACAAGGCTCAGAGAGCACCAAGGACTCCACAGTGCAACCCTGAGCTAGAAAGACTGTCTTCAATTGATACTGAAGTTCATCTGAAACAAAGGCTTTTGGACTTTTAGTTAAGTTTAGATGCTGTAGGGTTTAGCTATTGCTCTAGGACTGTTTTAGTACTCCTGTGTCATCCAGTATTTAAACCTATCAGGTCAGGAAGTATTGGCACAAACGGCCCTTCTAAACAGATGTCTGTATCACTCCAGAATTGGTTTTACTGGACACCCACATGGTTCCAGGCAAGCATCCCTGTTGGGCAAGAGAGCCAAATAATTTTTCGCTCATCTACCAAGAGGAGAAACTCCTGCAGTTGAAGTGCAGCAGCTTAAAGATAGGCAGGTTCCCTTTTGTAGGGACGATGGTCTCATCCCCCTTCTCAGACTCCCTGCCTGCTCATTGTAGTTTAAGCACTGCAGGACCAGAACTTTCTTTCACTGGGTTTCTGAAAATGAGGACAAATTTAGGACAAATACAAGGGGCTGGGTGGAGGGTTCTCTAATAAGGCAGCCTGGCTAGTTCACAAGCAGTGCACAGACTTGCAAGAAGAACTGCAGTAAGGGAAAATGTAGGGTCCCACAAATCATTTCCATTTAGGAAAGGCAGGTGAGGATGAAACATCGGTGAGCATGTGTACATGGAAGTGCCTATACTTTCATCCTAGGTTCTGCACCACGGAGTCCATGGACTGGGGCTATAGTGTGCCAGATGCAGATTATGGTGCCAACAAAGATATATTTTAAGATTCTTTCAAATTTCAAAATTGTTAAAAAATTTATTATCAGGAGAAGAGGAAGACCTGCAAATGACTTTCCTTCCTTATTTCTACTTTGCCCATCTGTCACTGGGAGAGTCTGGTGAACCCCCATCTTTAGAGCACTGTGTTTGGGAAAGTAGGATTGCTTTGACAACCTCTTAAATGAGTAGAAAGTAAAAAGCATTGGATTTGACACACAGGGCAAGATCAATACATGTTAGACGGTACTTGCAAAATCAATACATGTTAGATGGAATTGTTTGGAGCAATATAAATAGCATATGTTGATCTAGTCTTCTCTCTCACACACTTATTTCAGAATCAGTCTAGATATATGAGCATCTTTTCTAGGAGGTCTGTTGCAGAAGATTAATTTACCAAATTTCTTGCCCTGGTTATGTCATTGCCAGTCATTTTCTCATGGACTAATCATTTCTTGTTTCTTAGGGCTTGCAAGAAACGGAGCTTTTGAAGTGACTCTGTCCCATTCCTGCTGTCTGATTTTCTTATATGCTCTGATTCCTAGTAAAATGGAAGCTATAGTCTTAAACCCAGCAAACTCCACGGAAGATTAGAGTGATAATCGGCTGAATATTCCCCTGATATTATATAGTTAAAGTCACAATTTTTAACCAAACAAAATTGTTATTTTCAATCCATTTTAAACATTTGCATGGAATAAGGTCTTTTGTAAGGCCTTGGAGATCTGGTTATGTGCCCAGGCCTCGGGTCCCAAGTGTGTTAAGGGCCCTGTTTCCTGGTTATATTGACATCTATAGTTATAATTTTTCTTGGCTGCTATATATATTTATTTTTGTATTGTATTTGTACTTGTACTTGTTTTTAATGGATTTTATGATTGTTCGCTGCCCAGAGTCACTTGTCTGAGATGGGTGGCCATAGAATCAAATAAATAAATAAATAATGTATTTTCTATTAATTAGGTAAGAATTTAATTTCCTTTCAACAGGAAATCATTATATTTTTAAAAAGGTGGCAGATGGTCTTCATGTTCATCTATAATGAATCTCTTCCAATATAAATACATTTTAGACTGAATTACAACAGTATGTACAGTACTTGCACCATTTAAAATCAAACCAAACATTATTTTTCTTCAGAAGTATTGCTTTGCCACATCCATATTACCTAATAGGCATTTTTTAAGGGGAAAGATGATTTTTAAAAAACTCCCTATCTGATTGCTACAGTCCCAATTAAGAATCAGATTAATCACAAGTGCTCTTGCAAAAATTGACTGTGGAATTTTTCACCAATCACCATAAAAACAACTTGCTTGATTACAGACATCAGTAGGATGTTTGTAAATCTTAGAAAAGGCCCCAGGATTCATATTTTAACCTGATCTGTTGAACTATTTAAGTAATGATTTTTGTGATTTGTGTATGTATTTTTAAAATTAATGTTTAATTGTCTAGTATTTATTCTGTTGTTCATCATCCTAAACACTATACTCAGATGGAAAGAATAATATTCATCTAATTCAAACAGCAAATAAAATAAAACATGCACTTGAGATCTACACTGTTACCTAAAGAGGTTCCTGTTTTTTGGGGCCGGATTAATAGTTGCCTTTGTGAGTTGCTTGGTTTAATTCTGCACTGAGAGAGTCACAATTCAAGAAAAGTTTAGGGTGAGAATGGTGGTGTATTTTTGCTGGGAAACTGTATAATAAGTGTGGGCTTGATGACCTTAGTAAGATATATTTTTGCTATAATGTGCTCTACATGGGGCCACCCCTAAAGAGCATTCAGAAGCTGCTGGTGGTCCACAATGCAATGGTGGTTGTTGGGGTCTCTCACTATGCCCCAAAAACACTGTGGCTTCTTGAGCTGCACTGACTCCCAGTAGGCTTCCAGGTGTGACTCAAGGTGCTGGTTGTTACCTATAATGCCCTGCATGGCATAGGGCCAAGTTACATGCAGGACCGTCTGTCTCCCATTGTTTCTGCTCATCCCCCAAGACCTATCAGAGGGCATGCTCTATTAATGGTCTCCTCTATTAAAATTTTTCATCTTGTTGGACACAGGAATCATGACTTCTCTATGACAGTGCCTGACTTGTGGAACAGCATCCCCCTGGAGATCCAGATGGCCCAGATCCTGTTAGCCTTTCATAAGGCTTTGAAGATCTGGCTAGGGGAGCTCTGCTGTTGATGTAGTTTTATGATTGGGATGTATGATTTATCTTGGGCACCATGGGCTACTGTTTGTAACTGTTGTTTTTAAATCTTTGTATGTCAACCAGAATCACTGCTTGAGATGGATGGCCATATAAAGTATTTAAATAAATAAATACATACATACATACATACATAAAATTCCATCTACTCCCAAGAAGAAAAAACATATGTATTTGTTTTGGCTTATGGAAACTTGGAATGAAAAGGGAAGGTGAGTGGCATGTCAATTTTCTGCCTATTATTAGTGTTGGATAGTAGCACTTATCAAACATCCGTTGTCTGTTTCCTGTTGAATTCAAAGGTTATGCTTAGAACGTTCTATTGGATTCAATGCTTTTTCCGAAAATGCTTAAAGTTATTGATCCAATATTGGACAACTGATCAACTGTATCTGGACAGCACAACACCTAATGTAGTAGGTGATGATAACCAAGTAATTAACTAAACCAGGCCTGTACTGCTTGTGTGACTTTCCAGCACCAAAGTTGAACTGGGAATCCATATAATTCCTAGTTTTGCTGCCAGCTTCCAGAAATGAAATGTGTGTCTAATGCTCCAGTCTAGAGATTTCTATAGATCTATTCCTATAGAGACAATGGCTACAAGAACAGGCAAATGTTAGTGACTTGGCAGGGAGTTTATCAGCTACCTTCTAGTTCCGCTGTGTTCTTTCTCACATCAACTATCTCTACTGAGGGAACTATTGACCAATAATAATGAAAAGCGTGATTTCCTTTGAGCAGCAACAGCATTCAGCAGTACTGATGAAGGGAGAGGTAATTGAAAGTTGCAAATGTCAGGTATGGTTGTAAAAATACTGAATCTGAGTTTCTGCATTAAAAAAAAAAAAGCATCCTCCTGGATTGGATAAAGTTTATTTCTTTAAAATAGCCAGTATTACCCTTTTCCAGAACTTCCAAAATGACTTGCAGAAAATAGCATGCAGCAGGATCTGCATTTAAAATAACCTGGGGACATGGGCATCTGCAGGATCCTGCTGTTTTTGTCAAAATGATGGGAGCATTTTGTGTTGTGACATTGCACTGCAGCTCCCTAAGTTCTGCCCCTTTTCAATAGGCATGTAACATCACAATGCACCTGCAAAAGGAGTGGGGTTTGCTTTGTAATGGCATAACACTGTTTTAGTCATTCTGTTCCTGCTTGACCTCTGCTGCCAGGAGGGATTAAGAAGGTTTTTCCTAGCAAAGAAAAGACAAAATCATTTGCACCAGGCACCCCTTTCAAAAGAGCGACTTCCGGGATGGGGGGAGGGCATGGCCACCTATCACTCAGCTACTTCAATGTGTGAGCAGATTGGAGCCATATTGACTTTTCAGTACCAGGAAAAGATATTTTTACTCTCCAGGACTTTTAAAAATGTATTAATTAATATTTTAAAATTTTCCTTGCTGTTTTCTCTCTTTTGATTGTTCACTTAATTGTTGATTATATACACTTCTACATATATACACTTCTACAAGTTTAAACTATATCAAAAGTTTTTTGTGCATCCAACAAAGCTAATATCACTGATTTATGTTTGTCAGCATACAAGATTATTATATAAACCAAAGGTCTTACATTATCCAAACCTTGATTCCCTTCATAAAACCAGATTATGCAGGATAAATTCCTGCAGGTAATACCTACTATAAATTCATCACCAATATAGCTATTAGCATCAATATGTAACAGAGAAATCAGATAATAGCTTGTATAATAGGTAAGGTCAACAGCCTCCAAAGTTAAGTGATATAAACTTCATAGAATTAAGCTAGCAGAGATTTATTTTTATAACATGGCTGAAATAATTCTAAAAATATAGAAGCTAAATTCTCTTTAATTTTTTATACCATTCTGTTGTTATTCCATCAGACCCAGAGATCTTGCCAGATTTCATCATATCAGTTATATCATAAATTTCCTGTAGATTTTGAGGTGCTGCTAAATCTTCTGACTGCACATTTGAGATGTCTGGAAGATATATTATTTCTGAGTGGCATCTATCTGCTCACTAGCTGTATCAGCAGGCGTAGAATATAATATTTATAAAGTTAAAAAGAAGTGAGAAGTGATTTCTGTGTAATCACCATAATTTTTCCCTCAGTATCCTTTATCAAAAGTATTAATTTACTTTGTTGTACATGTTTCAAATGAGAAGCCAGTAATTTCCCAGTTTTCCCTTTTTTTAATAAGTATTTATCTAATCAAACCTAATAGATTCCAATCTGTTTGACTTCCTTGCTTTCATGGACTCTACGGCTCTACTGCCTTCAACTAGCTGAATTACTCCCATAATTGTGGTCCTATAGTAAAGGAATGCTGGACCTATTGTTTTTGTGCAGCCACCATTCCCGGCACCGGGAACTTAATTTCACACATGTTAGCTACTAGAATGTCTTCCCAATGTAGTAAATTAATCCCAATGATAGCCAAACCTGAAACAAGAAAAAAGGAGAAGCTTCTGAATACGGCATTACTCTCTACAGTATTACTCCTTATATCCTCCACCTCTGAAAGGTTCCCTTCAAAATGCCTCTAGGTCTTCCAAAAACATGAAGAATTTACCAGTGAGTGAGTGGGGAGGTGCTTTCTAATCAACCCTAATTTTGAATTGAACCTTGAACCTGCAGCAACTGCTAAGACTCTTTTAGTGATGGAGCTACATGCTCCCACTAACTACTTCCAATGGAGAAAATGCCCACAGCCTTCTAGTCTAGCTGAAATTTTCAAATCGTTTTCAGTGGAAGTCACACAGAGGTAATCCATAGATGACACTAAGGAAGTCTCCCCAAGTTGATGGGTTGGGCCTGGAGTTCCCAGAATTCCCTGCTGCTAGCATGCCCAAAGAAAGCTGACTGGGAATTCTGGAAATACCGGTTTCTAGAGGGCCTCTCCTTACTGAGCACAGACTAGAGAACTTGGGGTGTTGGCTGGGGCACGTGGAGCTGCCCACTGTGTGAGAAGGGACTTTGAAGAGACCATGTGAATGTCTGGAAGAAAGAAACTGGAGAGAGAGCCGCAAATGAGGAAAACCAAACTGGTTTCCATGAACAGAAAACAAAGAATTGGGTTTTTTTCACCTATGGAAGATAAAAAATGCGTAACTATAAAAGGTAGCTTTGTAATTACTTCATACAAATCAGAAACAAACATCTGGTAAGCAATTATGCTAAAAAGAGAGGGAAGTACCTCACTGAATATATAAACAAAACAAAAACAAAAAAGGAAAAAAGAAAACAAATCTGATTATATATATCAGATTTGTTTGCTTTTTTGTTTGTTTTTCCTAGAACACCGTATCTGCATTTTATTTTGATTCAGTAAGCATAATTTAGTGCTGACCTCGAGAAAAATGCTGTTGTTAGAAAAATAATTTTCTCCCTTTTCCTTACTCCCCTTGTTATAATAGGCAATTGCTTTCTATCTCTCCAATCTTTAACAGAGAACTTCTTATAGAAGGATAATGACTTTTCACAACCAGAATACATCAGTGTGCATCCGTTGAGCCATTGCAAAAGGCACTGCAGATGTAAATATGAAGACCACACTTGGCTCAAGTTGATGTCAAGATTATTAACATCCTTAATTACTTGCTGAGGAGCATAAAATGGAATAGATCAAAGGAATTATATCTGGAAAAACATTCTGAGACCTGTACTTTTGAGGTGTGTTTGGTCTGCCACTAATTCTTATGAGACCAGATTTAAGCATGGCTAAAAGTAGCAAGCTTTAAATGTATCAGAACTTTTCTATTAGCAACTGAACTGAAATCAGAATAAAGGGCTGGGGGGAAAAGATTCTGTCCAATTCCATATTATCCTGATTGATTGATTGATTGATTGATTGATTATGTCCCATCTAGTCAGTGTTGACTCTTAGCAACCATATAGATAGATTTTCTCCAGGAAGTACTGTCCTATGCTTCCAAAAATATTGTTCTGGATATTTGAGTGACCCTGTTCAACTTGAGGAGTGGGGGCGAATAGTTCTGGAGCTGCAAGAAACCTATGGATTTTGTTCCATATGTTAGTATGTATAAAGAAATCAGATAAAAATGCGGTAGAACGGCAACTTCAGTTTACTGAGCCTGAATTCTAAGATGTTGATATATTGTATATCCAGTGGACATGATAAAAAATTGAGGAGCTCAGAAAACAAGAATCATGAAAGAGCAAGTTACCTTTCACCGCTTAAGTTACATTCTTGAGTACTGACTTGCATTTCCTGTATTACATATTTCATCTTCACATGAAAATCAGATAATAACAACCAGATGAAGATATCAGCAAACAGCCTTTCTTCTGCTTGTTCTACATTTGCACAGAGCACATTGTTTGGGAAACTAAATCCAGAAACACAGTGGCAGTGGTGCTACATAGAAGAAAAACACTTTTACCTAGGCTTTTCTAAAAACCTTCCTTTATTTGGAGAGCATCTATACCTCCTCAGCTTAAAGTTTTACAGCCATTTGGACTTCCACTCCTACAGCGTCCAAACATTGTGGCCTTCAGCCAGAAAATTATGGGAATCCTGTCCTTTTGCTGGGCATTATATTGGGAAAAATTGCTATTAGTAGTAACAGTGCAGCTGATCCATTGATTGGTTGATTACGTGACATCAAGTCGCTTTTGACTCCGAGTTAGGTTGGAAATTGGGGCTAAAGTTGAAGATCCCCAAATTACCACCCAAGGAATACAGTGGCAGGTGACAGAGCTGCAGGAAAGTTCAAGGGTGCTGAACTCTGACACTATGCACTACCCACTAAAAATATAATGCATGTTTATTGTCATGAGTAAGGATGGCGAGCAGGGGGCTCCCACCCAGACTGTCAAGCGCATGCGTAGCACTGAGGAACTGTTCAGCCATTCAAAGAGACACAGATCGGGACCGCCTTAACCTTTGGGGTTTATATGGCTGGGTTTTCCCACGCTTCCTCAGTTTGTTAGGATTCTTGTTAAGTACTACTAATAAATATTAGAGACCAAGTCATTGTCTCAGTGTGTTTCCTGGTAATCAGGACATCAATCTTATCTATTGGAAAGGAACCTGGGCCCACAGTCACAGGAACTAGACAGTGGAGACATTGGTTCCATTACTATCACCATATTGTATCCCTGCAAATCTATATTTAGAATTTCAAATGTTGTACATTTGAAGACTTTTGGAAATGATGCATATATAGAAATAGAAAGAAAGGAATTTACTTAATAACACAAATGGATGAATTATCGTCTCCACAGGCTGATCTTATGCTGGCAACAGTATCGTGCTAGCTGGAGAACCAATCAGAAATGCTTTAATTTCAGTCTTTTACTATGGACAAAATCAAGCTGGCCAATTCATATCCTAGCATCTAATATATTGTACGGCAAATTTGCTAGAAATTTATATTATAACATTCAGTATTTGTAGCCATATTTTCTTTACTTAAAATAAATATTAAGAAGAACAGGAATGCAAAGTAGCCATTTATTTTGATAAACTCAGGGTTGCAATGCTTTCCAGTGTGAGGCCATGGAGATGGAAGGGAGTAAGCTGTGGAACCCAATCCTGTTAGTTTTTCACAAGGCACTGAAGACTGGCTGTTCCCCCAGGCCTTTGGGCCAGGGGGCAGATGAACTCTGTTGCTATGTATGGTGAGTGGGGTCAACAGTCTATCCTTGGGTGCCAGAGGGCTGCGTTTGGTGGGTTTGTCTGTTTTAATCTTGTAAATTGCCCAGAGTCACTTTTGTGAGATGGGAGGAAATATAAATCATGTAAATAGATATATAAGCTGTAAAAAGTGATCAGAAGACTGCAGGATGCCTAGAGAAGTCCCATTTTAGGGGGCCATTCTAGGAGGATGTCTCTGTTCTAAAAGCTGGAGTAGAGAGTTAACTCTGTATTAACCACTGGACTTCAGTTTGAATGAAACTGCTACTGGGAGGACTTAATTTAGCCCAATTCTGCTGACTCAGTTTAACTGTTCTCATGAGATATGAATCCTTCTTGACCCAGTTAACTGTGCTGAAGAAATAGAGCTAATTAGTAAAGAAATAGCCTTCCCATAAGTAGAAATGCTCCAAGGGCACTTTTGATGGTCTGCAGTTGGGCAGTTGATTGAACAAATTTTGTTTTCACCTTCCAACCTTTACTTGGTCAACGTACATAATGATTAATATTCTTTTGAACTTCATGTACTCTGACTTCCCGTCGAGTTTAATTTGATATTTAAATCTTACTCTTGGAAAGATGCTCAACATTAACACCTTGCTAGCCTTCCTCTTCTGTTGTGCTTTTAGCTGTTTGTGCAGCTAGCTTGCACTGAGATCAGATGTAATTCTTCCTGGAACAGGACAACCACCACCTACAAGCTCAATAATATCAGATTCTTCCAATTGTACTGGTTCTTTCAATAGTTTTGATGTGGAAGGGAATACACCTATGCAATTTCATAGATATATGTATGTATTAATGGTATACTGATGTTGTTTTAACTCTTGGTTGGAAGCTGCCCAGAGTTCGATATAAGATGGGCAACTATATAAATGTTTTAAATAAATAAGTAAATAAATAAGCAAGAGAACAAGCCTAATAGTGACATGCCTATTTGCTCTTTTTAGCTCTCAAATTCCTTGAAGCTTTTCTTTGTGAGTTTGGAACTTTGAGTCAAATCTATCAAGAGCTGCCTTCAACTTCACTTTGATCAGTCCTAGCACACTAGGTGTCTTATAATGAAGTAATATGTCAGTGCCAGCAGCCACTGCATTCACTGGCTTGAAAGAGAAATATGTCCTTGCAGGCAAGCTGTGCTTGGAGTCATTCTATTCATAGGTGCATTAGGATCAATTAAAATTGGGCCCTATTGTCTTTTCCTGAAAGTAGTATTTTATCAGACCATTTCTGTCTGGAAACATTTATTTGTGTGGAACCTGTTATACAAATATATGCACTGGAGGGTTAAAGTGAAGAATGTTTGTATCACTTCGTTTGGCATGAATATTTGGTGTAAACTGAGGCCACTTGCACATGTCAGTAATTACTTTCCCATGTGGCTTCAGCCCATATTATTTGCAGGTCCATCTATGCCCATACAGACCACTCTACTTTCTTAGATCTTCAGCAATGCACCTTTTGCTGATCCCACCATGATTATGGGGCCTAGATTTAGTAACAACTTGCTGAGTAGCTGAGACTGATCCCCTTCTTGTTACAGTTCAGAAAGGGGGTTGAAGTTTTTTTCCCCTACCCAATACTTTTTCAGTTTTTAAGGGCGAGAGTTTTAGCATTATGGCTTGCCAACATTTAAGTAAGGGTCCACTGGAACCCTCAAAATTTGCGTCTGGATTTTGACTGAAGAACAACTTCTATTTGTGCTCTTAACTTAATAAAAAAACTTAAATTAGCTAGTATTAACTATAACATGTTAATACATTTTACTCATTTATCTATATATTTTGCATTTATAACTGTGACCTACTTTTCCGGTCACAGCATTTATTTAGGTCTCTCTGATGTTCATGTACAGAGAAGCAAAAGAAGATAGGAAGCATGCAGCATGAAGAAATGGTCAAAAACGTACGCTGAAGGTTTTTGTACACCTCTTCATGCAGATCTGTGATAATGTTTACTGTAAAGTTGCTACTGTGCTTGGCAGTGACCAAGAGATGGGTCTGTGATCATATAAAAGAGCTTTTATCTTCTTTTCTCTTCCTCTATTTTTTCTCTTTTTTGTATTTTTGTAATGGTTTTTTTATAACTTTTTATTTGTAAGCCACCCAGAGTCACTTTTATAGTCAGATGGGTGGTATATAAATTAATAAATAAATAAAATACAAATACCTATGAGCACCACACTGGGGATACTAGGCTTCCATGATCCTTCCAACTCATGGGGGACCATAGCAATAAAGGAGGTAGATCTAAGTTGCTCATCTCTGTTCTCCTCTCCTTGTGTGCTGAATAAGCCAATCTATAATGGCTGAATAGGCTACAGTACTAAGCATTCCTCATATATGTACTTCATGGCTGGAATGTGCTTATGTTTAAACTATATATAAGCTAAGGAATGAATGAAATTTAATTCTTATATGAAGGAATTAACACTTATGAAAATAAGTGAAATGTTTTCTACCTAGTTTATATCTACTGTGTTTCTAATTATGGTATAATTTTTTGCAAATGTTTTGTTTTAAAATGTTAATGAAATTGAATCCTTCCTTTGAAATGGTTTTTAACAATTAAAGTTTAAATAATTACATATTAGTTCATTATATTGTAATGAAATAATAATTGTATTTTCATACTTGCATGGAAAAACACAGTAACAAGTAAACGTAAAATGTAACCAATAGATGTAGTTATCTGGATTCAGGCTGCATATCCATCTACTGTATAAGGACAAGGATTATTATGAATAAAACTATTAATATAGTTTAAGTTTATTCTACACTTACACCCAGAAGAGCCCATATTAATTTATAAGAAGACAGATAAAACAATCTTTCAATTCTAGATTAAAAAATAAATAAAATCTACCATAGAATACCTATTGTGTATAAATTTTCTAATATATGTTTTGGCCTAATGATATAAACATCGTGATAAAAAGTGACAAAGGCAATATTGTTCAAGCTCTTGATTTCCTTTTTATGAACTACCATCTTGTTTTGGTCAGAAAAGAAAATGTTGGATTCAGGAATTTTGAGCAAGTTTGCAGTTTCTCAATCACAAGAAAAAAGTAAGAAAACCACTTGGAACTAGAGTTAATGCCCGTTGCAAAAAATAAAAGGATAATAGCATGACATTTTGCTAACACAAAAGTTGAATTACAAAACATTCAACTGAACTGAGTCACATCTGAGACATGGTTTTATATCTTCCATTGATGCCCGTACTTAATCTTGACAGCCTTAAATTTCTGTTCAGTTACTTTCCATTTTTTAAAAATATTATGTAACTCCTGCAGTTTGGTGACCTCTATTGCTCTGATCAATATTAATTCCTCACCAATGGTACTTAGTAAATGCTCCCAAAGTTGAAATTATGGTGGGTCTTTTGTTAACACTTATTAGAGCTGGCCTTCATCACAATTTTTCAATACTGAAATGTATTTACTCTTCTGAGTATATTTTATGTTCTTTCACTACATGCTGTTGATGAAGTATAAAGGGTTATTAGTATTTTAGAAATAAAAAATTAAAGGGCTTCTGGGGGAGGTATGGTGAACTGAAGGTGGCTCTGCAAAAGCGGAGCTGGCTACCATGGCAAAGATCAAGGAACTGGTGAGTAGACTGGTCCCTTGGAACCTTTCTGGATAAGGAGAGGATGGGAGATTGTCCACATGTGCTCTGGATGGCTGCTCCTCACAAGGAGACCGCAGAACAATGGTTTCTGCAGGTCTGAGCACCAGGAGATGACAGGATCAGCCATCTTGCTTGCAACCACAGCGGAGACTTTTAAAGGACACTAAGTTCACAAACCTCACTTTCTACTCACTTTCAGAAATTGTCTATTAACTATTCTAAAGCAATTGCCTATTAACTATTCTAAAGCATTCTGAAGGTTTTTCAAACCTTCAGAATGACAGGTTTGAAAAATCTTCATCAGGTGAATTTATCTTCAACTCTGAACAAAAGAAAGATTAATTACAAGCTTAAGAACTTAAATGGACTTAAGAACTTAAACACCATGGAAAAGAAGGGGCTATTATGTGTGGGAGGTCTCCTGAAGAGAAGTCGGAGTTTTTGAGGGGGGCAGTTGGGCTGTTTGATTTTTTTTAAGAAAAATGCTCTGTGCACATTGTGGGGATATGTAAATGTTCTGGTTTTAAGTGGGATAAAGGTTTGAGAATATTTATCTGGATTGCTTTTAGGGTTTGGCTGATTTCATTTATCTTTAACGATTTGGATTAAGATTATTAAGGTATAATAAAAAAAATTGGTTTGGTCTGGTTTTGGGTTTAATATGGTTAAGATTATTAAAATTGTTCTATTATCAAGTACAATGGCAGACAAAATATATGTTTTTTAGTTCTTTATTATAGTAGACAGGAATGTATAGAATAGTAATAGGAAGGAAATAATTAAATAAATATTATCTTTGGGGGTAAGTTGATTAGGAGGTTTATATTTTTTTATTTTCCTTTAATATAAGGGAAGGGAACAACTGTATTCAGTGATTTTTATAATGTGCCAATGGAATGATTTCTAGAAATAATGTGATTTTGGTTTAATATAGAGTAAGGGATTGATTATGGAAATTTTTGTATATCCTTGCTGTTAAAAGTTGGAAGTCACCTCTTTTTGTAAATTTGAAAAATTTTCTCTTGTGTTTCTACACTTTTTTTTAGTTTTTTTCTTTTTTTCTTTGCAGTTTTTTTGTTTTTCTATAGCTTTTAACTTTGCTTGAAACTTAATAACATTCTGATTAAAAAAATAAGAATTTTGTTTTTCTGTAGCTTTTATCTTTGCTTGAAATTTAATAAAATTCTTATTAAAAAATAAACTTCTTGTGGAAAACAGACTTATTTTGGTTATCCTGGCAATTGCAAGTCATAATAAAACATAAGTGATGATTTTAGAAACTGGACACTAGAGGTGACTAAAGATTTTAAGCAGAAGAAAAAAATACAAGCCTGATGTCAGTTAATACTGGGACTTACAGAATGATACAAAACATTATAACATTGGAAATATTAAAGGAAATCTCTGAAGGGTCAGAACCCACAATCAAAGAAGTGTTAAATCATTTCATTGTGCTCTCTTGTAATGATTGCCTATTCTAATATACATCAGACTCATAAGCAGGAATTCAAAGATATCTGATTTATTAAAGAACAGCATGCAGGATCACAAAGAAAGCTGAGAATGGTGAAAGCGCGGCAAATTCAAACTAAAAACCCTCGGTGCAAACGAAATCCCTCCCCCTGTAGAATCTTCTCAAGTCCACAACCACAGGTGCTCCTAACGGTTTCTGATGGTCTGCGGGAAAAGGCCTTGAACAGAGAAAACAACCCAAACACATTCCATTCTCCTGATTCCACATACAGAGCTTGGTACAAGGTCTCACAGCAGCTCCCTCCCAAACAGAAACATGCATCAGCGCCATGGCATGTGAAACGTTACGATGTTTGAAATACATTAAAACAGTGAACATGACATCTCTGCCATTGAAGCAATGCGTGTCAAGCTCTGGGTGGGAGGGGTAGAGATGCTGAGAGTGAGAAAGAATTATGTTTCGTCTAATGGCAGGGTCCAAGGTCATATCAGGTGGAGATGGCCAGAGCTGGAATGCTGAACTGTTGAAGGAAAGGGGGGATGGAATGTGAAGGGGTTCTGATGTGCCTGTGTGCTTTTAATTAGGTAGTTCACATGGGAACTTTTTAGTCGTGGCTTTTTGCTTTAATCTGTACACATCATCAATAAATCTGAAATCTGCATTTCACCTGGATGCATGAGTCAGAACCTTATTGAGTCAACTGTGTCAGATCCTTACATGAAGAATGGAGCCAGAAGTTAGTAATTGCAATATCAACACTGTCAGTAATGGTGTCCACTTCTATGGATAAACTATGTTTAAAAGATGTTAATGAAGGAATGACAGATGTGGAACAAATTTTATCTGATAAGATAGAGAAAGTACAAAATGTGAACTACAAGTGACAGACCAAGAGAATGATTTGGAAAAGGACGCTTTACTGAATATACAAAAAAGAAAAACAAAAAACTGGCTGAAGTTTTAAAAATTAAAAGGGAAATACAAATGATAAACCAAGAGAATGATGTGGAAAATGTTTTCTTATTGGAGCTACAAAAGAGGCTTGTAAAAGCCTTGAAGAAATCTGTGTGATGGGATAAAGAAGAATTGAAAAGAAATCAAATCCTCTAACAATATTTAATTGAATTAAAGATTCAGACTGTTAGAAGTAAAAGGGAGGAATATAAAGTTGCTTTATTTGATCAAGGTTAAAATAAGATATTTTTTGCAATGTTCTGGCAACACTTTATGGACATTTTGCTGACACCAGGATTGAAAAGTTGTTTTATGGATTTGCTTATAGATAAGGGATGGGATCTGGGATGAACCTGTTTAACCTTATAGGGGGTGAAGAGTTATTAAATTTGTTTATACTTGTGATGAAGGTTGGAAGTAACTTCTTTATATATTTCTTTTCTTTTTCTTTATTATATTGATTCTTTTCTTCTTCTTTCTTTTTCTTTTTTCCTGCACTTTTTCCTCTTTCTTTCCATTCTTTTATCTTTTTTTAAAGTTTATTTTATTAGTTTTACTATTATAATTAAATTTCTTAATAAAATTATTTTTTAAAAAATTAAAGATTAAAGACTGAGATGAGCCATAGATATTCTTGATGTAGTTCTCTCATTTGTACTGTATGACTAGAAAGGCCATGAAATCTAATTATACAGACAAAGAGAGTACAGCTAGATTGAAGACAGAGTAGTGTGATAATTGGAACCAGTGGTGTCCATGGCAAGATGATAGACAGAGTGTTGCAATGCAAGTCCTATCCCTTTAGAGTCATGTACTTACACTGAGAGCCTCTGTCCACCATCTTGCTGATTTTGACCCCCTTGGGATGCCATTGGGTGAAATGGTAAAAATCACAATGTTCATTGGATTACTTTGACTTATACTAACCTACATTGCAAGGCTTTTAAGAGAATGGAGTGGGTGTTGAAGGAAGGAAGGAAAAGTTGAATAAAGTATAAAAATAACCATTTATTTCTGAAACTCAGTTCTGCTTTATTTATACCTCATTAAAAGTATTTCTTTCCTACTGTCATGGACTGCATGGCAGTTTATGCAAGGTTCATTCCATTCAACAGAGGAATACATTATAGATTTTTGGTTATAAAGCCTTATGTTTATCAATTCAAAACCTTATGCCACAATAAATGTCCTACCCCTGGATTCAGAGTTAACCATATGCAGAGTCAATCAACTGAAATATTTTCTTAAGGTTTCAGAACTGAAATGCAATCTCAATAATTTAGGGAGATCTCTAAGATATTATCTCTAAGATAAGACGCGGTGGCGCTGCGGGTTAAACCGCTGAGCTGTCGATCGGAAGGTCGGCGGTTCGAAACCGCGCGACGGGGTGAGCTCCCGTTGCTCGTCCCAGTTTCTGCACACCAAGCAGTTCGAAAACATGCAAATGTGAGTAGATTAATTGGTACCGCTTCGGCGGGAAGGTAACGGCGTTCCGTGAGTCATGCTGGCCACATGACCCGGAAGTGTCCTATGGACAACGCCGGCTCCAAGGCTTTGAAATGGAGATGAGCACCGCCCCCTAGAGTCGGACACGACTGGACTTTACGTCAAGGGAAACCTTTACCTTTTACTAAGATATTCATTGGGTTTGCTATCACCACCAAACCCTTTCCTAATTTAGACATTCTTTTATTTTTCTTCTTTATTTCTCTCTATATGTCAGGTAACTTGACTTGGCAGAAGATGGGGACGGTATAGAACCTGTTGATTTATTTGCCCTAGTTTCTTAGCTCTCACAGGAAGATGACTCCTGGTGACTTACATTGGGCACAATATTTATAGGTGTAATGGGCAGTAGGAATAACCTTGAGGAACAGGAGGAAGACCTGCAACCAAGCCAATAGTCAGATAAAAGAAATCTGAGTCCAGGGCAGAAATGTAATTTGAGAAAGCATCTCAGACACGACCCTCCCTAGTTCTCATGAAGATAAAGGAGGGAGGCAGGAAGCACATTCAGATTTGCAAGATTCTGTTACTGCCACCTTATAATAAAGTAGTATTAGCATTCCTAACTCTGGTATCCTATCCTGGTCTACCGTGAAGGGCTGACAATAGGCTGGTCATCTTTACCTTCCCTGGCAATAAAGAGCTATATATTCTCAAGGCTGTCGTTCAGACAGTTGGAGGATTTCCTTGGGCAGGACTCCAAACTTGTACTTCTATAATTCCCAAATCTCTCTCTCTTCAGCTCCCCTCCCTCTGGAATTTAAACTGGAAGGTGGTGCCTTATGTTACCATTCTTTGAATGACAGTTCTAAGAGCCAGTCATCATCACAAGAGGACTTCCTATGCAGTCATTTGAGAATCCCTGTTCATAATACAGGAAACAAAACTCCTGCAGGAAACAAACTCCCTTCCCTCTCAGTTCCAGATGAAAAACAACTTCTTTCTCCATACCTTTAGTAAAATGTGTGCTGCTGTGACTTTTTGTTCATGTTGCCTTGATCTTATGATACTCTGATTTTATTATTTTGATCCAATTTTTCATTCCCATGCTAATGTTATTGTGTTTACAATGCAAAGCCTGCACATGAATAGGGAAGGGCACACTTTGAAAGTTATTTGGAAAACATGCCTCAGATCTTGCACACATATGAGCATAGCACTTCTTTGTTGTTCATTAAAGTAGCCCATCTTTTTTCAGGCTCCTGTGCAGGCTTTTATATGTGCATTGAGGCACTGCACACACACAAACACAGGACGGAGCTTGCATTGCAATGCCATTTTAATGAAACCAGCAGATTCAGTGGATGCCTCTGGATGCAGTTGCATTAAGAGTCATCTTCAGTCAACTCCTTATGACGTGGTTGGGGATTTGAATTCAGCAGGAGACCTTGTGAACATAAGCAGAGCACTTGAAAGAATACTGAGTAAGTAATGTTCGTAATATAGTTGTCTTGGATGCAGAATATGGATTTGACTACTAAATGCTAGCAGATGTTTGTTGTATTTGAAGAGAAAGCTACATTCATTTAAAAAGACATGAGTACAGAAAGAAAAACCTCACTTCTATCCAAACTACATTTGAAATGAGAGAGAGAGAGAGATAGGAGGAGGAGGAAGAGGAGGAGGAGGGGTTCCCTTTGCATCTTAAACACACAGAAACTCATTTAACAAGCAACAGGCCAGGTAAGAAGTAGATGCAGAGACTCCATTTGCCCTAGCAGTCAAAAAGTCTCATAGGTACAAAGAGATGTTGCACAGCGGCACCTCTTTCTGGCTCATGCAGAAGGCTAGAAAATGGCAGCTGCTTTAAGCAAGTGAACAGAGGTGTTGAACTTGTGCTTGATTGAGGACTGAGACACTTCTTTTGAATCATCTGCAAAGGTTGTTGAAACCTAACAATAAATATAATAAATCTTTGAAATCTGCAATATTTCAGATTGTATTGTTTGCTTGCTGCTATTACAGATGAATAGGATGAACCCTCTTAAATACATAGAAGCAGAGAGATAGAAGTTGTATCCTCAACACTCTTGGCCCAATTACAGGTCATTGTACAGGAGCTGTACAAGTCAATCTTCAATCATTTTCAACTCATTAGGTAAGAAATTGAGGATGAAGGAAATCTAGCCCTCTGGTTTCTACTGTGAAATCATGAATGTGCTCAGAGAAACTGTTACTTCAACATACCTTAAAGCTTTTTGAGTTTCTTCTGCACCCTCCACATATTAAAAATCCCATACCGTGAAGGGGAAAACTAGCTCATTTAAAACTCCAAGGCCCATCTGGAGGCCCATCTTGACTTTTTTTACCCCCACCCAATGGACATCTCTGTCTGAGGGGTGGGCTTTTTACAACAAACCCAACCCTCCTGGGGCTGTGGGTTGCGTGTTGATGAAATAGTGTCATCACCAGTAGGGGTAGCTCTGAAATTGATAGTTCTTTGGGGGGAATTTCTGGAGAATTCATATATTCATATATTCATATATTCTCATATATGAATATCATTCAGAATATATATGGCCTGGAAATTGATAAAAGGGGGTGATCAACTAAAGGCAGAGGTCCCTGCAGAACAGGTGATACCATGGATGAAAGGCTGGTTTAGCGAAATGGGGCTGACAATACTGAAAAGCTAAGCAGAATCTGACCTGGTTAGTATTTGGATGGGTGACAAGATCCTAGACCTGTATGTTAGACTGGACGGCAACAACCACCAACCCAGAAAAGACAATGACAAGCCATCTCTATATTATCACCAAGAAGACCTCATGGATGTTCCATATACTCATCAAGAGACCAACACTGACTTTACTTCCTATGTTTTGTTTCTTAAAATGAAAAATCCTGCCACTCAGTTCAAAATCTTGTTACCTGATTTCAATAACACTCCACGGGGATCCAAGATTAAGCCATGACATGCCCATTCCTGGTCTCGGGAAAGGTTTCCCTCAGATCACTTTCCCTTCTCTATTGCTACCTGTCCTGTAAATTCCTACTATATTTTACTACCAAAGAAATGTACTGTTTTGCTCTTATTTCATGCTATAATTGCTTCTGATATTTTTGTCATCAGTCTATTTTAAAATGCCTTGTAAACTGGACCGTGCAAGTGCCTTTTAGTCAGGAATCTGGAGAGCCTTTTCTTATTTCAACGACTAGCCCTAGCAATCTTACCTTTTTAGTTGCTTTCACAGTGGCAGATTCACAGTAGATTGCTTTTTCCTCTTCTCCAAGGCCAAAAGAGAGAGATGGGGAGAATGAAATAGAAAACAATTGCTTTCATTATTGAGCTTGGCAATGTAAGTGCTGCTGAATCCTAATCTCTGGCTAGGATTTTTTTTTAGTGATAAAAGCATCTATTTTTTTAAAAATCTTTAACTGTAGCTTTATTTCTGTGTTTGCTTACTGTATTTCTATTTTTAGAGTATAGAATGCCAATAATAATATAGCTTAAGCTTCTGCTCCCATCAATATTTAATTGGCTCTTTCTGTATGAAGTTTCTATCAACTGTATATCAAATCAGATTTTCCCGAATGTAATGCATGTCTTCTTGAGATTGTATGCATTACTAATTGAGGGCATACATTCATATTTCAAAAGCTACATCTTGCTCTTCTAGGAGAGATTATAAATATCCAAGTATTCGGGAGGAAGCATAATCCTGTGGTAGAACTCAAATGTGTAACCTGGTTATCTAAACCATCTAAACCAGTGTTCCTCAACCTTGGCAACTTTAAGATGGGTGGACTTCAACTCCCAGAATTCCCCAGCCATCCTTAAAGATGCCAAGTTGGAGAAACATTGGGCTAGACCAAGTGTTAGGTAGCACATTGGAAATTTTCAAATTGGTTACTTTCTGAGGATCTGCCATTTTGCTAATTTTGCAATTATAAAATGAGTGCATGTTCTTTTAGTGTGTATTTGGCCTCCAAAGGACTGGATGCCAGAATCAGCTGAAACATATTCTGGACAAAATGAAGCTGCTAATGATTCTGAGGACTGTACAGGGGTGTCCACAGGGTATCATCTTAAAAGTCACCATAGAAGAAGACATTTGGCAGGGAAGTCAATGGCAGTGGTCAGCGCAGTGGTCACGACACCTTTCTTTAGGTGGTCACTAAATCTCCTCTGTAGCTCAGAGCAGCTGGTGGGTGAGTGGCAGAAGTAATGAGGAGGACAAAGAACTCCTGTGGTCACTTGCTTGTATCCTCTTCTTTCACTCTGAGTATCTAATTCCTGATGCCAGAAGGCAGTCAGTAGATGGGCTGCAGTGAGAAGGAATAGCAGTCAGCGGATGGGCTAATTCCCATTGTGGCATGCAAAACACCAAGGAGTAGATCCTATAGGAAACAGGTCAAAAGCTATTGGGTTGCAAGCCCTACCCCTTTAGGACATAAATGCAACACTGATGCATGAACAGAAGAGGTGGGGGTTGCACTGTGACATTCTGTCTGCTGTCTTGGGGATTATCACTTTCTTCTGCAGAGGCTCCTGATCAACGGAATTTTAGAATGGTAATAGGAGAAGAGTATGCCTAGCCTGGAAGCAAAGAGTTAAACTAGTAAGTGCAAAGTGTTTCCTAGCAACAAGGATAGAGAGCCATCATGTTTCCTTAGTGAATTAGTGAACTTTAGACAGTTTTTCTTTCCTTAGGAAGTTGCTCAGCAATGTTGTGTATATATGTTTGTTTTCCTTTTTACAAAATTAAAGAGAACTCTGCTTGTTTCAATAAAGGCCTTTGGCTTGCTCTGTTGGGACATCTCTATTTATTCTGTTCGCTTGTTTCTGCTAAAATAGAGGGCAATTTTCAGAACAGTCTCCTCCAAAAACTAGATCTAATATAGCAACTACTTACTTTTCTAATGTTGTAATGTCCTCAATTGTCACAATGCACAAGATAGGCAGACTTTACAGGAGACAACCAGTTCTTCAGACATGGAGGCTGTATGCCCTGTAGGGTTTTATAATTAATAACCAGCAACTTGAATTGTAATCAGAAGCCAACTGGTAACCAATACAGCTCATGAAGCAGGGGTATTACATGGGCATAGTGAGGCTTGCCCATCATTGCTTGTGCCATCACATTCTGGACCAGCTGTAGATTCCAATGGTGTTCAAGGGCAGCCCCAGGTACAGCACATTGCAATCCTCCAACCACAAGATAACCAAAGCATGAGTGACTGTGAGGAGGGCCTCTAATCCAGGAACAGGCACAACTGGCACACAAACTGTACCTGTCCAAAGGCCTTCTTGGCCACAGCTGCCACTTTTTCCTCAGGTAGGAACTAAGACTGCAGGAAGACCTCCAGATTATGCACCATGCCCAGGCAGGGCAGTGACACCCCTTTCAGAGCCAGAGATGGAAAGTCCCCAGCATTGGGAGGACCAAAAACTCACAGCTACTTGGTCTTACTAGGGTTGAGCGTGAGCCTGTTCCTCCCCATCCAAACTCTTACAGAATCCAGGTATTGGGAAAAGATTTCACAGTATTGCTTGGTCAACTAGGGGTCAAAATGTACATACTGATGATACCTGAACTCAAACCAATAGAAGACTTCTCCTAGTGATCTTGCACTGTCCTAACAGGCAGGAACCATGCTGAGACAAGGAATAAGTCTCTAGTGTTTTATTACTGCTACATTAGATAGAAAATCCTAGCAAACTGAAGAAGCGTGAGAAAACCCATACAGATAAACCCCAAAAGTCAAGGCGGGTCTGTTCTGTGTCTCTTTGAATGACTGCTCAATTCCTCACTACTACGCATGCATTTCCCCCCCCCCCTGGATAGGGGCCCCCTCCTGCTCAGAATCAGTGCTCATGACATGCACAGATGTTAAATAGGAAGGGAGAGAGCATGGAGCCCTGAGGCACCCCACAGATCAATGACTTCAGTCTTGACCTCTACCCTCCAAGCAACACCAAGTAGAACCTGCAATGGAAAAAGAAGAACCACTGCAACACTATGCCCCCCACTCCTAGTCCCACAGCCATTCCAGAAAATACCATGATCAATGGTATCGAAAGCAGCTGAGAGATCAAGGAAGACCAGGATATCCATACTATCCCCATCCTGGCTCCACCATAGGTCATTAACAAGTGCAACCAATGCCATCTCCATACTATCTCCTGATCTGAAACCTGACTAAAAAGGGTCCTCAATCCGAAAAGTTCAAGGAATCCATTTTGTGTTTTAGTTTCTTCTAATCCTCCAAAATGGAAAATAGGCCAGACATTATAGCTCTGCTTCCTCAAGGGGTGTTCTGAGGGCCATTAAAGGACACTGTGAAGTTCATATGGAGTCCATAGATTGCCATTCCAGCTGGAGAATATAAACAAAAGAAAAGATGATGTGGTGAGCAGTGTCAGTCTCAATCATATTATTTGCCCAGATATTGATAACAGACTTGTCAGCTGAAGCCCAGCTCACCCTTTCATGTTCTCTATTTGGAGATCTACCCTTAATTTGCAGGCCTTGGACTTTTTCCCTGGGATCCAGCATACCTACATACCAGCTGACCAACATCTTGGTCTGTCCTTGAAGCTGAGAATTAGGTGACTATGATTATTTTAGTCACTGGGTTTTTTTAATGGACACTTCTCAGAATATATCTGAGGACCTGTAGTAAATTTGTTCCACAACTCATATCTGAAAGCAATATGCCAGAAGAATATGAATATGTAATTCAGTGTTATTCCTGATTAAACAAGAATAATGCAAAAGGTATTAGCTATTAGCTATTCAAGGAAGTGTGAGGAATAAGTCATTCCTTGGTTGCCACAGCAACACTTTTTGAAAGTTTGACTCATATGATTACATCATGGTTACCTGCTAGAAAAGAAAAATCATGAAGCAGGAGGTGATACAGTATACATTTCACACTTACTAGTGAATATTTGTATAAAAACCATGATTAGGCCCACTGTTTGCACTCCTGATCTTCACATATTCAGTGAGTGAACAGAAGCATGTAAAGTCAGAAGCATAGGATTTTCTTCATCTAACCAGCAATCTGTATTGAAATGAGTAAGTACATAAATAGAACAAAAGTTGGGAAAGATGGATTGAAGATTTTTTTTCAGAGATGCAGAAGTGCTAAGCACCTAGCAACTCCAGTGACAGAATTCAGGGCTTAGAATTCTTCATTGATTAGAACTGAATGTTTCTGAAATATTCCTTAGCTTTGGTGAGAATTAAATCTTCTCTTTATTGGTGAATTCATACCTAAAATCCTACGCTGTGGCTTGTTTCAATTATCATGTGCTGAATGGGCAAAAGTAGTCTGGTTTACATATAACACTAAATCATGAAACATGGTTTACAAACCAGAATAGCTGGGTTCACATTACATGCTAAGCTAAATCAACAAATCACTCTCTCTGCTGCTGGCCCATTTCCCTTTGTTTTTAATGTGTTTCTAGTTGTTCTTTCCAGCTCAAATTTAAAGAAAGCTTTACTTTCACATCTTCTTCCCGATAACTAATTGACAGTGAACAGCCTCCTACCATGCCCCACAAAGAAATGTTAAATGTGTGGGAGAAATATTAAACAGCCTACAGCTGCATTAAAAATAGAAGAGGAAAATCACAACAAATAATTTCTAATTACAGTCAAATCTGTACAGTATCGTCTTGCTCGACTTCTTACAATTTGTTCACTTTATATGTAACGTTCTGACTTCTGCTCCAAGTCACTACATGTCTTTGTTTATAGATTCTGTTTTCTGATTTTCAACTCCTAACTTGTCCTTGCCATGAGTTAGTCCATGCGCTCTATTTTTCCCGTGTGATTGACACCTAATGCTCAGTGCCATCTCAAGCATTTTTGGCACCCCAGCCCACAATGACTGATGGCAACACCTCTGGATAATGCAAAGATTTGCATTTTTAGAATGTTTCAGGGGAAGGGGCAGCATTGGAGCCCTCAAGCTTTGGTGCCCTAGGCTAGTGCCTACTCAGCCTTTGCCTAAAGCCAACCCTGCTTACCCTGATAGAGGATAATACCTCTTTCCCTTTGTATTAATAACTTTTCCATTCTGCACCCAGACTATAAAAGGAGTTTGACAGGGGAAAAGGGATTTCTCACCCTCTCCTGTTGCTTTCAGGCAATGTTGATAAAACTGTGGGCAAGAACTATGCCCAAATTCAAGAAAAGAGATGTAAGTGCTTTGGAATGAGACTCCTTTAAATTTCTTTTTTAAAAAAAAGCATCGGTGACTTTGTTGGTTTGGGACAACATTAAGTGAAAAGTTCAGGCATTGTTGCTCCTGTGATGGAGATACAGTATATCACACTGAATTTCAGATGGATTGGTGGCAAGACTCTCCTCAAAAGGTGTCTTTATAATTCGGAAGGAAAGATTTATTCAGCTGCAGATCCATCTGTTAAGGGAGAGGGCCGGTGAGCTTGGAAGGAGACCGAAGATGGTGGAGAAGGCAGGAAGATCCCAAAGGCTGCAGCCTATGGACATGTTCTGCTGCATAGGTGCCGTCCTGTCTTCTCCTGGGGAGAAATGCTGGATGATTTAATATCTGGATTAGAATATAGATCTGTCAGTCATTTTACTCCACTCCTTCCTTTCTTTCCCTTCCTCCTCCCTCAACCTTGGAGTTCTATGGTGTTCTATGGAGAAATGGAAAGGCACAGGGTCAGCCTTTCTATCATGTCACAAATTTAGTTTTGGTCCTGATACACTGAAAATGTGCTGCAAATGATCTTATTCCTGCTAATGTGTCAGCTTGCCTGAGCCACTCTGAAGTAAATTGTCAACTGGAAGCATTGGAGATTTATGGAGCCATTTTTCCCATTGAGGGGGTTCTTGCTTGACCTTTCCTCCTGGATCCCGAGCTTCAGAGGATTTGGCAAGTCTTGTAACAGCTCTGTTATTCCTCAGTAGTAGCCCAGACCTGGATCCCGAGCTTCAGAGGACTGCCAGCTTAACAGCTCTGTTATTCCTCAGTAGTAGCCCAGACAAAGTGAACAGATTGACAAGATTCTTTCAGATTTACTTTCTGCATAGCATGAGACTAGTCTCATGCAAAGTGCCCAGCTGCTTGTTTTTTTTTCCTGTTTTGCTTTATTCCTTTTTATGTGGGGAAGGGGGGATGGAGTTATGCTGCTGCAGAATGTGCAACTCCTTGTTGATATGGCAATGATTTCCATGCCTTGTTCTCTGAAGCTCAGAGAAAACCCAAATGTCGGTTGGAAATGGTCACAGATCATTTCCAACCCACTTTTGATGCGCTGGGAAATGGAAAATGTTGATAGTGTGGAAATGAAACATTTTGCTAATTTTACTTGCAGATACTAGCTGTATGTGTCATTTCTGGCATTTATTGCATAGTTTTTTCACATTGGCTAAAAAAAATACTGGTGTTCACATAATCAAAGTCAGGATTTGAGAATATTCCCACTTCTCTCTAGCAAGAGCCACAATACTGTCCACAGATTCAGCTGAACTTTTCTTCATAGATCAGTTATTTTCATCTCTGCTTCCTCAGCTTTTTATATTCCAGATGCCTTTATCAAAGTGAGATCTTTAATTACTCACAAGTTAATTCACACTTTGCAACCATATATTCTCATGGGGCAGTTTATTTTGTCATTCAACAGTCCTTAAGCTTTCCAAAATTACGGTATGTCTTATGTCCTGGCTTGGGAAGCCCTTCGATCAGTCACTCATGCCCTTGTTATCTCCCACATAGACTATTGCAGTGCACTCTACATGGGGCTACCCTTGAAGAGTATCTGGAAGCTACAGCTGTTCCAGAATGCAGCTGCATGGGTGATCTGTGGTGCCCCTAGATTGGCACATATAACACCTCAATTAAGCAAGCTGCATTGGGTGCCAGTTTGCTTCCGGGTCCAATTCAAGGTGTTGGTTATCACCTTTAAAGCCCTACATGGCATGGGGCCAGGTTACCTAAGGGACCGCCTCTTCCCCATCACATCAACCCATCCCACCCGATCATGCAGAGAGGGCATGTTACGGACCCCGTCAGTAAGACAATTCCGTTTGGCGGGGTCCAGGAGGCGGGCCTCCTCTGCAGTAGCTCCTGCCCTCTGGAACATGCTGCCCCTGGAGGTGAGGTTAGCCCCAATGCTCCTGGCCTTCTGGAGGAACTTGAAGACCTGGCTTTGCCACCTGGCTTGGGATGGGGAGGGGAGTAGTTCCGCTTGGGGATGGCTGGTGCCTTTGAGTGCTCCACACACACGTGGACTGAATTAGACCTTTTGTCATGTTCACTGATTCAATGTAGTTTATACATCGTAACGTTTCACATGCCATGGTGCTGACACGTGTTTCTGTTTGGGAGGGAGCTGCTGTGAGACCTTGTACCAAGCTATGTATGTGAAATCAGTACAATGGAATGTGTTTGGGTTATGTTATCTGTTCAAGGCCTTTTCCCGCGGACCATCAGAAACCGTTAGGAGCACCTGGGATTGTGAACTTGAGAAGATTCTACAGGGGGAGGGATTTCATTTGCACCGAGGGGTTTTAGTTTGAATTTGGCGCGCTTTCATCATTCTCAGCTTTCTCTGTGATCCTGCATACTATTCTTTAATAAATCAGATATCTTTGAATTCCTGCTCATGAGTCTGATGGTGTTTTAGAATAGGCAACCATTACACCTTTCTGCCACTTGAATTTTATTCTTATTTTTATATTTATTTATTAACTGTAATTATATTTTTATATAATGTATTTATATTTTATACTTCGTGTTTTAATTGACTTTTATTGTAAACCATCCAGAGTCCCTCTGGTGGGAGCAGATTGGCAGTGACAAATTTGATGATGATGATGATGCTGTCTGACTAGCCTTTCACAGGTAAGAGGAAAATTTGCCATAAAACCTATAATAAATATTTATTATTGAAAGTTAAGGTAATTTTACAGATTAAAAAAAAGTTATTGGTTAATAATTCTGAATATTTATTCCAGTGCAAACACTTTCTGAACAATTTTATTGTTCTCTTTTAGAAATAATTTTATTAATCTCCTGTCACACATCCAGTACAGAATATATTAACTTGAATTCTATAACATTTCATGAGCATAGATTTTACTTGTATTGAACTGACAAAGAAGCATTTATAATACAATTCTATTTTTCCTGCTTTGGATGAAGGAACGAATAACTCTGAAGAACAGGAAGTTACTGCAACCTGAAGGACATGAATTGAGATGTGGGTGGCACGCCTATTTGTGGTATGACAAACTTAAAGTTAATAAAGATTTTAAAAATCATTTTGTTAGGAGCGCTATATTGAGAGTTTGGAATAAATATAAAGCAAGATTGTCTCCTAATGTACCATTATGGTTGTCACCTCATGAAGCATTTGTTAGAAGAGAAAATGTGGGAGGAACAAGTTGGTTAAATTATAAAAAATTGTTAAACTCTGAAGAGGGTGAACCGAAGCTTAAAACAAGGGAAATGTTAGAGTTGGAAGGTTCTACATGTCACTGGTTTACTTATGTGCAGCTGTTAGAACATTTTAAAGTGGATTAAAAGGATTTTAACTTTGTTAATGAAACAACTCAATTTGAATGGAACCCTTTACAAATGATGAACATGTCATTACAAAGATGCATAAACTGTTGTTACAGATGAATTTAGAAGATGAACAAGTTAAAGAATGGGCTAAGAATTTTGGATACAATATTATGTTGGAGCAATGGGACAACATGTGGAACAAAGGTTTGAAATTTACTTTGAATTCTAACTTAAAAGAGAATTTTCATAAAATGATGTACTGCTGGTATTTAACTCCTGATAAGTTGTCAAAAATGTATAATGGAGTAACGAATGTCTGTTGGAACTGTTCTCTTGATGAAGGAACTTTTTGTCATCTTTGGTAGACTTGTGAGAAGGCCAAAAAATTTTGGGATCAAATATGTGCTAATATTCAAAAGATTCTTAAAGTGGACTTACCAAAAAACTCAGAACTGTTCCTTTTGGGTTTGATGGAGACTTTGCTTTTATATATGATTACAGCAGCAAGACTCTTGTATGCACAATGATGGAAAGATCCACAAATACCTACAGTGGAAAATTGGATTATTGAACTGATAGAGCTGGCCCAAATGGCTAAGTTAACAGCATTAATAAGAGAAAATACTGTTTCTGGATTTATTTTTACTTGGCAACCACTTTTAGACTACTTGCTTATGTCAGAAAAAAATGAAGCTTTGATTTTGGGTTTTAGTGATTAAATGGTTTGTTTTGATAGAAATAATGTTACTAAGGTTTAACTAATGGTAAGAGATCGTATTTGTAAACTTATTTATATCTGTATTGGAGAAAGTTGGAAGTCACTTTTTGTTTCTGTTTTCTGTCTGTTTTGCACTTTTATAGTTCTTTCCTTTTTTCTTTAGCTCTATATTCTAGCTTTTCTATATTCTATATTTTGTATTTTAATTATATTTTGAAAATTAATAAAATTCTTATAAAAATAATGCAATTCTATTTTTCCCTAAAACACAAGAGATGCCCTTTGAGGCATAATTTATTATCCACAGCAGCATATTCAGCAGAGCTGGGGATACACATGGTATTGTTATATTGTAATACATATTAACCAGTATTTTTATTCTTTCCACTGCCCCAGAATGTTGGAAAGAAATTATGTAAAGGGGCTTGGGACTCTATCTGACTTTCTGTTTGCAGGATAACTCCTAAACACTGATGTATGTCATTCATCCAGTACATCCAGAGTCCTCCAGTGCATCCAGTTCTTCCAGAATGATGCTGACTGCTCCATTCTAAGCCCCCCTCTCTACTTCCTCCTGGTCATGTGATCCAGAGCAAAGCGCATGCAGTCCACACTGTGCTTCCCAGTGCACATGTAATCATGAAAGGACACCAGAAACAGACACATGCATAAAGGCAGCACATACGAACCCAACTTGAATAAGCCAATCTAAGCATAACGACGCATGGCAGATCCTCCCACTTTATGTTCTAGAGTGAAAGGGGAACTGTGGAAAGAGGGATTTGGGAGGTATGCTATGGGTAGGACAAGTCTGAGGGAAGTTCAGAGTCCTAGACCGAGGAAAACCTCCATCTGTCAAGAGTGGCATGTTTATTTAGTACCAGGGAAGGCAAGGATTAATAGCCTATAGATATACTGTAATATTAACTCAACCTTTTTATAACCAATTTAAATTATTTAGCAAAAGTTAATTTGATTCCTTGTTTAAACATTAACAAAGTGGCTAGGCTGTTCTACATCTTTCCCACATTCTGCCTAGTTATATTGCATCTGGTGGTGGTAGCAAAACTAATAGATCCTTTAGAGATATTCCTGGATTATGCTTTAATTTTGAAGAACAAAAGTATAATTAGAAAATGGCATCAACAACAGGGAGAGTGCATAACAATCAATCCTTAAATAAAGGTGAGGTCTCTCTTGAGTTGAATCTTAGCAATATATATGGATATGTCCATACAGTTTTCTAAGGAACAAGAATAAGGTGGTTTGCTATTGCCTGCTGGGATTGTTTATCTTCCCAGTCTAGCCCAGAACTTTGGTTTGGTGGTCTCTCATCCAAATTTTACCAATATAAGACCTTGATTAGCTTTTCTGAGGTCAGTCAAGGTTAGTTATGAGGTGCGGCCACCTAGCTGGGTATGATCAGTCCTTGGAAGCCCTTAGTACATCCTTTGAATTATTATCTTCGCTTTTCTTTTATGAATCAAGTCTACCGAATTGGTATAAAGTGCAGAGCTAGAAGATTTAAAGGTCTATTTTGGAGGTAAAAGAACTGTTTTTGGATATGGAAGATAAAGAGGTCAAGGAGTTTCCAATCTGAGTTGACTTTCAGCTTCACCATTTTTCTTTGGCATTTGAAAATAAGATGAATGAGGTGTAACACAGAACAAGAAATGAAAGAATAAATCCAGTTGAATATTTTTGATAGAAAAGGAAAAACTCAGGTTGCAAAGGATGTCCAACTCAGTTTAGAAGCTCAACCCAGAGTTGTAATAATTGGTCAGGTCCAAGTCACTCTGCAGCTAAGCTGATCTGATTTGATACTTCAGAAAATACTTCCATTCTCTTAGGGGGGAAAACAGAAGTTGCTGAACTTTAAAAAATACTAAGAACACAATGAGATTTGTTGATAAGCTAGAGCTTTACAAGGGATAAAGCTTGCCAAGTTCATAGAAATCAGTACAGAGATTTTGAAACTACATTACTTCTGCTCCAATGGAAGTAGAATAATTTTGGAAGAGATAATGGATCTACAGAACCTTATGGACAATTGCTGTCCTGGTACTCCAAAGAGTAAATGTTACTATGGCAAACTTCCCTTTGATTGATATGAACAGTAAACTAGCTTTATCTCTCTGTCTCTCTCTCTCACCCACACAGGGAAGGAACTTGTACACACACAACCTTTTACCAACTTGACTCAGCAGGACTAAGGAAATGATCATCTCAAAGATAAGTAAAGGTTCAGCCAGACCATGAGTAAGTTCCTTCAGTGCCCTAGGATACAATTAAAATGGTCCTGGAGATTTAAAATATCAAAGTAGATATTCCCTGACCATATTCTATCATTCTCAAGCTTTAATCCTGACCCTTCCCCTGTTTTTCATAGTTGCCTGGTAGAACCCATACCCTTTTCTCAGAATAGTCTGAACCAAAATAGAAATAAAGTACCTCAGCCTTTGTTGCCTGCAGTGGCACCTGCAGCAAACCACAATGATGCCAAAATAATGACATATACTGTACATTCAACCATAATGATGTCATCATCCCAGTGTCTGATGCAAGTACATGTCATGGTATTTGCATAAGGATGTTGTCATGTATCTGTCATCACTTTTCCCCGCTTGCCCCACTGCAGACACCCCATGGTGCCTGCTAATCATTGTGAAGTCTTCATTGAACAGCTAGTTTTGTATACTGTACTGATTTTCTCCCCTCCTCCTTTGAACCTGAATGTATCTGAAGAAGCCCTATTTGTTGTTCCTAGCACCCTGTGCCAATGTCAGTTCATCTGAGCTTTAGCCTTCCTGATACCATCACTATAATTCCAGGCTACTTTTACATACTCTTCCTTAGTGATCTGTCTCTCTTTCCATCTCCCACATGTGCTGTTTATTCATTTACTTACAGATTTTTAATACTTACCTGTACAGCCATACCAGCTTGTTCTGAATTCTTCCTTTTTTCTGCATTGGACTGGTTTGTCACTGTGTTGTTGGTATTTTCTTTGTTAAGAATTCCCACTTCTCTTGAATTCCTTTTCCCATTCACTTGGAAAGCTTGTTTATCATTGCTCTAAGTTTATTTTTATTTATTTTCTATCCCGCCTTTATTATTTTTATAAATTACTCAAGGGGGTGAACGTACCTAATCCTCCTTCCTCCTCCTACTTTCCCCACAACAGCAACCCTGTGAGGTGAGTTGGGCTGAGAGAGAGTGACTGGCCCAAAGTCACCCAGCCGGCTTTTATGTCTAAGGCGGGACTAGAACTCACAGACTCCTGGTTTCCAGCCCATTGCCTTAACCACTGGACCAAACTGGCTCTGTTTATTCAGATCTTTATGCAGATCTTTCTAGGAATTCAGCTACTCAGCTACAATCAGCTTTAATTTCATTTAAATTCAAGAACTCCATAATTACACGATTGCTTTCTCCGAATATTCTTGTGACTTTCACGTCCTCATCTATTGGATATTTTAGCTCAAAGAAGGCTGGTTGTTTTGAATCTTTTTTCCCACCCTTGAAAGGGAAAATTGGCAACAAGACAGGAATTCAGGGAATCAGGGAATTCCTGTCAGGACCATGGTTGGCAGATTTTGATTCCAACCAGATGTTGTTAAAATTTTAATCCAGGCAATTAGTTGCCGGAAGAGGAGTTGAGCTAAATTGGGAAAGTGGGAAGACCCCACTCCTAGTCTATCCTCAACCATGAAAGCTCATCCTCATTCATGCTCTCTCAGCCCAATTTCTCCACAGGGTTGTTATTGCAGAGAAAAAAATATGGGGAAGGAGCACAATGTACATTGCCTTGAGCTCCTAGAGAGTCAGGATATGAGAGTCAGGATATAAATCCAACCAAAAC
The DNA here is from genome assembly GCF_035149785.1 of Candoia aspera. NCBI lineage: Eukaryota > Metazoa > Chordata > Lepidosauria > Squamata > Candoiidae > Candoia > Candoia aspera. The sequence goes on along the minus strand of NC_086153.1, from coordinate 73,283,244 downwards.
ATTAAAGCATTTTGAAATGATATATTAATGTTTGCTTATTTTTTGGTGCATTTGAGTCAATTTTTGACTCCTGGCAAGGTTTTGACTTTTGACTTTCTTGGCAAGGTTTTTTGGATGTGGTTTACTATTGCCTCCTCCTTAGGGCTGAGACTGACTGGCCCAAGTTCACCAGGTTGGCTTTGTGCCTAAGGCAGGACTAGAACTCACGGCCTCAGGGTTTCTAGCCTGACCACTACACCAAACTGGCTCTCTATATTAAAAATACACTACCATTAATATTTCATTTTGTTTCATTTTCCATTTATTCAATTTACAAACTCATGGGAATTCTCTGTGACTTCTGTATCCCACTGAATCTTTCCATTCCATCATTTTCAAATGCTGACTCTGTGAATCTTTTTGTAATGCCAATCCATCTCAGATTACTGTTGCAGAAAGGATCTTATAAGAAAGATCTTACGCTCTTAAGAACATTCAGACAGGATGATAGGGTGCATTCAAGGGCTATGCAGAGCAAATAGTCAAATGTGGAGCTATTACTAGCCCATAAATGTCTTTCTGCAACAAATTTGGAAATTAAGGATGAAATGTTTAGGTATAGTTGTATGTTTCTAAAATATCTTCATTTCTCTCACATATTTTAACCATTACTCATGACTGACATGCACTATGAAAATGAAGGCAAGTTTTGGTCAGAGATTTTTTTTAATGTGAATTATTTGATTTCTTGCTTGTCCATTTTTCTGCAATATACACAGTTATACATCTAGATAACTTCACAGCATGGACATAATGATCATAGTGAGAAGACAGCATTTTAGACAGTCATATTTATTCTCCCAGTTGTGAAGCACAAAACTAACATTTCACTTCTTTCCATTCCATTTGTATCTGTATTGTTGATGTGTTAAAGAGCAAACAAATAAACAGAACCCTGTAGTTCAACCACGGTCTTAAAAATGCACTCTCAGAATGATATTGCTGGGATGGCAGCAAAGCCAGAGGAGAAAAACTGTCACATTGCCTATAACAAGTGGCACACTCCCCAGTCAGCTCAGAATCGTTGCAACAGAGACAGCGTAGGGATTAGTATGGAGTACAGCAAATGTCATACCAGCCATGTTTTTTGTTAACTTAAGAATGGAAGATGGGAAAGGCCCTGCAGTGTGTAACAGGACAGAATGCTGTTAATGACTGGCCTTTTTTTACAGCATTTTGCTTCCTAAAGATCACCTGGCAATGCAGAAGGGTAGGCCCACACCTCTTTCCTCTCTTCCATTTAAGATGTTTTTCCACAATTGGAGCAGGCAGCCTTTCAATGGCTGGGAAGCACGCTTTTTCTTTTTTCAGTCTTTGAGAGCTGCAGTACCTGGTACTTCCGGAGAGGGAGGGACCTCTTTGTATTTTGGAAGTGGTTAAGGCAAAATAGATACCTTTATCATAGTGAAGACTAAGCATACTAACTTTAACTTACTTTTATTGCTTAAAAAGATGGAAAAGTAAAGCTGCCCAAAATCAATAATTTGTTTATCCGTGACTAGATTTCAGCAGGGTAGGCTCTGGAAGCAACCAAATAGAGGGCTTGTGGGTTGTTAAATGTCAGATTGCAGAACTGGGAAAGGGGATGGCTTGCCTCTGATGTTACTGGTGGACTTAGTGACTCTTCAGGGCTGAGCTGAATAGTCCACAGTACCAAAGAATCCTGAGCAGTACGTTATGGCACTGTATCAAGGTTCTCCCATCCATTCACACTGACGGTGCAACTGCAAATAAAAGGAGCATGAAAGGAGGATGTACAGAACGTAGTCATGTCAGAACCATTCTAACCTATACAAATGGAACACAACCATTGCCATACATTATTCAGGCAGCATAGCAGGATAGCCAGATTCCCCTCCTTTCCTTGTGCTTGTGTTTCCACAACAGTTAACCATGTACACCCCTGCTGCTCTCTTCTCTGGGTAAAAAGGTAGCTCCCATTTTCGGTGTGCAATTCTGCTAAATAAAAACCACATCTTGGAGTTTCTAATTTATGGAAGCAGGTGTGCAGTTTTCATTCATTTAAAACCTTCTGTAGAAGTTCCCGCTCCTCTCCTTTCTGTTTTCTATGATTGCAGTGAGACTATATGGGCTGCTGATACCCATATGGGTTGGCTCTTGGCCAGTAAGGCTGAGATGCCCCCAACCTCTTGCCTTCAGGCTGGGGGAGCATGGACGGTTAATGCCAGCAACTTAATCTGAAGCTGACATAGCCATGTGGCTCTATCAGGGCGAAACTCAAGATTTCGAATTTAAAAGCGACGGGATAATCCAAGAGGCAGGCAAATGAATGGGAGAAGCTCTCCTATTTCGCCCGAACGGGTCATTCCAGAATATACGGGATTTTTTTTTTTTTTTGTGCGTGCCCGTTTCCTTTTCGTTTTGTTAGCAAGCTCCCCGCTGGAACCAGTTCAGCAGCTTCTGGTGACGCGCGGCCCATTGCCGGTTACCTGAGCTGGCCACGTGAGCACCACATCATCGGCGCTTTTGATACTGAAAGTCACCGAAAGAAGGAAACAGGAAAAGAGCGAGGCACAGCCCGGGACGAGGCGACGGAGAGAGGCACCTTTGCATTTGGGGCGGGGGCGCACCGAGGCTGAGGACGCGCGGCGCAGCAGCAGCGAGAGCCTTCGGAGCCCCCTCCCTGGCCTTCCCTCGCCCTGCTTCACCGCTCTCCGAGGCCCCGGTTCCCGCGCTGAGCAGCCCGGGTCACTCAGGGACACGAGTCTTCCGCGAGCTCAGGGCACGGCGGCAGCGGTGGCGGGCTGGCGCTCGGAAGGACTGCGCGGCGCTGGCGGGGGAAGATGCTGCCGTCGCTAGCGGGCAGCTCGTGCGTGCGGCTGGTGGAAAGGCATCGCTCCGCCTGGTGCTTCGGCTTGCTGGTGCTGGGCTACCTGCTGTACCTGGTCTTCGGCGCTGTGGTCTTCTCGTCGGTCGAGCTGCCCTACGAAGACCTGCTGCGCCAAGAGCTGCGCAAACTGAAGCAGCGCTTCGTGGAGGAGCACCAGTGCCTCTCAGAGCAGCAGCTCGAGAGCTTCTTGGCGCGCGTCCTGCAGGCCAGCAACTACGGCGTCTCGGTGCTGAGCAACGCTTCGGGCAGCTGGAACTGGGACTTCACCTCGGCGCTTTTCTTCGCCAGCACGGTGCTCTCTACCACAGGTAAGCAGGAGGCGGCGGCGGCGCGGGCCTTAGCCTGGGCCTGGCCTTTGCTTTGGGAGCCTGCTTTTCCCTTCCTGGGCAGGCTCGGGCCTGCCAAGCCGCGCGGAAGGGTCGAGTCCGCAACGGTGGGAGAAAGTGGCGGCAGCTGCGGAGAGGGCTCCCCGCCCCGCCAATGGAGAAAGAGGCCGCCCCGCTGGGAAAAGAAGAAGGCTGAGACCGAGATTGCCCCCCGGCTGCTTGCTTTCCAAAGAAAGTGGCTGCGTTCACACAACACGCTTAACACGGTTACTGAAATAATACACGTCTGGATTCGTTCAACACATTGAACCATAAAATGGCTAAATAGGCTGTGTTAACACAATGCGCCACAAACAACCCATAACCAAGGTTAGAGGGGCATGAATGCAACTGCTAAGTTTACTTGACCTGGTTGATCGAGCTCTGTGGGCACAGCAGTGTCTTTCCCTCTGGTCCCTTTATCCCCTTCAGGCAATCCCACTTTTGCCCCCAGTCCTCTGCTGCTGCTTGGTCTCTGCATGCAGGACTCCAGTAGCACTTTCATAACAGAGAGGATTCAGTTTTCAGTACCTGGGAGGCAAGTACTCATATCTATTGTGAAGTGGTAATACAACTGCAAAGTTTCCTTTCTTTCTCCCATCATCCCGTCATCCTGAGCTCCCGTCTCCTTCCCCCAGTTAATAGGTCCAGTTCTTCTTCCTTTAGTAATAAACACAGGGACAGGTTCTCTCTTGCAATATAAGTAAGAAGCCAAGACAAGGAAGAAGGAACCCTTTTTGGGTTCATACATGACATTTAAGTTGGATAACACTGTGTAAGTATTATACCTGTCAGGGCTGTTCATCTAGTTTTAAAAATGGTAAATGTATACAAATGCACGGTTTGAGAACATGCCTTTTGGCATGTCATTGTAATGGCATTCCGTTACAGTGGGTTTTTGCTTACCTCTGCTTGTAGGATCATAAAGTCTTAAATATTCCCAGCAAGAACCTGTTTCTAAATGTCTAAACTTTTAGACTTAAGTCACATGTGGTGCTAAATCAGTATATGAGCTGCTTAGCTTTGGCTAGTTTGTTGTTTGAATCCAAATACTTACATATTTATTATTAGTTTTATATTTATTAGATTTATATCCCACTTTTCATACAGGAGTTCACGCTGGCATATACAGCCTTACTCTGATGTTTCCCCACATCAACATCCTTGTGAAGTAGGTTAGGCTGAGAGAAAGTGATTGGCTCAAAGTCACTCCATGGACTGCTGTGGCTGACAGGGGTGTCCTGGGTGTCCCTGCTCCTGCTGATAAGTGTATTATGGGTCAACCAAGTTGATGACTTCTGGCCATAATAGTTTTTATCAAACGAGACCACTCTGGCTTGTTTAACAGTCTGAGCTTAAAACAAGTCATAGCTTAATGTGTGATGTCTTTGTTGAATTCATGAAAATCCTCTTGTACTGTCAGCATTCTAAATGATTAATACAAAGATCTGTACATTTCCTGCAATAGTTATTTTTAAAAAATGAAATCCAGATTAGTGGGAATGTTATTTTGTTGTTGTTGTTTTGATAATGAATCGTGCCTGCTTTTTGACTAACCTTAATAGCATGTCTGGTGAACATGATCTTATGGAATGCAGCCATCCATCATCACCATCACCATCTTCATCGACCAGTTCAGCACCCATCAAATTTGTCATTCATAATGGTTTGCCTAGAGAAATGTGGCAAACATTACATGTAACAACAGAGAAACTCCTGGGGTATCTTTAGTTAAAATGCCTTTTTAGCCAGTAAAACTTGAAAATTAAGGAGTTTTTCAAGTCTTCTCAAATGCAGGAAGCACATCCCACTGCTAAAGAGAAGGTCAAAAAGATGCAAGTTTGTTACTGTGTTTCTTTTCCAATAAGGTGACCTGGTGAGGACAAGACAGTATTATATTTCCTGATACGATGGAAAAAACGATTGCTCATCACGTATGACTGAGGAGGGGAAAGCACACCCATAACTAATTCATCATTTAGCTTGTGTCTCTGCAACTGATTTATTGTGTACACAAATATGTGCCATCCTAAACCATCCAGTTAAGTTTGAATCCTTTAATGCTTCATCTACATTTTTTCCTGAGTTCTAAATAAAGATCCTTTTTATGGATAGGATATATATATATATCAATATATCCTTAAAAATAGTTTAGAGGTCTTGCTGATTCAACAGTTACGACTGCATAAAGGTGGTGTGAGATACTGTCATCATGATACTCAGTATCATGTCCCATATTCTGATCAGTCTGGATGATACTGAAAAACTTGTATTAAGTATTATACATAAAGCCCAAAGTGTTTTCAAAGCTAATGTTTGATTCTGAAAATTGCTATGGTATTATGTGTCCTTTTGGAAGGTGATATTTTTGATGGACAGATTTTATGTTTTTATTAGGATTGTGCGTGCTCCAAAAAAGATACAGAATTCAGAAGAAGTCTTTCAGAGTTTGCATAAGCAGCTACAACTATTAAAGCAGCCACATCTTTTTCTTCAAGCTTGAAAATAGATAAGCTACTTTAATGCATAGCAGAGAGAGACTATGCTCATGAGAGATCCAAAGTGCTTTTTTGAAGCATGCACAATCTTAATTTAGGCCTACTATATTTGGTTGGAAAAATCCAGATGACCACAAAATGACAGGAAAGAATTAAGATTGTCTGCCTACTAGAGATTGTCCAGAATTTTTCCATCCCCCATATATTAGGCCTACTATTTAAAGCTTATCACTTTCAGTTTTAGTCATTTCTTTCCAAATGAATATCCCATTATAATTTAAGGTATCCCAGGATTAGTTAGTTTGTTGCAGTGTTTTTTAAAGCAGTACGAGTAATCCTCACTTAGGGATGGTAATTGGGACCAGGAACTCCGTCGCTATGTGATGCGGTTGTAAAGAATGACGTCATGTAACCGTGCTGACAGCAGTTCTGGCAGTCCCAGTTGCTGTTGTTAGGTAATCTCATGCAGTCGCAGCATCCCACAGTCACATGATCACCATTTGCAACCTCCTGCCAGCTTCCCCATTGACTTTGCTTCTCGGAAGCCGGCAGTGAAGGTTGCAAATGGTGATCGTGTGGCCGCAGGATGCTGAGATGTCATAATTGTGAACTGGTCGCCAACCGCCTGAATCACGATTGTGGAGATTCTGTGATGGCCACAACTACGAAGACTGGTCATAAGTCCCCCTTGTTCAGCGCTGTTGGAACTTTGAACGAGTGGTCATTAAATGAGGACTACCTGTATAATGTTTTTAATGTGGGAATGCTACTAAGGGAGAAAATGTTCTCAGTTTTACTAATAGAGTTCACATTGCTTTTGTTCTTAATTATCAAGTAGAAGTGGGACTTAGAATAAAATATTGCAGTGTTCTTCCTTTCCCAGAGAGGAGTTGCTCCTGCTCAGGTTTCCAACTAACATAGGACAAAAGTCTGGTAGGTCTGTTCTAGACTCAAAGAGTTTCAAGAAGAAGAAGAAGAAGAAGAAAAGCTATGTAATGAATGAAAACTCCTAGCCAACCTTGTTTGATTTCCAAATGCTAAGCAGGGTTGGACTGGTTAGTATTGGTGTAGGAAATGACTAGGAGATTCTAGAGTTGTAGGCTAGTCTGGGAAGTTGAAAAGATATATTGGAAGAAAACAGTGGCAAAATACTTAACATATTGTTGCCAAGAAGAATATAGGGACATACTAATAGAGTCACGAGGAATCAAACTTGACTGCAGGGAGACTTTACCTTTTAAAGATAACCGTATCTCTGTATTGTGCCAGGAAATAAATTCATTTCTCCAACACTAATCCCAGTAGATTTAGTATAAATAGCTAATTTGTAGCAGATCATTTCCTTCTTCCCCTTTCCTCACTATTCCCTCAACAGACATCTTTGGTAATTTCTGGAAGTTCACATATTCTTCCCAGACTATTTTGGTTTTTTAGAAGTATTTTCTTTTAACTTAAAACTCTACCTCTGTCTCTCATCACACCTAAGATACCATCTTAGGACAACCATGATTCAATTTTAGAAGGCTGAATTTTTCCAAGAAATTTGAATTTTTATTTCAGGTTAATAGGCATTGGTGCAATGGCTAAGGCACCAGGCTAGAAACTGGGAGACCATAGTCCTAGTCCTGCCTTGGGCACAAAGCCAACTGGGTGACCTTGGACCAGTCACTCTCAGCCCAGGAAGCAGGCAATGGCAAACCACTTCTGAAATCTTGCCAAGAAAACCACAAGGACATGTCCAGGCAGTCGCCAGGAGTCAACACTAACTTGAAGACACCAAAAAAAAAAAAAAAGCATTGAATGACAAGGATTTGCCATTACTATAGATTATGATGACAATATTAATGACAGAATAATTTGAACTCAAAATACTGTTCAATAAACAAACTCAAAATTGTGAACCAAGAACATAGACTTCTTGGTAGTCCAAATGATTTAAGCGAATCATAGAATATTTCCACACCAGTTTTTGATAGTTTCACATTATTGTGACGATATAAAGTCCATCAATATCAGATTTATGACTGGATAAAACTATAAATTATTTGTGTAGAAAGCCTCTGGAGCTTATGTGATATCAGTGAACTTTTCTCATGCAATAGAAGCTTCCCTTCCCATCCTGACCTAGCCTCCAAATCTACCCTTCAGGGTCCCTCAACATTCAGAAGCAGATTTGGGAGACACATCACAGGGAATTCCACAGGGAATGTTAGTGGGTAGTGGTACCCTTTTGATGGAAGAATCCTGAACAATAAAACCCTGTCCTTTGCCATTGGCAAGACAACCCTTGTGCCGTGGCAACAGCCCTCTGCTGAAGCAGATTTTCAGTAGGAGTTTTTTGTGGTAGGGCATTTTAATGCCTATTAAAAATGGAGCATGGAGCAGAATGGATTTCAGCTTTAAGGACAAGAAGCACCTAGCTATGATGATTTCCAGGTGGGATTAACATATGTAATGTATACAACAGGGTTATATTCTAGCAGACTAAGAAAAAAGGAATTCAAGGGTTTTCTTGAAGCAAACAAGGGAAGGATGGTAGTTTTGTTCCATTTTGCCTACGTAAGATGCTGTTTTACACATAGTTTTCTGACTATCATTGATTGGTAGTTTCACAGCTTTATGTGCTTTTTAAAAAAATAAAAGTTTTAGGTTGTATATTTAATATAAATTTCCAAAGTTAAAATAGTAAAAAGAAAAGATTGAAATTAAAATAGTAGAATTACAATATATGGAACAACTTCATCAGATTTTTCAAAAGAGATATATCCTTTGTACAAAACAGGAATGTTGGCAACACTGCTTTAAAGGAAGGGGTGGAGGGAAGCTAGAAATGATTGTAATCAAAGCATTAATTAAATGTTAAGCAGAAAGGGAGTAATTGAGACATTTTAACAAGATTTATTTTCATGAACACATGAGAGATGCTTTAAAAAACCAATACAAAAATATCTCAATTGAGAATAATTGACTTTCAAATTGCACTTAGCATGCCTTTTGATGTTCTAAAATCTTCTTAAAAAGCAATTCACATTCTCCATTGCATTCCTACTGATAATAAGAATTATATTTTATAAATGTGGGAATTCAAATTTCTTAGAAACAGTTCTTCAAATCCTTTTATTAGAATATGATGAATAACATTACTTGTTTTTTTAAAATGCAGTGACTTAGATAGTTGTGCTGACCATAGTTATAAGTAAGCTCTAAGAGCCACATTTTGCTTGACAGCTCTTCTTAGTTTAAAACAATGAATGTTTAGTAATGGGCTAGATGGAGACTAAATCAGCTGAAGTAAAGGAGATGCTATAGATAGGTAACTCCCAAGGAAGTTTCCTTGATGATATTGAGAATCCATTACCAGCTCTGGATGATTTGCTAACTGTGACCTTTCCTGTACCAGAAAAGCTGAGCTGTGATGATTTCCAGGTGGGATTAGCATATATACTATGGCATATTACAGTATGTCCATAAAGGTGGTCCAAAAGTATCACATAGTGCTGAATTCCACAGCTGGACTTTTAGCTGGCATTCTGCATCAAACTACATTAGATCACTTTCTGAAATTGGAATGCACAAATTGGTAATCCTTCAGGTGGTGAGGGTGACACAGTCTATTTCACAAGGCATTGAGGCAGGGACATTTCTCTTCGGCCATTAGCCTCACTTTGAAGAAAGTGGATTCCACATGGTAGAGAAGCCACTTCTGACCAAACAATAACAACTAGACCATTCTGCTGCTTACAAGGGGGAGGGAAGGCTTTGTATCCCAGTTTTGTTTCAAGCGGTTGCTTTGCTCAAAGCTTCATCAACATAAAGAGCATCATCAAAGCTGCGCACATCTCTGTTCTCTCAGCCCAATTCAGGGAGCTGATACTGAGTTTAAATCACTTAGCAGTTTGAGAGTCAAATATAACAAGGAGCACCTCTTCTCATGCTAGTATAGCCATGAATTAGATTAAATGTCAGAGGACATTTGATAAGAGACATAAAGGAGGGAGCCTTTTCAGCTCCAGAATGCTTGAGAGAACTTTGATCAACTTTGCATTATTTTATTACCAGATTAAAGCATTTTATACTGAGGTATTTTAGTGTTTACAGCTGAATATTGTTTCTATGGATTTTAGCTAGTTGGTTTGTTTTAGTTTACTCACTGCATGGGCTGATATTCTGTAATATCCAAATGTACTTTGGAAATGTGTTTCATTATTTATTTATTACACTTATATCCCTCTACTCTGGCAATTTTACTCCTAAATAATATAAACAATTTAGAAACCTTTAAAGTAAAGACAGGACATATTTCATTGTAGTTGATGAAATTCACTGAATCTTCTTTTGTTTGCCTGAGCATTTTACAACTTCATGAAATATTCAGTGCAAATATGTTTAGAAAGGCTATTCATATAACAGAGACACAGTTAATTATTTCATAGGCTACTTACATTCATTTCTGAAAGAGGCTAATTGTAGTTACTGTTGTATTTAAGGTTTCATTTGAAATGAAAAGATAATTTGACTGACTTAGTGCTTTAGCGTACTGACTTCATAGAACTCCAAATTAGAAAGGGCTCTTGAGATGATTGAGTCCAACCTCCTGTTCAGTTCAGGAGTCCCTGGACATGGCTACCTAGCCTCTACTTGAATGTTTCCACTGAGGGAAACACATCACATCTCTTGGTAATTCCTTCTATTGTCAAATAGATCTGATCATTAGAATTTTTTTCCTAATGTTCTATAAGAATTCATCTTCCTGTAATTGAAATCCCTTATTCGGTGTCTGGTGCTCTAGAATTATAGACTGTAGGCTTTAACTTCTGTGTGACATTGTTTCAGGTATTTGAAGAATGCTATCATAACCCCATCAATATTTTTTTCTCAACACTGAACATTTTCAGTTCCTCCAGTCTCTTTTCATAGGACTTAGCTCATAGTCCCCTGATTATCCTCACTGCCCTTTTCTGAAATCGTTCCAGTTTGTCTCCAGGTGGTGTGGTGCCCAGATTTTATATCATCTTGTGAAATGTAATGACGGTGTGAGACAAACATCACAGAAATGCAGTTGTTGTGAACCCCAACCTAAGGACTTAACTGTGTTAACTTGTAGTACATTTTAAAGTTTGGGCATCTCTAGTTGAGGAGACATGTAAGCCAAGCTGATAAAGATCTTCTGGAACAATACAACATATTTATGTTACTGCAATTTTTTGGTGTCCTCTCATGAAAATACTAACTAGGTCTGAGCCTAATCTTTTTTGAGACTGACCATAGTTGCTAGCACTGCCATCTGTTGTAGGATCAAGTCAAATATGCAAACTTTGATTCAGGTTTACAATACCATGTGTGAAGATTACATGTCAGTTAACTGCCTCCTACTGGTTTAAGTCAGTAGCTTGGAAAGTCCTAGCAGTAGTAAACATAGATGAACTTAAAGCACTATTTATCATTCTGTGATATATAAAGAAGCTGCACAAATTTAGTAATTAAGCTTACTGAGTTCTTTCTTCCACTTGCATTCAATTTCTCACTGTATGACAGTTACACACCTGCAGTCTACCTCAAGTTTTTTATATGACAGGTAGTTCAAAGAGTATCTTTCCTGTTTGTATTACCTCTATCAGGAGTTCTGAGTCATATGAATTCCTAAATATGACTACAATATTTCCTGCTGTATAAAAATGTTACCCAACTTATTACTCAGTGATATAACTTGAGGCATAAGACATGCTGTTTTCTCAAACTCTTCATGGTAAGGGAGACATAAGGTGAAAATAACATGATGATGACATTGTCTTGGAACTCATGCAGCACAACCCTGTGAATGTTTCCTCAGAAGTAAGTCAGTGGCCTGACTCCCAACTAAGAATATTGCAGCCTTAATACACCTAGCCAGAGTCTCAGAAATTAAACAGGCTATTGTTGCAGGAGAATTAGCCAGACTCAAGTAAATGTTCCTCTGTAAAAAAAAAAAGAAATTCAGAAGAAGACCTGAATCCAAACATTGTGGATAAGAGTTGTTGACTATTAACCAATAAGAAAGCCATTTTAAAATCTATTTATTCTTTAAGTGTAGTCTTAAAGTTGAAAGGCAATATTGCAATACAGTATATGCTAATATTGTAATATAAGTTAAAAATGCAGAATGAGATAACATCACTGCCCAGAAGAAAATTATGTTGACTGCTGGCTGTATTAAGGAAACTATGCTATTAGCCTCTTAATAAGACAGGTAGTTTACCTAACAGGGACTGTATTTAAAATTCAGAGAGAAGGATCAGTAATGTCAATTTCAAGCACTGATTCATTCACAAACATACTGGCCAGAGGGCAGACATTGAGTGTTCTGTAATACCGATGGCTGTGCACTGCTTTGGATCTGTAGGGAAAAAATTACTTTGGTTCATGCACAAGCATACACATAGCTATCTGCTACTTCTTCAATTACATATTTTCCCAGAATCGAACTGCAGCTGCAGCGGACAGCCTCATGATCCTGGGAAAAAATGTGTCTGATTTAAGGAGTTACAAATAGATGCTACATGAGCAACCTTTTGTTGTTTAGGAGTCAGGGTGGGGGGTGTTATTGTTTACTTTTGTTGTATACTGCCCAGAGCCACATTGTTTGAGTTGGGCAGCCTTACAAATAAATAAGAAGATGGATTGATCTTGTGGACTGCATTAATATTATACATTATTACCAGATAACTTTAGTGTGAAAATGTAAAAACCAAACATACGTTTGGGAAAAAAATGGACAACCTGAATATGAATTCATGAATACAATCCAGGGGAAAAATATTCTTTTAGGTGACATGGATGGATGGATAGGAATGAGAAGAAAAAGTACAGAAAAAGTGATTGGGCCATTTGGAGACCCAAGTATGAATGAGAATGGCGTTTGTTTGGTGAGTATCTCTGTGTCTCTCTGTGTGTGTATTTTTCATATGTATGTATGTATGTATATTGAATTAATGGTTTAAGCAAGACTGTTAATAGAATCAATGGCAAAATATTGATTATAAATAAATAAAAAACGTAATTGATTTGATTGCTTATAACAAATGAGATATCAAAATAAGAGTCCTGTATGAAAGTATATTAGAAGATTAAGATCCCATAAGAATGAGTGGAAAGTGGGTATAAAGAGAACATGGAAACTGCTTGGAATAGAGTGAAAAGAATTATGATGTAAAGTGTGGGGAATGGGAAGTAAGAAAAATAATGCTTGCTTGTATGATGAAATGGAAGAGGCTGTAGATGAGGAACATGCATTTAACAGAACAATTGCTACAGAAAAATGAGGATGAAGGGAAACATTATATAATGTATAGAAACAAAAGAAATAGTTGCAAAGAATAGGGTAGTCAAATCAATCAAGGAACAAAAGATTAAAAGAGGCAGAAAAAATGTAGAGCAACTTTGATGGAATTAAAAAAATTGAGTGGATGACTAGGGCTAAACAAGAAATTAATTAAATGGAATTAAAATACACATGTTGAAATTATTTGGGATGAAACTTGAAAAGGGAATATTTTAGACGAATATGAAAATGGTAGTAATGTGCTGAAGAATGGATTTGAAATGAATACTGTAAATGTTAGTGTCTAGGAAAAAACTGATGAGAAGGAAGTTATGCATGCTGTGATGCTGAAGAATTGTAAGGTTGCAGGTGTAGATTCTTGATATATTCAGAAACATCAAAGTAGTTTGCTTATTGAATGGCTGTGGCACTCTTTTAACATAGGTGAAGACTGCATCTATGCCTGACAATTGAAAGAATGTGGTTATTGTTCCCTTAGACAAAGGAAGGTTAGTAAAAATGAATGCAAAACTACTGGGATATGGTTTATTAAGTGTACCTGGGGAGAGGTTTGCCAAAATTCTGAATAAAAGGGTAGAAGAGGTTGTAACTGTAACATTTTGGGAAGTACAGTGTGACTTTATGCTGGGCAGAAATTAACCAGATTTTTGTTCTTCAGCAAGTCATTGAGAAATGTATGAACCTAAGAAAATTTAACCTGTGTTTAGAGAAAGCACTTGATAAAATGAGTAGGCGTAAACTATTTCTTTGCAAAAGTTGAAGATTGGTTGCTGAATGTGACAAATGTGGTATATGATGGAAGTAAAGCATATGTGAAAATAAATGGAATGCTTAGCAAAATAGTTCAACATTCAAAAAAGAATAAAACAAGGATGTGTAATGTTCCTTTGGTTATTTAATGCATTTATAATAAATGTGTAAGAAATGCTTATGGTGACATTAGGTGATGCTTGGGATGTGAATACACATGCACTTTTATATGTAAAAGATGCTGTCTTGCTGGCTGAGAAACTGAATGGTCTGCAGTAAGTTTTATATAAATAGTATGATAGAGTTGGGTGGATCTAAAATTAATGTATCAAAGACCAAGGTAGCTATTTTGATAGGAAAATAGAATGAACAATTCCAAGTTATACATAAATAGCAAAAAAGATGCAAGGAGCTGAATACTGTGAATATTGAATACTGTGATAGAATGTTTACTAAAGATGGAAAAAAGATGTAGAAGTCTAACAATGTGCTGCAAAAGGTGACAGAAACAGACTAGTATTTTTTTTGTTGTGAGGAATGAATGTTTGTTGAAAGAAGGCAAAATGGATGTAAGAGCATGCTTCTGCCCATTTTATTACATAGAAGTGAGAGCATGGTATCTACAGGAGGGAGGCAAGAAGTGAAAAAAGTATGTCATGATATTGCAATACAAAGTCTGTCTTTAATGTACTTACAAAGTTTGTATCAAGTTTTTGTAATGCACATTTGATGATTTCAGCCATTGTGGATGGCAATGAGTTTGAGTTGGGTATACTAGGAGAACTTCAGCAAAGGATCGTTACCTTGTCGTGGTGCTGGAGCTTGAGCACCTCAATGATGCCATGAGCTAAACCGTGAGGGGCCACCCAAGATGGGAAGGTCATGACAGAGAGGTCAGACTAAATGTGATCCCTGGGGAAGGTAATGGCAGCCCACCCCAGGATTCTTGCCGTGAAAACTCAGTGGATCAGTACAGCCAGAGATATGTTGGTATACCATCAGAAGATGAGACTCCCAGGTCGGAAGATGGTCAAAATGCTACTGGAGAGGAACAGAGGATGAGTTCAACTAGCCCCAGATGTGATGATGCAGCTAGCTCAAAGCCGAAAGGACGGCTAGCGGCCGACGGTGCTGGTGGTGAACGGCGAATCCGATGTTCTAAGGATCAACACACCATTGGAACCTGGAATGTAAGATCTATGAGGCAGGGCAAACTGGATGTGGTTATTGGTGAGATGTCAAGATTAAAGATAGACATTTTGGGCATCAGTGAACTGAAATGGACTGGAATGGGCCACTTCACATCAAATGACCACCAGATCTACTACTGTGGACAAGAGGACCACAGAAGAAATGGAGTAGCCTTCATAATTAATCGTAAAGTGGCTAAAGCAGTGCTTGGATACAATCCAAAAAACGATAGAATGATCTCAATTTGAATTCAGGGCAAGCCATCTAACATCACAGTGATTCAAATGTATGCCCCAACCACAGATGCTAAAGAAGCTGAAGTAGAGCAGTTCTATGAGGATCTGCAGCACCTACTGGACAACATGCCTAAAAGAGATGTTATTTTCATCACAGGAGACTGGAATGCTAAGGTGGGCAGTCAAATGACACCTGGAATTACAGGTAAGCATGGCCTGGGAAAACAAAATGAAGCAGGACATAGGCTGATAGAATTTTGCCAAGACAACTCACTCTGCATAACAAACACTCTCTTCCAACAACCTAAGAGACGGCTTTATACATGGACTTTACCAGATGGACAACACCAAAATCAGATTGACTACATCCTTTGCAGCCAGAGGTGGCGGACATCTATACAGTCGGTAAAAACAAGACCTGGAGCTGACTGTAGTTCAGATCACGAACTTCTTATTGCACAACTTAGGATCAGACTAAAGAGATTAGGGAAGAACCACAGATCAGCTAGATATGAGCTCACTAATATTCCTAAGGAATATGCAGTGGAGGTGAAGAATAGATTTAAGGGACTGGACTTAGTAGATAGGGTCCCGGAAGAGCTCTGGACAGAAGTTTGCAACATTGTTCAGGAGGCAGCAACAAAATACATCCCGAAGAAAGAGCAAACCAAGAAGGCAAAATGGCTGTCTGCTGAGACACTAGAAGTAGCCCAAGAAAGAAGGAAAGCAAAAGGCAACAGTGATAGGGGGAGATATGCCCAATTAAATGCAAAATTCCAGAGGTTAGCCAGAAGAGATAAGGAATTCATTTTAAACAAGCAAGGCGTGGAAGTGGAAGAAGACAATAGAATAGGAAGGACAAGAGACCTTTTCCAGAAAATTAGAAATATCGGAGGTAAATTCCAAGCAAAAATGGGTATGATCAAAAACAAAGATGGCAAGGACCTAACAGAAGAAGAAGAGATCAAGAAAAGGTGGCAAGAATATATGGAACACCTGTATAAGAAGGATAACAATATCGGGGATAGCTTTGATGTTGTGGTCAGTGAGCTAGAGCCAGACATCCTGAAGAGTGAGGTTGAGTGGGCCTTAAGAAGCATTGCTAACAACAAGGCAGCAGGAGACGACGGTATCCCAGCTGAACTGTTCAAAATCTTGCAAGATGATGCTGTCAAGGTAATGAATGCTATATGCCAGCAAATTTGGAAAACACAAGAATGGCCATCAGATTGGAAAAAATCAACTTATATCCCCATATCAAAAAAGGGGAACACTAAAGAATGTTCAAACTATCGAACAGTGGCACTCATTTCACATGCCAGTAAGGTAATGCTCAAGATCCTGCAAGGTAGACTTCAGCAATTCACGGAGCGAGAATTGCCAGATGTACAAGCTGGGTTTAGAAAAGGCAGAGGAACTGGGGAATCAAATTGCCAATATCCGCTGGATAATGGAAAAAGCCAGGGAGTTTCAGAAAAACATCTATTTCTGTTTTATTGACTATTCTAAAGCCTTTGACTGTGTGGACCATAACAAACTGTGGCAAGTTCTTAGCAGTATGGGGATACCAAGTCATCTTGTATGCCTCCTGAGGAATCTGTATAACGACCAAGTAGCAACGGTAAGAACAGACCATGGAACAACGGACTGGTTTAAGATTGGGAAAGGGGTACGGCAGGGCTGTATACTCTCAGCCTACCTATTCAACTTGTACGCAGAACACATCATGCGACGTGCTGAGCTTGAGGAATCCAAGGCTGGAGTTAAAATCACTGGAAGAAACATTCAGAATCTCAGATATGCAGATGATACCACATTGATGGCTGAAAGCAAAGAGCAACTGAGGAGCCTTTTGATGAAGGTGAAAGAAGAAAGTGCAAAAGCTGGCTTGCAGCTAAACCTCAAAAAAACCAAGATTATGGCAACCAGCTTGATTGATAACTGGCAAATAGAGGGAGAAAATGTAGAGGGAGTGAAAGACTTTGTATTTCTAGGTGTGAAGATTACTGCAGGCGCTGACTGCAGTCAGGAAGTCAGAAGATGCTTAATCCTTGGGAGAAGAGCAATGACAAATCTCGATAGAATAGTTAAGAGCAGAGACATCACACTGACAACAAAGGTCCGCATAGTTAAAGCAATGGTGTTCCCCATAGTAACATATGGCTGTGAGAGCTGGACCATAAGGAAGGCTGAGCGAAGGAAGATCGATGCTTTTGAACTGTGGTGTTGGAGGAAAATTCTGAGAGTGCCTTGGACTGCAGGAAGATCAAACCAGTCCATCCTCCAGGAAATAAAGCCAGACTGCTCACTTGAGGGAATAATATTAAAGGCAAAACTGAAATACTTTGGCCACATAATGAGAAGACGCTAGGGAGAGTGGAAGGCAAAAGGAAGAGGGGCCGACCAAGGGAATAATGGATGGAAGATATTCTAGAGGTGACGGAATTCGTCCCTGGGGGAGCTGGGGGTGTTGACGACCAACAGGAAGCTCTGGTGTGGGCTGGTCCACGAAGTCACGAAGAGTCGGAAGCGACTGAATGAATAACAACAAAACAAACACCAGCAATCTTGACAATATACAGTGTTTCCTTGTAGTCTCCTCCAATAAGCGCTTACTAACATACTAGGAGAAACATAGAGATTATTTCAATTTGTTGGGAACCGCGTGTGGTAAAACAGAAAGAGATATAATTAAGAATGAATGGCTGCCAAATGAACATGGGTTCAATGCAAAAGGGAGTGACCAGTACAAAAGAAGTACATTGAGGTGGTTTGGTCATGTAGAAAGAATGAATTGAGGATCATGTTGCAAAAGAAATATATGAAGGAAGGATGAATGAGTTGAGAAGAAGGGAAAGACTGAAAAAATTGTAGTTGGATGGAGCTGGTGAGATCCTCAAAAAGAGAGAGAGGTGTGAAGGTTAAAGAATAAAATATAATATGTGAAACAATAGTTTGCAACTTTAGAAAAGCATGGAGAAGTGTCATGTTAGTATAAACTAGTTCTAGCTATGTTTACTTTCCTTATCTCAAATCTTTATTTTGGCTTACTATTTCTAATTCACCTCCTGCACTTTGCAATTTGTTTTTATCATGTGTTTCTGTCTGTCTGTGTGTGTATGTGTAAATAGGTGTAAATCTGTTGGGATTAATATATATACATTGGCTTTTAAAACAAAACAAAACCCAATGAAACAATTCAGTGAGGGCTGAAAATGTTGGCCTTTCCTCTCCAATGATGTCAGCATATATCCCAAGAGGTTAAAAAACATTTTTAAACCTGCCAGCCACAAAAAAAGTGCCTGGGTCTTCCATGTTCTAAAGTTTACAGAACACAATGAGTGGGTTTATTCAGTACACTGAGCCAAACCAAACAAATCATATTATGGCTTAGATTGTTAGCTAAATCCAATAATTAAGGAATTATCTCCATCTTTCCCTTATTATTTTGATAGTAAGTAAGAAAAGAGATAGAAGAAATGTTGGGAAAGTATGGGAGACAGTATTTGCTTGGATTCCTCATACAATTAAGTGAATGAAATAGAGTAATTGCAGAATAAAAGATTCACAGTCTATGGCAATGCACGGAGATAAAATCCTTGAGAATTTTGTTGCACTAGTAATGAAATGAGTTCTTGGAGAGAGATTAAAAGGGGAAACTGGATAAGGATAATGGACAAAAAACTACATTGAGATAAAAACAAATGTCCATTTACCAAGGCCCCCTTTATCTATCAATATTGCTGAAAGGATCAAATATCTGTATGTTGAAATATATTGAAAAACATAAAAAATTCAATGGCGTGTATTTACTTTTTCACATGATGTACTTCTGGCCTTCACTTCTGCCTGTTAGACGTAGTGTGATTTATACGTCACGCCAAGCCCTCCTATGGCTAAATACAAAGGCTCTGAGTCTGTAAGTTGCAGCTCCAGGGGGTTGGTGAGCAAGTTTGAGGGGGTTCACACTCACTCCCATGCGGCCTGGATGCACGTACCCTTTCGTGAGCTGCTGTTGCTGGACCAGACTGCTCAGAAGAACCCAGGCACCAAGACTATCCTTTGGCAGCCTCTGCATTCACAGCAGCAGCTCCTGCAAGAGTCCCCTCCGATTCCTGAGCAAATTGAGGCTCTCTTGTCTAGTTTCAGCTCCCTTCTCTTTTGCATTAAGGCGCTGCGGCTTTGGCATTGTTTCTTTTCCATGACAATAAATCAAAGTACTCCTGGTTAGAGGAGAAAATATGTAACCTATTTTTCTGTTCTATTCTCCTCTTATTCTTCTACACATTTGATTCACTTTATTTCCCTCAGGATTCCTGCTGCTCATTTTACAGGAAGAAATAACTTTCCCAGGCTACAGAACATTTTCCTGACTTGTTAGATACTTGATTTATTAAATACATCAGTGGATGCCAATGTATTACTGTCAAGCTGTAGCCCAAATCCTACTACTCATTTGCTGCTGACAAATACCATATAACACTGTTAGACTCCTGGGCTGGATTAATTGCTCCTGACATTTGTTCCTCCTAGGCTGAGTCACAGTTCTGCACAGGTGCAGCAGGCAGCAGGCATCTCTTGTGCGGGTACTGCTGGCTACTAGCCAACCTGAGAGCAAGCTGGATGCCTGCCACCATCCAGTGATATGCAAACTCAGGCAGAACTTTTAAAAGAAAATGTCCTTTTTACCAGTATCTGAAGGTGGCAACTGTAAATGTAGACACAGGCTTGTGCCAAGAATCCAATAAACAAGCAACAAATCCAAGAGAAAAGACAAGAAACACAGGGAGGTGGGATCCAGAATTCCAGAGATAATGCAACATAGCAAGGTGAATGCAACAGAGATGAGGTTTGAAAAATTGTTCTCCACTTTGTCTCCCACAGAGGGAAGCCACTAATTAAGCCAAGCTGGGCCTCTACCCAAATGTCCAGCTGAAGCTCTGTTAGAGTCTACTCTCCTGCTGACCTGATTTTTGGCCAGTGTGGCTGACCTGCAGAGTTCAGCCTTCTGTTGTTGGATCTTTAAAGCAGGCCTCTGCTTAGGACTGGAAGGCTGAAGTTCAGAGTCTGAGAGGCCATCAGAGGGTGTAGGCAGGGAGTGCTGGATTTGCCTCAGCCAGCATCATTGGTTTCACCCACTCCAGCATTATTATCCCTAGATGTCCCTGGCTCCACTTCCCACTCATCAGAAGGCAGGTCAAGCAGGGCCATAAAAAGGCACTAGTTCCACAGCTGGCAATTGCCACGGTGTTTTAGGAATAAACCATGTTTTTCAAGAGCTTGGATTAATGAGGGTGACCATTAAAAATCGATGCACATTTGTAAATGCCACAGCTGAAGATGAAAAAGCATAGCATTAAACTGATTTTCTTGTTTCAAAGAAACCCTTGAATTATTCTGTTTCTGAATATTCTATACTTGGCAGAATAAATACTGCTATTTAATAGCTTCCTGTTAATACAGCCATGCCAAGTTTTGTAGCCCGTTAGAAGCATAACTAGAATAGGGGCCTAATGCAATTGATTGAGATCCAACAGCATTTTCAAGAACCATCTTTAAAAATAAACTCACGATATAGCAGGCAACTGCTGGAAAGAAAGAATTACTCAACACTTTTTAATTGAAAGTTCTATACATCCCACCCAAGCTGGAGCATTTTATCCTTTGTGTAAATATGTTTGCTAACTCTTTTTATTGATTTAGCTGTTGTGCTAGGAGGGAGCTCTAACTTGTAAATGGTTGCCTCACCCTGATTACATTTATTAATAGTTCGTTGCATGGCAGGTTAAACAAGTGACCTGTGAGTTTTCCACCAAGAGGTCTTAAAGTAGCCTTCAAGCCTGACCACTTTTTTGTGGTCAAAAAAAGTGTTGGTTATTAGTTTTTATTGGCCAGAAACCTTTGGGTTGTTTCTTTTCCAATCGGTCTGTAATATTAGAACATCAACTTGATTTTGCAATGAACTTGCAAGGAACTTATACCAGTTTTCAGTTTAGTTATTCAGCATTTGGATGCCCAGAAACAAAGTAAGTAATACATTGTGGTTGGAGTGCATATTTGTTATTTAGGCCCCCATGTTTCATTCATAGTTCTATAATTCATTCTGAGTTGATTTTATTTAAACAGCTTTATTTGAAAGATTTATATGGTCACCCAACTCAGAAGCTGATATTGTGTGGTTGCTTATATACTATATATTGCAAGCTGAACCACAAGTGTAAGTCTGGAACTGCACTTTTTTAAGGAGTGGGCTAATATTCCTCTACCCTAATTTGTGATTTCTAATTTGGATAAAAGAGACTATTAATTTCTCTCTGGTACGTTAGCATGTTGGAAGCATGTTGTCTGTCTGTCTATCTGTCACAAATAGATAACTGAATATGGAACACCTTTTCTGAATTGTCTGATATCACAGAACTACAAAGCAGTGCAAAACACTTTTAGACACTTTGTTCTGCCAATTTTTGGTGCAAAAAAGCAGAAATAAAATAGCCATGTAAGTTTTTCACAAGGCCTAAACAACCTTTTAAAAACCCCAGACACTTTCAAAACCTTCCTGTCCATTTGTGTAACATCTTAACCATATTGCCTCCCCCCTGTAGCACTCAGTATCCCCCATTTTGAAAAAAGAATTGTATAATCCTCAGACACCAAAAGGTTCTTTACCTCCAAGATGTGCAAATAGGTTTTGGTAGTTTGGCTGTATAGTAAACCAGAGAGGAAGAGGAAAAAAACCCACAGTTGACTGCAGTTAGTTCAATGATACTATCAAGAATAGGAAAGGATTATTTTGGGGAGAAGCAGGAAAAAAAGCAAACAGTTCTTTATATTTATTGCATCTAATAAATTAACATTGGTGTTAGAATTTCCCATTGCCCATGTTGAATTGACTGCATTGTCTTCAGTAGCTGTTTTTGTTGGCATTTCTTTGTTTTTGCATGGACCAAGCCACTAGGTTACCATGGTAATTGAGTACCTTCTTAATTATCAGCAGGGTGAAGAGGTCGAACTTAATTGTCCTCAATTTGGGTGTTAAAACTGCATTGCCTGGGGGAGGAACTTGCCTGGACTTGTTTTAGTTTCGCTTTTGTAGCCTTCCAGCCCAGTCCTCTCTGAGCGCGTGTGAATGCACAGCTTGTAAATATGTTTTTGTGCTTTCTGTAAATAAATTTATTTTTATAGAAATGCCTGGTGTGTGATTTTTCTGATCTCTTGGGCCAAACACTTTCCAGCACTCTGCCAAGAGGTTATGGACCCAGTAAGCAGCCCAATAAACCCTCAGAGAGAGCAGAGAGATCAGCTCCACACCTCATGCACATTTTTAAAGGCGGGCAGCAAAGACCTGTGAAGATTTTCTTTGGAGCAGCCTGGAGATTTTCCAGCTACTGCCAGTCTGCAGGACAAAGAAACCAACTGAGGTGACTTGCAAACAGAAGGAACAAGCCATGGCTACCTCCCAGCCCTCAGCGATGCCTCTGGAGCACCTATCAGAGACCAACTACTTGAAGTGGGCCCTGAAGATGGAAATCTATCTTCCCAGAGAGAATCTTTGGCTGCCAATTGGTGGGGAAACCCCCCAAAATCCCAGTGCTGAATGGCTTAGACAGGATGAGCGGGCTAGAGCCACCATTATCCTGGGAGTTGAGGACAATCAGCTAGTGCACGTGCGAGGCATGCAGTCTGCAAAGCAACTTTGGGACGCTTTGAGAGACTTGTATGTAAAGACAACAGCA
Source organism: Candoia aspera (assembly GCF_035149785.1). Lineage (NCBI taxonomy): Eukaryota > Metazoa > Chordata > Lepidosauria > Squamata > Candoiidae > Candoia > Candoia aspera. Next base: position 73,260,263 of record NC_086153.1, on the reverse strand, counting down.
GGGAGTAAAGTTACCCTGACAAAAAAGCTGTACAAATCCTACCTAGCAGAAGGAGATAACCTTCCTGAGCACCTGTATTATATTCAGCAGCTGTTTGTTGAGTTGCAGGAGAGAGGAATGGAATTTACACCTCTCACAAAATCCTATATTCTGCTGTCCTCATTGAATGAAATGTACATACTGATTTGTACCCTGGAGGCTATGCCTGAAGCAGACCTCACCCCATCGTATGTAACACAGCACCTACTCACTGAATGGGAGAAGAGAGAGGAAAGATCCCCCCCCCCAACTCTTCTGGAAAGCTGCAGCACCAGAAAGCAAGCGAAAAGAAAGGAAAAGAAGCTGAGGCAACAGCACTAGCCAGCCAGTGATGCTTCAATTGTGGTTCAGCTGGACATTTGCAAAGACTGTGCCTTAAGACCCAAGAGTAGAAAGACAAGAAGAACACAAGGGCAACACAGAAGAAGGCTCTTCAGACAACCCAAATTGCACAGGTTGCTGAGAAGGGTAATTCTGATGTATGGGTGTTTGATTCTGGGGCCAATTGTCATTTATGTAATTGTAAAAGCTCTTTTGTGTCACTGTCTAAAACTGACAAAGTGTATCTTTGGCTGATGGGTCTTGTATTTATCCTGCTTGGGAGAAACTGTGAAAGGTGTGCTGTATGTGCCAAATCTACAGTCAAACCTTTTATCTGTGGCACAATTAGCTGCAACAGGGTATGTCATAACATTTAAGAAAAATGGTTGTGAGATATGTAAAAATGGGAAATTGTGTGCTACTGCTATGTTGAAAGACTTCTTGTGCATTGTGCAAAATGCAAGGAAGCCAAGCTGCAGGGCTGCAGTTGGCAACACGCCATATCATGACCTATGTGTACACCTGATGCACAGGAGATTTGGTCATGCTAATTTCAAGTATATAGCACAAATGCCACAGCTGTGTGCTGACCTAAAGATAAAACCCTGTGACAAATACTTAGATTGTGTAGTTTGCAAGGAGTGCAAAACACATAAAGTTCCTGTGAGTAAGCACAGTGACAGAGTTACAACTAGACCTTTGGAAATTGTACACTCTGACATTATTGGTCCTTTTGCTCCAAGTCTTGGACAAGCAAGGTATGCAATGACCATCATTGATGATTTCTCAAGATACACATTTATCTATATCTTAAAACACAAAGATGAGGCATTTGAGAAATTTAAAGGTTTTGTGACATGGGCAAATGGAAAATTCCCTAGGCCTGTATCTGCACTCCAATGTGATAGAGGAGGAGAGTACCTTTCTCACAATTCAAAAGGTTCCTAGTGGAAAAGGGGATAGAACAAATTCTTTCTAACCCTTACACCCCTCAGCAAAATGGTGTTGCTGAAAGAAAGGGCAGAACTTTGCAAAATGCGATGGAATGCATGCTTAAAGAATCGCATTTATCGTTCAGATTTTGGGCAGAGGCAATGTCTACTGCCTGTTATGTGCAAAACAGACTGTATAACTCTGTGATTCTGGACACTCCATTCCACTTGTTTCATGGTGTGAAACCAAAGGTAAACCATCTTAGAGTGTTTGGTAGCACTGCTTGGGTTCATATTCCAAAACAACAGAGAAGGAAAGGAGGCCCCACAACAAAGAAAGCCACCTTTGCTGGATATGAACAAAGCCAAAGGAGCTACAGGTTCATAGTGGGAGAGAAATTAATAATTAGCAAACGCGCTGCTTTTGCTGAGCAAAACTGGGGGTGATTAAATTCTAGCTCTCCGGTTGATCTGACAACAGAACAGCAAGGACTTGCTGATAGTGATCTTTTGCCTAGTGAGGACATTAAACCAGAAAAGCAAACTGAAGATCTGTCTGATGAGACAGATGCTTCTCAGGAAAGTGATAGGAGTCAAAGCCCTGTATTACCTCGCAGATCTCAGAGAAGTAATAAAGGCGTTCCTCCATCACGTTTTCAGGCTGAAACAGTAAAGGCCTTTCACATATTCACAGAACCTGAGTCCTTAGAACAAGTGAATGCTTTACCACCTGAGATTGCACAAAATTGGCATTCTGCCATGCAACAGGAATTAGCATCCTTGAAAGAAAAGAAAATATGGAAACTGGTAAATCTACCTCCCAATGAATGCTGTCTGGGTTGTAGGTGGGTTTTCAAACTGAAAAGGGATGCTGATGGCAAAATCCAAAAATATAAAGCAAGGTTGGTTGCAAAAGGGTTCACTCAGAGGAAAGATTTAGACTTTGACAAGACTTTTGCACCAGTTACTAAAGGTGAATCAATTAGATTACTGTTAAAAGTTGCTGCACTCAAGGGAATGTCAGTTAACCACTATGACATTCAAACTGCATTTCTCTATGGTGATTTAGACCACAAATTATATATGCAGCAAACCTCTGGCTGTGAAAAAGGGGAGAATCTGGTCTGTGAACTGCAGAAGTCAATCTATGGGTTAAAACAGGCTGCTAGATCCTGGAACCAAAAATTAGATGAAAAACTTCAGAATTTTGGTTTTGAAAAAGGAAAAGCAGATCCATGTGTATATGTGAAGAAAGACAAACAAGGCTGTATGTATCTGTGCATTTATGTTGATGATTTGCTGCTGTTCACATCAACAGAAAAACAAAGGCTTGATTAACAGATTACCTAGGCTTGGAAATAACACAGGGAGAAGGATGGTAGCTTTCTGTTAAGCCAACATAGTAAAATTCAGAAGCTCCTAGAGGATTTTAACATGCAAGACTGTAAACCAGTCTCTACTCCTATGATACCAGATTTTCAGAAAGAAATAGGAGAAACTTAATTAACTGAGGCAGAGAAATATAGATCTGCAATTGGAAGTTTACTGTACATTGCAAATCTCTCTCGCCCAAATATCTCAAATTCTGTGGCCATTTTAAGTAGACAGGTAGAGAAGCCTACATCTACTAGAAAAGCAGCATTGAAGAGGTTAGTAAGGTATTTGCAAGGAACAAAGAATTATTGCCTGAAGCTAAATGTCTGTGGAACAGAGAAATTGCAGGCTTTTGCTGATTCTGACTGGGGAGCAGATGTCAGTGACAGAAAATCCACTTCTGGGATTTTAATTCAATTTGCTGGGTCAAGCTTAGGCTGGCATTCTAGAAAGCAAACACTTGTTGCTCTTTCCACTGCAGAAGCAGAGTTTTATTCTCTAGCACAAACCTGTAACTAGGTTATATGGTTTAAACAGTTGTTAAAAGACATAGGCATGGAAGCAAACCAGCCTATAACTGTTTATAAGGATAATCAAGCTTGCATTGCAATGGCAAAATCTGAAGCTTTCAAGAATAGGACAAAACATATAGATATTAGATATCAGTATATCAAAGACATGATAACTAAAGGGGAAATAAGGTTAAAATATTGTGAATCAAAAGGCATGATTGTTGATATTTTAACCAAACCTCTTGCTCTACCAAGACATACAGAGTTGACAAAGAAAATTGGTTTGTGTCTTATTTCTTAGCAAAACAAAGGGGACTGTTGGCATTTCTTTGTTTTTGCACGGACTAAGCCACTAGGTTAGCATGGTAATTGAGTACTTTCTTAAGTATCAGCAGGGTGAAGAGGTCGAACTTAATTGTCCTCAGTTTGGGTGTTAAAGCTGCATTGCCTGGGGGAGGAACTTGCCTGGACTTGTTTTAGCTTCGCTTTTGTAGCCTTCCAGCCCAGTCCTCTCTGAGTGCGTGTGAATGCACAGCTTGTAAATATATTTTTGTGCTTTCTGTAAATAAATTTATTTTTATAGAAATGCCTGGTGTGTGATTTTTCTGATCTCTCAGGCCAAATGCTTTCCAGCACTCTGACAGTTTTTTTGTTCGCAGATGCACATTACTTTCCCAATATCCATATTAACAAATGGAAACTAAATTTCAGAGTGGAAATAGTCCCATTGGAAAGAGTGACTAGCATAGATAGTATCTGTAAGTGCTTTCTTCATGCCCGCTCCAGAGATGAGAGAAATACTCTTCAGTTTCTAATGGAGCTTCCCCCCCACCCCCATTTCTTTCAGTATGAAGGTTTTGCTTAGAAGCTCCAGATAAATATTGGAGTCTGATAGAAGAGAGTATCTGTAGCACAGAGTTGAACTGTGTAGTCCTTGGTGCTCTCTGAGCTTGGTGGTTTGCTTGCAGACTTTTCATTACCCGACTAGGTAACATCATCAGTGCGAGTGAGTGTGGGGTTTGCTCCCTGTTTATATGCAGTAGCTTGCCCTGCCAGTGTTGGTGGGGGTGTGCTTTTCTCCTTGGTAGTTCTTTGATTAGGGTATTGTTTCCTGCTTGATTGTTTGTCCTGGTGTTAATCCCTGCTTATCTGGGTGTAGGCTGCTGGAGAGGATGTGTTCTGGTCTTTTTGCTTCCTTCTTAGCTTTTTTATTGTCTCTCTTGAATGGTGTGTAAATGTGGTTTATCTCTATGTGTCTATTGATGGCTGATGTATCTGAGTGCCAAGCTTCCAGGAATTCCCTAGCGGGTTTGGATTTAGCTTGGTCTGGGATGTTCACAGTTCCCCAGTTGAAACTGTGGTTGAGTCTGTCCATGTGTTGTGAGATTAAGGAGTTTTCATTGTGTCTTCTGACGGCTAGTTAATGTTCATGGATGTGCTCTGCTAGTCTTCTGCCTGTCTGTCCTACATAGGCTGTTACAGTCCTTACACTGTATGTTGTAGATGACTCCTGTTTTTTTTTCTTCTTGGGCTACTGGGTCTTTTGGTTTACTTAAAATGTTTTGGAGGGCTTTAGTTGGTTTTCTGTGCTACGGTGATACTGTGTGGTTGTAATAATCTGCTGGTTGTTTCTGAGATGATTCTGATGTATGATAGTGTTATTCTTTTCGTAGCTTGTGTTGGTTGTGCTGTAGTGGGTTGGGTAGTGTATCAATAGGTGGAACTAAGTGGTAGAGTCAGGAGAACAAAGGTTGCATGAATGTCCATTTTGTTGGAAGATGTTTCCTGAGCTTAGTTCTCACTTTCCTTGCACAGAAATACTGTAGATAAGAATTGTAATTGTTGAATGAACAGTTACAAGATGGCTTTCCATATTTCAAAATGCAGCTTTTCTTTCTCTTTGCTTTTTGTTCTGTGTTTCACATGAATGATCTTTAACAAAGTACAGACAGTGATATAAAATGTTGTAAATATGCTCTGCACTTCAACTGCAAGTTGAGGTAGCCCATTCTACCAATTTAACTCTGCTCCTTGACAGTTCATTCAAACTTAGCAGCTCTCCAATTCTCACTCCTATCTTTGTGCTTATGTTACAGGTTATGGTCACACTGTGCCTTTGTCAGATGGAGGAAAGGCCTTCTGCATCATCTATTCAGTCATTGGGATCCCCTTCACTCTGCTTTTCCTGACAGCAGTGGTCCAGCGCATCATAGTCTATGTCACCAGGCGGCCTGTGCTGTACTTCCACATCCACTGGGGTTTTTCAAAGCAAATTGTGGCCATCATCCATGCAGTGACTTTGGGCTTTGTGACCGTCTCATGCTTTTTCTTTATCCCAGCAATAATATTTTCTGTCCTGGAAGATGATTGGAACTTCCTGGAATCTTTTTATTTTTGCTTCATTTCTCTGAGCACCATTGGCCTTGGCGACTACGTTCCAGGAGAAGGTTATAACCAAAAATTCAGAGAGCTGTATAAAATAGGAATTACATGTGAGTAGCAAACTAACATGCTAACAAGAAAGAGGCATATTTTCCCTTAATGGCCTTTTATATTATATAACTGCAGATACAGAAAAAAAGGTCATTGGGTTTTTGAAACTCTTACCAAGTTTTTGCTTTTTGTTTAATGTGTAATTTACATTTTATAACTAGTTCCTACAGAAGGTATACATTCTCATTCTGACAAGCAGAGTTCACTAGTCAGATGTTACTAAATGCAACAAGCTCTTATAGAATGGCTGTAAATTGGCTCTTTATAGTAACCAAAAATTAACAATTAAATGGAGCCACCGTATTCAGGAAAGTATGTCTATCAGATCCTTATTTTCTAGGGCAGAAGGGCACAAGCCGCAACCACCTCAAAGTTAAATGTACCATCAGAGTTCCTCCAAACATTTCTGTCAAATTCTAATTCTTAATATGACAAAAAGCAACTGGATATTCAATTCTTTGGTTTTATTCCTTCTCTTAAAGGAATTTTTCTTATATGTGCTTATATTCTTAGTATTTACAAGGTTAATAGAGTCTGGCAGGGGGCAGAGTAAGTCACGCCAAACACTCCTGATTTCCTACCACTCTTTTTAATGCCATCTTCCCAACACAATTTTAAATCTTTTATTACATGTGTTTGTGTTTATATGTAGCTTATATCTCTTAGTTTTCAGCAGGTGTTATATACTTAGAATCTATCTCAAAAGTGTGTAGACAGTTTGGCAGTGAAGCCCAGGCTTTTGTTAATTGCAAGGGTTGTTGTTGTTTATTTGTTTAGTCACTTCCGACTCTTCGTGACTTCATGGACCAGCCCACGCCAGAGCTTCCTGTCGGTCATCAACACCCCCAGCTCCCCCAGGGACAAGTCCATCACCTCTAGAATATCATCCATCCACCTTGCCCTTGGTCAGCCCCTCTTCCTTTTGCCCTCCACTCTCCCTAGCATCAGCATCTTCTCCAGGGTGTCCTGTCTTCTCATTATGTGGCCAAAGTATTTCAGTTTTGCCTTTAATACCATTCCCTCAAGTGAGCAGTCTGGCTTTATTTCCTGGAGGATGGACTGGTTTGATCTTCTTGCAGTCCAAGGCACTCTCAGAATTTTCCTCCAACACCACAGTTCCAAAGCATCAATCTTCCTTCTCTCAGCCTTCCTTATGGTCCAGCTCTCGCAGCCATATGTTACTACGGGGAACACCATTGCTTTAACTATGCGGACCTTTGTGTCAGTGTGATGTCTCTGCTCTTAACTATTTTATCGAGATTTGTCATTGCTCTTCTCCCAAGCGTCTTCTGGCTTCCTGACTGCAGTCAGCATCTGCAGTAATCTTTGCACCTAGAAATACAAAGTCTTTCACTGCTTCTACATTTTCTCCCTCTATTTGCCAGTTATCAATCAAGCTGGTTGCCATAATCTTGGTTTTTTTGAGGTTTAGCTGCAAGCCAGCTTTTGCACTTTCTTCTTTCACCTTCATCAAAAGGCTCCTCAGTTGCTCTTCGCTTTCAGCTATCAAAGTGGTATCATCTGCATATCTGAGATTGTTAATGTTTCTTCCAGTGATTTTAACTCCAGCCTTGGATTCCTCAAGCCCAGCATGTTGCATGATGTGTTCTGAGTACAAGTTGAATAGGTAAGGTGAGAGTATACAGCCCTGCCGTACTCCTTTCCCAATCTTAAACCAGTCCGTTGTTCCGTGGTCTGTTCTTACTGTTGCTACTTGGTCGTTATACAGATTCCTCAGGAGGCAGACAAGATGACTTGGTATCCCCATGCCACTAAGAACATGCCACAATTTGTTATGGTCCACACAGTCAAAGGCTTTAGAATAGTCAATAAAACAGAAATAGATGTTTTTCTGAAACTCCCTGGCCTTTTCCATTATCCATCGGATATTGGCAATTTGGTCCCTAGTTCCTCTGCCTTTTCTAAACCCAGCTTGTACATCTGGCAATTCTCGCTCCATGAACTGCTGAAGTCTGCCTTGCAGGATCTTGAGCATTACCTTACTGGCATGTGAAATGAGTGCCACTGTTCGATAGTTTGAACATTCTTTAGTGTTCCCCTTTTTTTGGTATGGGGATATAAGTTGATTTTTTCCAGTCTGATGGCCATTCTTGTGTTTTCCAAATTTGCTGGCATATAGCATGCATTACCTTGACAGCATCATCTTGCAAGATTTTGAACAGTTCAGCTGGGATGCCGTCGTCTCCTGCTGCCTTGTTATTAGCAATGCTTCTTAAGGCCCATTCAACCTCACTCTTCAGGATGTCTGGCTCTAGCTCACTGACCACACCATCAAAGCTATCCCCGATATTGTTATCCTTCCTATACAGGTCTTCTGTATATTCTTGCCACCTTTTCCTGATCTCTTCTTCTACTGTTAGGTCCTTGCCATCTTTGTTTTTGATCATACCCATTTTTGCTTGGAATTTACCTCCAATGTTTCTAATTTTCTGGAAGAGGTCTCTTGTCCTTCCTATTCTATTGTCTTCTTCCACTTCCACGCCTTGCTTGTTTAAAAATAATTCCTTATCTCTTCTGGCTAGCCTCTGGAATTTTGCATTTAATTGGGCATATCTCCCCCTATCACTGTTGCCTTTTGCTTTCCTTCTTTCTTGGGCTACTTCTAGTGTCTCAGCAGACAGCCATTTTGCCTTCTTGGTTTTCTCTTTCTTCGGGATGTATTTTGTTGCCGCCTCCTGAACAATGTTGTGAACTTCTGTCCATAGTTCCGGGACCCTATCTACTAAGTCCAGTCCCTTAAATCTATTCTTCACCTCCACTGCATATTCCTTAGGAATATTAGTGAGCTCATATCTAGCTGATCTGTGGGTCTTCCCTAATCTCTTTAGTCTGATCCTAAATTGTGCAATAAGAAGTTCGTGATCGGAACTACAGTCAGCTCTAGGTCTTGTTTTTACCGACTGTATATTTGTCCGCCACCTCTGGAGCACCCTGGGTCAATCAGAGCCCAAACTTCGGCAGTTCTGGTACGTGAGCCCAACTTGACCTTCACAGCTAAAATGGGGCAGTTAGCACTCACCAGGTCGTTCTCACACCCATCCTCCACCATCTGCCCATCGGCGCTGCTTAAGGCAAGTGGAAGTCGTTTCCCGCCGGTTGTTTGGAGGTAGTTTGTGCGTCTCCTGTCATATAGACATCCTCCTCCTCGTACACCGCTGCCTTGGCCGCAGTTAGTCGATGGGGGGGGGTAGGCGCCTTTGGCGGGTGCTCCCCAGGCTTGCCCTTCTGGCAGTCTGCGGCCCGGTGTCCTGCTTTGCCACATCTGATGCATTGCCCACGGGCATACCGGCATTGTTTCTCATTGTCCCACACTTCTGTGGCTCCCTGTCGGGGTCCCTTCCCCATGGAAGGTGGTCTGTCGTGCTGTGTGGCTTGCATGTAGGTCCGCTGGGCATGTTCAGCCTTACCAGCTAGACAGATCCAATCATGTAGCGATTCCGGATCATCTCTGCCCAGCGCCCACTTCAGAACATCTCGATTGAGCCCGTCTTTAAATCTGTCTACCAAATTCGCTTGCGACCACTCGGGCACTTTTCCCGCCAAGACTTTAAACTCTAGGGCATAGTCAGCAACTGACTTTTGGCCCTGAACAAGATCTTTCAGAGCCTCCTTGGCTCTAGCCTTAGCAAGCGGATCTTGAAAATATCTCCTTAAGGCGGTCAAAAAATTGTTAAAAGAGCCAAGTTTAAGGGCTTTCGCCTGAGTTAACTGTACATACCAGTCGGCTGCCCTGCCCTTAAGCTTCGTGGCCACTGCCATGATTTTAGCCTTTTCTGACACGAAGCAATGCTTGAATTGTTCCATGTAGCTCGTGGCATTCATGAGGAAGAAAGATAACTTTGTAGGGTCACCATCAAACTTAACGGAAAAGTCCTTCGCGGCCCCTACGGCTGGCGCGGGTCCGGCCGTGGGACGGGCAGGCGCCCCCCCCCCCATGGGACGAGCAGGTGCCCCCCAGGACACTGACGGTGGACCCCTCCGTGGCGGGGATGTGTCCCGTGCCCGTCCTCGGCCCCGCAGCTTCTGCGGTGGGGGAGGGAGGACGGGGGATGGTTGATTGGGATCCAGACTCCCATCGCCTCTCACCTGGCCACCCATTGCCAAAGAAATCGATTTCAACATGAATTCTATCGAGTCCAGCTTCACCTCTATCACTCTTATCCTTTCGGGCTTGACAGCTTCTTCTGGCTGTGGAGCCTCGGGCTGTCGTCCTGCCGCCACCGTCGACTCCACTTCAGGAGTCAGGGGGTAACGGAGTCTCCAAGACATGTGAGACGTCCCCGGTCGGGGTTCCCCCATCATATCCCACATCATCTCCGGAGGAGGGGAGCCAGTTGTTGCGGGTTGTTCCATTTCTCCCCCCTCCACCGATCCACCCAACTCCGAGCTGGAGCTGGAATCCCCCGGGTAGTGGGCGAGGTGAGAAGGGAGGGGGCTCAGGTCCCAGCTTGGGAATGCCGACTCGAGGAGCTGTCTAGTCGCCTCTCCGAACCCCGTGGACTCTTGTTTCGATTCTGCCATCGCTAACTTCTTCTTTCGCAAGAAAATTCCTTGGTAGAGACTAGCGAGGTATTTTTAAAGTGATTCTCAGCTTTATGTAATGAATGCCTTTCCCAATAAATTGCTCAGACTCAAAAACGAAGTTTAAGTTCTGATTTTATTAAGGAATGAGTGCAAACACAAAGAAAGCTGAGAATGAGAAAAGCGCGCCTAAAATCAAACTAAATAGCCCCGTTACACACAGAGTCCCACCCCCCCCTTCAATCATCTCAAATTCACATTCCCAGGTGCTCCTAACGAGTTCTGCTGATCAACGGGCAAAAAGACCTTGACACAAAAAGATAACCCAAACACATTCCTGCTTAGCGCAGAGAGATATAGCACTCGGTGCAAGGTTTATTAGCAGCTCCCTCCCAGCTAGGAATGCGCGTCAGCGCTCTGGCATGTGAACCGTTACGATGTACAGACACATCGAAACGATGAACATGACACTTTGGCTGCAAAGGATGTAGTCAATCTGATTTCGGTGTCCATCTGGTGAAGTCCATGTATAAAGCCGTCTCTTAGGTTGTTGGAAGAGAGTGTGTGTTATGCAGAGTGAGTTGTCTTGGCAAAATTCTATCAGCCTATGTCCTGCTTTGTTTTGTTCTCTAAGGTGTCGTTTGACTGCCCACCTTAGCATTCCAGTCTCCCATGATGAAAATAACATCTCTTTTAGGCGTGTTGTCCAGTAGGTGCTGCAGATCCTCATAGAACTGCTCTACTTCAGGTTCTTCAGCATCTGTGGTTGGGGTGTATGTTTGGATCACTGTGATGTTAGATGGCTTGCCCTGAATTCGAATTGAGATCATTCTATCATTTTTTGGATTGTATCCAAGCACTGCTTTAGCCACTTGACTATTAATTATGAAGGCTACTCCATTTCTTCTGTGGTCCTCTTGTCCACAGTAGTAGATCTGGTGGTCATTTGATGTGAAGTGGCCCATTCCAGTCCATTTCAGTTCACTGATGCCCAAAATGTCTATCTTTAATCTTGACATCTCACCAATAACCACATCCAGTTTGCCCTGGCTCATAGATCTTATATTCCAGGTTCAAGGGTAGTGTAATGATTAGAGTGAAATTTTCAAGCATAGATAAATTCAGCTCCTAATTTCTGTTTAATTAGCAAGAATATTATTGTTGACTCTGGCTGTATTACTAATAGTCTAGAACTCCATTTTGATCTACGTGCAGAAAGGACAGGATGCAAATATAAATACAGGTAGACCTCATTTGGCAACTGCCTCATTAAGCAACCGTTCACAAATAAACAGTAGTAGTAAACAGGTAATAAACAGTAGTAAATGGTAGTAAAAAATCATTTTCCAACCAATGAGTGCACTTATGCCCAAATTTTTGCACCTGACAACAACACATGCCAGAGAGTAATGCTGGTGTTGCTTCATGATAGAACTTTATCTAAATGAGGCAGCAGCAACCAGTGATCTTTGCAGCATCTCTCTTTCTCAGTCATATGGTTTGCTTAGTGACTGTGTCGCTTAGTGCCCATTTTACTGAAAAAATTGCAGTTGCTAAATGAGGACTACCTCTATATTGCAAATAATTATATATGCAAACAAGCTCTATAATTATATATAAATAATTATATATATGCTGAATCCTTATGACACCTCCAGTGCTACTTCTTTTTATCACTACTAAGGATACATAAAAACAAATACAGGTTAAGAAATGTTATTCAGCTAAAACTATACCCATGCATATCACCTGAGCTCAAAGTCTAGCTGGTTAAGTTTGAGAGCCGTAAGAATTGGATATCCACCATGTGAAGTATCTCATTGTGCAATGGCTCCAAAGTACTACAGTGTCTCATGCAGTGTTCTAATCTCCAACAAGGCTTGACCAGTCCATCAACGCTTAGCCAATCTCATCTTGGCATTTTTTGCCCATTTCCTGGTACTTTTACCATTGTTTCAGGATCCATCTTTTTTTTTTTTTAGAAAATCATACCTTTTTGTGCCTTTCTTCTTCATAAGTATCATTCTTTACTTACTGCATAATCTGAAATCTTCCAGAACAAACCATCTTGCTTCTATGGCTTTGAGTGGGCCTGTGTACTCCATCCTTCAGACAGGTCCATTTACACCTTCACACAAATACATGGCATAAGGCTACACATTTATCAGCGAACCATGGCATTGGTACTGTATGCTACAGACAACATACTATCATTAATATGGTTATATATAGTTAAAATATTCTGTTGCCCATACTGATACCTTTATATATAGTGGTTTCACCTTATACATTAATAAAAGTACATTCTCGTTATATGCCATCCCATAAATTATAAACACATGCTTTACTCTAATATAGCTATAACTCCAGCACATAATTATAAAACAGGATGTTTTACCATATTTAAAACTAAGTGACAGAGGTAAACCAATTATATATATGCAAAAGGTGTCTGTGCATGGCACAGGCACTAAGAGATTCTGGATCAAAGCAACTAGTCCTTTCCACTTTGGAGATTTGCAGTACTTCAGAATGGTATGACATATGTCCAGTCAACTCATATTTCATGTACTGTGATAATTATTTTCTAGGTTACCTGTTGTTGGGCCTGATTGCAATGCTGGTGGTTCTTGAGACTTTCTGTGAACTTCATGAACTCAAAAAATTTAGAAAAATATTCTACGTGAAGAAAAACAAGGAAGAAGACCAAGTGCACATTACAGAACATGACCAACTGTCCTTCTCTTCAATTTCAGACCAGGCAGCGTCCATGAAGGAAGACCAGAAAGTAGATGAGCCTTTTGTGACTCCCCAACCTGCAGTTAATTGTGATGGCTTTGTAAACAATTAACCAAGGGCTTCCATTCCAGTATCAACAACAGTGCACTTAACATTCTTGCAGTTAGAACTAGTACTATTAATGAAACTATAGAGGCAGGAATGCTATGCTATACTATTCATATACTCATAATGCTTTGGGATCTTTTACAATTTATGGGCCAAACAGTGTTTTTTTATCACTGGCTCTACATACCGGGAATGTTGGCTGAAACCTAGTGTGCAGTTGAGAACCTCAGGATTCATGATGTATGCACAGTATATAAGATAAGACTACCCTGTTCAGTCTCTTCTCCTCTTCCACTCCAAAATAAACAAAATACTTTTTAACAAAGATGAGACTTTCTAATGCCAACTTTATGCATGACAAGAAATCTTTGGAAAGCAGAGTTAGTAAATACACTTTCCAAGTAGTGCTGAACTGTAAGGGAATATTGTAGCCACGGCATCACCTGGAAAATAGGATACTCTTCCAGATGTCAGTCACTAAGGTATGTGGCAGTGCATATGGCTGTCCCTTTGCATTTATCCCTACAGAGCCTAAAAGTGAGAACCAAGTTTATTGTATCTGTTATGGGTAGTCTCAATCACTCTAATTCTGTGTTCAGCTGTGCACATGTTTAGAGTTTGTCTTAGTATGAATAAGGCAGATAGGCAGATTTTGAAACATCTATCCGCAGTCTATGTCCTACTGTGACTGATCACCTCTACCCTGTGCAGCCTGGAGAGGAAAGTTTGGAGAAGGGTGTTTTATGTGTGACAGAGTGTCGTTTGGAGTTATATTTGCTACAACCTAAGTCTCCTTCAAGTAATTTCACCCTTAAATGTATTCCAGACTGAAGACTTTACTAAGCACGAATGTGATCTTTGGGTGCTTTCCTTCTGGCCTTAAATATAACAAAAGGGTGTTAAGCAACTGATTTAAGTGGGTGTAGGATCAGGGACCCATGAATACCAGCATATACAGAATTGAAGGCATAATACAGGGGAATGCCATCTTCCTTAGCATTTTCATCCTCGCGTTGGGCTCCAATTTTACCTGATAGGCTGTGATTCTCAAACCATTCATAGCCACGCAATTCTAGAGCTATGATCTTATTTATTCAGTGGAATAGCAATCAAGCTGAATATTGAAGTAATGATGAAAAGAGAAAAATACTTGAAAGCTCTTATCACCTAAAAGCACTGTATATGAATTTAGTGTTTATTAATAGATTTTATACCTTTACTAGGGAATTTGACTTTCTTGATAAATCTGCTTCACAATCTAAAAGAACTGAAATTTATTTTTAAGAGACCACAACTCAGAGATGCTTCTTAAATTTGATTTGAAGCTTAGTGTATTTGCATGCTCATCAAAGTTGCTATTTTTGTACCACCTGTGTTAGTTTTGATTGTAAAGTTTGACTTTTATTTATGTACATAAACATATTTATATATTGTACATATTATGTAGATTGCCAGAAATGAAGTGTCATATTTGAAGTTTTAAAGGTTCTTTTCCCCACAGATTTCTTTTTATGAAGAAGAAATCATTCAAACTATGGCACTGAAAACAATGACTTAAATTCTGACCAAATGAATGTGGAAGGGTAAGTCATTATGCCTGCAATGTTAACATTCTTGTTTTGGTTTTTTAAATATGCCTAGACTACTCATCTTAATGACAGTATTTCCAAGAAGCTTGAGTGCTGCTGCATCCTTCATAATGCACTGTACTACAAAATTCAGAGTTTATTGACAGTGGTTGCCTGGAAACAGGTGAAGTTCCATAATCGCAGAAGGTTGTTTTGTAGTTTTTTTAAGTAAGGGAAGATAATAAAGCTTAGTTAGAATAAGGGTAGACACTACAAAAAAACTGTAGAGATAAACAGAATTATTATGCTAACAATTAGTATTTCAGACTTTTAAAATAAATCATGTGTGGTTCCAATTCTCTCTCTCTCTCTCTTTTTTTTTGCTGTCCTAATATTTAACTGTGTGTTGGTGAATTTACTTGTCATATGAAACAGGAAATATATATTACCATTACACTAGCTGTGCTGCTAGCTTCTTCAGGGAGGATGTGAAAGTGAACTTGGCCACAGATGTTCAATTGCCTGTGTTCAACAGAGTGGAATGCAAAACTCTGCATTATTATTGTTTCCACTTTAGAGAACAAACAGTAGTTAATAACATTTAAGCTGAAGTACATGACTGTTTATTACCCATCAGTTAAAACTGACTTCAGGAAAAACTTTCATTAAACATCAGAAGCCTGCCTGATTAGAAAGGCATTGCCTTTCAACAAAAGGGTAAGTTCCAGAGGCTCAGAAAAGTACCTCTGATACTCTTACTAAAAAGCACTTCTGATTATGGTGAGGTAGAAAAAAGGATGTTTTCTAAGGACCTTAAAACCCAGACAGGTTCATATATGTGAATGCAGTACTTTACACATTTTATAGGACACAAGAACTTTGATTGGTGCCTCGAAATGACCTAATACTCAGTAAAGCTGTACCCACTCCCATAACTAGTCCTAATCAATAGTTTGGCTGCATCATTCTTGACCAGTTGAAGTTTCCAACACTTTTAATAGGCAGCCCCACGTAAAAAGCATTAAGATAATCCAAACAGGAATTTCATCATGTGGAACTATTATCAGATCCGACAAGGGAACAGTTAACACGCTGGCCTGAGCTGTGCAGATGCACTACTGTCTACAGGTAGTCCTCTGTTAACAAAGGTAATTGGGACTGGACTTGTTGCTAAGCAATGTGGTCATAAAGTGAGATGTCACGTGGCTGCATCGCTTAGTGATGGCAATCTCTGCAGTTCCTGTTGTCATCATTAAGTGAGTTTTGCGGGTCATTAAGTGAGGACCTTGCAACTTCCTGCCAGCTTCCAACAACAAAGTCAGTGGGGAAGCTGGCAGTAAGTGGCAAGTGCCAGGCAACTTGTGAGCAGACCACCAGGCAGATAAGTGGCTGCTGCCTGGTGGGGAAGGGTGTGCAAGGTTGTATGGGTGGCCAGGCAAGTGCTGTGTGAGTGCAGCGAGGCTTAGGGAGGGTGAGCAAGTGGAAGCGAGGCTAGGGAAGGGTGCGGGGAGGGTGTGTGAGAGTGCATGCATGTCCAGGGAGGCACAGTGTGAGTGCAGCAAGGCCTAGGGTGGCTGCTGCCAGGCAGGGAAGGGTGTGCATGGGTGTGGCATGGCGCAAGTGCAGTGAGGCTTGGGGTGGCTACTGCCAGGCCCAGGAGACTTTCCTGAGCGACTTGCGACCTTCCCTGCCAGCTTCCCCATTGGTTTTGCTTGTGGGAAGCTGGCAGGGAAGGTCACAAATGGTGATCACGTGAGTGTGGGACACTGCAACCATTGTAAGTGTGAGCCAGTTGCCAAGCACCCAAATCACAATCACATGACCGCAGGGTGCTAGGATGGCCAGAACTTTGAGGACTGGTTGTAAGTACTATTTGTTCAGCACTGTTGTTACTTTGAACTGTCGCTGAACAAATGGTCATTAACTGAGGATTACCTATACTTCCGATTCCTGGGTATCAGGTTGAAGACATCATTCTGGAAGGTATGCCAACTATGAATTTGATTCTTCAAGGAGAGGATGGACCTCATTTACTTTTCTCATAGAAATACTAATTTGTATTGTCTGGATTTATTTACAACCAATATCAAACACGTATTTAGAAACTGATATTTTCCTTAGATTTAAATGGAGAAGTTAAATTACAGTTTATCGGCCTACAGATGACATTTGCCCCAAATTTGGTGGTTGACCACTTCCACTAATTTTATATGTATTAGGGATATGTGAGGCAATGGTGATGCATTTGCTTTATCAAAAGTAGTTCATATCACACCTTATGGGTGTTTTCAGGGGCTGATTAGAAGACGCTTCTGTATAGCTACTGGAACTGTTAAAAAGGCTTGAAACTATATAAAGTAAAACAATATTGTTTTTTCACTTTTAGAAGTGTGCGGTGTTGCTTAGTATGCACCTTTGAAGCTTTGCACAGCCCTAGTGTGTGTGTGTGTGTATTATGTACAGTATATATTAAATAAGATGGAAGCATTGAATAGAGACCTCTCTCCAGCATTACCTTCTGAAATCTTTCTTAAAAAAGAATTGGAGTCAGCCATGAACAGGCCACATTCCAGCTACTGAAAAACCACAGACTATTCATAATAATTCAGAGGTACCTGATGGCAGCAAATATTGTATATTCACACCAAGTTTAAGGAGCCTTCACTTTCACCCTGCCAAACAGAACAACAGAACAGTTTTATTAATCATCCTTTCAGCGTCAGTCTATTATTTCTTTTAATGAAACATCCACATCAGATTACAGGAAAAAAAAGTAATTTAAAACATCTGGGAGAAATAGGTGTGCAGAGAGCATAATTCAAAGCAAAATTAATTATGCTTAGACAATTGACTTAGTGTGCTTCAGGCTAGTAATATATTTTTGTCAGAAAAGCTAAACCTACAGAAAACATTTACATTTTTCAAAGGGTATTTCTGTAGCTCTTGCCAATCCGGAAAAATATACTTAATTTCATTCACGTTTAAAAATCTATCTCATGGTTCCACTACTCAGCAGATTATTAATGTTTGCCCTCTGGTGGCCAGTTGGATGGTGCTGATGTGCTCTAGTTGCAGTTTGTTTGTTTGTTTGTTTATCAAATTTATCACCGCCCATCTCCCAAAAGGGACTCTGGGCGGTTTACAATAAAACATAAATAGAAATATAAAACTGTAAAACACTATAATACATAATAAAATATAATAAAAACCTCGATGGCTGGAAGTTCTTTATGATTTGCAGGCAGAGCAGGGTCCTTCTAAGAAACTAACCATCCCCAGGAATGGCTAATCTCTCTCCCGCCCCAGGCATAATTGCAGAACCAGGTCTTTAGCTGTTTCCTAAAGTCCAGGAGGGAGGGAGCCAATCTCACTTCCGGAGGAAGGATATTCCAAAGGGCAGGGGCTATTGCAGAGAAGGCCTGCCTCCTGGACCCCACCAGATGGAATTCTCTTGCAGACGGGGTCCGTAGCATGCCCTCTCTGCACGACTGGGTGGGACGGGTTGATGTGATGGGGAGGAGACAGTCCCTCAGGTAACCTGGACCCGTGCCATGTAGGGCTTTAAAGGTGATAACTGTCCTAACAGTGAGACACACACTGAGACGAGGAGTAGTTCTCTAGTGTTTATTACTGCTACATAAACAGAATCCTAACAAACTGAATAAGCGTGGGAAAACCCAGACATATAAACCCCAAAAGCTAAGGCGGGCCTGATCTGTGTCTCTCTGAATGGCTGCTTAATTCCTCAGTACTACGCATGCGTTTTCCCCCCTGGATAGAGGCCCCCTCCTGCTCACCATCATTACTCATGACAATAACCAACACCTTGAATTGGACCCAGAAGCATACTGGCAACCAATGCAGCTCGTGGAGCAAAGGGGTGACATGTGCTGATCTTGGGAAACCCAAGATCGCCCGCGTGGCTGCATTTTGCACCAGCTATAGCTTCTGAATACTCTTCAAGGGTAGCCCCATGTAAAGCGCATTGCAGTAGTCTATATGGGAGATAACCAGGGCATTAGTGACCATTCGAAGGGCCTCTTGCTCCAGGGAGGGGTGTAACTGGCACACAACACAAAGATAGATATAGGGGAACCCCTTGAGTTAATTTTGGTGGGATTTCTTTCATCCCAGGAATGCTTTGAGGTTTTCATGTATCTGCCAGCTTCCAGGCCATCTTGACTACTCTGCTCTATGTTCTTTGGCTCCTTTAGGAAGATGATTGTAAAGCTAGTCAGACAGTTCAAATCAATTATTTCTTTGACCATACTGGCTCCCATGCATTTGGGCCAAATAGTATATGCCCTTTTCACTTTGTGGGTGAAGAAACCATCTGCCTTCCAGATACGGATTTCCATAAAGTCCTGAAGTTCCTTTTGGCACTTTCTGTCATGAGTACGGATGGTGAGCAGGAGGGGGCCCCTATCAAGGGGGGAAAATGCATGCGTAGTAGTGAGGATTTGAGTAGTCATTCAAAGAGACACAGAACAGACCCGCCTTGACTTTTGGGGTTTATGAGTTTTCTCACGCTTCTTCAGTTTGGTAGGATTTTCTGTCTAATGTAGCAGTAATAAAACACTAGACACTTATTCCTCATCTCTGTGTGGTTCCTGCTTGTTAGGACACTTTCTGATGACAGTTCTGAGTGCCAGTTTGGTGTAGTGGTTAAGGCATCAGGCTAGAAACTGGTAGACCATGATTTCTAGTCCCGCCTTAGGCACAAAGCCAGCTGGGTGACCTTGGGCCAGTCACTCTTTCTCAGCCCTAGGAAGGAAGCAGTGGCAAACCACTTCTGAAAAACCTTGTCAAGAAAACTGCAGGGACTTGTCCAGGCAGTTGCTCCTCTGGGGGGAGATGGGTGGTAGCAAAAACTGATAAATAAATAAATAAATAAAACACTGACTCAAAGGCACACATGCACACAGTGACAGTTCTAGGCCTTCACCATGGTCTTAAGTAGTAGTTGACCATATTTATTTATTTAATTTAATTTATTATGGACACCCACTCCAGAAGACTGAGTGGCTTACAATATCAAATAAGCAATTAAAAACAGTTTAGAAAACATGATACAAAAGATGACAGGAACTTCACAGACACACTACCCCCAGGTCTGGAGGAGAGACACTAGCCACAGGACACTTCGTAGGCCATTGACAATAGGAAAATTGCATGTATTGTTCCACCCCACCTGCCAGTTATAGACATAGGGAGTCCTTTCAAAATTGGCCAAGAACTGATCAGAATCTTCACCCTACCTGTATTCTGGAAAATTGTACTGTTGCACTGCTGGGAGTGTTGGATTGGGTTCAGGAGAAGGCATTCTGCTGTTCAACCTCTCCATTTCTAATTGATTAGTCTATTCCTCCCACCCCCCAACCTCATTTTTTTCCATTTCCTCCTCCTAGCGTTGCAGCTCCATTAAAATGTACATACATACATACATACATACATAAAACATATTGGCTTGGAATTCCAATTTCATGAGCTCAAGTGGATTGGTTAATCCCATCAGGGTGACTGGGCTGCTGCCCCAATGCCCCAATGTACAAAACGTGAATCAGAAGCTGTGGGAAGATGGTCAACCTCACTCTTTTTCTAGCCTTGGTCCAGCTACTTCTTCAGCAGTCATTCTTCCCTTAGTTTTAAAAGGACCAATGTTTTCCCATCTCCAGCAGAGGGAAGATGGGGTCATCTGACTGTGCATATACATGACATCTCACCCTCATGGCATTGTATATTCTCTGTCTGGCCATCAGCCTACAGGATTGCAGATGTCTGGCAAGCACAATATCCTCTTTGTCAGGAAAAGCTAAATGCACAAAAAACATACAAGTATTTCAACAATTACTTCTGTAGTGCTCTTTAGCCTAGAAAAAATATTTTTAATTTTATTTGTTTTTTAAAATATGTGATGTGGTCCCACGATTATTCAGTAAATTAACAATGCTTGTGTGAGATTTACTACAGACTGCTAGCAGTATCTAAGTTTATTCTTTAGTTTCTTCATATTGTAAGAGGTCTTTATTTTTCTCCTCATAAAGAAATTATTTCTACCTTACAGCAAAGTCGCACTGATGATTGTAGGAGCCCTCTGGCTCAGTTATATATTCTAGGCAGTTAATTAGTGAGATCTTATGATGAAGTACTGGTCCAAGACATTTTGCCAATTTGTGCTGGAACCATCAGCAAAAATGTCAGAATTGTGCCCAGAAATTGCTTTGCTATAGAAAAGGTAGACAATAACATTGAAGACTGGCATAACTGTTCCCCTTTTATCAATAGACTTTTCTTGTGCAGCTTCACCCACTGATTTTCTACGCTAATTTATTTTCAGAAAACCACATGTTCACCATTTATTCACTGTTTTAAGCAACGAACACTTTTCTACAATGCTCTCATACAATTGCTACAACTGTTAATGGATTCCTGTGTAATGTAATACGAAAGAACTTTCTTCATACTTAATAGGATATTTGTGGAGGACATTCATGAATGGCCACATTGACTTTTTTTTTTGGCACCAAAAATACACATGTACATAGGGATTGGATTTTGTGGATAATAAATGTAGGACTTGAAAATCATAAAGCATACAGTGGTGAACATTTGTTATGACAGAAATTCAGAGTGGAGTATTCATCTAGATTGGATAAGGATTGCTCAAGTCCAATCCTTTATTTATTTATTGATCTTGCTAACATGCTCAAAGTGGTCTAACAAAAATAAATGAGATTCTCATAATAACAGCAGACAGGCAATCAAATAATATTTTGTATATTTCTTCAAAGCAGAGCTAAAATTCTTAATTTTCATTAACTTATGTTAATAAACTCCAAGTCCTGACATTTTAAAACGTTCCTTTGAAGTCAGAGGTGCAATAACGCATGGCATCAACAAATTGATGTTAGTCTCAAAATTATAGGAGAAAGGAAAGATTACTTTGCAGAAAATTGGCCTGTCTAAATGGGAATGGTATCGTGTGTTGCTGAAACTAATCAGAAGTTAAGGTGACAGCTGTAAATTGAAATGGTGGCCAAAGGCATCAGAACCAAGGAGGGGGATCTGGGGAAACTGAGCTTTTTCATTCAGGCTTTTTGCAGAAAACTCTTAAGTGATAGCTTCACATAACATTATGTTCCATCCCTGCCATCTTTTTTTCCTCCTTGTGCAGTTGGAAGGGGACTCAATGGATTATCTAGCTCTTCTAATATCTGCCTCATGTATCCAGTGAGTATTTCAAGAAAAGACTATGTCCCAATAACCCTTAACAAATCATTACGTGGCCAACATGTTCTAATACAATAGGAATTTTATTTTGATGATTAATCCCAACTGTTATAGACAGTAGTGGTTGCTTAAAGAAAAAAATGCTATATACCTTACTAAAAATAGGCAACATATTGTTGAGATCACAAAATATTTTCTGTCGCTACCCAATCAGTACCAGTCAGAAACAGGCAGTATTTCTGAAAAAAGCAAACCAGTGAGTTTAAATACATTAAATCCTTCATAGATTTTGGCTACAGTATTGTCTTTTTTGATACCTCCATGCACATGAGAATTTCTTAGAACATTTTTAGAAAAATTCCATCAGGGTGCTGCAAATGTGAGCATTTGAACAGTTTGAGGAAGATCAATTTTTTAACAGCTAAAAGCCATAGTTAACTGAAGGAGAAAAGATCAAGGATGAGTGGGATAATGATGAGTAATAAACGGAGCCAGTGAGAAACTCAATCTTTCTAGATTTTTCAGTGGCATTGGGATTGTCCTTATTTTATAAACTATGATAAACATTTTTTAGAGTTTAACATACCGTTGTGTGCCTCAAAATCTTTTGGTTTCTTTTATACTACAATTACAATGAATACCAGTACTACAAATACAGTGAATAATAAAACAGTCATTGCTATATTCATATTTACACATGCATCATTTATTCTTAAAAGAAGATGAAACATTTCATTGAATGATTAATTGATTACATTTTAAATACTATAAACAGTAGAAGGATCATTTAATCAAGTTTCCAGTCATAGAAAAGAGCCTTTAATTCATTATTGTGTTTGATGCTTCCAGAACAAATAATCTCCCCAAATGTATTGGGTTACCAATTTACTTAAAAAGAATGCTATTTTTTAAAAAAAGACTTTGAGCAATTTCAGTCAAAACCATGAGTTCTTAAATTTAAATTTTAAATTTTAAACTTTAACCTTGGGGAGGGTGCATGAATAGCCAGCATGGCATGAGTGCAGAGGGGCTGGGGGAGGGTGTGCGGGTGGGGGAGGCTTACCCCAGTGACTTGCAACCTTCCCTGCTGGCTTCCCCATTGACTTTCTGGGGCAGCTGGCAGGGAAGTTTGCAAATGGCAATCATGTGATTGTAGGGTACTGCAACCAGACATAAGTGCAAGCTGGGTGCCAAGCACCCAGATAATGATCACGTGATTGCGAAGGTGCTGGGATGGCCAGAACTGCGAGGACTGGTTGTAACCTCCATTTGTTCAGTGCTGTCGTAACTTTGAGAGGTTGCTAACCGAATGGTCATAGGTCGAGGACTATCTGTACACTAGAGCGGTATTCGCCAACCTGACTCCATTCAGATATATTAGACTGCAGTTCCCATGGTGCCCAAACAGCATGAATAATGGCTGACAATTACACAGCTGAAAGCTGACACATCTGGAAGTACCTGATTGACAAAGATTGCACTAGAACCATTGCTCTAAGGACAGGATGAAACTACCCTGACTGCTGTGAATGTTGGGAAGGTGAAAAGATCTGATAATGAAGGGGCAAATGTGGTGAGGTGTTGACAGTCCATCTGGCCATGTGACATTTTGTAAAGGCTCCCTATGAAGAGGTTATAAGTTGGGTTAATAATGAATGCATGTGTCTCTGGGAAACCTTGCTGACATTTTAAATGCTGCAGGGATATGAGGAATGGCTGTAAAGCTTTTCTGTGAAAGGAGAAAGGAAAATAAGTTCATGAAGTAAGAAGTTCTTCAGGTGACAGTTCTGCATAGTAATAGGATATAATATTACTATATATAGTAATATTCTGTAAGGGTTAGAAGTCCTTGGAGATCATCTAGTTCAATCCCTTGTCCAGAGTATCCCCAACAGAAAGCAATCTGGCCTCAACAGATGACCATCAGTGAAGGAGATTCTACTACTTCCTGAGGCATTTGCTCTGTAGTTGAATAAGTCTTACCGTTAGAAATTTTTTCCTGATATCCAACTTAAATTTATTTCCTTGTAATTTTAACCCATCACTTCTTGTCTTGTCCTTTGAATCAATTCTGCTCATTTTCTACAAGACAGCCCTTCAGATATTAGATGACCATGATCATGTTTCCTCACTGCCTCCTCTTCTTTAGGTAAAACATACCTGATGCCTCCAACTGTACCTCTTAAGTGTTTCCATCCAGCCTCTTCCCAGGGTCTCTTCTAGACCCATTTTTGAAATGCTATGCCCAGAATTTGGTGCAATATTCTAGGTGTAGTCTGAGTAATGCAAAACAGAGGGAACAATGACTCTTGAACTTGACATTATATTTTTGTTCATGCAGCCTACACTTTTTTTTTGCAGCTGTCTCATGCTGTTGGCTCATGCTGAGTTTGTGATCCACCAAGACACCCAGATCTATTTTGCATATACTGCCCAGTATTCTCAAGCTTTTGTCTATTGGTATCAAATGTTTGCATTTGTTCCTATTCAAATTTATCTTGATGGTTTTTGTTCAATGTTCCAGCCTGTCAAGATTGTCCAGAACTTTGATAATGTCCCCTAAACTATTTGCTATTCCCCCTAGCTTGCGTTATTTGTATATTTGATAATCACATTTTCTAAATTTTGGTCCAAGTCATTTATAACTACGTTAAACAGCATAGGGCCTACTTCAGATTGACTCGGAGCCATTGATAATTGTTGGGTAACAATTGTTCAACCAACTCTGTATCTATCTAATGGTAGCATAGTCCAGCTCACATTCTCTCATTTTCTCTAGTAGACTCTCATGGGAGTCTTTGTCAAATGATTTACGAAGTTGAGTATTCTGTGACCATCATGCTTCCATGGTCACCTAAATTGATCACTCTATAAAAAGAAAAAGAAGAAAGGAAAGGAAAGGAAGAAAAAGAAAAATTAGGTTGGTTTGGCATGATTTATTTTTCATAAACTTATGCTGACTCTTGCCAGGCAATACATTCTTTGTTAACTGCTCAGACTGACTACCTAATAATTTCTTCTAGAATTTTACCCAGTATTAGTATCAATGGGAATGAAATGTGGAACCCAGAACATCTCATTATCCTCATATGAAACCTCTGTGCAAGTCAGAAAGTACCTGTCTGGATAGAACATGGCAAAAAATAATGGCTCCAGGTTGACGAAGGGGTGAGACATGTCTGCATACTCTCCCCTTGTTTAGTCAATCTATATATTGAGGGAAGCTGGATTGGGGGAAGATAAGCGTGTTTTTAAATTTAGAGAAAGAAACATCAATAACCTGCCCTGTGCTGATGAAAATACTGTGCTGGATGAAAATGCAAAGCTCTTGGAATTAAAGCCAAGGAGCACAGTGAAAAATGGATCTAAGATTAAATATAAAGAAGACCCAACTCACGACTGGTACACCAACCAGCTTTAGAATTGACAATGAAGATACAGTACTGAAGTGATGGATAGCTTCTGCCTTTTAGGATCAACTATCAACTGTAAAGGAAGCAACAGTCAAGAAATACACCATACACTAGCACTTTTTAGAGTACTAGTAAAGGAGCATTGAAAAGACCTAGCTTGGAAAAGATATTCAGATGCCATGAGGTGTCTATACTTAACAAAGATCAGAATGGTGACACTCTATGGAAGTAAAAGCTAGACTTTGAAGAAGCAGGATAGATTTTGAACTTTGATGTTAGAGGCACCATTTTACAGTGGTTCTGCTCCTACCTAAGTGGATAGGTCCAGTTGGAGATGGTGGGGGGTGGGGAGAGAAGTCCGGCTCTCAGATGCTCCAATTTATGGTGCCTCAGGGCTCACTCCTCTTTTCTGTTCTGTTCAACATCTACATGAAGCCACTGGGAGAAGTTATCCATTATTTTGTGGTAAAGTATCATCAATATGCTAGTTGTAAAACTCCAGTACAAATGGGAGCACAACTGTTTCCAATGCTATACCTTCTCTGACTCTCAGTGGGATTGTGCTCCCTCAGAGAGAGGAGGCTTGCAATTTGGAGGTCTTTCTGCTTAGAGGAGCAAGTGGTGGCTATGGCCAGGAAGACTTTTCCTCAGCTTCCCTTAGTGCAACAGATGCAGCCTTGCTTGGAACAGGATGCACTGAAGACAGTAATTCATGCCTTTGTTGTCTCTCATTTAGATTATTGCAATTTGCCCTACATGGGGCTTCTTAATATGTTTTCTACTACAGATTAAGGTTACTATGGTAACTAATCATTTTGGCCGGGTGAAGAGGTTGAATTTAATTGTCCCCTTTTCACGTGTTAATGGTTGCATTGCCTAAGGGAGGAACTTGTTTTAGTTTCAGTTTCCCTTCTGTGTAGCCTTGCAGAGAGTATGCAGCTGAGAGAAATCTCTCCTCTCAGCAAACAGCCTTTAAATATGTTTGCTTTCTGTAAATAAAATTATTTTTATAGAAATGCCTAGTGTGTGGCTCTTCCGATCTCTCCTGGGCCAAATGCTTTCCTAGCACTCTGCCAACAGGGCTTTCCTTGAAGATCACCCAGAAACTTCAGCCAGTCCATAATGTAGCAACCCACATGCTTTCTAGTCAGTTTTAATGCTACCATATTATACTGTTGCAGAAGCTGCATTGGTTACCAGTAGATAGACTGCCTTCCCTGATAAATCCTGCCCACCCAGCCCAGACAGTCAGAGAATGCCTGCTCAGGGTCTCCAACCACCAGGAAATGAGGTGGGAGGGGGCCACAAGGTGGCCATTACCTATAGGGGCTCCCCTCCTAGGGACCCTTACCCTCCGAGATAAGGATGGCCCCCACACTTATGGCCTTCTGGAAAGTTGTAAAGACCTATTTTTTCTGGAAGGCCTTGGGGTAGATGTGTGCACACAGACAGACATGAAGCAGGCACTGCATAAGTTTTGAAGCTACAACTTTTTCAAAAATTTCAGAGCTAAGAAACCATACAGGGAAACCCTAGCAAAAAAAATAGGATCCATTTCAAACCAGGAGTTTTTGATGGTAATAAAAGTATTATCATCTCCTCTAGACTTTCTAGACCTAGCAAGGAACACAGGAACAAGATATTTGCTCCATGTCAGAGAATAGATATGCTTTTTGATTGCTGGTGCATTGCCAGTGGAATTGCTTTCCACAGCAGGTTTTATGAAGGTCAGAGGGGGATCAGTTTGTTAATCCAGGCCCCAGCCCAGGAGAACAAAGAAGATAGGAATGGATGAAGCATCCCTCAATGAGCTGTCCATTGTTATATCAGTGATTAAGCCCAAGTGCCCAACCTTTGTTCAGGAGTATAACTTGGTATTCAACATCCTGGAGAGAGTTAGGGTTATTTTTCCTTTCTATGCTTTTCTTCTTAACCTACGTATCTCAATTTCTTTTTCTTTTTGCATTCCCTTATTATAACCTTAATTTTTTGTGCTCCTTTTTATTCTACTCATTAGAAAAAGGCTTTCTTAACTTTTGCAGTTTCCTGGACACCAACAGAAAGCCATGCTGGCCCCTTCCTGGGTTTGGGTGACCCTTTCTGACATTGTGTAATACAGTCTAGGTGAGCATCAGTTGTGATTTCAGATAACCTGAAGTGGTTTGACCATCTTGATCCTTCCTTTCAATTTCCTTTTTCTCTCATTTTTAATGATTTCCCCCTTTTGTAGTCAAATGTGACTACACTGCACCATGCTGGCAGCTTCCTGTTTGTATGTATGCTAAATGGTCACTGTCTCCTACAGCAGTTACTAGTTCATGTTCACTGCATTGGCTCTTCTCAGGTTGGTTACAAGACCAACTGTTCGAAGGCACAATGATTTGGTGGATCAAGAAATTTGGCTTCTTTGTCATGGCCTGAGCATGACTGGACATAGAGTATATGAGGGAAAGTGAAGTCCACGTGATTACAAGAACTTCTCCTTTTCAGGCCTCCTTTTTAACATCTTACTGCCTCTCTGTTGTGTCTACCTATCTATCTACATAAGTAGACAGTGTTATATACCATCTATTTCCTAGGACTCTAAGGTGTTTTGCAATAACTATGACAGGAACTACTACACACAATGAATTCTTCACTTGAAAAATCTACCTTCCAACAACCCATCTTGATTGTACAGCTCAGTAGAGTAGATGCCATTGTTTAAGAAGGGAAAGAATCAAGCAAAGAGAAGGTAGGTTGCATCCCAGAGGTGCCTTAATCCTCTTCTTCAGCAACTGAAGAACTGCTGCAGCAACTGAAAGTCATTTAATAAATTACCCTAAGAGTAGGAATTGTCCTTCCCTCATTTCCAGAGCATCCCAGGTCATATATTTCCTAAAATCAACTTCTTGTTGTGTGTTAATTTACTGTAATCTGATGAGCCTTCTTGCAATTTTTTTCCTGCAAAATTCTATTTCCCCTCTACAAATCGAATGGTTTCTTCATTTCAAGAAAAGGACACAGAGGGTGGAAGCTCCCACTGCAGGGAAAGGATTCTTGAGACCTCAGTTCCAACACATCTCTGAAGCTTCCAGAACTTTTCAAGATGCTACAGGAAGGAAAAATCCTCCTCCTCCTCCATTGGGAAGTCTCTTAAATGGAGTTTGACTTAAGAGAATTTTGGAGCCAAGTTACTGCAGACAATGGAAAAAGAACAGTTCTGATTTACCTATAACAAGTGGGCCAGTTTTATAGACCCACAGGAAACAACAAAAACTGGAGGGGAGGGGATAGAGCTTATTAAGTTCAATTTCCTCCCTTAAGAGAGAGAAATCCCTCTAGCGCTCTCTTCTTTTCAATAGTCTCTTCTTTGCACTATTGAATGGGCTTTTCAGAGCTTGAAGGAATTTCCAAGGATCATAGCCCAGATTCTGCAAATCTCTCTACAACCTGGCCTAATATCTGGGCTATTGAATTTGCTTCTGGTTTTGATTGGGAATGCCTCCTTCTATATCTGACTCCTATCTGCAAATTGTTTCTAATATGTTTGGCTATAGATCATTCAGTCTATGTCTGCAAGTGTTTGGTTATAGGAATTGCCTGCTGTAATCCTAAATATTTAATCATGTGAGAGCTCTACCTGACAATATATTTAGGCATAACACATGGAAGTGATCATGAACTGGGTAGTGATGTTACAATTGTATATTCATTAACATTTGGGACCTGTGTAGGAGCATCATTGATATATAAAGTCATGACTGGCAGGACCCAGAGAAAGGGCCATCAATGGCACTTCTTAAAAATAGGTATTCTGCTGACCGTGGCTAGACTTATGGGTGTTGAAGCTCAGCACATCTAGAATGTGATGTATTGAGTATAACATTGCTGCCTGAATATTTTAATAGCCTTTTTGAGCAAGAAGAAAGGGAGGAAAGATGGATTTGGTCAGATAAGCGGCGGCTTAATTCTTTGCAGCCTCCAAAGGAATTAAGGAACTTTGAGGGACAAATTATATAAAGTGCAACAAATGAGAAGTGTATATTGAAACAAGTTCATTAATTTAAATTCCTTTCATCCTTGCTTAGATCTGATTAGTATTACAGGCTACATGTAGATGAGCCAAGTTTTCCAGCCCCATGTGTATTCAGTGTAAACATAAACTTGGCTTAATTGATGCTCATTCCTTAATGCACAATACATGGACTATAAAACCTATACCAAGGGGACTACATGGAAGTCTTTGGGAGGAGTTATAACTCTGGAACAAGTCAGAATAAAAACAACAAATAATAGGCTTGGGTATTTAAGCATGGAGAAGAGTTTTTTAATATCACTTTTGAAGTTCTGAGTGTTTAAAATAGGTTACAATTTTACACGAATATTGGGCTCTAGAGATAGCTGGTTGACAAATTAGAGACATTTTACAGTAGCAAACTATAATCACAGACTTTTAATTGCTGTACTGTAATAGCAGATAGAACTCCATGGAGGAAATGTCCTTGCTAAAGTTTCTGATGACAAAGGTGTGAAAGAAAAATAGCTTTGCCTGTGAACAATATATTTAGACATAAAGTTGCATGTTCTATACCATGCAGCAATGATGCTTTTGCTGTTCCCCTCTTATCAGTGCATATTGGACTGATAACTGCCCAGAGTCGTTGCGAGATGAGCAGGACAGAAATGTGAGAAATAAATACTGTAGATATCATTCTAACAAACTGATGTGTTCCAGCTGCCACTGGGACAAAATGACAGGATTATTTGCCAATAGACTGAATGATAGGACTTTCAAGGACTTTCAAGACCACCCTTCTTTCTACTGAATTCCAACAAAATACATACAGTATATTTTGATCTTTCACATGCTACCCTCTTTTCCAGTCCCTCATGCCACTATTTACTTTGTTACGCAGAAAAGTGGTGCTACAACCAAGAACAGAGATCCTACCTGCCCCCAGGTGTGGGGATGGGATCTGTGTAGAACAGCACTCAGATCAGGGTTCTATCATTCAACTTTCCTTTGAAAATCTAACTAGCCCTATGGTTTCACAAATCCCACTTATTTGCAAGCACTCTCTTTTCTGTCTCCTCTTCTAGCACATGCTCAAACCACAAGTGGCAGTGAGCATGGAGGAGTAATCTTGTGCAAGTATAATAAAGAAGATGGGAATTTATGAAGGCATAACATGCACACGATGTTCAGTAGGACTCTTTCCCCTATTTTCCTTTTGGTGCTAGTTAAAAGAGCAGCTAGAATCTTTTAGCACTTTATGAGCAACAGAGTTCTGTAGATTACAAAAGGAAATAGAATGTTGTTCTCACTTCCATTCACACACTCTTTCCTCCAACCACTCACTTGACTAACTGCAAGTAGGGGCTGGCCAAACATCTAGCCCAAGAGCGTGTGCAAAGAGATCTAAAAAGCCCACCTTTTTCTCATGGGTTTCCAGGATTTCATAGCTAACAGTTCAACAACAAATGTTTTGGAATCTGTAAACAAAAAGAATGCATTCCGCCCAAAATTATAAAAACACAAGAACAATAGACAACACAACACATAACACAATGACATCAACAGACAATATCTTACAGTAACATCAACAATGTATACATCTTAATATAATTGCAGCTTCAGAGAAACTTATATAATTCTCTTTAATTTAGATGCAAGCCACTTGCAATGAAATTATTGGGAAAAAATGTTTTGCTTTGAGTCTTCCTCCAGCGGTGCTCCAGGCATCTCTTCTAGCATTTAATCTCCTGAAGCTGCTTGGTAAACCAAGGTGCACCCTGAGATTAGTGCACAGAGAAAAGCTGCATAGGAGCAATACAATCCAAAGCCTCAGCACCCACCCATTCCAGGGCCTCAGCCAAACCACCCACCAGGACCTTAGGGAAAACCCCAAGCTCTCTCTGGAACCCAACTGGGTTCATCGATTGCCTGGGGTGGGCCCATGGAATGGCCCCTATCTTCCTGCAGGGGGAGGGGATACCAGTGAGGTGAAAGGCAATCAGGGAGTGATCTGTCCATGGCAATGGATTGATGTTAATGCCCTCCAGTGTCAGATCACATCTCAACTGCTCGAGACAAAAACTAGATCTAGTGTGCAACCTCCTGCATGTATTGGGCCATCAATGTCTTGGGACAGATCCATGGTGGCCATGACTCCTGAGCTGCCCTGGACTCAACATCACTGGGTGGCAGATTGAAATCCCCAAAGGACCAACAGCCTTGTGGACTCTATCACCAACCCAGCAACAGAATCCAGCAATACAGGCAGGGAAGCTGTTTGGGCAGTACCCCAGTAGCAATCCCAGCTGTTCTCTTAAGCACAACTTCAGCCAGAGCCCCTCATATCTGATTATTTGCAGAGTGGAGCCCCTGAAAGCCTGTAATGATTCACAGACAACAATATCTCCCTGTCCTCCCCTCCCCTGGGCTCTTCCTGGTACAAGACCTGAAACTTGGGTGGGCACATTTCCAAGAGGGGAACCCCCCTTGCAAATCTATCACATAGTTGATACTATTTATATCTTTCTGGATGAAGGTAATTCTTGGGTGGAGTTTTCCAACCTGAGAATAAGCATACTTTGCAGCTTCAATTTCCCTGTGTATTGACTTCACCTGAGGCATAAATGAATTTGCCCCAGCGTTGCCAAGTTGTAAGCCAACTGGAGTTGGGCAGCCTATAAATTTAAATAAATAAACAGAAAGCCAGTTCTTGGCTGAGATCTGTTTTTTTTAATCTACAATAAAAGGATGCCATTTTCCTTTGACCAAGGGTCATGCTTTGTTTTAGAATGACCTTCTAAAAGGTCATTCTAAAAGGACTGCCCTTTACATTCATTTAAATATAACTAAATGCAGTTACCCTGATAATACCTTCTCCCCTCTGTCAAATTAAAACAACTCAGCATTAATTTTTGAAGAGGCTTTGGAGGCTACATCTAAGATTTGGGGAGGTGTATTGTGTAGATTATGCACCCCAGTGTACAGGAAGAAGCAGGAACTGTTTGCAGGGTATGAAAAGCTGTTGAATTAAATGAAGAGAGCAGGCTGTTGCTGTTTGTCTTGCCAGCTGGCAACTCAAGAGAGGAAAAACAGCTGTACACTTTGAGTAATTTCTTATTGAGAAAAAATATTGACACTGATACTATGTCCAATTTAAATGGATTCACCTTTAGAAAAGCTTTATTTACTGTATATGTTTGTTTTATTTGAATAATTTATATGGCCACCCAACTCACAGCAGTGACTCTGGGCAGCACTGAAAGATTAAAAGCCCAACAGTTACAAACAATGGCCCATGATGCCCCAGGTAAATAATACATCCCAGTCATAAAATCACATCCAGAACAGAGCTTGCCTAATCTTCTGGCCCAAACACCTGGAGAAATAGCCAGATCTTCAGAGTCTTATGCAAGGCTAACAGGATTGGGGCCATCTGGATCTCCAGCGGGATGCTGCTCCACAAGGCAGGCACTGCCAAAGTTTAGGCACAACGCCTTGGTCCAACAAGATGGCGTTGTTCGGTGGAAGGGACCCAAACCTCCCACCCTGCTAGATCTAGTGGCGGGAGCATAAAAAAAGGGCGAAGGGTGGTTCCACAAGAAGCCTGGCCCTATGCCCTGTAGGCTTTATAGGTGACAACCAGCACCTTGCTCTGCACTCAGAAGTCTACTGGGAAGCAGTGCAGCTCACAGAGCAGCAGTATTATATGGGCATAGGGAGAGACACCAAAAACCGCTCTTGCTGTTGCATTCTGGACCAGCTGCAGCTTCCAAGTGCTCTTCAAGGGCAGCCCCATGTAGAGCACACTGCAGGAATCCAAATGAGAGGTGACTAAGGCATGAGTCACTAGAAGCATGGCTTCTCGATCCAGAAATGGGTGCAATTGGTGCACAAGCTGAACCTGTGCAAAGCCCCCATAGTTATGGCTGCCACCTGTTCAGCAAGCAGGAGCCATGAATCCAGGAAGACCCACAAATTGTACACCAATTCTGACTGAGGAAGTGCATCCACAGACATAATTATAGATGTAAATCTCCAGAACCAGGAAGCCTTAAAACCCCCAGCCACTCAGTGTTGCCAGGGTTGAACTGAAGCTTATTCTCCCATTCCAGATCCTCACAGCCTCCAGGCACCTGTCAGCCCTCCAAGGTAGACCAAACTAGGAAACCAAAGTTACGCATGCTAATACTACTTAATATAAGGTTATAGTAACAGAATCCTGCAAGTCTGAATGTGCATCTCCCCTCTCTCCCTCTTCGTGAGAATGAGGGAGGGTCTTGTCCAAGGTTACAGAT
Organism: Candoia aspera; assembly: GCF_035149785.1. NCBI lineage: Eukaryota > Metazoa > Chordata > Lepidosauria > Squamata > Candoiidae > Candoia > Candoia aspera. The sequence continues at coordinate 73,226,700 of NC_086153.1, read as the reverse complement.
CTGCCTCAGACTCAGATTTCTTTTATCTGACTGTTGTCTTGGTTGAGGCTCTTCTACCTGTTTCTCTAAATGATTCCTTCTGCCCACTACATCACTGGGAAAGGACTCCAGTGGCATCACTTGGTCAGCCCAGGGTGGAGAGGTACAACTGCCCCCTATCCTTCGCCATATCTCCTTCTGCCCTTTTCCACCCTAACAGCCTCACCTGCCCTTCCCCCAGCCTCCCCAATCTTCCCCAACCCTGGCTGCTCCAGTCACAGGCCAGAGGGTCCCAGCACACCATCCAACCTACCAAGCACATTATCAGGGATCTGACACCAGCCTCAGAAATGCTTTTACCTTGCACTCAGCATTCCTCAGCTCAGGCACCTCACCACCTTTTCCTCAACAACGCATCCACCAACCATCCACTCTGCACAATCTGTCTCACCCCCATCAACTCTACCTTCATCTGGGTTGGGGGGAAGAGCCACACCAAACTACAGGCAGGAGTTATGTGGAACATCTGCTCCTAATCAGATACAAGGAGATTAATAGATTCACACAATTCTATATTTTCAGTTTGCTGAAACCCAACTGGCCCACTGCAATACTCAAAATCAAAGCTTTTATGTAGGCCTCTGTTCCAGGGTTTAAACTTTTTCCTTCTGCCTTATTAAGTCAACAGATACTTGATCGTTCTCTTGAGGAACTTGGAAGGTACCTAATCCATGCTGATACAATGGTTCTCTTTAGCCTGGGATGGTCTTGTTCCTGCCTTGCCAGCTTCATTCCTTACCCCTTCCACTTCTGCATAAGATATGAAACTGCTGGAAGATTCTTCACCTAACAGATTTCTACCAGCAGGAGGGATAAAAAGACATTTATTTAGATGTGAATCAGTTTTAGTTACTGATTCATTCAATGCTGCCTTTGTGCATAAGTGAGTATTCAAGGGAGCCAACCAAATTTACCAGACAGAATCCAAAAGATTAAAAATATATATTAAAATTAATATACACTTAAAAGTCTGGTGAAAGAAGTGCATCTCTACAAACCCCCAAAGGGCCAAGAGAGCAAGAGCCACGTTGAGGGAGCCATGGGGGCCTCATAGTAGAAAGCCCACCCCCCTATGCCAGATAGTGGAAATTCTGATATTGGCAGCATTTTTCACAGAGCATCGTTTAAAGCTGTAATGTCCCCATTAAGCAATTGATCACCACTGCAGATGTTTCAGTACAGGAATTATCTCTGTAGCTTGCACCAGTTGAATGCAATGAATGTGCACATTAAAACATATAAATAGCAGTCTTGGCAGGGGGTGAGGAGTGTCAACATTAAGCGTTCAGCCTATGCCTCCTCCTACTGATCCCACCACCTCCAGAATCCCACTCTGCTATTAGATTATAGGGGCTTATTCATTCATTCATTTTATTATGTAATTATAGATGGTCATCCATCTTGCAATCAACTCTGGGTGGCAAACATAAAATCATACATAAAGACAATAGGAAAACAATAAAAACAGTAAAACCCCACGGTAAAAAAACTCCTTAATCAAGCAAACCAGAAACAGACCAGGCTCCATTTTTTTCCTTCCCTTCCCTTCCCTTGTTACCTGTCTCATGGGAGCCTCTCAGCTCAAGCAAACATTATGGCTGACCCAGGCTGTACACACAAAGGTGTCTAATGCACATAAACATTAGAGTGAAACAAGATGTAACTCCTTGGGGTTTGAGAGAGAGAACTGTCCTTTTGCAACAGCAGACTTTCACTTCCAGGGAAACTGATTGCTAAAAGACAGATTGCTAAAAGGAAGCCTCCAGTGGCAGCAGCCTCTTTTAATTTGTCACCAGCCAGCAACAATCAGTCTTCCCTGTCTTGGGGGGGGGAGCAGGAATATGCACCAAAAGCCTTTGCTGCTACTTTATGAAGATTCATTTTGTTGCCATGCATAACAGCAAAAACTGAGAGATTGATAAAGCTTCGGAAGTTGGATAGATGAGAGAACCTGCTATTATTTTCCAGAGGAACTAATGCTGTTTCAAAGAAATTCCTTGTGTCTCAACCTCATAATATACAAATATTTCACAGAATCATAGGAATGGAAAGCACCTTGGAGTTCTTCTAGTACAACCCCTGCCCAGAGCAGGAATCCTCATATCATCCCAGTCCAAAGGCTGTCCAATCTTGGCTTGAAAACCTCCAGTGACAGAGCCCACATGACTCCAGGACATGACTGTCATGTCAGGAAATTCCTTATCTTTTTGAGTTTGGATCCCTCTCTGTAAAGCTTCTATTCAATTGGTTTTTGTCCTATGCTCAGGAAACATGGTGAATAAATCCACACCCACTTAACTGTGATAGTCCCTCAGGTATTTGAAGACTGCTATCATATTTGAAAACTGCTTCTCTTATTTAGGCTAAAATATACCCAGTTCCTTTAAGTGTTCTCCATAGGATTTAGCCTTCAAGCTCCCCACCATCTTTGTTGTCTCCTCTGAACTCTTTCTAGTTCCCCAGAGTCTGTCTTGTATTGTAGCAACCAGAACTGGATACAATGTTCCATATGTGGTCTGATCAGCATAGTATTTGAATAAATAACTATGTAAATCTTATATAATCGCTACTGCTGCTTTGCATGATAGCAAGTGGAAAGACAAGAGAGCAACTAACTCTTGATGGGCAGTTACCACACTACTCATAAGTTGCCACCCAATGCCATTCAGTCTTTCTAATGTGGAAAGTATCCCACCTGGCACCTTAGCTTAACTATTTGGAAACAAGGATCTTCCCTGTTCTGTCATGTTCACATGAGTGTACAGTATTACAGTTTATTTAAACAGATGTTGTCCTCACCTTGCCAGTGTGAAACCATCACCACTATTTTTATCTCTCCATTAATTTTACCTACATTGTCCAAAGCTCCTTGGAGAAAAGTTATGTTAATAGAAGAGAAGGAGGAGTGGGAGGAGGAGAATTATATTGCATTCAGCCCTTCATTGTTTAAATGGTCCATTTGCCCACCACCACACTACAAAGCACCAGTGTGACTTAATGTAGATTTTGCAGATGCTCTTAGTCTTTATTGGAAAAAGGCTTTGCATTTTTGTATTATGCAGCAGTATAAGAAAGAACTTTGAGTATGCTGCAAAAGTTACATATTGTTTGCAGCAACTAGTGTTGCCTGTTTATAGAACCTAAAGAACATTTGGGCTGAGCAATACAACTCTCCCAATTCTCTAGCTAACTTAGATTTAGCTGTCTAATTGAAGATGAAATAGCATTCCCCCTGAAGTCTACATGGCCTCAACTCTATTCTTTTTTTCAAAAAGGCATGAAAACCTGGCTTTTTCAGCAGGCCCCAGGAAAGACCTAGCTTTTGACCTATCTTTTATGTGGTGTGTAATTGGTCATAATGTGGATCTCAGTGATACTATTATTTGTTTGATCTGGTTTTGTCTTGTTGCTTTAATTTTAATTATCTATACTCTGTAAGCTGCTTAGAGTTGCAGCTGTGATTGAGGCAGCCTGCATAATAACTGTATCTGAAGCATATCTCCAAATGAAGCACATGTGCTTTAATGTTGGCTAGCAAATGTGTTCTAGCTGTGCCCAAATACTTTTTTAATCTCATCTACACCAACAGAATCATAGGAGATCCGCAACATTTCTGCAGTAGATTTTCTAGCTCTTCATGGTATTTTTCTGAAGAATTATGTGGGGGTTTTTTCCACCTTGTTTTCTGAAATGTGAAAGAATATAGCCCTGCGCATTATCTCTCTTGAACCTAATATAGAAGTTAGTGGTGTTATCTGATTGTCACTCAACAGATACGCAAAACTAATATTCTCTGCTCAGTCCCAATGACTTTAAATATATGAATGAAATTCTCTGCTGTTTCTCATTGACAGGTCAACTAGATGCTCGTTAATGGAGAAATCTTCTGCAATTCCTTCCATTTTGACACTACTGTATACTTGAAATGCGTTCTACATTTTCTGGCCTGATTTCCACATTCATTTCTCCTGACTTTCAATTGTTTTTCTCTTCTTTCTTTGCAGTAGGCTCTTCCCAAAGCCTTCTGCTTGCTCCTTCTCAGTTGCCAGCCTGTTGTTTAGCTTAGCATCAAAACTTATGTTAATTGTTACATAATTAGTCAGTGATTTGCTTACTGGCCTTGGCACTACTATCAGTTTACATTTCATTCTGCTGTTACCAGATCATGTTTTTATTCTCTTTCTCTTCACTTGGAGTTCAGTGTTGCTCCATTTAGTTGTTTTCTCCTCTTTGTTACATGCTATCCCCATCATAAAATAGGACTGAATTGAAAGGAGTGAAGCTAATTATTTCAACATTTTCAGCAGTACCAAAGCATCCCCTGATGGTGATTTTTAGGGAAAGATTAGATTTGGGAAATGAACAGAATTACTCATGCAGAGTGAGAGCAATTGGAGATCTGACCAGCTGGAATTATCCATGTGTCTGATTGAAGGAGCATTGCTCTCGCTCTCAAATTGGCTTTCTTTTCCCTCCTGACACACGATTACAAATCTGATTGGCTGCACAGTGTCATAATATCACATTGATTTATGATGAGAGATTGGCTGGTTGGCTTCATTCTAAGAAAGAGGAAAGAGCCTTAACCAGAAAGAAATGGCACCAAAGCAGCAAACTAATCACAAGCAGCAGGCTCCATTAGCGGTAAACAGTAAAGGTCTTGGGTTGCACAACATTTAATCTCCACCAATTCTAGTTTTGCCTCATAACTAAAAATGGGTGAATATTGGGTGCCTCAACAAATGCTGTTTCTTCCGTATCAAATATAATGGATAATTCAGGTTGGATCCAGAGTATCTTTCCACCAATGGAATGGATGACACTGATAGGGCTCGGGCGAATTGCTCTTCTCACTACAGCTGAACCATTTTTTTCTCACATGTCCTTTATCCTGCACCAGTTGGTCGTGAAGTACCTGGTTCTCCGGGTGCAGCACCTCCATTTGTCAACCATCCTGCCTGTTATTTATGTGAAGGACTGGGATTGAAGCAAGAGTTTATGTCATGTCTTCAGCAGTGAGGACAAACACCAGAGCACCAGACAGGCAGGGTGCAGGTGCAGTGCCTGTATGTGTGCAGGGCTTGCTGAGGAGCCAAACGTGCCTCAAGAGAGTGTTCGGTTGGAGAGTTAGTGGTGGGGAGGTGAGGGAAGTGCGTGAAGGGAGTGTGGTCACAGCCTGCTGTCCAATATACAGTAGGTGCTTGCTTGCTTGCTTTAGCTGGCCAGCTGGGATGACCTTCATGCCTTCAGTAACCCTGCTGGCATTATATTCTCTTGGCATAGACTTCTAGTTTTCTTTGCTCATCCCTTCCAGGAATTCCTCCCCTGATGAGGCAGCATAGCAGGACTTGGGGAGCGGGGGGCAGCATGTCCTTTAGAAAAAGAAAATACAGATGTCTCCTGTGATTTCTGATGGTAAAAGGATTGGAAAGAATTCCAGAAGCTGTGCTCTGCCTGTTTTCCTAATTTTCTATTTTCAGTTTAATTAGTTGTAGAGACATCTTTCTGGAGCCCTTGGAAATTCCCTTTTGTTGTTCACTCTAAATAATGTAGTGATGTAAACTAGCCTGTCCTCACTGCTTACCCCATATTTCCAAATGATTCATGAACAATTAAACAGCACTGGTCCCTATTCAGATCCTCAGAGGACTTCATTTATTACATTCTTCTGTTGTGAAAACTGGATGTTTTTCTCCTGGGTGTGTCAGTCCCCTGCACAAACCTCCTTATCAGCAGGATAGATATGGCTAGCAGTGTGGTAGCTGACAAGGGAGTCTCCTAGATCCTAGTGTATCAAAAGCCTTCCTGGGGTAAGAGTAAGCTTTGACTGCAGTGGCAGCACACTTGCAAAAATGCTCCGAATCAGTTTTTATTGTTAGCAGGGAATGCTGCATATACCTAGGAGCAGACCACAAGCAAAGTAGGGGTAAGCTATTTCCTACATTGATCAGGACAAAGCGACACGGCACAGGGTCAAAAGTAAGGGGCCTGGTTTTCTTAAGGCCACCTGGAAAATGGTTTCCTACAGCACAAGTCTCCTATAGTAAGAAAAGACTGAGCAGCATTTTAAATTTAACTTACTTACTTACTTATTTATTCATTCGATTTCTATAGCTGCCCTTCTCAGCAAGTGACTCAGAGTGGCTTACAACAATAAAAACTATAAACAATTTCAATTAAACACAATTAAATTACAAAATAAATTTAAATTTATTATTAAATGGTATCCCTCGACGTTAAATTTACAAGGAGCTTAGGAGAAAATAGAACAAAGACTGCAATTATATCTACACATTACAAAGCCAAGAAAGAGTCAAAGGACTATAAAGTGATGTTATACTACATTGGAGAAAAACCTTTTGACATAGCAAACAATCCCCTTAATATCCAAGCCTGGCGTCTCAAACTCAAATTGTCATGAGTGCCACACGAGGACTAGTTCCTTAGCCTGAGGGTTGCAACACTGAAGCCTTTTCATACTTAGATACAAAAGTCTGTAGTGAGTTTAAAATGAAGAAAATGAAGGGATCGTGCTGTACCATTAAACATCCACTTATAAAATAATAAACCCCTTTACTATGAAACAGAGCTCCTTCTAAAACTGCCATTTCATTCTGGCCATTCAGCTGACAGCATTTTTCATTAATCAGAAGAGTGATATTTGGTTTTTCAGTATTACCAGCTGATATGTAATGTTATTTCAAGATCATATCTGGAGGATGTACTGTAATCCAGGAAAACATCTTGCCAAGAGCTATACAAATTCTGTTTTTCATTTTCTTCTCTGGCCTTGCTAAGGAGAGACCACTTTCCTTTCTTCAATCTTTTTCTTGTTTGCTTTCCCTTCTGAAGGAGAATTTTGGGGTCGAGCTAAATGCCCCAAATCCAAATACATCTTCCCAGGGAAAACAAAACACCAGCTCAACTATGTGGCATCAAATGAGGCAACATCCCTTCCCCTATTACAGTTTCCCGCAGAAATTAAACTGTCGGCTCAGCCGTAAAACATTTAGAAAGCCAACAAAGGCTGATACATTGGGAAAAGATACCAGGAGGCGAACGCAGATTCTGGGAGCCAGGGATAGTTTGACAAATCCAGTGGATAACAGCAACTCTAAAAAGAAACTGCATTCATGCAATGCTGCCTCGTGGTTCTTTCAAAGCTCCCACTGTGTTCGTAGTCCCTCATTGTTACACCCTAGCTGCTTCAGTGATCTCACTAGGTACATGACGTACTCTATACAATCAAATAATCTGCTTGTGCATAAAGTGTATCTTCTTCTTCTTAGTGTTTTTCCTGCGCTATGGCAGGGTCCGCTTGTCGGCATATCCATCTCCATTTGGCTCGGTCCAAGGCATCTTCAGGGGTGGCGTTCGTGCATTCCATGTCCTCCTTAATGCAGTCTTTATATGTGTATAAAGTATATACTCTATATGTGTCTATATATATATGTGTATATATGTCTAAAGTATATACTCTAATTTATAATCACATATATACTCTAATTTGCATATGTCTACAAAGAGGGAGCTCCTTCCAACCTAGCAGTTGGAAAACATGCAAATGTGAGTAGATTAATAGGTACTGCTTCGGCGGGCAGGTAACGGCATTCCGTGTAGTCATGCCGGCCACATGACCACGGAAGTGTCTATGGACAAACGCTGGCTCTTCGGCTTTGAAACGGAGATGAGCACCACCCCCTATAGTCCGACACGACTGGACTTAATGTCAAGAGAAACCTTTACGTTTACCTTTTACAAAGAGGGAGAGCCCAAGTCCTGCTGTGTTGCCTCATTGTCATAGAGCAGTGTTTCTCAACCTTGGAAACTTTAAGATGCATGGACTTCAACTCCCAGAATTTCCCAACCAAGCTATGTCAGCAAATATGGAGAATGACACAGGGGTCAACAGATTGGAAGAGGTCAAACTACATACCAATACTGAAGAAAGGAGACTTAACAGAGTATGCAAACTATCATACAGTATCCCTAATTTCACATACTAGCAAAATAACACTCAGGATCATCCATGCATATTAGAGCCCTACATGGAAAGACCAAAAGTCAAGAGACATTAGTGCTGATGCATGCTAGATAATTGAGAACAACAAAGAATATCCATAAGAAGTCAGTATATGCTTCATTGACTATAGAAAGACATTTGATTGTGTAGACCATATCAAGTTGTAAAATGTGCTTAGGAAAATGGGAATCCTCAAACATTTCATCACCCTCATGAGAAACCTACACATTGGTCAGGAAGCCACAGTCCAGGTGGAACATGGTGAAACAGACTGACTGCAGCGCAGCAAAGGAGTTGGACAAGGCTGTATATTCATCCCTTATTTATTCCTCCTGTATTCTAAATATATATTGAATGAAGCTGGGTTAAAAGTATAGTTATAAAACTGGAGGAAGAAACATCATAATGTGTGCTGATGACACTACTCTGATACCCAATGATCTGCAAGCCCTAGTAATAAAAGTCAAGGAGTATAGTGAAAAAATGGGACTAAAATTAAATATAAAGAAGACCTAACTCATGACAACTGGTACAACAATCAGCCTTAGAATTGACAATGAAGATACTGAAGTGGTGGACAGCTTCTGCCTTTTAAGATCAAGTATCAACAGTAAAGGAACCAGTAGTCAAGAAATATGCTGCACACTACAGTTGGTAAGTAGCAATGAAACCTTGGAAAAGATATTCAGATGCCACGATGTGTCTATTTACAAAGATCAAGGAGAACAATACACCCAATCACAAAACAAATATACAGTAATTAAAGAAGTCTCCACAATCACCCCATCCCAAGGCCTGGGAAAACAGCCAGATCTTTACTGATGTCCTAAACAACATAAGGGTGACAGCTGCATGAATCTCTGGGAGGATATTGTTCCAGAGGGCAGTCATACTTCCTGGGTTCCATATGATGACATTGTCTAATTGACTGATAGAAACAGGAGCACACACCCCTGCTTGATCATACCAGATAGGCAGAAACAATTGCAGATGGCTTATAAAAAATAAAAAAGAAACAAAGATAAAATGGCTCAATATTGTTATAACTATGTATAAATCTATAGTGTGACCAGACTTGGAATGAGTTGATAGGGACCACCTTAGAAACATTAATTAGATAAATTAATGGAGGATAAGACTGTCAGTCGCTGCTAACTACGATAGCTGTATGTTACTTCAAAGATCAGAAGGATCATATTTCTTAATATCAATTGCTGAGGAACAGCAGCAGGCAAGGGCTACTATTGTCATGTGGGGTGGTCACTTTCACATCACTGACAAAGAAGAAGTTCATCAACAGAAAAAGAAGACAAGTGAAGACAGAGATTTGCATATGGTAAATCATAAGTACAGGTGCAAATCTAGAAAATACTGCTATTTGTCATGAGTAAGGATGGCGAGCAGGGGGCTCCCACCCAGACTGTCAAGCGCATGCGTAGCACTGAGGAACTGTTCAGCCATTCAAAGAGACACAGATCGGGACCGCCTTAACCTTTGGGGTTTATATGGCTGGGTTTTTCCCACGCTTCCTCAGTTTGTTAGGATTCTTGTTAAGTACTAGTAATAAATATTAGAGACCAAGTCATTGTCTCAGTGTGTTTCCTGGTAGTCAGGACACTATTACTTGGAATAGAGTGGAAATATAATACCCATTTTCCCTGTTACAACATCTGTAATAGGGAAAATTGGAATAAGGTAACCTGTGTGCATGCTCTTCAGTCAGCTGCTGACCAAATCCAAGCCAGAGGGGTTCCCAGAGGTCGAGATGGTAGTTGAATGATTGAAGCTCCACTTCTCTTGTAGGTATGTTGGCATCACAAGCATATACAAAGGAGTGGGGCTTTGATGACATTGTTGTGGCCACCATCTTGACCATTTTACACACAGACACACCCGAAGCCTGTGATCCTAACCATTGGTGGGCCGTTGCCAGCTTCTTATTTTCCAAACATGGCTCTTGACTGCCCTCTGTAAAGGATGCTACATGGCTGCCTGACCTCTTGTTTTGTTTGTGGGCTACCCCTAGGAATATAATTGGCCATTGGGAAATAGCATGCTGGATTAGATAAACCATTCTTAGATCCCACAACTATCTTTTGTCTTCATCGAATAGATACAAGGCTAGGCAAGTTTTTACAGCAAAAAGATTTGTGTTTCTAGCATGCAGGCCTACTTCATAAAGCCCTTTTACTGTTTTATAGCAATAGCTGTTTAGTGTGCAGAACGATGAATTGGTCAGAAATCTATGCTACCCTAAGGATTAATCTCATGTCATCTGTTTTCCCAAGATGGTACTTCTATCCGTAGAATTCTGTGCACGCGCATGGTATCCATTATAATAACCGCAACTTGAATCTGTTTCATGCTCATTGTTATATACACCTTTAAAAAAACTATTAACTCTCTGGGATTTTTTTATTATTATTTAAATAGCATTGGGTTAGTTTTTCATTTGCTTGGCAAATCATGACAATCAGAAAGGCTTGATAGAAATATTTTATATCTTTCTTACTGAAGAGAAAATACATTTATTTTCAATATGACCTCTGTAATGGTTTTGTGATCACCTAAACACATGACCCAGTGCAAAATTCATTGTTGCCTAGTGTCTATTCCATTTTCTCTTCAGATAATGACTGTATTTGATAAAAGAGCAACCTGTGCTAGCACATCCACAATAACAATTTCATAGAACTCAGGCCTGTAAATGCTGCAGTGTGAAACACTTTTGGTCTGCATTCTAGCCAAACATACCTTGTCCAGACAAGAAAATGGATGATGGAATCTGCTGTTCTAGGCTTAGGGACTCTGTGTGTTGGACAAGCTTGCACTCCCTCTTAACTGCATCATGTTCATAGCTTGATTTCATACTATCTGTGGAAACAGCAACCAGGAGTGCTTTTTTTTCCTAATATCAGTTGGAAATGTAATTACCCTGTCTGGAGAAAGCAGCACTGGGAGCACTATAGGCATTACCAAACATAGCTTCAAATCTGCTCAGGAACAAACTGAGCCCCCTGCTGATCAATCAACAGCACCATTGGGTGTTTTCCATCAAGAGTGGTCCATTCCTTAGTTATATTTTATCAGTCATTAGTTCACTAGTTACACCTTATCTAGGCTACTGAATTGAGATCTATGTAGGCTTGACCTAGAAATAACAGTCCTGCCTAAGCTACATAGTCAGGTCATATTACCTCAGTTCTGTCCAACTGAAAAGCCTGTTTTTTTATTTTTATGTATTAGGCTGTTTGGATATGAGGTATATGAAGAACTACCCTCACCATTATGATCCACCCTATGTGTTAAAATACACCTGAGGCCCTGGCTGATAACACATAAACTTTACAGCACCCAGTCCTTTTTTGTGGTAAGCCATCCCACTTTTGCCTCAGGCCAATTTTATATCTGCTTTAGGAGCATGGTACATATGGCACCATCAAGTGGATGGAACTAGTGTTGCATGCTCTTGCAGGTCATTCATGTTCTCATAAACAAATGTCTGAAGAAAGTTTCTGATAAGGGATGATCTAATTCATATATAAAGTTCAGGATGCATACAAGTCTTCACAAGGTAGCTTAGAAACCAACCATTTTTCATTATACACAAAAACAATCTGATTGAGCTAAATTCTGAAATGGAAGTAGTTTAAAGATAAGTGCTGTAGCTACTGGGAAGCAGGACCCAAGTGGAAAAAGTTCTGTGTGTGGGCGAGTTGCACATTTGATGTTGGAACCCCATCTGTTCTTGTTGTATTGGCTGATTGTGTCCACGTTCATACTACAAGAGCTAACTATGCGTCTATTCTTGGTTTCATGCCACTTCATATGCTCATTTTTGTTTCTAATTAATCTTCCTGTCTTATCAATGTTCATTCATGAAATCTCTGTGATCTTGCCATAGTGATGATCAATGCAGAGTTGCCTGAACAATGGCATTTCTCACTCAGCTTATCCCATGATAAAACTCACATGATATGTTATTACTCTAACACAGCTTTTACAAATGCAGGCTCTAATCTTGGAATCTCCTGGAGGTGACTTTACTTCAGAGCTTGTAGTAGACCAACTCATGGTTATCAATAACATTATACACCTCTTGTTTTGTGACACAAAAAAATACAAAACTAGTCCAAAAATGTGTGGTCAGTTTTGAGGAGTTATGACCATACTGGATTTCAGGTACATAGTAGGACATACACTGGAGATCTCAGTTCCAGACATGAGGATGGCAGCACATAATTGAGACTTGCTCTAAACAGAGTTATTCTGAATATAATTAGAGTTCCAATTATGTCAGTTGACAGAGTTGGAAGGGCCATTTGGGCTACAGAATCCAACCTCTTGCTCAGTGAAACAATCTAAATGAAAGCATCCAGGATAGATGCCTGTCTAGCCCCCACTTGAACATATATAGGGAATGACAGACCCTCATTTCTTTGGGTAATTGGTTCCATGTCAAACTACTCTTACTGCTAGGAAGGGTTTTGTTTTAACATGCCCTCCATATCTGCTTGTCAGGATGTCAGGATGCATTTGTGGGTGACAGCAAAACAGCTGGAAAATGATACAGATAATGAGCAGGGGGGTAGCATATGTAGGCTCCATAGGTAACAGAGTTGTACTGGGCAGGTCACTCTGATAATTAGAATGCTGGATGTGACAGGCCTTTAGACTGACTAGAGGTTTTTATTTTTTTATATAATCCACACACACACAGAGATTTTCATTCTCAGTGTTGTACTGACGGCTCTGTTCTCCTTCATAGACTTCTTTTCTGGTCTCAACTCTACTAATGACAATATGTTGTGTTCATTTTTTAAAGCAGAAACACTCCATCTAGTGTGTATTTACCACTTCTATTTCTCATAATTTTTGTCAAGTACTTTTCCTTCAAGTAATCAAAGGACATGAGGATATGGTATATGTATGGATATGGTGAACATATGGATATGGTAAATGTTTGGATCTATTTGGACAATTGCAAATTCATCTCAAGGCATATATGTATGATCGGTAGGCTCATGGGAATCCTGTATTTAATCCAAAATAATTCATTTTCCTTGCATCTTCTAGAGTTGGTTAGCCTGTCTGGGTTGTGACATAAAAACTCTATGGTAATCAGTTGGAGAAAACAGTCACTGATTAAATTTGCTTTCTATGAAAGTTTCAGATACAGTGATATAGTCAATATTTCTCTTCCTTCTTTCCTTTCTCCCTGGCAAGAAAAGGACATTGGGTTGCTCCCATCAGTCTTTTCCATACACCCATCAAAGTAAAATTTGATTATGTTCCAGCTATGTACGATAACATTACAATGTCATGATGGTGCTATTAGTCTGGAATAGCTAGTATTTTTATTATTTACAATATTTCATTTAGGATGGGATAATAATATTGTTCCAAATCATAAAACAGAGTTTCATGGCTCTTTAAACACCTAAATACATGCTAGGCTTTAAGAGGGAATGGGAGAAAGGGAAGGGAAAAGGGGGTGAGTGGGAATAGGGTGGCTCTGCTTTAGGAGCAGGGAGATTCAGAAGCAAAACTGCTTGGAGAGTTGTCATGAAGAAAGAGGTGGCATGTGTCTTTATCAATGCCCAGAGTCCCCTTTTTGGGAGAGATGGGCGGTGACAGAAATTTGAAAGAAAAATGAATGAATGCTGTGCAGCAAAATCAGCAAGGCATCTTTGTGGTCCCCTCAAAGACCAGCAGTTCCTTTATCATGTTAGATTCATAGTCCTAACAAGGTTTATATACTGTTTGTGACAATGTTACAGTTTGGAGGATGAGAAAATGGGAGAGAGAAATAGTAAAAGGAGAGTGGAAATATAGCATTGCTTTGGAACTAACCAAATGTGAAGAGCCATAACATCTGACATGGATATTTTAGCACTGAATGACTGGCTAACAAATAATGTACTAAAAGGCATGTTCAAAGCATTTGAAAAGGACATTTTATGAAGCTCGTTATATGAGCAAAGATTCCCTTCTTGGAGCATTAAGATAGCTGTGTTCTCCAGAAGGCTCAGCATGGTTGGTTTGAAAGCTTTCCCTGACTGTCTGCAAATATGACACAGACAACTCTTCTGCTGGATATGCCCACAATGCATAGCAGTTCTTCCTACACATATAAGCAAGAGGAAGGCTTTGAATTTGCTGCATTATACCTTTTCCTACCTGCATGCTTCCTCTACATGCTCACACAATGCATCTCTTTCAATGTATTTAAATACCTTATGTCATTTTAAAACTACAGATCATGATTCAAATCAACTTAACGTATGCGTATCAATCTGGAGCATGCCAACTCTGCCCAGATATATAGGCCAGGCAGAAATCAGGGAAGACAGACAGACCATTAGATAACAAGGCTCTATGCCATGAAGAGCTTGATAGGTGCAATGCAAGATTAATACCTTGCATTGCACCCAGAAGCCTACTTGTAACTATGGGTGTCACGTGGGCATGACAAAGTATGCCCATTATTGCCCATGCCACTGCACTCTGGACCAGCTGCAGCTTCCAAGCAGTTTTCAAGGGTATTCGCATATACAGCGCATGGCAGTAGTCAATAAGCAAGGTAGCCAGAGCATGAGTGACTATCTGAAAAACCTCCTCACAATCCGTTTGCCACACCTGTATTATGTCAGGCTCTTTGGCAGCTGCCTCAAACTAAAAGTGATTATTTTCCTAGCACAATTCTAACAGTCTTTTTAGCAAGATTTATGGAGGTGAAAGACATGGAGTTAGAAGCTTTCTAGCAAGAGAACTGTTTTCAATTTAGTACCAGCATATCTCCACATACATTAAGCCAGAGGCTTTCTGACTTCCTTCCTAATTGCTTTCGTATGATCTGGTGAGGAGGCAGGTCTCTTCACTGACAACAGGAAAGCTTGCAGCTGACTTACGTAACAGCCTCCTGAACCTTTTGCTGCCTGGGAATAATCTGTTACAGGCTATTTTTGAACACATGCTAGCGCTCTTTGGAAGCAGGACTGAACCTGTATAAAATTTAACTCAGGTAACAGGTTGCAGGGATAGAGCAGGGGTGGGGGATGAAGAGGGAGCTCTTCTGATGCACCAGAAAGACCTCTGTGCCGATGTCCTGTCAGTCAGGAAACTTGACAAGTGGCTAAACCAGCTATTCAAAGCAACTGCCTATACCTGACCAGACCCATCCCATCACTTATTAAGAAGAGCAATTGATGATTGTTTTCCTGAAGGCAGGTGATGGTCAGTGGGAAGAGAAATGAAACCAGGAGAATCCACCAATCACTTGTCTTAAGTGTCTTGCACTGAAACTGTAAGGAGTGTGCCACTTACCTGCCTCATTACAAAATAGGGCTGGGCTGTTGAGGCATCACATTTCAAGCCAGCATATTTTTCTGCCACTCAAAGACTGATGCAGTAGACTTGAATACAACCATCTAGATGTGCCCTAGATGGCAGCAAAGTCATCCAGATTTTCACAACCCAAATTTGCTTGCTCTAATAATTGCTTGGTCCTACTTACAAAGCAATCCTATGTACGTGCATTCAAAGGTAAGCCACCAATTAAGTAATGAGATTTACTGCCAGGTGCATAAGCCTGCAGTGTTAGTGAGGTTGCAGATGATGGGTGAAATACTGGGGAGTTCCTTTTTCACACTCATTATCACTATGCTAGCTTCGCTCCAGATAACAGTGACAGTTCTAAAAAGTAACTGTGATGTTAGCATATTATATTCCTCAATCCGTGCTATCCAGATTTATCTGAAGTACAGCTCTTAGAATTCTCTGACCAGCAAAGCCAAAATGAGTTGCTGTCTCTAATGCATCTGGAAGTCATCTGATTAGGGAAGGCTTTCTGCCTGTGGCTCCCTTGACATAAGTAAACACAGGGAATGCCAAGCCATTTAGGCTGGGATGGACAACCAAATGCTTGTTGGCCATATAGCTGCAGAACTGCAAACACCAGGACACACTGTAGCCAAAAAGGAAGAGGAAGGACTTAGGAAAGGTATAGGAGAGAGAGACAAATTGAAGAACATGTTAAAACTGTTATGTTATAGTGGGTATTAAGTTATGATTTCCTCTGGAATCTACATTAAGAATCCTCTAAAAAAGAACACAAAAACTGGCAACAAAGGTGGGATACTAAAACATCAGCTCATTCTGGTCTTGCTACTCTTCAAACTCTGAATGTAAATGCAGATGACCCATCCACAAGTACAAACTGGTTAAGTTTGGACATAGAAAAGAGGCACCTAATGAATCTATAGATGCCCATGTTAAGGCACTGGGCTAAATCATACAAGTATGGAAGCTTAGAAGCAGATATGATTTGCGATGAAGTCGTGGAAAAATGCATTTACAAAACGTTGCAAGATAAATAACTGCAGCAGGAAGATCTGACATTGGATGAAGAAACTGCCACAGCCAGATCATATAAAAGTGCTCAATTAAAAAATTGCCAAATGGCATCAATGAGCAATATCTCTATGGATACCTGAGATGTATACCTTATGCCATGGGAGAACCAAGAATTCTGAATTAGACAAAATGCTGAAGAATGGAATTATAGAAATACAGATAGGAATGAATTGGGTAACCATCATACTGATTGTACCAAAGAAAGATCTTAATAAATTCCATTTCTGTGTGATCTGAGGGTGGCAAACAATGTGAGAACACCATCCTGTATCAACAATAGACAATATTTTCCATGTCTTAGAAGACACATGCATTATTGCTGAATCAGATGTCACTAAAGGTTTTTAGCAAGAAGATTTGGCACTAATATTTCACAATTTGACAACCTCTATTATGCACTATGTTGCTAGAGGTTCTGTAAAATTGTATTTAGACTGTTGAGTATGCCTGAGGCTTATCAAAATGCAATGGATTTTTTTGTGCAGGGGCTTCCTGGTGTTGTCTGATATATGGATATTGTTCACGATGCAGCAGCTGTGGAATAGCTCTGTGACAGACTGATGGCAATTTTTCAGAGACTCCGTGTATAGGACAGATACAAAACAAAAACAAATGTAACTTTGGTTTTGAAGAGATTGTTACATTAGGACACATCTCAACTGAAGGAATTAAACCTGATCCAAAGAAGGTAGAAGGTATTCTACAAGCCTTAATTGCCGAGAAATTGGATTCGTCATGTTCTTCACTAGCTACTTAATGTATCTCATGAACTCTATTTCTAATTATGCAGATAATTTACAACTCCTGAACCTGCTGACTAGCGAAGGGTCACTTGGCACTGATCTGCAGTCACTCACTCTGGATCTTTACAACTGAAAACTGCATAATCAAGGACTCTTGTCTGGCTTATTATAATCTAAAGACAGAAACGCTGGGGGACTAGGTGCTCCCAACTCAGGAAGATGGATCAAAGAAGCATCTTCCACTACTTGATTTAGGATCAAGCTCATTGCTGGAACAGTATGTTCATTGGGTTGTTGATTTACTGTATATACGGTGGATTTTGAGGCATTATCATTAAACATCTCTGGCTTGCTTTTTAGAAAGATGCTTTGCTTTCAAGGCTTCAATATATTGTTCAGTCTAAAAAAATTGGCCACAAGGAATCCCTGCTGCACTGCAATCATTTAAGTATGTTGCTGCTACACTATCTGTACACCATGGTCTCTTGTCGCAGAGTGAATTGACTGTTATATCTGAATCTGAAGTGTGCAGATGATTAAAGTCGCTTCATAAGACACACCAAGGCATGGTGTACACCAAACAGGTTCTGTGTACTACGTTTTACTAGTCAAATCTGGACTCAGATATGAAATGTTTGATCACTTAGTGAAAACAAACACCCATTCCCATTAAATGGGGAAGAAACTGAACAGGGGGACACTAATTCGCAGATCATTGAAATGAAGCTGGGATGTTGTTTGTATATTGGAGCTTAGAGTCCTGCTTTGTGAAAGGTGCATCCAGACAGGTACAATCTTTCTTGAAATACAACAAACTAAACAAAGGTGAATAACAGAACTTTACTAGATATTCAAGAGGCAAGGAAAGTTGTCCTGAATAAGACATTGGTTCCTATAAAATTATATAGCACCTGATAAATAGCATCCTTCATTTTTTGTTAATTGAATGCTGAAGCTATAGATATTTCATTCTTTTAACTTAACCATCTGGCCAACTACACATGGCCAAACCAATTTTGTACAGTGGCTGCCTCTATGCATAATGTTTGGCTTTCCCAGCAACAGAAAAAGAATATGCCTGAACATGTGCTGAAAGATGAATATTATACATGGCAGTTGGTCTGCACAATCAGTTTGCCAACAGTTATGAGGGTGACCATGTGTGGGCTTTTTCTCCAGTCTCTCTATGCACAACAGTGGATGAGCAGAACCTCCATCAAAGTATATCTCCCCTGGACTCCCCTGTGCAATCTAAATATTTTATTTCAAGTAATTGTCAAATGTTCAATATTTTATTATCAAAACTCTGCTTTAAAGGTTCAGGACTGTGAAGTGCACTGCATTTCCACAAACTGTAAAAGTGCAGTTCAGAGTCAGCATTTCTTAATTGTAAGCTGATTCTGCCTAAACTTCCCTTCTTCCTTTTTAGCAGAAGTATAGTAGGGAAGGGGGCTGCCACTCAACAAGCCCTCTATTCCATCTCAGTTATATCCCCTGCTGCTCCTTCCTCCATGCACTGTACTAACCTTTCTTATGGTCCTTAGGGGGCCTGCTAAGAAGTAGTAGGTCCATAAAGGATTGGTTATCACAAAAAACTGTGGAGATCCTGAATATAACCCAGGCTGGGTCCAGTCAACCAGAGAGCAAGCTGCTTTGGAGAAAGATAGTTGATACCAAAGTTGCACCACTACTAGCTAGCAGAGTAAATGGTCTTCTCAGCTAGAGGAGGAGAACCTTGCTTACACGCAACAGTGAGCAGCCTCAGAGGAGGAAACCCATCCTCACGTACAGTCAGAAATAGGATGAGAAAGGCTTACAAGATCAGCCTAAAACATTTAATGGCCATGATTAAAATGATGCCTCCCTTCCCTCCTATGTCCAAAGCAGACTGGACAGGCTTTTTTTCTTTCTTCTCTTTTTAATCACTAATGATGATACAACATTCCCTACTGCACTGAAGGGACACCATCTTACTTAGGTGCGTAGGCAGACGTGAAACATGACAGGAAATTGTCTTGTATGGCTATCATTTCTAAAAAATTGCACCTGAATGACTCGTTTCATTTATCTAATGATAGAGGCAGGTACTGAGCTCTTAAGTTGCAATATGGAATCAACAGTGTTATTGTGGCTACATTCAAGAAATTAAGCATTTTTTACACTGAAAGCATTATTAGATTCAGCAGAAGTCAAACACTCTGCTCTATTCATTCATAACTCCAGCATAACCGCCCAGGAATCTGCCCATTGCTCTTGATATGAACCTGTCCAGACATTAGGGATGACAAAGAGCCACATGAATGTGGCTCTGCTTTTAGAGGTCTGTTTGCCAGGCATGCTCTTTCTCTCATGGAATGCACCACCTTGGAGCTGTGTTTAGCCCACATTCGCTCCATTTTCAGGGAAAAAGTAAAGATGTTCCTGTTCAATCCGGTTGCATTACTAATCAGTGAGTATCTTAGCTATTTTTGTCAGGCTTTAACCATGTATATTTTATCTTATGAGTGATTGGGGTGAAAGTTCTATTAAAGGTTTTTTGCTATACTGTACTCCAGGGCACCCCTATGGCTGAGAGGCTGGCAGGATTGGAAAGGTGGCAAGAGAAGAAGCCTGTTGCATTGGAGGGCAAGGCTCTCTTCGAGGGCTCCAGCAGCCAAGAAATCAGGGCATTGTAATTTCCAGTTTCCAGTGTCTGGTCCGCTCACAGTGAAAGCACACTCCAGAATTCTGGGGCCAGTGTTGTTTGCCCTGGTGTCAAGGTTGCCTCGTTCCCCAATAAGACACGGACTCACTTAGGTGGGGCTAAGGATTTCCGTTTATTGGGTACAGAGTGCATACACGCAAAAAGATGGGAATGCGGGCGTGGTTGCGGGGTACCTTGTATATACCCACGGTGCAGACCTTGCCGTCCACCACCCCCCATTGTCCCACAAGCGGGATCCGGATCCTTGATGGGTGATCTGGAAGCGATACCAGTCTGGCGATGGGCGATCATGAGGATCATCGCTGGTTTCCTCTGTCTCCTTCCCATGTCCGGTGCAGGTGTGTCCCCTGGGGTAATGTGGAGATGTTCGGGCGATATGTTGATGGCTCCTCTGGTCCGGGCAAAGGTGTGCCTCCTTTGTCCTGGTGATTGCTTTAGTGTTAAAGTGTTTAAGGGATTAGAATTATTCCTTCCTCCTTCCTTCCCCCTTTCTGAAAGGCATGTTCCCCCTTGTGATGCATGGATGCCTTGCAACGGGGAACATGACATACTGCCCCCCCCAAAAAAACTTCAAGGTGCCGGTTTGTCAGGGTATGCTTCGTGGAAGCGTTTGACAAGCCGCTGTGCTGAGACATCTCGAGCCTGCACCCACTCTGGGTGGGGGAAATGTCTCCAGCAGATCAGGTACTGTAGGGTGCCCCTTAGCCTTCTGGAGTCCAGTACCTCCTTGATTTTGAAATGTTGTCCATCTATCATGATGGGCGGGGGCGGGGGGGGGGTCGTCGTGCCACTTTGAAGCAGTGACTGGTTTCAGTAGGGCACAATGGAACACCGGGTGTATGCGTTTCAAGTTGTGTGGCAATTCTAACTTGAAAGTCACCGGGTTGATTATCTCTATGATTGGGAATGGGCCAATGAATCTGGGTGCCAGTTTCTTCGAGGGCTGCGGAGACTTAATGAACTTAGTGGAGAGGTAGACCCTATCTCCCACTTTGAAGTTCGGCTGCGCAGCCCTGTGGTTGTCCGCGAACCGCTTGTAGGTTGCTTGAGCGTCTGAGAGAGCCAGCTGGATGACGGGCCAAACCATGGCCAGTTGCGCCGCCCAGTCATCTGGGGAACAAGGTGGGGTGTCCAGTTGTGGCAATTCCAGGATTGGGACAAAGTCTCTACCATATACCACCTTGAATGGGGTATGACCTGTGCTCTGGTGCACTGCATTGTTGTATGCCACCTTGGCAAAGGGGAGCAAATCTACCCAGTCATCTTGCTGGTAATTTATAAATGATCGTAGGAATTGCTCCAGGGTGGAGTTAAGAATCTCTGTAGAGCCATCCGTGTGGGGGTGCCAAGCAGTGGACAGTGCTTGCTTGGTTCCAATTAATTTTGAAAATGCCTTCCAGAATTTGGAAGTGAATTGTGTGCCCCTATCCATCACCAAATGGGAGGGGGCACCGTGCAATTTGTAGATGTGATTTAGGAAGAGGCGTGCCAGCTGTTGGGCAGAGGGAATGGAGGCGCAGGGTACAAAGTGTGCCTGTTTGGAGAAATAGTCTTTTACTACCCAGATAACCGTTTTTCTCTGACTGGGTGGCAAATCCACAATAAAGTCCATTGAGATTTCTTCCCAGGGGCGGGAGGGGCTTGCTACCGGCTGCAACAGTCCCTGGGGCTTTCCCACTTTTCGTTTGGCCATGGCACATGTGGGGCAAGCAGCAACATATTCTTTTACGTCCCTCCTAAGAGTGGGCCACCAGAATTGTCGTCTGACTAGATGCAGCGTTTTCACAAACCCGAAGCACCCAGCCATTTTGTCGTCGTGTGAACGGCTCAAAACCTCCGCTCGCATTTGCTCTGGCACGTACAGGTTGTTCTGTTTCCAAGCCAAACTGTTTGTAAAAGATACATTGTGTTGCTTGGCTTGCAACCATGTATCCATTTTGAGGGCTTGAGCGAATTGTTGTTGCAAGCTAGGTGAAATTGACACACGTCTCCCTCCCTCTGCGGGTGGCTGCACTGGGGTGTGCTGTGTTCCGGTTTGGCTGCGCGTGACGGCTTGGCAACCCAGCTGTGTGTCGGTCCACACCGTGCCTACAATGTTGGATGCCTGACTGGCATCCTGGGGCCGCCTGGAGAGAGCGTCGGCTAAGAAGTTCTTCCTCCCCGGTATGAA
Organism: Candoia aspera; assembly: GCF_035149785.1. NCBI lineage: Eukaryota > Metazoa > Chordata > Lepidosauria > Squamata > Candoiidae > Candoia > Candoia aspera. Next base: position 73,204,606 of record NC_086153.1, on the reverse strand, counting down.
CTTTAGCTTGAAATCAAAGTGGCTGAAAAACTGCGCCCAGCGAACCTGTTTGGGGCTGAGGCATTTCAGAGTGCTGAGAGCCTCTAGGTTTTTGTGGTCCATCCAGACCTCAAAGGGGCAGGTGGCCCCTTCCAGGAGGTGCCGCCATGCCTCTAGGGCGGCTTTGATGGCGAAAGCCTCCTTTTCCTATACATGCCATCTCTGTTCCGTTTCAGAGAACTTGCGGGAAAGGTACGTGCAGGGCTTCAGCTGATTGTCAAAATCTCACTGAAGCAGGAGTGCCCCGATGGAAAAATCGGAAGCATCTACTTGTACCACGAAAGGCTTGGTGGGGTCGGGGTGTTGTAGCACTGGCTCTGCTGTAAAGAGGCTTTTGAGGTGATCAAAAGCCTTTTGACAGTCAGCAGTCCAGTTCAGGAGCGCTCCCGGGTTTCGTGACTTGCGCGTGTCTCCCAAGCCCTTTGTTCGGAGTAGGTTGGTTAGAGGCAGCACAATTTCTGCCAGTCCCTGGATAAAACCCCTGTAAAAATTCATAAATCTGAGGAAACTTTGTAGTTGCCTCCTCGTGCGTGGGCGCTCCCATGGTAGGATGGCTTGGACCTTACTTGGGTCCATCTCGATGCCCCTCACAGAGATTCTGTAACCGAGATAGTCTATTTGTGATTTGTGAAACTCGCACTTAGAGAGCTTGGCAAATAGCTCTGCTTTGCAGAGTTTCTTGAGCACTTGCTTAACCAAGCGTTCGTGCTCCTCTTCCATCTCCGAGTATATTAGAACATCGTCTAAGTAGATGAGGACCCCCTTGAACAAGTGGTCATGCAAGACCTCGTTAATCAGTTGCATAAATACCCCTGGTGCCCCCGCCAGACCAAATGGTAACACCTTATATTGAAACGACCCCAGAGGGCAGTTGAAAGCCATCTTCCACTCGTCCCCCTTCCGTATACATATACGAAAATAGGCCTCCCGCAAGTCCAGTTTGGAAAATATTTTGCCCTTAGAGAGGTGTGCTAGGATGTCCTTGATCAAGGGTAAGGGATATTTGTTTGATACGGACGCGGCATTCAAGCCACAGTAGTCCGTACAGAGCCTTAATGACCCATCCTTTTTCTCCCTGAAAAGGACTGGGGCTCCGACTGGTGAGTTAGCGGGCTCAATGAATCCGCGTGCTAGATTCTTGTCCACAAACTCCTACAGTGCTGCCTTGGGTCCTTGGGTCGCCGCCGCTCTGTCAGTCGATTCTGTCCATCGCCATGAGATCTGGATTGGTGCTGGCAGAAATTTTTTTTTCTCGATTCCCGTCTTTAAATCAAAGCAGTTACATATCCCCACAATGTGCACAGAGCTTTTCTCTGGAAAGAATCAAACAGCCCAACTGCCCCCCTCAAAGATTCCAGGTTCTTTTCATGGCATTTCACCAGGAGATTGATTTTACTTATGGATTGCAGATCACTCTCTCTCTTAAGATTTCTCCAACTCCGCTATCCAATCATCCAGTATCTCAATAAAAATCCCAATCTCAGTCTTAGACCTTTCTATCGCTCTTAAATTCCTCAATTTCATCTACCATATCCCCAACCTGATGGCACATTTTAGATTTCATATTTTCCATAATGTCCTGGATATCTTGCATAAAAGCTTGATAGATGTCAGAAGAAATCTGTTTAAAATCCTGGTGAAAGTCAGAAAGAATCTGTTTGAAATCCTCCATGTCTCACAAAGTAGATTATGGCACCCCTTAGGAGCTCAACCAGCAAAAATTGAAGCTATGGAAGAGTTTACATAAAGTGAAAGTGAGATAGCAGACAGTTCTCAAGGGAAAGTGAAAACAGAAAGCTGAAGGTTCAAATCAGCCCATTCAATGTGTAGGAAAATGCTAATATCTTCAAATTTATTTCAAAAGTAATAACAGGAAGACAATTGTTTACTCTCAATCCTCCTTTATATTTGGAAGGAAAATGAAATCCAAAACTTAAAAAAAAAAATTAAAAGTAATCCCAAAAATAATGTTAAGCACCAAGAGAACCAGCTTCTCCTTGCTGTAGAAAGCCTCTCTTGGGGTACATATACTTAAACAAACAAACAAAAAAATACAAATTGGTGATTTAGAAATGGGGTGGTTGGTCTTAGTGTCCTTTTAAGACTACAGTGCAGCTTGGAAAATGATGACATCCCCACCTCCCAGCTGGCTCTTACCAGTCAAATGTGAATGGTGTTTGCGATCTTCTGGCTGCAAGCAGCCATCCAGAGGACAAATGGGATGATTCCAGGTATTCTCCTGTATCCAGAGAACATTTCTGGGCTTCAGGAAAACCTGCCTGAGCCTGAAAAAAGTTACCGCATTGTCAGCTCCTCCCGCTGAACCCGTGGGCACAGCCGTTCAGTCCGCCATTCCCACCAGAAGCCCACTAGCAACTCGCTGTTCAGAGTCACAACTCACCAGAACTTGCGCCTGCAGAGTCCCAGACTTACTCCTGCTGAGTCCCTTAGAAGCTTCCCCACTACCTAATTCCCAGCCAAATATCCCCAAACAGGTTCAAGACTGGACAGAAAAGAGGGAAAGGCAAAGACTGCAGACCCACCAAAATGGCAGGGGCACACCCAACACAGTAAATTATTCTGACTCTTGACTTTCTGATCCTGCCAACTATACCAGGCTGTAGTAGGAAAAATGCTCACTTAAATAAGGAGCTAAAGTGTATGGGGATAGATGCAACAGGGTATCTTTTATTGGCATGCACTACTACAGTGATCACTGGGCTCCTGGCCAAAGGAATGCAGAAGAGCCCTGCAGCCCACAAGGTTACCCGTTATATACTCTCCAAAATGATACATAGGAATTACAAAAGGCAATGGAAATGATAACATCACCTTTACAGCCAGAATGTAGAATCAGATAAGAATATGGGGTGATCTTACTATGGGCTTCTAAGTTCTACTTTTTTAAGGAGGCTCCAAGCCCACCCCACTTTTTACTGATACTAGCACCTTCTAACTTAAACAGTATCCTTTATTATACTCATATATTGATTCCTTTCACACCAAGGAAAAGAAGACGACTTTTTGTTGTTGTTGTTATCTGTCTCTTTCCCCTCCAGGATCATCAGGCAGTTTCAGTTCACCTGCTCCTTTTGCCGTGCAATTCCAAATCCCTCACAGCAGTCATGTTTATAAGGATCAACATATTATTTGTCCCCCACAAGGGTTGGCTTTCTTGACTGTCCTATGGATATATAGAGTGTGTGCACATCTGTGTATCCCTCTCTCCCCAGAACAATCCAGGGTTTCACAGGAATGGGGGTCACAAAGGTCAAGATGCAATTGAAGCCATGCCATTTTTACCTATATCATGACACATGTAAAGGGGGGTGGGTGGGGCTTCAGTCACATGATTGTGACTGCCACCTTGGCTCTTTGGACACACACACCCCTTGGATACTCCTGCCAGAAATCCAGCTGGCTTTTTTGAGGATAGGAACATATACTACAATTCCTGAAGGCAAAATTTAAGACAGATGCCAAATTAACAGAAGATTACAGTGAACTAATTGCACTTCACACGTTCAGATTTGTTTGGCACCTGCAGGTTGCTTCTGCTCACAGATGTCTCTCACAAGATTGAGACAAATAAACTATGCAAGAAATTTCTAAGCTGTGAAACCAAATCTTCTATTGCTGCCTGTCAATAAAAAGATAATCTGCCAAGATAAATTTTTCCTTCTTTATTTTTGCTCTTTAGAACCTTTCATTGCCCACTGAAGCAATTAAATCCTTTAATGGCAAATATATCCTTTATCACAGAGTATTGATTGCCTCATATAACTGCCAGATGATATTGTTAAATTCCACTTTCTGGATAAAGCTAGCCCAATTTAGCTGTCAATGGCATCAAAAGCAGCTAACATGAGATGAGTATATGATTAAATATACCGCAACTCATCTGTTGTATATTCATAGCTCTTTACTTTCCATTACACACCTGTTATTTCTCTTCTGCATCCTGAGTCACTCCACTGCCTATGGTTTTTAGTAGGTGGGATGTTGTTAACACCATGTCGTCTTGCAAGAGATCCTATCTTGTATAGAATAGCCTGAGCATGCTTGGGCTAAGCTCAGCTTTAGTTGTGTATAGCATACCAAATACACCAGAACTAATTGGTACTATCTTTTCTTTTAGCAAAGAATACTTCATGTGACAGAGGTCTGACTGGTAAACTAGATTACATCTTCTCTACTTTACTAAAAAGAGTCATGTCAAAGCTTTGGTGGGCCAAAGCCATGATAAGTAGCTGAGATCAATATCTATGAGTCCATCTGGACTTATTTTAAGCTATCAATGTGAGCATGTATGTGGGTGTTCTGAATACCAGCTTAAAAGCGTTTGTGTAGAATGCTTTTCTCCTCACTCTTCAATAGATCTAATTAGTTTTTAATAGGAAGAATTGTTTGTAGTATGCAGGTAAACAATGAATTCATTATAGAAGACTCCCATACCAGTCTTTTTCAGAATACCTTAGGGAAGCAAGATTAGAAGACCTGGGTTCTAAATTATTCCAAGTAAAACATGGTACCATGCACCCTGAAATATATATTATTTGTTATGTGGATAAATGTTCTTGTTGACTTGAATTAAACTGGGCTGTCATTAATAAGTTTTTAAGCAATGCTGTTTAATGAATAAAAATCCTAAAGAGAACTGAAATATTAGATACAAAGTTGTATCTTAATAAAATCCAAAAGTTGGTTAACTGGCTGGGGTTTTGTATCTATAATATTGTCTGAAATCAACCTAGATTTCAGCTTGGTAGAGATACTAATATATGTTTAGCATATAGTTCTTAGGAATGAAATCATTCTTTGCCTTTTAAATGTCCAGAAGCAACATGGGAAAATTTAACTGTTGGTCTTCTTGAAGCCATTAGTGGACAGCTAGGACCACTGAATGAAGCAGAGCTTAACACAGCAAAAGATGCGCACAGAAAAAAAGAATATTATCTTAAATAGTATTAATGAGCACATTAGATAGATATAGGTTATTGATCTTACACACTTAGCCCACCCAAGCATAAAGAATTACACACTTAGACAAAGTAGTTTCAAAAGTAAGTAAAAAGAAGTCTTACTCATTTATTTGGTCCAGTTACATCAATTGAGGAAAAAGATGATTCTTGTTCTTTTTTCTGTCCATAAACTGAACTGACCCTCAGCCCTCATTGCTGCTGAAGGCTGCATGGAGAAGAGGGGGAACCTCCTGATTCAAGGCCCATTGCATGGACCAAGATGGAAGGAGCAGCAAAGCATGCTTCTTCCCAGAAGGTAGAAGAAGGAGGAAGTGAGTTAGGAATGTGAGAGGGACAACAAACAGCTTCCTCCAGAAGCACATAGAGAATTTGCACCCTAGAGCAAACTCATCCACATGCTAATGAGACATGCTGATTTGCTAGGACCTCCAACACTTCTCACTCCAAAGTTTACACTCTTGGTATTGTCATGGCCTAAGACTCTGACTCTGACGAAGCTGCTCCAGCTGAACCTGTGGAGTATCAGCCTCAGGAGACTCCAAGCCAGGAATCACCTGAGCAGGGCCGCAACTGGGGGGGGGGCACCAAAATGAGTGCTGGGGGGGGCATGGAATCCATGTTTCCCCAGGGTGACATAGACCCTAGTTGCAGCACTGCACCTGAGGCTGTTCAAACACAGGTACCTTCAGGTGATTGTGCACAGCAGTCAGATGATGAGGCACAGCCCCCAAGCTCTTGGGCTTGGTGAGTAGAGTGGAGAGCAAAACAAAGATCCCCAGTGAGGCTTCTTGCCAAGCAAGGGAGAAACTATCTTAATTGAAGATACCTGGCTGCAGCCTGATTTAAGAGGCATCCCTGACCCATGTTTCTCTGTTGGAAACAACCATCTGATTTCCTGCTCTGGCGGGTCATTCCTGTGAATCCTGCTTGTGAAACTCTGACCTTGGACTGGCTGACAAACCTGACTTGGCTGTCTGAACTTTGGATGGGATTTTGACTACTCTTCTGCATGCTCCTGTTGAAAGTGAAATCACCCAGACAGGCTTTCTTTCCAAGAGACTTCGTTGATTTACATTCCTTCCCTTGTCTGCTGTTATCTGCTCAGCCTTGAGTAAATTGCTATTCTCACCTTGTGTGTGTGTGTTTGAGAGAGGGTGAGTTTTAAGCCTGAAACAGGACAGGACTGTCCTCCTTACACTGTAAATCAAGACCCTAATGGATCAGACATGAAAGAGAGTATGCTGGAGCAATTTCCAGCACTTTCTTCAGGCACTGAATTTTTTCAAAGCCCACTTAGTACCATAAAGCAGTTCCTTCAGGATTACAATATATGTAATGGAATGTGGGAAAGACCTTGGGAGATGAGGCAAAGAGATGCTGCTTAGGAACAGTCAGGTAAGAGACAGCATAGCCCACAGCTGGATAGTGGGCAGGGCAAGAGGCTCAGAAGAGACCCTCCCTAGATTCTTGGGCTGTAAAGGAGAGGGTAGGAGAATTGGAGTTTCAGACTTGCAAGTTTCTGTTAATGTAGCTTTACAATAAAGTAGAATTAGCTTATCTGGTCATGTTTCCTATCTGGTCTACCTGGTAAGGCTGACAATATGGGAGAGGAAGGACTTTGATCCTACCACTGTAGCTTCAGCTGACACTAGCTGAACAATTGAGGAAGGATTCAATCCTAGGTTGGATCTAATTTTCCATCTCTGGACGTGAGTGGTTTGAAATTGCTTTACTGCTAGATCTGGGCAAACATAGGAGGCAGCTGCTCTCCGTCTTAGCAAACTGATCCTATGGCTAAGGATTAAACTTCCCCTCCTCCCCCACAAAAGGTCACCCTCATCACTATACAATTTTTGCTTTTCAAAATTAATATCTAAATTTGTTATTAGACTAACTATGTTCTGCAGCCCTTGTTTTTATCCAACCCCTAATGGCCTTACTAGGCTTTTAGGGCATTACAGGTAGTCCTCGGTTAACAACATTCGTTCAGTGACTGTTCAAAGTTACAACAGCGCTGAATGAGGAGACTTATGACTGGTCCTCAAAGTTGTGGCTGCTGAAGTGTCCCCATGGCCATGTGATTGCCATTTGGGCACTTGGCAACTGGCTCACAATTACAACAGTCACAGCATCCCACAGTCACATGATTGCCATTTGCAACCTTCACTGCTGGCTTCTGACAAGCAAAGTCAAATAGGGAAGCCATCAGGAGGTCACAAATGGTGATCATGTGATGTCACACTTAACAACTGCATGGGTTCACTTAACAATTATAGCTGGAACTGCTGTCGTAAGTTAGTGCAGTCTGTCATGTTGCACTTTATGACATGGTCACTTAGCGATGGAGTGGTCAATCCCTATTATCGTTGTTAAATTACAGGTAGTCCTTGATTTACGACCACAATTAAGCCCAGAATTTCCATTGCTAAGCAATGTGGTTGTAAAGCAAAATATCGTGACCACATCGCTTAGTGACGCAATCTCAGCACTCATCATTGTTGTCATTAAACGAATTCCACCAGTTGTTAGCCAAAAGCACACCCCAGTCCAAGCCATTCTGGGCTTGGTCCCTCCCAGCCCCGAGTGTCAGTACAGTAAGGGACTGCCTCCAATTCCCCCCATCTGCCTATTTCTCCCCACCTCCCCATCTCTGCCTTTTTGGCCATCCTGCACTGTGCCTTGTGGGGCAGCAAGCCGTGCCAGAACTGTGTAGCTCTGGGGCTGCTTGCCATGCCTCTGGAAGCTGCAGCCATCCCACCCCAACCCAGTCCCAGCCACAGTCACCTCACCACCCTGCACGCCAAGACCCCTGCTGCCCTGTGCTCCGCTGCCCCAGTTGACCTTTGCCATCTTCTTGCTCCCACTGCTGATGAGGCATGCCCAGCCTGGCTGTTGGGCTGTATGGGGCTGGGCTTCATGCTGTGGGAAAAAAAATAGCCAAAAGCAGCCCTTGAGTTGCAGTGCACCAAAACACCCCTTTGTGCTGTGCTCGTGGGCTGGGCTGGGCTGAGCTTTGGCTGCAAAAAAAAAAAAGCCAAAAGCAGCCCCTGAGCTGCAGTGCAGCACGAAGCCCAGCCCTAACCCAGCTGAGCAGCCAGGCCGGGCACGCCTCGTCAGCAGCAGGAGCAGGAAGATGGCAAAGGTCAGCTGGGGTGGTGGAGTGCAGAGCTGCAGGGGGCCAAAATTTCTTCATCAGATGATCCACAGTATCCTAAGGGTCTTGTTGTATCAAAACTAAATCATCAGTGAAAGCCCTCAGTTTAAAGACCTCTTTTTAAATCCTTAATCCCTTTATTTGATTGTCTCTTCTAATATCTCTATTAAAAACTTCCAACACCAAAATAAAGAGTAAAGGCGACAAAGGACATCCTTGTCTTGTCCCTTTTTGTATATGACACGGTTCAGTTAACTCATCAGTCACAATGATGCTTGCCTTTTGAGGTGTATAGATTGACTTAATTCCCTGAATAAAATACTCTCCTAAGTCCATATCTTCCAAGACTTTAAACATAAAACTCCAGTTCAAATTGTTGAAAGTTTTCTCTGTGTCTAGGAAAACGAGAACTGCTTGACATTCATTATGATATTGGAAGTATCCTATAATGTCCAAAGCAATTATCACATTATCTTTTAGTGGTCTTTTGGGTAAGAACCCACACTGATCGTGGTGAATAAATTCCTGTAGAATTTTCTTCATTCTTCCAGCCAGTATTGAGGCAAATACTTTATAATCATTGTTCAGCAAGGAAAGTGGTCTGTAATTCTTAATTAAAGAAGGGTCTTGTCCTTCCTTTGGTAAAAGTGCAATGTTAGCTTCTTTCCATGAATCTGGCATTGCGGAACCTAACAAAACAGAGTTCATCAGTCTTTTAAAAGCATCTATAATATAATGCAGGTAAACCATCAGGACCTGGTGCTTTTCCCAATTTAGTTCTTTTTATAGCTTTGACTATTTCAGAGAGGAGAGGCTGATCTGTGACAGAATAAATTCATTGGTCTTTAAGGCAGCATAACTTTTCTGACATCTCATTTTCTAGTTGAAGATTGCTTTGATGGCTGAAATAATATTATTCATAATACAGATTACCCCCAGACTGAAATGGTATAGCCCAGTAACAATTTTACAACTTCAGCTGCTCTTTCTGTGAGTTAGCCTCAGAAACCATATGCAATATTTTATGAAACTGTGGAATATACTGTATGTTTGAAAATCAATGTGCTTCCCCCCCACACCAATCTGACCCTTTTTCAGGATCCATTGAATTTTTTTTTTACAAAACATTAAAACAGTGAAATCTCTTTTGTTCCTTATCTGCATATAATAACTGTAATATTCATTTTTAGTTTGTACTTACCTGATTCAAATGGTAATTAAAGCTCTGCTGGCAAGTCTCTTCTACAGAGCTTCCAGCTGCTTATTGCTCTCATTCATTTGCACATGTATGTGATAGACTAGAACTGGGCTTTCTCTTTATTCTACCATGTCTTTTGTATTCCTAACTTGCACAGTTATTATCTGTGAAAGCTAACATTACCTCAATAAAAATTGCTCCTAGTGTGGGAAGGCTACAGTCACTAAAACGATGCATATTCATATTTTTGTTATCTTCTATCATTATTCATTAGAAAATAGAATGCATAGGTTGGCATGAAACAGAAACAAGACCATCCTGTTGTTCTCGGAAGACCTTGTATTTCATACTAGGTGAAATTGACCATCAGATTTGAAAGTTAGATGTATCTCTAGAGCATCCATATCCATAATAGAACAGGAATCATAAAAATCCCAGGAGACAGGATAGAGAGAAAAGAAGAATTACAAGCATGACAGAATGATGGGGTAAGATAACTAAATCTGTTTCACCTGCACTTGGACGTGACCATACATTTGTAATTACAAGCTATGAAACTAAGAAAATTCTTGGCTGTTTGGAGGGTTCCATTCTAACCTATGACAATACCTAGTCGATACTGGCTGGGATAGCAAGCTAAAGAGAGGATGTTTAGTATCTGTTCTTATCAGTTTAAACAGATGATTTCTTATCTCTGAAGAGAGTTGACTACAGCTTGGAAGTCAGCCAATACAAATGAAAGTAAGGGAGCCAACTACTGTAATTATTTTGGTCTCATTCACGGTATAATACTCTAATCAATATATTACTGATTGTTGATTCCAAAACCGAGAAATCTTTACAATGAATGAGAAGGTGCTGTAAGAACTGAATTTGGGGAAACAGAGCACTTATAAGAATAGGGAATGGAGTGAGACAAGGATACGTGTTTTCTCCATTAGTCTAGGCTAATGTATACAACAAATGTCTTTTAAAAGTGGCAAGATTGGCTGAGGATGGCAGTTAGAATCAAAAATAGAAGTTCAGTATATACATACAACACACAAATGGTCATATTGGAACTGCCATGCATATAAGGACCCTTGGCTTGGCCAATGGCCTAAGAATTCAAAGATACAAATCTGCTTAAAACTTTGGCTTCTTTCAATTGCACAAGTTGCTCAAAGACTTGGTAGCCTGGTTGGATGATTGTACTGGGATTCTTAAATTAGGGCTCTCACATATAGCCTGCAAAACCCACTGGACCACTAGATCGCTTCAAAGAATCTCCTTGCTGCCATGTAGTGGTCACCTGGAGCTTTGGAGCCCAAACGTGGTAACCCTCCACAAACCATTTATTTGAATAAAATTTGGAACCATGGTGTTTTCCTTAAGAGTTGTGCACATGAGAAGATGCAAAGATCCTTGTTTATATTAAAACCAGCTTTTCCTTTTACATCCAAATGTTTCTGGCATAATAATGATGAAAAAACAAAATAAACCAGGTTCACATCCTGGCTTTCCTTTCTGCTTTGTGAGAAAATTTAAATCTGAGTTCCCTAGTTCAGACATAAAAGGGAACTCTGGCTTAATATAAGAAAGGATCTTCATGCTGAAGCCATAGCAATGAAGTAGGTAAAAGGAGGCTGGAAGAGAGATTTGGATACAGGGAACCAACTAGACCCACAAATAGTTTCCGTACCATTCTGATATTTGATAGAGATATAAGGGTTCTCTATATTCTGGAGGAAATTATTGCCTTTCTGTATTTTATTCCTTGGTTCTCATTGTATGGGCAATGGATCATCCGGTGCCTTCTGCCTTATTTCCCTGACTGGAAGCTATTTCTTTCAGGAGGAAGAGGTTCTTTATTTAATAAAGACCCTTTTTTAAGGTAGATGTTAACAGCTGCTCCTGCCATGGACTGAAAAGGCTGCTTTTTAAAAAAAACAAAACTTCCTTTTGGCTGTTTTTGGCTTCCACATGTAGTTATATTAAAATAATTTTCTTGACAATATTTGCTATGGGGTAAGGCTGAACAGGAGTAAAGAGTGAAAAAGGTGCCAGAGATTGGTGACTGCAGTTTAATCACAGATGCGCCTTTCTGGAAGCAATGCATATTTCTATGGCCTGAGATACATTTAGCCCCCTTGAGAACTATTTGGTGGAAAAGCAGGATACGGTTGAACTAATAAATACTAATAAATGTATCTCAGGCTATAGAAAATATACCAATAAAATGCAATCAGTAAAATAGAACAAAGGAGCAATAAAACATAATAAGTCATAAAACAACAAAGGACAAATAATAAAATAGTTAAAAACAATAGCAAAGTAGCCTATGGGCCAAAGAGTTGACTTTTTACTTGATGGTAAAAGTAGAAGTCACAGCAGTTTGTTTAACAAATTTATATAGCCACCAATCTACCAATGGAAAGTTCCTCCCAAATGTTCTTCCTAAACTGGCATTTTTAATATGGCACAAGGAGAAACTGTTTATACCCAGAGAATAATCACAGTAACTTATTAACTTAATTGCAAATTACATGCCCTATGAACCATTCCATTTCTCTCCTGCCCGCTTCTTGGCCCTAACTTCATCTCCTTTTTGAAGTAAGATCTGCCAAAACACCATTCAAAGCCTGAGTGCTGTGCTAAGCCCCAAATAATTGCATACCCCCACAACATAGAGATGATGCAAGAGTCTATTCACACTTACACTATTACTTTTAATGATTAAGAAAGTGGGCGACCACAAGGGAAACCTAGGTTCATGTCCATCTGCAGCTATGGAAGCTCACCAGGTGACTTTGGACCAGCCATTCTTCCTCTGCCACTTTACCTCACAGGATTGTTATGGGAGGAAATGGAAGAAAAGAGCTCTGTGTAGGCAGCCATGAGTTCCTGAACTAAAAGTTGGGATACATAGGTAAAGGTAAAGGTTTCCCTTGACGTAAAGTCCAGTCGAATCCGACTCTAGGGGGCAGTGCTCATCTCCGTTTCTAAGCCATGGAGCCGGCGTTGTCATAGACACTTCCGGGTCATGTGGCCAGCATGATGACTCGGAATGCCGTTACCTTCCCGCCGAAGCGGTACCTATTGATCTACTCACATTTGCATGTTTTTGAACTGCTAGGTGAGCAGGAGCTGGGACGAACAACGGGAGCTCACCCCACCGCGCGGTTTCGAACCGCCGACCTTCCGATCGACAGCTCAGCGGTTTAACCCGCAGCGCCACCGCGTCCCTTGGGATACATAACCAACCAATAAATACATAAATACTGTATATCCACTGAACAATTTAGTGCACGAGGCTCTAGTTCAACCAGCTGGCTAGATGATGTCATTGTTTCCTTGCTGGGATTATTCAGGTATTCAGAGTGAATGCCCCACTTTTTACAAGGACTTGACCTAGCTTCCTTTTCCTGGATTGACCCCCATTATTCCACCTGCATGCTGCCATGACAAATCAGCTGTTCAAGCTAGACCAATATAGGCAAGTCGTCACACATAGCAAACTAGCCAGACCAGCTCCAGAGCCAATTAGATGGCTCACCAGTATTAGGAGTTTTGTTTATTTGCTCATTTGTTTCCTCCAGATTTCTTGTTTATCAGATTGTAACAAACTTAATTTCATGAGTTGCATGCACTTCATAAATAGTAAATTGGCTCAGACACACTCACACAGAAATATACATTTCCATTAAGTTCAGTTTCATGACTTGTACATTCAAAAATGATATCTATGCTAAGAAAAACACTTAATCCCCAAGTTTGAAATTCTAAAAAATTAGGAAATATGGAGTCTTTATTCCTAAATATTGTAGCAATTTGTTCAATCAGAGCTTTGCCATGTCTGTATTAGTATATTTATTTGCATCCATAGTTTTTAACAAAAATCCATATAAAATTACAACAATTCATACCAGCTCAATTCAACTCCTCTATAGTTAGCAGTGCTTTCTGTCAACATCTGTATTTGTATCTTCCTTGCAGCCACTGCAAACAAAGCAACTTGTTTTGTTCCATGTTTGTCTATGCTGGTCAGCAGGAAATAGGGTTTTTTTTCTTCCATGTGGGACTGATTCAGTTGGGTTAACAAAGGTATAATAAACCTAACTCTGGGTTCCTGATATTATTTGCAATGTAATAAATAATGAGTCAAAGCTTCTACCTGTGTTATCATTATATACAGCAATGTGAAATCACAGCTACCAGTTTTATTATTATTATTATTATTATCATTATTATCATTATTATCATTATTATCATTATTAGTTTATTATAGCCTCCCATCCCCATAAACTCTGGGCAGCTTACAAATACAAAACAATAAAAACAGTTAAAATATTATCACAAATGCATAAACAATGTATAATTATCACAAATGTATAAATAGTGTAATTGGTAATCCTTTATACCTTCTATCCAAATAGACTGCTGAAGTTGTCTGAAAGCAAAGTTCTATGAAAGCTTATCTCAGGGGGGTGGGATGTGAGACATTATAAATAAAATTATATTCCTTTTTCATCTTTAAGAGATCAGTACCATTGACTAACTTAAGCTTGTGTACATGCTCTTGTCTTAAATCTTTAAAAAATAAGTAGTCCCTTAATAGTGTATGGTAATTTATATCATTTATCAGTTCCTGATCTAGTAAAAATTGTGAAAATAGTTTTAAACACACATTCGCCCATCCACTACTATTAAATTATTCATTGTTTTGCCAAATAAGTGTCAGGCATGAGAGTTAGTCTCCTAAAATATAAAATTCTTTACCTTATATAAATCGATGGGAGGCCCACTTTTAATCTCAACATCACTGCATGTGTACATGGGGGTAAAGCTAGAATTGATCTCATGAATTTGTTCTGGACCACCTCTAATTCCTCTACTTTACTTGAACCCCAAATTTGGGCCCCATATGTCAACAGTGAGATAGTTTTCCTCTGGAAGGTCTTGAGAGCAGGTTGTACTAACCGACCTCCTTTTGAATAAAAAAAGGAGCAAATAGCTGTGGTTGATCTCATAGTTGTTGTCCTTGCTGTGCTATATGTGTTTTCCATGGTAGTGTTTCAGTAAAAGGGATGCCAAAATACTTGAATGACCTCACTTGCTCTATCTTCTTACCATATAGGGTCCGTCTATGTCTCTTCAGCCTTTTGGCAAAAATTACTAGCTCGGTTTTGGAGTAATTTATTTGCAGTTATTCTTTCCCAGAATAAGTGCCAAATTCCACCAGGTGTCTTCAGGTTCCCATTATTGTTGTCAATATAAGTACCATATCATCAGAGCAATACAGAGACAATTCTGTTTCCAATTGATGGAGCATAAAAGGAAGAATTATTAAGCTCTTCTACAATGTTGTTTGTATAAAAGCTAAAGAGGAAAGGAGCCAGTATGCAACCCTGGTGGACACCTTTCACCAACTTAATCTGCTTTCTTAGGGTGCTGCACTGATTTATCCGTATTTCCATATGAGTTACTTTGTATAATTTATATATTAGGTAAACTATCTATATCAGTGTCTAAAAATTTCTCCCATAATCCTCCTCTATTTATTGTATTATCGCCTCGTGTGGCACAGATAATTGCAACCAAAACTGTCCCCACAACTCAAGTTTGATCCCAGCGGAAGCTGGATTCTCGGGTAGCCGGCTCAGGTCGACTCAGCCTTCCATCCTTCCAAGGTCAGTAAAATGAGTACCCAGCTTGCTGGGGAAGGTGACAACTGGGGAAGGCAATGGCAAACCACCCTGCTCTGCCAAGAAAACATTGCAAAAGTGGCGTCCCCCCAAAGGGTCAGACATGACTCAGTGCTTGCACAGGGGACCTTTCACCTTTTACATTTATTGTATTATAGGCAGATAATAAATCCATGAATGCTGCATACAGGAATTTTGAGGGACCATTCATTGATTTGTGGATCAGATGTTTTGAAGTAAAACACTGGTCTAGAGTCCTATGTCCCTTTCTAAAGCCTGTCTGTTCTTCTGTTATTATCTGCCTAGTTTCTGCCCAATCATTCAATCTATTTAAAAGATACTATGTATATAACTTACATCGTATGTCAGTCAGACTTATGGCCAGAGCTAGCAGGGTTTGTGGAATCCCTAATAATAATGTAATAACGTAGTGATCCTAATTATTTAAAAAAAATTTATTTTCCAATCTACAGGGATTCATCCAGTGGCATTAATATAAGTAATCAGGAAGGCAAGCATAGGGGCCCACCAATCAGGAAATGCCTTAAAAATTTCTGGTGGTAACTTGTCCTCTTCTGGGGCTTTGCCAACTGTCTGTTGTGATATTATTCTTTTAATTTCAGTATCAGTTACCAGGGGTCATTTTAGTGATGTTTTTAATATATCCATACCCATTAACTGTTGGTTTGATATTCTAATATCCTCAAATTTGTTTTTGAAAAAAGTTGTCTGGGATTCAGGTGAAATCTGTGCTTCAATTATTACTTTCATTTCTCTTTGGCCTTGGGAAACTAATTCCTAGAAATCTGTATCATTATTTTTTAAGTATGTCATTCTTAATTCCTCGCATTGGCTTTTATAATACTCTTGTTTCCTCCTCCTTATCAATGCTTGATACTTCTGGCATTTATCCTTTACCACCTGTACCCTGTCAGATGATTTATCCTTCTTAATTTGTCTGACTAATCTAGTCAGTTCCTTTCTTTCACATCTACATTTGTGGTTAAGCCACAAGACTCTGATTGCAGTCCTTTTTCCTTGACATGGTTTACACACAGGGGTTGAAGACTGCTGGCCACTTCCTTGCATATGGTGTTTGCATTTTCTGGATTTTGAATAAGCATGGCCCTCTGCTGTAGCACTGTCAAACTATATAGCTCTGATCTTACAGTTTCAGCCAAGGGGGATGTCCACTTTAATCATTTCTGATTTGTCCTAGTGCCTTCTGTATAGTGACTCTCTTGTGCTACATTATTTCCTAATTTGTGCAGTAAGTCTAAGCCAAGTGGTCAATGATCACTCTCTGGTCAATCTATGTCAAAACACTGTGCTACCAGAATCAATGAGGGGGATGTAAATATATTATCAACAACAGTTTCCTCTCTGTGGCTGACTGATGTATAAGGACCTCCAGATTGATTCCTTTGTGATCCATGTAAATTGACCGTTCATAATTTGTACATTGAATAGGGTAATTCTAGTCTGTACGTATTCTGAATCTTATCGTGTGACTTGTGACCTATAGGGAAAATGGCCTCCATTTCAAAAAAGTCTTTATCCTTTAAGTTCAATAAGCATTAAAATCCCTACAAATAATTAAATCTACACTTGGGGAATTATATAACAAATGAGCTAATGCCTGTTCCCGGTTATCCCAATTTACCTGTTGTCTGGGTAGCACATAGATATTAACACATACTGACATTCTCCCTTTAGATGTCAGCCTCAGTATTTGAATTTCATCAGCTTCCAAATTTAATTTCACCTACCCCCATGTCAAGATGTACTGCAATTAAATTCATTAAGCCCCCTTTGGCAAGCCCCATCTTTTGAACCTTTTTGGCCCATTTATAGAAACACATATCACCAGGTAATGCAGTCATATTCTTTCCCATCAACTTTGTCAGGTCATGAATTGTAAAAAAAGAAGAAAAAAAAGTAATCTTTATGGATTTTCCATGGTTTATGAGCAGCTGCTGGAGTGACAATCTGTAATCATTAGGGATATACAGGAAATTACTATACCGCCTATTCATATGGTATAGGATTTTAAATTAGCTTCTGTAGCAGCTAAAATTGCTAGCATGATAAGCTTCAAAACTTCAGTCTTCTCAATTGGCCCCAAAAGATTAGGAATCCCTGCTAGGCAATATGACTGTGGTGCAACCACCTCATGACATTTGCAGCCATTTCTAAACACCAAGTTGGCAATCATTGAAGTCCTTGCTGGAACAACTCATGTGGTGCTGTTGCTTCAATTTCTCAAATGTCAAGGTGACATGTAAAACCCATTCAAGTATAATAGCATTTCAAACAAATCTCTTTTCCAGCACTAGTTAATGTTTAGTATTTTTAAAACAAGGCCTAATATTTTCAATAACTATAAGCATATTTCATGGCAATCCTGACATTTTGAGATTTAATTTAGATGGCTCTAATAAAACATAGATCTCATTAAAAGTACTGATAACTGACCGTGGTTAAAGATGATGGAATAATATGTTTTTAGGCCAAAAATTCCATGGTGCCAGATACAAAGATTGTGACAGCTAATTTAGTAGCTCAGTAAAGACTAGATGTGCAGAGCTGAAATGAAAATTTGTGTCTGGTTCTATCTGTTTAATCTGTAATCTGCACAGGTAGTCCTCTGTTAACAACAGTAATTGGGATTGGAATTTATGTTGCTAAGCGATGCAGTTGTAAAGCAAGACATCACATGACCACACTGCTTAGCAACAGCGATCCTGGCATTCCCTGTTGCCGTTGTTAAGCAAGGATCGTGGGTCATTAAGCAAGTCTTAAGCAGCTTGCAAGCAGGCTGGCAGGCAGGTAAGTGGCTGCTGCTGGGCAGGGGAGGGTGTGCGGGTGGTCCACAAGGTGTGACACAAGTGTGACGGGGCTGGAGGTGGCTGCTGCTGTGTAGGAGAGAGTGTGAGCAACTTACTGGAGTGACTTTTGACCTTCCCTGCCAGCTTCACCATTGACTTTGCTTGCGGGAAGCTGGCAGGGAATGTTGTAAATGTGACTGCGGGACGCTGCAATCATCATAAGTGCAAGCCAGTTGCCAAGCGCCCAGGTCACTATCATGTGACTACAGGGGTGCTGGGGTTGCCAGAACTTCAAGGACCAGTCATAAGTACCAGTCGTTCAGCGTTTAACTTCAGATGGTCACTGAATGAGGGTCATTGAACAAGGACTACCTGTATTTTGGGAGGGGAAGTGTTTTCCTTTTTTAAAAAAAAGCATTATTATGGCTATTGCTTATTCTATACCTTTTGTGTATCTCCCATCTCAAGATGGAGCAATCAAGCTAGCCAACATGGGGTCACTTTCCAGCAATAGCATAACCATGTTTCAATGCCAGACTAGGAGGGTGTTCTGGGGGGCACAAGAAAATTATTTTTAGCCCTCGTGCAATATAGACAGATGGCCATAATATAAACAGTATATGTGTGTTATTTTCAACCTTAAGCTTAGAGATATTTGAAAAGTAGTGTAATTTCAATCTATGGAAGATTCTTCGTATTCCAAGTTAAACTTGGGACCACTGACATTCTGATTTGCATCTTCTCCCAAAATTACAGTTCTGAGGTTTCAAGGAAACATGCCATGATGGTAAAAGCAGTCTCAGTTTTTAGTTAATTTTGTCCCCCACTTTAGCTGGTAATAACAACACAGACAATTGTACAGACTAATGGATCGTGATGGAAATGTGTGAGCAGAAGTACTCCAGACACACAGGAGCCACAAATAGGAAAACAAAAGTTTTGTATGAGAAATATCATGTTGGAACCATGGATTCAAGGAACCACCCAGAGTCCCCTTTTCAGGAGAGATGGGCAGTGATAGAGATTTGAAAAGCAAACAAACAAACAAACAAACACTGAAATTCTATAGTCCATTGACAGAAAAATCAGGAGTTCTCCCCGTCCTTCTTATAAAAATGGAAATTGCTCCATTTCTGTGAGTCTATATGCCTTTGTTCCACAGCTTGTGTAAATAGAACATTTGTGTGGTCATTTGGCTCACATGTCCCTAGTACTGGTTCAAGTTGAGACCAGCCTGTGTCTCACAGGCAGATTCCTTCAAGTCTCTAATCAAAACTTTCCTTTGTCTACAACTATAATTGTCTGACAAATCAAATTTAACAAACATTCCTGTTTTCTCTAGTATTATTAAATTTTAGACACTGTTGCACTTCTTAGGCAGACTATTCAGCTATCATAGTCTACCCACAAAAGCTAATGCATATTGGTAAAACACAGGGGGATTTTTTGTACAGTCATTCTATAGAATGGACATTTTATAGTACTATGTTGTTGTTGTTTGTTCGTTTAGTCGCTTCTGACTCTTCGTGACTTCATGGACCAGCCCACGCCAGAGCTTCCTGTCAGTCGTCAACACCCCCAGCTCCCCCAGGGACGAGTCCGTCACCTCTAGAATATCATCCATCCACCTTGCCCTTGGTCGGCCCCTCTTCCTTTTGCCCTCCACTCTCCCTAACATCAGCATCTTCTCCAGGGTGTCCTGTCTTCTCATTATGTGGCCAAAGTATTTCAGTTTTGCCTTTAATAGCATTCCCTCAAGTGAGCAGTCTGGCTTTATTTCCTGGAGGATGGACTGGTTTGATCTCCTGGCAGTCCAAGGCACTCTCAGAATTTTCCTCCAACACCACAGTTCCAAAGCATCGATCTTCCTTCTCTCAGCCTTCCTTACGGTCCAGCTCTCGCAGCCATATGTTACTACGGGGAACACCATTGCTTTAACTATGCGGACCTTTGTTGCCAATGTGTGTGTGTGTGTGTGTGTGTGTGTGTATATATATATATATATATATATATATATATATAGTACTTTTATAGTACTATAAAAGGTAGAAAATACCAACTTGAGCTTCCCAGCTGGGACAACCCATAAGGAGGGCAAGGAGGTAGATGGGGAAAATGGTGAAATTCCCCATCTCTCCTCCTCTGCTTCTCAGAGGCTTCTCCTCCAGAATCCCATCTTAAAGGAGAAGGACCAGACTGCCATTGCAGGGGATAGGGCCTTGCCACTAAGTGAGGGAGGAACACCCAGGCCCCACCACCACCATATTGCATACGACTTAGGCATTCCCCTTCATAACTAGTCAAATGAGGAGGAAGAATTGTCCCTGGATGAGGATGAAGAGCAGCAGCTCGTTCCTAAATACACCAGGCTTTTTCAAAAAGAACAATTTTCATATGTGGTCAGGGCAGCAGGACATCAAGCTATTCCACCCATTTAATTCATCCCTAATTCAACCACAGCAGACCCTTGGACCACAAGGGACACAGAACGCTAAGAGGACATAGACTCCAGAGCAAATCACAGCTATCTTAATCACCAGCAAAAAGGGGGAGGCAAACAAGGATCATTATCTCAACTCTGTGGGCTATCAATAGACCCACATAACATCAGACACAAGGGTTCCATTGGGTTTGTTTATTTATTTGGCCAATTTCTAAGGTTGTCCATTTGGTAACAACTCTAGGCAGCTTACAAGGGGTTAAAAGCAGTGAAAACCAAATAATAATAATAATAATAATAATAATAATAATAATAATAATAATAATAATGAATGCTGAGCTGGAAATCAGATCCACTACACCTTCCTGGTGATTAGTGAGGTCACATGCCATCCTAGCCCAAAGACTGTGGGAAGAGCTTGGTCTTAGGTGCCTTTCTAAAAGCCAATACAGTCAGGGCAGTAAAAACCAGGAGCGGGGGAGGTTTCTATTCCAAAGGACAGACATAGCAACAGAGAAGACAGCCCTCCTGGATCCCAACAGATGGCACTGTATAATTGTTGGGACCCAAAGCATGCCAACCCTCTCTGATATTATAGGATGAGCAGAAACCATAGAATACCCAGGCCCCGTACCATGAAGAGCTTTCTAGATTATGACCAGCACTTCAAACACACTCAGAAGCCCACCAGTAACCAGTGCAGCTTGTGAAGTAGCTGTGATACATGGAAGTACTTAAGTATGCCTATAAATACTCACACTATTACAGTTTGGACCAGTGGTAGTTTCCAGATGATCTTCAAGGACAGTAAGATATATTGCAACAATCCAACTGGTAGGTAACTAAGGTGTGAGTGACCATGAGGGTTAAACTATATTTTATCTGTTCTTCAAAATTATTTTATCCTATCTCACAGACCACACAATATTCCATATTCTTCATCATTATGCCCAAGAAGAATAAGGAATGGCATGCTATCTAGACCTGAACTGCCACTTCATGATGAGATCCATCATAAAGGATCTCCATAAAAAGATGCCCTGAGTTTCTTTGCCATACAGGAGGACCACCTACACATCCCAATCTAGCCATCACACAGGAAGTTCCTGAAGTTATAATACTAGAATACATACTATCAATCACTCCACCTGCCTTGCTGACTCCCCAAAAATTCACAAAGGTGATGGTAATGACTGTTGTAGCTCATCTCCATTCCCAAGGAATGCATACATATACCTTCCTAACTGGGGTTCTTAATCCACAAAAAGAAGGGCATCCTTCAACCAGCATAGGCACAATTCTAGATACAGGAAGAAGGCTCTGTCTGGCAAAGGAGAGAAAGGACACCATCCAGTAGCTAGTTGTATCCATTCTTTGGACCAACAATTTGGATCTCATGACTATCTCCAGTGTCCAGGTGACGATTACCTGTGCAGATCCAGTATCATGGGTGAGATTCCTAGCCTAAGAGGTACAAAATAAACCTGCCTCTGAGTTGTGGCCCAGTCTACTAGATGACAATTATATCCCTCTGTATCCTCTTTTATTAAACACTGCAAATTTATACCTTAGTAATATCATCTTTTGTCAGGAGGGTATAGAGAAAATATTCCTAGAAAGAATTAGGAGCCCTCTTGGGCATAAGATTCCACCCTTAGGGGCAACTCTGCCATGCCTCAGTGTATACTCTTCTATAAGAAGATATTGGATGCACATAAAGTATTTTTTCTACAGCAGAGACAAGACATCTAGCTCATCCATATATTAACCAAAAAGTGAGGAAAGCCATATTGGGCTCTGTCAAAATCTGCAGCAACTAACTCCTTGCTCATTTATCTCTCTTTTACTCCGTAGTGTCTTATGTTTTACCTTCTTTGAGCTCTCCTTCTGGTTTGTCATTCCAAAATTGGGGAAAGGGCTATTGCCTCTCAGAAGGAGCAGAGTCGAAACAATTGTAAGCCCTGTTTCCAAAGCAAGAGGGAGGGAGATACCCAGCAGGATGCCTTGCCTCTGCCTAGAAAATGGATCTTCATAAGGCTGGTATACCAAACAACAGTGGCAAGAGAACAACAACTTTTGCCCTCTCCACTCTCGTCAGCCTTTCAGTGAATGCCTGCTGTAGTGAAAAAGGAAAGATGCCCACGCTTCAACCATTTCCCAGCTGCAAATTCCCCACCCAGTTCTTTGTGAGACAGAAGGACTGCATAATTCTTCCTGGGATTACACCAAGTAGTAAAAGGCTAAGAAAAATGTAATTCCCACAGGAAAAGGGCATGGACTAGAAATGCCTCCAGGATGGCTTGAGAGCTAATGCTCAATCTAAGAACTAATTTTATGTTGCCTAATCAAGAAACTAAATGATGCAGCATAAATCCTGCACATTGCCTAGAGCTAGCAGCATAGTGTTTCATGGCCCTCTCTTGCACCAATTGCATTTTTTTAGTTGACCCTGAGATGTCCTCAGGCTGCCAGATGGTTTTGATTGGTCTAGTAAAATCAGATGTTCTTTTCTTTTCTCCAGAAGTGCTAAGTGTTTCATGAGAATAGGGTTCAAAACATTCTAGCTGAATTTGCACACATGATGTTAAGCCTGGATTTTAAAGTATGGTTTGTTGAATAAGACACAATCTCTCCCCCAAAAGAGTCCCTCTTTTGGGGGAGCTGGATGGGGTAACAAAATTCGAATAATAAATAAATAAATAAATAAATAATAGTGCAGCTTGCTGATAAAGCCAATGAATGTCATGTTAAGCCAAAAAACAAGCAAAGGTGTGGAAGGCAGCCTTCCCTAATTTAGTCATGCTCTAGATGTGTAAATGTTGAGCTCAGGAGTTCTGTATAACATGGCCATTGCTGAGAATTCTTGAAGTCTAAACATCTGAAAGGAACGTGCATTGGGGAAGGCTGGTCTAAGACTACTATCTTACATCTACTTTTCTGGAATAAGCCCCATTGAGCATGATGGCTCTTACTTCTGAAAAGACAATCATAAGATTGTGCTTTAAATGCACAAGAATCACACTGTGTTTTATGAGGTACTTGGTAATCCAGATTCTCAGAAAACACCTTTGCTGTTCAATGTGAGAGCAACAAACGTCTTCACTGGCCTGTTTTGTCAGATGATAGAAGATGGATAAAATAGTATTTTAACACAAATGAAGGAGTTTGGGTGGCTATTTGTGACAGGACTGAAAGAGTACAATGGGTCCTTCCTCCCTCTCCCACAGCCAAAGTTCGCAAAATATCCCAAAAGAAATGGTCCTGGAAAAGGCTCTTTGCTGAAAGATGGCCAGCCACCTAGGAGGGCAAAACCTGACATGTATTATTTTAGTTCTAGAACAGGAGAATTTGCAGATAGGAACGTTTCCCACTTCTGATTCACTGTTACAGTTTCATTCTTTTGACGATCATCAAAGCAGCCTGCAAAAGCTCAGAGCAGTCCTCTGTGTCTGCTGAAAAATTCTCAGCATTGGGAAGGAGATGCATTTAAATTGAATGTTTTCATTTTCCGTAAAATGATCTTTAGTAAGTATGCATAGCTATCATACAATTATTTTCTTAGAGAAGCTGAAGAATATCAAATAAATTCTTGTAATTCCCTCAAAGCTTTGCTAGCCTATTGGGGCACAGTGGCTGTAGTGCTGGGTTTCAAATTATTATTTCTGTCTATAAAATTCAATGTGCAAATTATCTTGCAGCCAAATGTACTTTCCTAGACCTGGCTGAGGCTACTGCTCTAATCTTTGGGGGCAAACCATCAGATCCAACTGATTTTTTAAAAATAATTTGTTAAAAACTTTTTTTTTTAAAGAAAAAAATTATAAGTTATCTTGTAACATTTCAATGAGTTTCCTACTGTTATGACAGTTTACTTTTTAGAATGGAATTGCTACCTTTCATCCATTCACTGCTTGCAGGTGAAAGTGTGGTTGGCAACCCATTATATTTCAGTGTTTTGGGTTTTGTTCTGCCAAAATTATTTTTAAGATTTATAAGGTCACCAAACTTAAACAGTGTGACTCTGCAGTGTTCAGCATAAACACAAAATAAATCAAAAAGAAGAAAAAGAAAACCATATAATAGTAAACTGACAATATATAAATATAAAATGTAAAATGGCGACCAAGTGCACAACAAAACAACCACAGGGGGACTCCCACTGGCCCCTAATGCCTGCAGGAAGAGCCAGGTATTAATGACTTTTCTAAAGGTGAGCAGAGTCGAGGCCTGTCATATATCAGGGGGAGATCATTCCAGAGAGCAGGGGCACCCACCAAAAAGGCGTGCTTCCTAGGTCCCACAAGAAGACATGATTTAAGATAAGGAACATGGAGCATGCCCTCCCTGTGGGAGCACATGCGGTGGGCAGATGTTCTTCGGAGAAGGCGGTCCCTCAGTTAACCCAGGCCTATGCCCATCTTGTCTTTGCCCTGATTTTTTGCAGCCCAGATCTGATAGCTGTAAATATACTTATATAGAGAGCCAGTTTGGTTAAGGCATCAGGCTAGAAACCAGGAGACTGAGAGTTCTAGTCCCGCCCTTGCATGAAAGCTGGCTGGGTAACTTTGAGCCAGTCACCTCACAGGGTTGTTGTTGTGGGGAAAATAGGAGGAGGAAGGAGTAATAGGTATGTTTGCCATCTTGAGTTATTTATAAAAATAATAAAGGTGGGATCAAAAAATCTAAAATTTAAATTTATTTATTTATTTATTTGCAAACACATATTTAAAGCTGCCCATTCATACTACTCTAGGCAGCTTACAACGTACACAACTAAAAAAACTTCCATAAAATTGCAATCAAACAATTCACAATAAATAGAGCTATTAAGTACCATTTATAGGAGCCAGCTCTTAACAGCTTTAAAGAGAAAATATTAATTAATGCCATTAGTGAAATTAATGAGAGGGAAGAAATAATAAAATCCCCCAAACAGGAAACAAAGTCTGATTTATTGTGAGACAGCTAGTAAGTATCTGATCATGATGGATGGAAACCAGTTCTGAACGGAGACTAACGAAGAGGAAACTTCTAATTAATATTGCAGAAAACATTTTCCAAGCAGGGCTTCTGAACAAACATTATAGAAGGAGCTTATTGTATCCACACGGATAGGCACTGTTTATCATATCATATACATAATGCTATCTTAGCTTCTGTGTGGCAAACCACTGTCTTACAACACTATCCAATGCTGTCCATATCTGCCTGGAAATAAACCTCATTGTGTTCAGTGATGTTAATTCCCCGGTAAAGGTATTTATGATTGCTGGCTTCATTCGGCTTCCACCTAATGGCAAAAACAAATATTTTACCTATGCTAAAGTCTGCTGAAAATATCTATATCTTTCTTGGATTCTATTTATTTACCGTATTTTATAATAACTGTTTTTATGAGATTTTAATGTTTCTATTTCGTGCTTGGTGTTATTGTAAACCGCCCAGAGTCCCTCTTTTGGGGGAGATGGGTGGTGGCTAAACTTGACAAATAAATAAAAAATAAAGTCTCCCAGTGTATAAACAAACTGTGAGGAAGCAAACTCAAATTACTATTTTGCAAATTATCTTGTTCTTTGATAAAGGGAAGAATTTAATAACTCATCTGCATCCAGGGATGGAGAAGGGGGTTGAGACAAGAACGTGGGTGCAAGGTTTATATAAGCAGGGAAAATCAAGCTGGGTACTTTTCTTTTATCTTTTACAGGGATCATGAAATTGTCTAGAAATTGACCAGAAGCATGAAGAGTGAGTTTGCTGGTAGAACCGTCTGTGAAATCTGTTCGAGGCTTCAAGTTTAGGCAGGGCGAAGCAAGACGAGAGTCCTTGCTAATGGGAAAATGGTCCGTCATTGATCCCCGGGGTGCTTCAGCAGCACAAAACTTCTGTGATTTGAATTGCACTGTAGTGGAGCCAGAAGAAAATCAGCTCAGACAGCTGCCCAAGTTATGAGATCCCAGCAGTGACACAAATGTCATATGTGGAAAGTGATCTGAAATGTATCATTGCATTCTCTATGGTATCATATTCTTTAAATATCTATCTATCTATCTATCTATCTATCTATCTATCTATCTATCTATCATCATTCTGTATTCTATTCTCGGCATCCCATTGCATTCTTTCTGGATACTACTATGAAATATATCATTACATTCTCTGTGGTATCATATTTTTAAATTTATCTATCTATCTATCTATCTATCTATCTATCTATCTATCTATCTATCTATCTATCATTCTGTATTCTATTCTCAGTATCCCATTGCATTCTTTCTGGATGTTACTATGCTCTATTTGTATCCTTCTATTATTAGCTGATCAGAAAAGTGAAGCAAAGGGAAGAATAAGATAAGAGAGGTGAAGAAAACAGACTAAACCATCAACTGGCACCATTTAGAGCTGTTAAATGGAATCAAATTAAAGGAATGTTTTTCTATCAGGACTGCATGGCCGGTACTAATGTAAACAGATCTGTACTAATGTAAACAAGCAGACTATAATAGCTTAACAATAAGATAGTATGTGATGACTTGAGAGAAACTAAGTACATATTTGAAATAAATATTTCTTAATTTATATTTGAAGAGCCAGTTTAGTCTAGTGGTTACGGCATCAGGCTAAAAACCAGGAGACCGTGAGTTCTAGTTCTGCCTTAGGCACAAAGCCAGCTGGCTGACCTGGGCCAGTCACTCTCTCTCAGCCCTAGGAACAAGGCAATGGCAACCCACTTCTGAAAAACCTTGGCAGGAAAATTGCAGGGACTTGTCCAGGCAGCCTCTGAGAATCGGACATGATTGAATGGATAAAAAAAAATATGTTTAGATTGATGGATGCTTAATTCTCTAATTAACAAAGATTGCTTTAACTAGATAATGGCGTCATTTAAAAGTCATGGGTGCTTTCCTTGGAAATCCTTGGGATTTCAGGAGTCCGGCATTTATGGACTTAGAACCTACAGATTGAACAAGTAATCAAAAAGTTTTACACTTTTTCCTAACTCGATGCTCCCTGTATGGCTTGGACATCCTCCTATAATCCCAAGCCAATTGGCGTTAATTAGATTTCCTCTAATTAAATGCAAAAAGGGAGCTTCAAAGGAGTTCATCAGCACTTTCCATCTGCTCCAGTCCTGATAATTATATCTGTTCTTACATACAGCATCTATTATTTGCATGTTAAAAACGTGTGTATTAAATACAATGCTTCATTTGATGGCATGCCAAGTCTGACCTTTAACTGACCTCATAAATTTGTTGTGAGCCATAAGCTGTGAGAGACTGATGTGCCCACCTAGTGAGCTTCACCAATGAGCAGGGATCTGAGTTTGTCTTTCCAACATTCATATATTAAACAGCAAGCAGATGTACTGCATGAACATTTTTCTTAGTTTTAAATGGCGTAAAGTATGAAGGGCGTATGCATATTTTTATTACATAAGATCGAATGGCAGAATTGTCCATGGGTTCCAGAAACATTTTATAGAATTATGTTCCTAGCATTCTTTCAGGCATGTGTATTGTAAAGGAAGCAAATACAGTCATCCCGTAAAACACGGAGAGGCTTTGTACCTTCTCTGATAAAAAGATGGCATTGGACTGTAGACCCAGCTGTGTTTACAGATCAGCAAAAGAATCAGAGAAGATATTCTTATTCTAGCCATAGACTGTTCTTATATTATTGCCTGCTGGATCCAGGCCTTTCTTCAACTTTTCCTACACCATTTAAGAATTCAGCATTAATAGTAGGGAAAGTCTGGGCACCAGTTATGTATGATTTATTATGAGAGCAATAGTGATTGAAGGCTCCAATCAAAAGATTCAACTACAGAAGTTATCAAGAGGCTCAGCTACAGAAACTCCTTTTTAGCTTCTACAGAATTGCTGAAATTAGAATATGGTGTATCTTAAAAAAAATACTGCATCGTGCATTATGCATTATGTAAACCTTCATAATTTTTAGTATAAATCTAGGACATTTTCAGTCTGGTGTTTTGTATCATTTTGAGATCAACACTGGTCCCAATTGTTCTTACAACACCATCTAAATTGGGCTGTTAAGTTGACTGATTTCAGATCACATTCTGGGATATTGGAAACTGCAGAAACTCGCTTTTCCTTTGAATCCTGATGTATCCAGCTTTTATCAGGAAGGTTCAGCTCATTTACTGAGACTTTGTGAAAAAAATATTTTCCCATTGGAGGGAATTCTTGCCCTGCCTCCCAGCAAATTGTTGAGTTCACATCAGCCATTGCAAAGGAGCCTCAGCCATGCTTCTCTCCCATCCCCATAGAGATTCAGCAACTTGTACCTACAACAAAAAGGAAATACAAGAAAATGCCATGGCACCAATCCCCTGTCCTCCACTTAATCTGGTGTAGGAACAAACTGCAATGGTTCCAAGGGACACAAATGCTAGGATCTTAGAATGTAACAAAGGACTTATAATTTTTGTATGGAGGAAGGGTAACTACAGTTTCATTACTCAGGGGCTCAGAGACTGGGGATGCTCAGCTGTCAGCCAGCACTGATGGAGTATAAGTACATGCTTACAGTATGGGGTGACAAGAGGAAAAGAACACAAGCACTGACTGGGTTACCATGTGTCATGTTCCTCGTTTCAATGTTCTGAAAACATCGTAACGTTTCGCATGTCATTTTCCTGACCCGTGTTTGCTGAGTGGAGATTTCCAGTCGTGCCGGGCTGTAATCTCCGTACTGTACTGTGGAATGTATGTTTGGGTTATTGACTCTGTTCAAGGTTACTTTCTCAGGCCGATGTGGGTGACGGTTGCTAACACCTGGGAGGGGTGGTTGCTAAGCGGGAGCAAGGGCGGGTCTGGGTTTGAAGCGAGGGTTTTTAGCTTGTATTTGGCGCGCTTTTGCTCATTCTCAGCTTTCTTTGTATTTGCACACTATTCTTTCAATAAATCAGTTATCCTTAAGCACCTGCTTGTGAGACTGAGTTTGTCAGAATAGGCAACCATTACACCATGTCTGTAATTCCTGTGAGTTCTGTATTTGCAAATGACAGGGTCAGCATGTTTCACTGTCAGCTGAAAGTAATACTAGGGCAAGGATTTCTATGACATGTCATATTTTTTCTGGAACCTTTATTTGAATTTATAAGTAAGTTAAAAGATGTTTTGGAGTAATCTGGTGGGAATTAGGTGCTTTTTATTTTGCTTGAAAAGTCATATTTTGACTTTTTAAAGATGTTATGTCATATTTCTGCTTAATTTTGTAATGAACGTCATATTTTGGTCATTGGCAACCCTCCTGATAAGCCAGCAAGTTCAAGCCAGCAAAGAAAGTGAGAATTTGCCTGTTTTTTTCTTTTTTCTTTTTCTTATTCGCTCCCCAACTCAGGGAGGGGTGTGTGTGTGAGAGAGAGAGAAAGAAAGAGAGAGAGAGAGGTGGGAACAAAGGCTTCTCCCTTGCCAGGCCTGAAAAAAAAGGTGAGAATTTGCCTGTTTTTTCTTTTTCTTATTTGCTCCCCAACTCAGGGCTCTCTGTGTGTGTATATGTGTGTGCATGTATAAGAGAGGGAGAGCAACCTTTTTAAAAATGACTTCAACAGGCAGAGGCTTCTCCCCTGCCAGGCCTGAAAAAAGAGTAAGAATTTGCCTTTTTTTTTCTTTTTCTCATTTGCTCCCCAACTCAGGTGTGTGTGTGTTTGAGGTGGTAGAGTCACGTGAGAGCTGCAATCTGATTTCAACATGCCTAAAAGTAGATGTTCAGCCAGTGTGAAATTACGGCATCTTGTTCAAGAATTTGGGGAGCAGATTTTCAGTAGTGATGGTGATATTTTGTTTTGTAAATTATGTGAAGTCAAGGTATCAGCCCAAAAGCATTTAAATATTCAACAACATTGTGACACCGTGAAACACAAGAGTTGTTTAGCAAGATTTACCTTCACTGAGAACAGGCAATGTCTCCTTTTTTGAGAGAGCTGCTTCTTCAACGCAGGTTCATCAAATATCCAGTCAGAATTTTGTAAGGATCTCTGTACAGTGATGGTTCCTTCAAATATTCCCTTAAGGAAATTAGGGAGTGGTAGCCTCAGGCATTTTTTGGAGAAGTACACCAGTCACCCGATTCCAAATGAATCAGCTGTAAGGAAAAATTACATCTCTGCCTGCTATGAATATGTGTTAGGAAAGATAAGATCTGTTGACAACAATAAGATATAGGTTTCAATAGATGAAATAAGTGATGCAAATGGAAGATATGTAGCCAATGTTATTATTGGCACTCTGAAATGTGACAAGCCTGGTGAAGTCTTTCTTCTAACATGTGAAACTCTACAAAAAGTAAACAATTCCACTATTGCTATCCTCTTTGACGATTCTATGAAACTACTCTGGCCGGATGGTGTAAAAAGGGGAAATATCCTTCTCTTTGTAAAAGATGCCGCTCCATACATGACTAAAGCAGCTAAAGGACTTAAACTTCTTTATCCAAAAATGACCCATATCACATGCCTTGCACATGGTTTACACAGAGTGGCCAAAGAGATTCGAAGCAACTATCCTGATGTAGATAAGATAATTTCAAATGGGAAAAAAATGTTCATTAAAGCTCCACTTCAAGTACAAAAGTTCAAAGAAATTGCTCCTACTTTGGCTCTCCCTCCCCAACCTGTTGTGACATGTTGGGGGACTTGTCTGGATGCAGCTATGTATTATATTACAAATTATGCTTCCTTGCAGTGGATAGTTAAAGAATTTGACTGTTGTGAATCTTCCTCCATTAAGATTGTGCAAGCTTCCTTTTCTGAAACCTTGGCTGCAAACTTAGCATATATAGGATCCAACTTCAGTGGATTATCAAAGACCAATCACCCGCCTTGAAACTGTAGGAATGGAACTTTGCTTTTTTCAAATTTGTTCCTATAACCTCTTGTGATGTCGAATGGAGTTTCTCCAGATACAAGAACTTACTGGTGGACAACAGAAGTTTTGAGTCTGATAACCTCAAGATGCTCGTGGCCATCCAATGCAATTCTGCTGTTAATGAAAACCAATCCAGGGATGATCATTTTACTCTCAAAATGTTCATCTGATTCCTTCAATACTAGCACTTCTGCACTGGAAATGAAGAAGAGTAAACCTTTTAATTTGTGTGTGTGTATAAGCATAGATTTTTAAAAATTGGGTGCTAATTTCAGAAAAATTGTAAAGTCATATTTTTGCTTTAGAAGTCATATTTTTGGTTTAATTGGTCATATTTAAATGGTTTTAAGGTCATAAATACTTGCATATTTCTAACATTTTTAGGTCATAGAAATCCTTACCCTAGTAATAACAATCCTCCCAAGACTATCCCCCCCACCATCTAGGTTGGATCAAGATTAAGAGATGGAATGACTAGTGTTGTGGAAATGCTCCGAGAGGCCCAGAAATGGAAGAGATGCTACAGCTGGGTTCACAGACTGCATTGAGGCATACTGTAGTTTATCTAGTTGTGGCTTTGAGTGCTGTGTGAACCCAACCATTGTGATTTATAAAATGTGGTTTATTATGTGAACTCAGCCCATGATTATATTGTTGAACAAATCATGATTTGGTACAATGTGCAAGCCTGATCTCTGTAATGTTTTCTTATTATTGAGAAAGGAGAATGACTGGAATATGTCTAGAAGAAATTGCATCCAAATGAGGAATACTTAAAAGAAAGTCTGATTACTCACTAGCATAAAAGCAATGACAGCAGGATGCTCCAATTGTGACTGCATAATTGCAGCATCAAGGCTTAATGTGCATGTGTGAATGACAACACAGGTGGGTTTTTTTTTCAACGGGCACAATGTTTGTCACTCAAGCCAATCAGCACATTCGTGTGCAAGTAATCAAGCCTTAATTCCTTCCACTACTCTACCAGTCTTCTTCAACCTAATGCCCTTCAGATGTTTTAATTACAGCTCCTATCATCCCTTACATCATCAACACTGCTCATGCTGTCTGCAGCTGATGGAATCAGTAAGCCAACATTTCCTCAGGGCAGCACAACAGGGAAGGCTATGTCACATTGATTCTGAGAGTCACCATAGTTTTTTAAAAAGTAAGGTCAGAAAGGGAAAACCAAACTGACAGTTGTTGCTTCCAGTTGCCCATCTTTTAACAACTGCATGAAGATTCTCACTATATCACACATTACTTTCTGCATTTAGCAGGAAGTGCCTGTATAATGCATTATAAAGGATGGAATCCAATGACAGGCTTCTGGCAGCAGAAGAGGGGGTGACAGAACAAGATTGGTGGTGGGGAGTGATGATTCTCATCCTCCAGAAGTTTTCTCTGCACCTTCAAAACCCATTGAGGCAGATTCTGGGGATGACAAGTGGCTGCAGGTATACAGAGAAAGTTCTGTGATGCAAGAAGAAGGCTACTGGCCCAGACGCCACCCATAATATCTGATTCTGAACCAAATTCAGTCCTATGAAAATATTTCTCAATGACTGTGTGTTAAGTTGGCATTGTCAGCTTTAAGAAATCAAGTGGGGTGTCAATATTCTTTGAGTTCTCTCCAGGAGGAAATATCTTCCAGTCATATAGGCACCACACACAGAAAATCCTAACTTTCATTTTTATATTATTTAATAGAGCAATTACTATTAGCATGCACAGGTTGCAACTTTAAGATGGTTTTAATGAATGTCAGATGTATTACTAAGCATGAGAGGATTACTGTGCTTTTCTTTAATTTGTAGTTTGATTTTAATGGGCTAAAAAATGCAACAAAATGGAAATGCTCCAAGTAGTAATCAAAATTATAAACCCTTCTGATTCTTTTGTTCTGCCTGTTCAGCATCACCAGAATAAATAGGAGGAGAATACTACAGGGTAATTTAGAGTTAAAGTCCACTTGGAAGGTCATCTGCTCCTGATTTAACCTTTAAAAATGTGTCTTGAAGCATTCTGCATTTGCATAGCCCATGCTGTTGCCAATCCAGCTCAGTGCCAAGCATGTTAATGAACCATTCTGTCATTTTTAATTCATTTGTCAGACAAGTAGTAATTTTTAGGAGAATGTTTAATCAAGGAAACAGTGTACCAAAATTACCAGGAGAAAAAAAATGCTGCAAATACTAGTTTCACAGTGGATTGATATCCACCTGGAAAGAAAGCTGCTCACCTGTTTATAGTTTGGGCTTATGCATGTCATCTCAAAATGACGTCTTTGGTTTCTGAATGATGGTGCACTAAGATGCAGTCTTACCTATATGTATTTGGGATATTTTTGGAAGGCTTGTGACAACTTTGAGGCTCAGATACCGAAGATAATACTAATGTTTTTATTTATTTGCTTATTTATTTATTACATTTATAGTCCACCTATCCTCCAAAAGCAAAACACAGTGTACATATTATTTCCCACCTCTGTTTTCATGACAAGCCTGTGGAAAATGTTAGGTTGAAAATGAGGAGTAAATACTCTGACCCATCACAACTATACTATAATTCTTGACTACATTCATTCCTTTTTGGATCATCAATCATCAGACAATGGTGAGCACACAATAGAATTATAAATTATTTCTACAACTTCATTTATTGGCTACAAACACTGAGAGGCAGCAGGAGGCTAGTTTTTTCACAATGGTGAGAAAATACCTGGCTATTTAGACTCACATCGTGGATGCTACGAAGTTTTTTTTTTAGTGAATTATAGGAATCTCAGAATTATGATTAAGTATAATTGATCCTCTTTGTACGTCCCCCCCAAGTGGGTATTCATGGTGATATAGTAGATGTGTGCAACATTTTCTGAGATACCTATAGTTAAGAGTGCTATCTTCTTCTCTAACGAGGGGAGTTGCAATTTTAACAGCTTTGTGAAACAGAAAAGTTCTCATTTCTCCTTGACATGAGGTGAGCTTTGTCAAACAGAATGGTAGTAAAAGTAGAATGGCCGCCACAATAAAAAGGTGGATTAAGCTGTCCTGGAGGTACCCTTGCCTCTCTCTCTCTCTCTCTATATATATATATATACTGTAACCTTTTTCAGGAATCATTAATATATTTCAGATGCATGATCCAACACAATCTTCTTTTAAAAATCAGTTCACTCTCCATTTTCTTCTAGCAGAGGACAGAGGAATTGGAGTCTATATTTTGAATACACAATAGGCAAGATTTAGCAAGTAGTGTATTTTTCATACAAAAAAAAATCATAGACAATTTTTCAGTGGCTAGCACCTCTACTCAGTGGTTTTAATCCCCTTCCCCCTACAGAAAAATAGCCATACATTGGACCTTGTCTCTTAGCTGTGTTTGTAGTGGAATTCACAAGGATTTGGTGGACTCAAAAAGCTTGGCAGGTGAAGGGTTGCTCAGACCAAGCAATCAAGTTTATGGAGTTCTGAGAAATTTAGCCAGTTCTAGGTTCCTACTGAACCTAGAAATCAATACATATACCTGTTTAATCTCCTACAATTTCTTTATTGCTGCTCTTCCTTTGTTGTTGTTTATTCGTTTAGTCGCTTCCGACTCTTCGTGACTTCATGGACCAGCCCACGCCAGAGCTTCCTGTCGGTCGTCAACACCCCCAGCTTCCTCAGGGACGAGTCCGTCACCTCTAGAATATCATCCATCCACCTTGCCCTTGGTCGGCCCCTCTTCCTTTTGCCTACCACTCTCCCTAGCATCAGCATCTTCTCCAGGGTGTCCTGTCTTCTCATGATGTGGCCAAAGTATTTCAGTTTTGCCTTTAATATCATTCCCTCAAGTGAGCAGTCTGGCTTTATTTCCTGGAGGATGGACTGGTTGGATCTTCTTGCAGTCCAAGGCACTCTCAGAATTTTCCTCCAACACCACAGTTCAAAAGCATCGACCTTCCTTCGCTCAGCCTTCCTTATGGTCCAGCTCTCGCAGCCATATGCTACTACAGGGAACACCATTGCTTTAACTATGCGGGCCTTTGTTGTCAGTGTGATGTCTCTGCTCTTAACTATTTTATCGAGATTTGTCATTGCTCTTCTTCCAAGGATTAAGCGTCTTCTGATTTCCTGACTGCAGTCAGCATCTGCAGTAATCTTCGCAGCTAGGAATATAAAGTCTTTCACTGCTTCTACATTTTCTCCCTCTATTTGCCAGTTATCAATCAAGCTGGTTGCCATAATCTTGGTTTTTTTGAGGTTTAGCTGCAAGCCAGCTTTTGCACTTTCTTCTTTCACCTTCATCATAAGGCTCCTCAGTTCCTCTTCACTTTCAGCCATCAAAGTGGTATCATCTGCATATCTGAGATTGTTAATGTTTCTTCCAGAGATTTTAACTCCAGCCTTGGATTCCTCAAGGCCAGCTTGTCGCATGATGTGTTCTGCATACAAGTTGAATAGGTAGGGTGAGAGTATACAGCCCTGCCGTACTCCTTTCCCAATCTTAAACCAGTCTGTTGTTCCGTGGTCTGTTCTTACTGTTGCTACTTGGTCGTTATACAGATTCTTCAGGAGGCATACAAGATGACTTGGTATCCCCATACCACTAAGAACTTGCCACAATTTGTTATGGTCCACACAGTCAAAGGCTTTAGAATAGTCAATAAAACAGAAATAGATGTTTTTCTGAAACTCCCTGGCTTTTTCCATTATCCAGCGGATATTGGCAATTTGGTCTCTAGTTCCTCTGCCTTTTCTAAACCCAGCTTGTACGTCTGGCAATTCTCGCTCCATGAACTGCTGAAGTCTACCTTGCAGGATCTTACTGGCATGTGAAATGAGTGCCACTGTTCGATAGTTTGAACATTCTTTAGTGTTTCCCTTTTTTGGTATGGGGATATAAGTTGATTTTTTCCAGTCTGATGGCCATTCTTGTGTTTTCCAAATTTGCTGGCATATAGCATGCATTACCTTGACAGCATCATCTTGCAAGATTTTGAACAGTTCAGCTGGGATGCCGTCGTCTCCTGTTGCCTTGTTATTAGCAATGCTTCTTAAGGCCCACTCAACCTCACTCTTCAGGATGTCTGGCTCTAGCTCACCGACCACACTGTCAAAGCTATCCCCGATATTGTTATCCTTCCTATACAGGTTTTCTGTATATTCTTGCCACCTTTTCTTGATCTCTTCTTCTTCTGTTAGGTCCTTGCCATCTTTGTTTTTGATCATACCCATTTTTGCCTGGAATTTACCTCCGATGTTTCTAATTTTCTGGAAGAGGTCTCTTGTCCTTCCTATTCTATTGTCTTCTTCCACTTCCACGCATTGCTTGTTTAAAATGAATTCCTTATCTCTTCTGGCTAACCTCTGGAATTTTGCATTTAATTGGGCATATCTCCCCCTATCACTGTTGCCTTTTGCTTTCCTTCTTTCTTGGGCTACTTCTAGTGTCTTTTGCCTTCTTGGTTTTCTCTTTCTTTGGGATGTATTTTGTTGCCGCCTCCTGAACAATGCTGCCAACTTCTGTCCACAGTTCTTCCGGGACCCTATCTACTAAGTCCAGTCCCTTAAATCGATTCCTCACCTCCACTGCATATTCCTTAGGAATATTAGTGAGCTCATATCTAGCTGATCTGTGGGTCTTCCCTAATGTCTTGAGTCTGATCCTAAATTGTGCAAGAAGAAGTTCGTGATCTGAACTACAGTCAGCTCCAGGCCTTGTTTTTACCGACTGTACAGATGTCCGCCACCTTTGGCTGCAAAGGATGTAATCAATCTGATTTCGGTGTTGTCCATCTGGTGAAGTCCATGTATAAAGCCGTCTCTTAGGTTGTTGGAAGAGAGTGTTTGTTATGCAGAGTGAATTGTCTTGGCAAAATTCTATCAGCCTGTGTCCTGCTTCGTTTTGTTCTCCCAGGCCATACTTACCTGTAATTCGAGGTGTCATTTGACTGCCCACCTTAGCATTCCAGTCTCCTGTGATGAAAATAACATCTCTTTTAGGCGTGTTGTCCAGTAGGTGCTGCAGATCCTCATAGAACTGCTCTACTTCAGCTTCTTCAGCATTTGTGGTTGGGGCGTATATTTGGATCACTGTGATGTTAGATGGCTTGCCCTGAATTCGAATTGAGATCATTCTATCGTTTTTTTTGGGTTGTATCCAAGCACTGCTTTAGCCACTTTACTATTAATTATGAAGGCTACTCCATTTCTTCTGTGGTCCTCTTGTCCGCAGTAGTAGATCTGGTGGTCATTTGATGTGAAGTGGCCCATTCCAGTCCATTTCAGTTCACTGACGCCCAGAATGTCTATCTTTAATCTTGACATCTCACCAATAACCACATCCAATTTGCCCTGGCTCATAGATCTTACATTCCAGGTTCCGATGGTGTGTTGATGTTTAGAACATCGGATTCGCCGTTCACCACCAGCACCGTCGGCCGCTAGCCGTCCTTTCGGCTTTGAGCTAGCTGCGTCATCACGTCTGGGGCTAGTTGAGCTCATCCTCTGTTCCTCCCCAGTAGCATTTTGACCATCTTCCGACCTGGGGGTCTCATCTTCCGATGGTATACCGACATATCTCTGGTTGTACTGATCCATTTAGTTTTCACGGCAAGAATACTGAGGTGGGTTGCCATTACCTTCCCCAGGGATCGCATTTAGTCTGACCTCTCTGTCATGACCTTCCCGTCTTGGGTGGCCCTTCACGGTTTAGCTCATGGCATCATTGAGGTGCTCAAGCTCCAGCACCACGACAAGGTAACGATCCTTTGCTGAAGGCTCTTCCTTTAGAGATGGTTTAAATGTGTTTTTAGGAGTCCCTTGCAGCCCAGTACCTCTGATTGTGAAGAGATTAAGCTTAAGGATTCCAAAAGGAAGTATTTGCCATTTTTCTCCCTCAGGGATGGGCAACCTGAGACCCCAGAGCTTCATGTGGTCCTTTAACCCTTTTTCTTTGTTTGTTTTGCATCACCTCTGAACATAACTGAGGAAAACTGGTGATATTGTTTCCCAGCCATTTGAAACAGGAAACACAACACTCCAGCATGAATTCCAAAATAAGCTTAATAGAACAAGAACAAAACCCAAAGAAATCCTTTCAGATATTCAGGGGAAAAAAACAGAGACTTCTGGTTCTGCCACACTGTGACATGGTCTCTAACCACATGGCTTCATCTCTCTGCCCACTGCAATCCTTGCTGTCCCAGAAAATATGACATGCAATCTTTGGTCACTAAAAAGTTCCCAATTTCTCTACTAAGCCAAGCAGAGGAACCTTGGGTAGCCATTACACAGCCTGGAATTGAATCTACGAAGGAGGCACAGACAGTTGATCAGTCTTCTGCAGGAGAACCTATAATGCTATGGGTTCCAGAAATTGGTGGGGAACTGTTCTTCTCATTTCCGTGGAGCATAGGTCTAAGGGCTGCAGAAATATAGGTATCTTGGGAGGTTATCATATTAGTTTGCAGTGGGAAAGTATCAAAAATGAAGAACTAGATGTGGTTATAGCGGCCTCATTCAGTATGTCCCCTACCACACATTGGATTTTAGCTCTTATAGCTCCTACACAATATAAGTAAAGACTGCTGGCTGGAAGATTAGGTGAGTAAGTCAACACAACTGAGAGATATTAGGTTGAGGAGACTAATACAGCAAAAACTTTTAGATGAAAAAGTATATTACTGCCAAATTTGATCTAGTGGTTAAGGTGCTGGGCTAGAAACTGGGACTCTGTGAGTTGTCCTGCCTTAGGCATGAAAGCCGGCTGGGTGACCTTGGGCCGGTCACTCTCTCTCAGCCCAACTCAGCTCACAGGGTTGCTGTTGTGGGGAAAATAGGAGGAGGAAGGAGTATTAAGTATGTTCGCTGCCTTGAGTTATTTTTAAAAATAATAAAGGTGGGATAAAATTTAAATAAAAATAAATAAAATTTCATAAATACCAGATCTCTGTAAAATTCTAGGTGAAATATATAGAAAATGCAGAGAATTCTTATGTAGTTCATTAACTATGTCTTTCTGAGCACTTCCACATGTAGTTTTTATCAGGGTCATGGTGACTTCCCTTCACTGGATATTTTTGGGAAGAGACTAGACAGCAATCTGTTGGGGATGATTTAATCTGGAATCCCAGTAGTGAGCAGAGGGTTGAGCTCAGTGGTCTAAATTTGGGGAAGATGGGCCCAGTGGCTCACCTACAGGGCCATGCAGAAGAGTTTTCTGAAAATCTGCAGGATAAAATCGCCCGGATTCACTCCAAGTTGGACTCCAAGCGTGAAGGAGGGTCTGTGGAGATGCCAAGGGAACGTTCTTGCCCAGTTATCTGGGAACAATTTGATCCTGTTGGACCCGAGAAAGTGGACAGGATCCTCTGGATTGTGAATGCCACCACCTGTCATTTAGATCCATGCCCCTCCTGGCTGGTGAAGGCAGCCCGGGAGGTGACATGTGGTTGGGTCCATGCAATGGTTAATACATCTTTGGGAGAGGGGGTGTTTCCAGCTGCCTTTAAGGAGGCGCTGGTGCACCCCCCCCTCAAGAAGCCATCGCTGGACCCAACTGTACTGGACAATTTTCGTCCAGTCTCCCACCTCCCCTTTTTAGGGAAGGTGGTTGAGAAGGTGGTGGCGTTGCAACTCCAGAGGATTCTGGATGAAACAAATTATCTGGACCCCTTTCAGTCAGGTTTCAGGCCAGGATATGGGACAGAAACGGCATTGGTCGCACTTATGGATGATCTCTGGTGGGAACAGGATGGAGGTAGTGCATCCATCCTGACTCTTCTTGACCTCTCAGCGGCTTTCGATACCATCGACCATGGTATCCTTTTGGGACAGCTCAGGGAGTTGGGGGTGGGTGGCGTGGTTTTGCGCTGGTTCACCTCCTTCCTCCAGGGCTGTTCCCAGTCAGTGGTGATTGGGAGTGAGAGATCTGACCCTCGGCCCCTCCATTGCAGGGTGCCACAGGGTCCGGTTCTCTCCCCTCTCATATTTAACATCTACATGAAACCACTGGGTGAGATCATCCATCACCATGGGATGAGGTATTGTCATGAGCACTGATGGTGAGCAGGAGGGGGCCCCTATCCAGGGGGGAAAACACATGTGTAGTAGAGAGAATTTGAGCTGTCATTCAAAGAGATACAGAACAGACCCACCTTGACTTTTGGGGACTTATGGGTTTTCTCATGCTTCTTCAGTTTGGTAGAATTTTCTGTCTACTGTAGCAGTAATAAAACACTAGAGACTTATTCCTCGTCTCAGCGTGGTTCCTGCTTGTCAGGACAGGTATCATCAGTATGCTGATGACACTCAACTGTATATCTCCATCCTGGGGGAAGTAAGTGATGTGGTGACTGCCCTGGCTCAGTGCCTGGGGGCTGTGGGGGCCTGGATGGGGAACAACAGGCTTCAGCTGAACCCTGGTAAGACGGAGTGGCTGTGGGTTGACAGCTCCTCAGTTGCTAGGAAATTGTCATCTTTAGTTCTGGATGGGGTGGCACTGCCCCAGATGTGCGTAATCTGGGGGTTCTTCTGGACTCACGACTCCTGCTTGCAGAGCAGGTGGCAGTCGTGGCCAGGAGGGCCTTTGCTCACCTTCGGGTTGTGCGCTAGTTATGCCTGTTCCTGGAGCGAGAGGCCCTCTGAACAATCACTCACGCCCTGGTTATCTCCCATATAGACTACTGCAACGCGCTCTACATGGGGCTACCCCTGAAGTGTATCCGGAAGCTTCAGCTGGTCCAAAATGCAGCCTCACGGGCTACTTTTGGTGCACCTAGGTGGGCACATATAACACCTTTACTGTGCAAGCTGCACTGAGTGCCAGTTTGCTTCTGGGTCCAATTCAAGGTGTTGGTTATGACCTTTAAAGTCCTACATGGCATGGGGCCAGGTTACCTGAGGGACCGTCTCATCCCCATAATATCGACCCACCCCACCCAGTCAGGCAGAGAGGGCATGTTGCAGACCCCGTCAATAAGAGAATTCCATCTGGTGGGGTCCAGGAAGCGGGCCTTCTCTGCAGTTGCCCCTGCCCTTTGGAACATCTTGCCCTCAGAGGTGAGGTAGGCACCTTCACTTCTGACCTTCAGGAGGGCCCTGAAAACCTGGTTTCGCCATCTTGCATGGGGTGGGCAGGTGGGCAACCATCCATGGGGTTGGCTCGCACCGTAGAGCCCCTCCCACCTGATCAGAATTTTTAACCTCTTGGATTGTATACTTATTTATATTGCATTTTATATGTGTAATTGTTTTTATAGATTTTAATTGTTATTATTATAGTCTTAATCTTATTGTAAACTGCCCAGAGTCCCCTTTTTGGGGGAGATGGGCGGTAGCAAAATTTGAATAATAAATAAATGGTATCTTCCAACTCTAAGAGTCTAAGAATTCAGAATCAGCTTTGGACTTGTTCATTCTTATGATGTCAGTTGTTTTCTGTATTAATTTATTCATGGCTTAACTGTGGTATATTTGAAAACACAACAAAGCAGGGCTTCTTACTTGAAATGTGGCAATTTTGCAGAGCTAGTGAAGGGCCTATTCCTCCCTCAGGGAGCTTCTCCACTGTTTTCTCTTCCACCACCTTTCAGAAGTTCAGCTGCCATAGTGTTGTTCTTAGCTTTTTAAGGATGGTGGAAATAAAGATGATCATAGGTTAGCTACAAACTTCTTGTGAAGGGTTGGTGAGCAGAAAGAGTAGCAATGTAGAAATGCCTTCTATGCACATTTATTTATCTGAATATTTTAATCCACTTTTCAACTCAAATATGCACACATACCCCATGAAAAAATATATCAGTGGCATTATCTTAACAGCAGGGGGAATAATAGAGCAAACTAAATTCTGTATCACAGAATAGTAAACATAGTAAACAGTCTGCTCAAAAGGAGAAGCTTTTCCAAAAAAGCAAAGCTATAACAACTACAAGTAGTCCTCGCTTAATGACCACAATTGGGATGGGAATTTTGGTTGCTAAGTGAAGTGGTCATTAAGTGAATCTGTCCTAATTTCACAACACTTTTTGTGGCAGCTGTTAAGTGAATCACCATGGGTGTTAAGCAAACCACATGGTCATTAAGCAAATCACACGGTTCCCCATTGATTTTGCTTGCCAGAAGCTGGCTGGGAAGGTCAAAAATGGCAATCATGTGACCATGTGACACTGCGATGGTCATAGAAGCAAACCAGTTGCCAAGTGCCCATATTGTGAACACATGACCACAGGAATACTGCAACATTCGTAAGCGTGAGGCTGATTGCAAGTCATTTTTTTCAGCACCATTGTCAGTCTGAAACATCGCTAAACAAATGGTCATTAAGTGAGGACTACCTGTAGTGAACTTTAAATAGTTCATAAGAGTTGGGGTAGCAATAGGCAATAAGATACAGGTTGAGGTTTCAGATGATGTGAGAAATCTCTGCTTGGTACTTAGAGAGCCATTGCCAGTCACAGTAGACAGTTCTAGGATAGATGGATTGTCTAACCCGGTGTTTCTCAACCTCAGCAACTTTAAGACATATGGACTTCAGCTCCCATACTGGCTGGGGAATTCTGGGAGTTGAAGTCCACACATCTTCAAGCTGCCAAGGTTGAGAAACATTGGTCTAACCCAATTTAAGGCAGATTTCCCATGGTCCATTGGACTTTTTAAAATGGTTATAGGACATAGAAATCTCTGGGATCCTCATCAGACATAAAAACTTGCTTAAATAAAAGGCAATGTTTACTTCACTAAGGTTAATTTCCTCCCAATAACTCATCAAAGAAATAATGGAGAAAAATAATGATGAACAAAGTCACTTTTTCAGGTGTTTTAGGAATACCCTTCTTCTGAAGCAAATTTCTCTGACCTGGAACCCTCTTGATTTGTGGAACTACAGCTTCCAGCAATACTCAAGTAGTAGGGCTCCAGGCTGAAGAGGACTATTTTAAAGGTTCATAAATATTCAGGCTCTACATTTGAGATCTTAAGGAATTTATTTCCACCTTACTCAATCAACTGAAAATGTGTACTCAATAGTTGATGATGGGGGGCCCTAAGGAGGAGCCTATTGAATAGGACTGGAGAAAAGAACAGAAGAGTAAATCAATATTGCCCACGTGCTAGACTAGTCTTCCCCATTCTAATCCTGCACTGGATTTCAAGTCTCATAAACCTCACCATTCATCATGATGGGTGGAGCTGATGGGAGGTGATGGCTAACAAATCTGGAGGGTACAGGCTAGAGAAGAGGTAAGTGAGGATAAGCAGAGTTTCTCTAAATAAATGACTGAGAAGGTCTATGTATTACGGCTGTGTGTTTTCTTTCCTTCTTAATGTTTGAAAATCATAATTTTAAACAATATCCAAGGGCAGGTAAATTATAAACTACTAGCATATTCTGTGTGATTGGCCTTATGCTCTCAAGTATTACGAGTTAGGTTGACACAAAAAATATTGTTGCCAGTAAATACATTGGTAATTCGTTACATTTATTGCTTTAAAACCACTGTCCATGAAATTAGTAATTCAGCTGATACTTCTTTCTGAATATACTGTAGTTGGACTAAAATAATGGTGCAATTAGTGGATATGTACTTTAGACCTTGAAAATAAGTTGTTTGCCCAGAAAGCCTTAACCTGGGAAAGGAAGGAGAGCTAAACAGAGTGGACTATGCTATTTTGTCACAGAACAAAAGGGTTTTGCTAGTTCCACTCATACTCTTTCCCACTCAGAGGAACGGCAAGGTGCAGTTGAAACAGAGGGACTACAGCAAGAGGTGGGTCTCAGTCTGAAGCCCTGCGAGCCAGATGAGTCAGGCTGATGGGCTGGTCTGGATCTGCCTATTAGAGATTCCCTACCCCTATCTGGAACCAGAGCTGTTAGAGCAGCTGTGTGTTACAGCCCTTTTCTCATTCATTCATTCATTCATTCATTCATTCATTCATTCATTCATATTTCTACTGTACTGTGAGTCAGGCTTTTTAGCTTGCCCTTGCTATAAAACAATAAACCGATTTTGGACTGTGAGAAAACATTGGAATGGTACGACTTAAGCTGCCCATGGAATGAGATTTGAAGAGAGAAAGAGATAATGTATTCATCTCGAGGGAACAATTCAGGATCCATCGTTCTAACTTTAATATCACACTGCAGGCACTTTGGCCCTGAGGTATGATACATGTAGGAATCTTGTCTCACTTTTTCTGATAGCCCAGCACCCGGGTTTGGGCTGGATGGATTCTGACCCTTAATTGATAAAACTAAAGAAACAAAGGAGTTTTATTCATGGGATGTCTGAATGTGAATAAATGCAACTTAATAAAATCTCAAATTAAGGAGGTATACATGCTCTTGTTTTATAAACCGCATATTATATAAGAAAAAGAACATGAAAAGGCAGCCTTTTTCTGGGGCCTTCAATAATCTTTAAGTCCTCATTTAATGCTGCTTTTGTCATCACCACAATGCTGTCATTTATTCTGACATCCCAAGCATCAGGAGGAGGGCAGAAACCTCTCTGAAGCTCAGGACCGCATCCATTCAGAGGCCTCTGCTTCAGAGCTGAAAGAGAAC
Source organism: Candoia aspera (assembly GCF_035149785.1). Classification (NCBI taxonomy): domain Eukaryota; kingdom Metazoa; phylum Chordata; class Lepidosauria; order Squamata; family Candoiidae; genus Candoia; species Candoia aspera. Next base: position 73,159,841 of record NC_086153.1, on the reverse strand, counting down.
TGCAGAAGGTGCTGTACTTAATGCATAGCTGGTTACTGGAGAGAGAGACAGTGCACAATGACACTTTAGGGTCATTCTCACTTTTAAGATGTCCTTCCATGAATAGCATCTCAATATGTCGCTTTATGGACTTTATTGCCTCAACCAGGGTTTCTGTCTTTCTGCTTTTATTGATCCCCAAGCAGCAAGGGATGTAAATCACCGCACAGGACCCTGGAGACTACATGGTTATATGCAAGCAGAATGCATATGAGAGACTAGCCATGTTAAAATGATGGTGGCTGGATTACCTTGGCTCCTCCTTTGCAGAGGAGCTGCTTTATTTGCATTGTTTTCAAGTGAAACCCTAAAATGTTTATAAGTAGGAGTGCAGCAATTGTCTACCGTATAGGCAGATGCTAGTCAGGGATCCTCCCTACAGAGCAGCAAGTGGATTTTCTTTCAGGTGACATGTAAAATGTTCTTCTGCAGACAGGATGTATGGGCAGGGCCCCCAAGGGTTCAAAACAGCCACATTGGATTTTCTTGGTTTTATCTTCAGCGTGCAAAAATAAGCTATAGCAAACATACATCTGACTTTTCAAATGCATCATCATAACCATTAAATAGAGATCGGACTCTCTTGGGATGTTCTCCTGCCCAAGTCCCATTGCAATGAGTAAGACCTGAAAGAGAGAACTGTCCTGGGCAGTTCATCTTGCCAGCTTGCATGGCATAATTCTAGAAAGGGTATGCCCTATGGGCCAGATCTGTCTGTCTCAGGTACAATGTGCTGCCCTCATGGCACATCTACAATTGCCCCCTTGCTTTTTGCTTGGGTCAGCTACCTCTGGCTTTGCCTCTATTGTGTGTCAGGTAATAGTATCAGAATCAGAAATAGAAAGATCCCAAGGTCATAAAAAGGAACTTCCAGCTTCCATTTGAATTTTCAGAAAAGGAAGCTGTTCCGGGGTGCTCCATTGCTTTTGTGCCTTCCTAGCAAAGATCCGAGCCTGAGGCTTTCTGTCTTGCGCTGAGACGCTTTGGGTTGCAAAGCGTCTCAGTGAATGGTTTTGGAGAGGACTGGACTGCAGTGGATGGAAAGAAGTGGTGAGCTCTGTCAAGCCAGGATATCCTTGTTTCGATGGTGGTTGTTTTCGCTGAGTTTTTCTTTTCTTTACTCTTTCAAAATCAGCGTGGAGCGTATCTTAACCTTACACCTAAATCGGGAGACAGCTGTAATACAACGGTGCAGTTAGACGGCGCTCTAGGCGATGCAAGAAAGGGGTTAGAGGCTGCAAGATGGCCCCTGTGCTCCACGCTGCCCATTCCTGCACCAAACCCTGCGGTCCTTTTCGCGGCGAGGATAACTGATCGCTCGAGTGGGTAAATGGCCAGGAATACAGTACAGTAGTTCCCATCGTTATTATTTCCACCAGCCAGCCGGACAAGTTTTTGCTGCCTCGGACAACTGCGGCCAGGGAGACTTCTGGAAATCAGTAAATAATAAATTATTTTGTACTTTGGGGGAAAAAAAGAAGACGCGCGATCAAACCCGCCAAACTCATGAACGGTTGCGTCCAAGACGCTCTTTTGCCTTCTTTTCCCAGCCTTTCTGCACAAACTGTTCCCGGGCTCCCCCTATCGGCCGCCGCGCCCACTTCACGAGGAGGAGGAAGGCGGAGGAGGGGAAAAGCGGGCTCCCCCTGTGGGGAGAGAGAAAAACGGCCGAGCGCAAGAGCGGGCGAGCGAGCAAATGTAGTTGCCTGCGAGGAGGTCGACGGGCGTTTTCCTCCACCTTCGCTTCGTTCCTCTGCGCGCAGCAGCAGCTTCAACAGCGGCAGCAACAGCAGGTTGCAGCCAGGCACCAACGCCTCGCCTCGCCTCGCCCGCGCGGTGCACCGGGAGACCTCCGCGTGGAGGCAGCCCTCTCTGGCCGCTGTGCCCTTCTTTTCCGGCCGGCCGCTTGCAACTCCGTGCCGCCGCCGTGGCCAGCACAAGCCCGCCTGGCGACGTCCCTCTTCCCGGTCACTTCACGCCGCGCCTTCCTCGCAGCTTTTCTTTCTCCGTCCGTGTCGAGTCGGCCAGCCCGGGTCGGCTGCCCCTCCCGAGAAGTCTGGGAGCTCCCGCTCCCCCGCTGCTCTTCCCCATGGGGATCCGCGAGTTTCCCAGCGGCACGGCGAGGGGCAAGAGCATGGCGATGTGAGTGCCGGCGGCGGCGGAAGGAGGGGGGGCGGCGCGGGAGGAGAGGGAAAGGTCCCTGCTCCGCTTCGAGAGCTCACCTCCCTTCTCCGCTGCCTCCGCGAGGGAGCCGCGGCAGGGTCGGGGCGCCGATCTCCCGCTGCAGCCCTGCCAAAGCGCGAGGCGGGCCGGTGGGAGCAAAGTTGCTCTTCTTCTCCCGGTCCTCCCTTTCTGTGTACCGGGGATGGTTTTGGCGGGGAAGGCTGGCAAGTTCGCCTGGAGCTTTCCCGGTTAGCGCGGCAGGAGGGGAGGTGGAGCGCGCCCAGCTCGCCCTTTCTCTTCCGCGCAGCGTCGCGGGATGCGCTGAGGTATCCCGGAGCTGTTCTGGCGGACTCGTCAAAGGTGGCGCCGATGAAGGGCGTGTGTGTCCGGGAGGGGCGGCCGGGTGTGATAAAACCTCTACTGAGACAGAAGGGTCGGACTACAGCTTCTGGGTGCGATGGGTGTTGTTGTCCAGCGTGCCCGCAGGGTACCTGATGGGAAAAGAGGGCGTCCTTTGGAGTGTCAAATGCCTTTCACAGTTCCCTCAGTCCAGCTGCCTATCTCTGGCGGATCCTTGCCTTTTTTTTTACCTTTTACATTATTAATACTTCGTGGAGGTGGACGTTCCTGAGAAGGCTTGCCTTGATTCCCTCCCTGTCCCCTTTGGCTGTTCCCCTCCCTTTCTTCAACCCGCTGCTCCTTCCTTTCTAGTGGCATGAGGAGATCGCCTGATGTCAGCCCCAGGAGGCTGTCAGATATCAGCCCCCAACTCCGGCAGCTCAAATATCTTGTGGTGGATGAGGCGATCAAAGAGGACTTGAAATGGAGGTCAGTGGAAGACCTCACCAGCACTTCCATAGGACTCACCTCCATTGAGGAAAGGATTCTGCGGATTACGGGCTATTATGGCTATCAGCCTTGGGCTACCAGCTACAAAAGTAAGTGCCTTGTTTCTCTTTCACAGCAGCATCCACCATTCATTCCCTCCGCTTCTCTCTTCAACTTTCTGTCAGCTCTTTCCAAGCCGCCTGGCAGGTGGAGAGAAGGGCTTAAGTTGGTAGTTGGAATTAACCCTGCGAATCCTTGCCTAGGCCATAACAATGGCATTTTGCTCCTTGGGCTGATTTCCTGCTCACCTTTTCCTTACCCTTCCTTTCTCTCAGGCTGATTCCTGTCTGTGTCCCATACTTTTGTATGCATATTTCTTTCCTGTGAGCTGATGGGGAAAACCTTCTTCTCTTTCAATGGGCGTGCACTATTGTGGGAGTATTATGAGTACATATTTAGGCCAAGACATGGTCAGCTGAACTTTCTGATGGTTAAGGAAATATTATGAATATTATATGAAAAATATAATTCAGATTGAAGGAAAGATTTCATCTTAAGTTCACGCTGGGCTCAAATAAGAATTTTGCAAAAGGTCACTATGGTATAAAGCCATTTAAAACAGGGAGGGAGGGAGGAAGAGTGAGCTGTTACATGAAATGGTGACTGAAGTTTGCACTGTTAATTCAAGGAACTGATACTTGATGATAATTCAGGAAAATGCTGGATGATTTAATGAATTGCTTTCCTCTTCTGATGCAGCACATACTGTGTTAATGTACAGAAAGTGTGCTCTTAGTACCTTTATATTAATTGTGTTAATTTGAGACTAATATACAGCTTTTGTCAGTTTTAGTACCCAAACTGAAATGAAATAATTGGATTTTTAAAGTGTATTGTGAATTCAAGTTAGTTGAGCACAAATTTGTGAGGATGAATTAAATGCCATATCATAAATATAATATTACACTTAAAAAACCTATTTTGCTTCACATTTCCAAAGTTTGACAGAAACATTTCTCTGTTATCACAGCGCTGATGTTACATGTAGAGTGTGTGTGTGTATACTCTAGCGTACATACTCTGAGTGCATTTTTTTCAGTTTTGAGACTTGTCCATGGAAGATATCCAAATCCAAGTTTTTGGTTTTCTGCCTCTGCATTACAGATGGTATATAACATCAACAATACTGTTAATCCCGACTGCCCATGTGTTTGGTTTCATTTCCCCACCTATTGGTTCAGGAGACGCCAGGTCCCCAGGAGACTGGTCGGCCTATTTTGCATCCCATAATTGCCCATATTATTTATGCAGTGTCCCATTCTGTCAAATGAAGAAATATTCATTCTGAAGGTTTTATTCAATTTAAATATAGGAAATATTCAAATCTATAGAAACTGACCTGTGGATTACAAGAAGTTTGCATTGTAATATCTACATTGGTTGAGATTAACTATAATCTTTGCTCTTGTGGATACCTTGTGGACACGGAGTTCTGTGTTCCTCTCCAGATCCAACAGCAGACGTTCTCTCCTAAACAGGGATCTGACAGGTGTAATAAGCTGCAAGAGGAGTGCAAGATATAGATTATGAGTGTTGGGATTGGTAGAGGAATGCCCACTAGTAATCTGTCAGACCTGCACCTTGGACATTCTCTTGAGCTTTGGCAGATCTTAGATTATTGGAATATATTCTTGATTATCGTGGTCAACTACTATCTTCATTGGAAGAAACAGCTGTTATATCATTTTCTAAAGCAAAGAGACAGAAACAATTGTCCATGCTTTCTAACATTGATTATCTGCTGTACTGTGTTCTGTGCAAAGGTGCTCAGCACTAATGCAGACAGGTAGCTGCCCCAATATTGTCTGTTGTGGGACAATGAAAACATGAATCTTGTGCAATCCAAAGACAGACAGACAGACAGACAGACACATACCATATATACATACGTACGTCCCACAGTTTGGGCACAGGTGAGCCCAGGGTGGAGGCTGAAAGAAGCAGAGTAGGCAGGTGGTCAGAGTGGAATGCCAAACCAGAAATTTCTGTCTCCGGAAAAGCACAGATCCAAGAGAAGGAAAAGCCAAAAACAGACCCTTCAGGACCTTGGACAAGTCCCAGGGGAAATGCCACTCCCACAATGGCTAACTGCTGACTAAATTCTTCCTCAGATTGACTGTCCTGCTAGATGCTCCTCCTTGGCTGGATCATGGCTGTCTTTCTCCATCGCTTCATGCCAGATATACACTGGCATTTATGGTAGTGCATAGAAGGCCTTCAGCAGCAAGAATGCAGGTTCTTTGGTGGAGTTCAGCTTAGAGGTTTTAGGTCTGTGGCTGTTGATGCTTCCTGATCACTAAACTCAGCTTCCTCAAATCCTATTTTTTGTTCTTTTGTCTCAGATAGTTTCTCTTTTTTGAAGTAATCATTGCTAGTTTTGTAAATAGTAACAATTGCAACTGCATGGGCTGAACTTAACTTTCAGGTTGAAATAATCCCACTTTCGGAATGTTTTAATAATTAAAAATAGGAGAAATAAAAATAAATAATGAAAGATGCCGTTGGTAACATCAACTGTATTCCTAGCTTATATAGAATATATCTATATTCTATATAGGCTAAGTTCAGAATAAGCCTGTTAGTTCAGTGAAACTTTGGAAAAGGCTGAGTGGAGGGACCATATATTATTTCTGTTACATATTTCTGCACAAAGCTCAACCTTCTTAGAACACAGAAATCTGTCTGGAAGGCCATTGTGCTTTGAGAAAGCACTGAAAATACTAAATGTTATAATCATGATCATATATTTCCTCTCTCTAAATGTTCAGGTTTTATATCATGTGTCTCAAGATTTGTATACTATGTGGTATTTTCTAATTACGAAAAAGAAACAAAATAAACATTCCTAACAAGTAAAACTGTAGTTATATAGTAAGTAAAGTTTATTGTTGTAACCACAGGTCATAACATAAGAATGCAATAAAATACAATAAAATAACAATAAAATAATGAAATTATAAAATTATAAAATAAAGTAATAAAAGAAGCATTTGATATGAAGGTTACAACAAAATAAAGCCAAAGCTACAACTAAGAACTTAAGTATTTCTTCATCTGTATTTTTATTTTAAAGGTCTATTTTCTATTGTCAAAAATATCCAGAAATCTAAGGAGTATTCTCAAAGTAATAGGATAGATATTCATGGTTACTTTCAGTGGTAACTATTTTATTCATAAAATATGAATCTGTAAATTCCTGGATTTTGATGATGAGATCATATTTTAATCATAATCATATATAATTCCTTATATGCTAAAATAAATTTCTATCCACATAGGCCCAATAATGTTCATATTATAAAATTTCCTGGAGTATCCATCTTAGAGTGAGGATGTATCTTTATGATTGTTCATTAATAAATTTTTGGATTTTTGTGTTCTTTCTGTTATATGATAGGGAAGCATTTTATAATACAAAAGAGAGATGTTGAGTGCATGCTGAGCAGATTTTTAGAATTATTCATAAAGCATCTGCAGTTCATTATAAATGTTCCTGAAAGACTCTAGAGAGAATATACTTTTTTGGTAATCTGTTGGCACTTTTTGCTTTGTTAACAAAAATAACTAGATTGCTGCATACATCTGTAGTAATTACTAGCTTGCATGCTTTGTTCTTTCAACTTTAAAATGAGTGGTACCTTGTGTTATCAATAGTCTTGTTACCCCCATTGAGGTAAATATTTTAATTGACATTTCTGCTAGATTGGTCATTATGGGAAGGGCAGCTTCAGAAGCAGAGTGTTAATGTGTTGTTCTGACATATTGACTAATAGTCCTATTGACTTCATGTAGAGCAACTGTGGCTTGCCATGATGTAAGAAGAAAGGTCATGTCAGTGGCACGTTTACAGCATGATTCCAGATTGCCAGTGTGTTTAATTTGGCTTTGAAAATGAAGGTAACCAAAGCTTAATTGCAATGGGAACTTTTCACAACAATTTTTTTAAAGATTTCTTAGATTTGTGGGATTTAAGGAAGAGTTGTATTGAAATTCAATGTTTTATAAAGAGCAGATCATAACGTTGAGATACATCGTACAGAACTGATAATTAATTTACCCTGTTTTATTTTGTTCTTACTGCAGTGATGCTTGGTAAAATCCATTTATTTAGACTATCTATTTTTTGCATTTTTATACTGGGCAACCCCAAATCAACTCCCTAAGCATTAACATACATTATCAAAACAACATAAAATCACAGTAAATCATAGTAAAATACAAAAATGTGAAATTAGGCAAAGACTATTCAGAAAAAGAAAGAAAATAATATTATCATCTGGGTGGAATCAGAACGTCAGAATCCACTTTATCAGTGAAGCATTTCATTTAGTACAAAGAAGAGAAAAATATAAAAAATGATAGTGGCGGCTGATATTGTGAAATTGCTCTGCTTGCAACCTCTTGCTGCTGAGCACGGTGTTAACTGTAGATTAGAACTATATAAATGCACTGTGTTCTGGTGCGATTTTTTTAAAAAAAAACTTAAGCCTTAATGAAAATAAGAAATACTGAAAGTAGATCCATTTTGATTCATAATAGAAGACCTATCAAGTCTAGTATTCTGTCTCTGTAGTGACCAAGTAGATCACTACAAGTAGGACATGAGAATTAAATTTTTGATTTGACAACATATGAGTCTTCTTCATACAGGTGTAAGCCATCCACCTCCAGCATTGGTCAGACTTTGGCAGAGTTTTAAAATATATATTATCAACCAAACAGAGTATAGCTCATAAAATGATGCTTTCAGAATAAAGCTCTCAGCATTACCAATTTATTAAAAGGTATATGGAAATTCAATAAAGGATATCATTCAACATGTTAGGGACTTTTTTTACTAAGAAGTAGAACTTGTCAGTAAAATGTAGAAGTAAGAATATTTAAAATGGGAATCTTAAATTATTAATGGATAGACAATTTCAAAAATAAAGTTTGCACATACTTTTTTCAGCAAGGTTTCCCAACTTTGTGTAAGTCAGCCCTAATAAAAATATTGCTTTTTGAATTCTTTATATTTATATTCCATAACTGTCTTCCATCACTTTCCTACCAGTTATTACTTCTACATTTCTAGTACTAATTTGCATATTTGCAGAACATTTATTTGGTAAATTGTCCAAGAAGTAAATCTGAAAATGTGAAACACTGTGTAATATGCCTGTGCATCAATACCTGGCAAGCAGCTACATTTATTTATGGAAATACTTTTACAATATTTATTGAATTATGGAGTATACTGTTATACTCAGATCAACAATTCTGAAGTATTTTGTATTAAAATTAAATTTTAGGTTGTGCTGGAAGGAAGCAAACAATCTGGGAAGCAAACAGCTTTTCCATCTGCCACCTGTTGGAAGGTAGCCTGTAGGCAGCTGCTCCTCATCTATCTGGGAATGTGATTGTTGCAGGTTATGCAGAAATTCAAACACAGCTTAATTGACACTGAGAATATCTTAGATAGCGGGGAACTGTGCTAGTATATATGGAAATAGAGTCTTAAGTGTGTTTCCTAGGAAAGGGTCAAAAAGATATTTCTGAACTGTAATTACAGTGCAGTGCTGAAGCTTACTGTACAGGTAAATAAATATTTAGGGTGAAGTATAGTTCTATTTAATGCAATTTAAGGCAGAAATTATAGTTTAAATAAAATAAAGGTACAGAATCTGGGGAATGTATCGAATGAGTTTAGAGAATAGAACATGGAAAAGCTTTGGATTACTTGCTCCTCCTCCTCTTCCTTCCTTGAAGCTTGTAAATATTGGCTATACAGTGGTTGTCTTTAGATCTAGCTTTATATATTTACAGAATATGGCATTGCAAAGTGATGCACGGTCATTAGAACGGACTTTGAATGTACTGGGAAGCAGCTTCCCAGTTAAAAGAGAATGTGTGAAATCCATGAATAATAAATTTGTTAAATTCATAAAACTGTAATTGTAACAGACGTTACCTAGTCTGTCAGCAGTGAAGCTGTGCTTACATCCAGTTAATTTTTTAAAACTATGAATTGCAGCAATAGTAACAACAACAACAACAACAACAACATTCTGTTTCACTGATAAATCACCTGAATGATTCATGTTGTCACTCTGGTTTCCTTTCAATCAAGATACCGGCTTGATATAATAATGGATTTTTTATCTTTTTCTATACTTTACATTTGCTCTCAATCCCACCATTCTATTTCATTATAGTTATTAGGCTATACAAACAGCAGACCATATCATAGAAAGAGAAAAATATGTGAAGGAATAGAAATGAACAAGGATATGGAAGCTTTGTTGTAATGACACAAAGTTGTAGAAGAACATTACAATAATTTTTGCTCAGGCATACTAATCCAATGATTCCTTTATCCCCATGGCTCATACCATTCATATTATATATTGTCCATGTCAGATTCCCAGATCAAAGGTTTCACAGAAACCCTTATTGGAGCATCATTTCCTTCTCCCATGTTGCCAGATGGGAGGGGGTGTGAAGTTGGAGTGTAAAGTGGTTTATTATGGCTGTGGAGCACATCAAGGACACGGGGTTGAGATATGCCAGGAATACCATCTGGATGGGTGGGGGAGTGACATGGTTTCATGGGGAAGGGGACTAACTAAAGGAATGTAGTTTTGAGTTAGGTTTGAGCGGGAAATCTTTATCTGCAGCATGCCTTCTGTACCGTTCATTACGCTTCATTAAAACAGTTAAAGGAATCCCAGCCTCCTGACTGTGATTGTGTGAATGCTTGAATGATCAGGTGCTGACAGTCCATATCCTTGTGCTACTTTTTCAAATTTCCCTTGAGGCTGAATTCAATAGTCTTTTTTTAAAAAAAACAAAACCAATTTATCTATTTCCATGTCAGTGGGGGTATTATAGGAAAAAGTGTCAAATGCTGGTTCAGTGGGATATTATTTACTGTCTTCTGCGGGTTAAACCGCTGAGCTGCTAAGCTTGCCAATTGGAACATCGGTGGTTCGAATCCACGTGACGGGGTGAGCGCCTGTTGCTAGTCCCAGCTCCTGCCAACCTAGCAGTTCGGAAACATGCAAATGTGAGTAGACTAATAGGTACAGCTTCGGCGGGCAGGTAATGGCGTTCCATTTAGTCATGCCGGCCACATGACCACGGAAGTGTCTACGGACAAATGCCGGCTCTTTGTCTTTGAAACGGAGATGAGCACCGCCCCCTAGAGTTGGACACAACTGGACTTAATGTCAAGGGAAACCTTTACCTTTACTTTAGAGGAGATAGTAGCTGTACTATTCCTACCACTACATTTCATTCTTAGCTTCAAATGGTATATATTTTTTCTTTTTTCTCTCATTTGCTAAAATAATCCCAGGTTGAGGAAAATGAAAAGGGATTTGGATCAAAGCACTTCTTTTGGGGTCCTTTAAAAACCTCTAAATCGTTTTTTCTCTGCTCTACTGAAATTTCTTACAGCTCACTCAGTTAATTGGTTCAGTGAAGAATGTTATAAGTGTTATATTAATGATAGGAAACATGTTATAATTATTCATTAAGACATATATACATATACTATTTTCTGCCAAATGCAAAGCACATTACAGTACACTTTAGAAAAATTATTAAAAATTGTGATAGGCTACTTTAATGATTTTGTTTAACTGCTCAGAGGTTTCTGACACATGTGGGCTTGGGAAATTCTTTTAATATTAATTATTGCAGAACAATAGAAGTCTAATGGCCTATGTGAGATCTCATAATGTTTGAGGAAACAATCTGGGTCTTGGAAATGGACTGAATTGGCAGGAGATTGGAATGGACCTGGACTTACAAATTACAATTGTAGAGATTGATCCTCTGGTGATTTATTGAAATTCCTGCAGTTATCCAGGGTTAATTAAAGTAACTTTTTACTTGTGGGGGGAGATGGGCAGTGATAAAAATTTGATAAATAAATAAATAAATAAATACATAATAAAAATGTTGTATAACACATACAATATGCACTTTCAGATATTTTTTTTTTAAAAATTCCTCATTATAATGAGCCACAAAAGCATTTCTTTTTAAAATGTCTACAGAAAAACAAATGTCACCACATCTTTGCATGTAACAGTTGAGTTTACTATAATTCACACCTGATTTTTTTCACTGTTATGCTCCTTTAATAGAAGGCTTAGTTCTTCATTTAACCCCTTTCTTTACCTTTTTCAAAATATAAAATATGTAGAGAAAAAGCTGTAATTATTTTGGGATGAGCCATAGTCCTGCAGTGCTAGCTGTAGGACAGAGAGCCAAATGTGAGGTTTGCAATTTTCTGTTGCAAGATTTGAGATAAGCTTCATTGAACTAATTGGGATTTACTTCAAAATAGGCACGCATCAGATTGAACTTTTAAGGTCAAGTAATATAATGTTAACACTCTGTACATTCATTAAGCGACAGGACTAGAAGTATAATTAGAGGGAAGAAGGTGGCTGCTTCAAGCATCAGATTTTGGTTGTTATGAAAGATCAAGCTGTTCAGTATTTAATGTATTATTTTATTATGTATTATTAATACTAGGAGGTTAAGTTGTGGAAAGATGATTATGGCTTTTTTTGTGGGGGCTTATATTCAAAAGCTCATGGAGAATATCTATGTGGTCACTAAGAGTTGATAGTGACAAGATGGCACATAATCTATCAATCAATATATTTAAAAGCAAAATGTCTGTCTTTAGATAATATGCATGTTGGAGGGAAGGCAGCAAAACTTGTGGCAGCCAATGATTTGTGATGAAAGTGAAGGCAATGATATTAGAGCTCAAGAATTCTTACTGTTATCCATTCAGTGCCTTCTGCTAATAATAAAAGATAACAAGTGAACAGGAGTCCTAACTTTACTTCCAACAAGCTCCCCTTGTAAATTCTTAGTTTTTATATAGGAAAATGATGTTTAAGAAATAAAGAGCTAGGAGCAGAACATACTGGATTAAAGCAATCCATTGTAGGATACAACCAAATTTTCCCCTCCCCCATTTTTTCCATTTAAACCATTTAGTTGGATAAAAAAACAACAGTGAGCATTTTGGCAAAAGGGCTGAGAAAGCAAAACATGGGATAAATATATTTTCATTCCTGGTGCTTTTGTTATGAGCTGAGTGGTGGCAACCGTCAAGTTTATATCCCAGGAATCCCACAAGGCCAGTGATACAGGCCTTGACACTATGCAAAGGATGTGATGATTTGGGATCAGTGTCACCCTTGTGTGTCCCCACAGTGTGATGAGATTTCCAGCCATCTTGGAAAGCCAAGCGGATTTATTCTGCAACAAATCTATGCCAGAGGAAATGTTGGTCAGTGCTGTTTCCCATTAAAGGAACTTCAGTCCTTCCCCAGCACCACCTGTTGGCTAGTGTTTTAGTACTGGCTCTGCTTATGGTCTTGCTTGTTTGTATGGCTCTAGGCACTGGCATGGTATGGAGCAGTGTTTTTCAAACTTGGCAACTTTAAGATGTATGGACTACAACTCCCAGAATTCCCTAGCCAGACATCTTAAAGTTGCCAAGTTTGAAAACCACTGGTATAGAGCTTTCTCAGTGATGGCACCCCAATCATACAATTCCATTCAAGATGTAGGCAAACATTAAAATACATCTGTTCATCTGGGTACCTGTGAGATAATACATTGTGTGAAGTAATATGTTGTCCTTGAACTAAAATGTTTCTTAAATTACTATTTGTTGTCATTGTATTTACAGGTGTGAATGTCTGTGGGGGTGTTTTCATTTTAGATTTTATTGAATGTTTCAATTACTGTACAGTGATGTACTTTCATGATTTTGTGCACTTTCTGGTTCTTTTAAGCGGAAGGATTGCACATAAATAAATAATAAACCTGGATACTATTGTGCTGTTAGAACATTTTTGATTCCACTGCACCCAAGAGAAAATAGTATTGAATAAATTAAGGCTCATCAAAATTAGCATCTATATCATAGAGCAAGTCTAGTTATATTTTCTGTCAGTAACATTCACTGAATCCTTGCTAATTCTATCCTAAATATCATTGAAATACTGTAAATTTTATTGGAATAGATTGGCATTTTGTATGTGAAATAATCTATATCTTATAATGAATGTGCTAAGAAAGATTTCTTTTATCTTGCCACATTTCTACATAGCCTTAAGAGAATGAACAGTATCTTCTGCAAAAACAAAGAGAAATATTCCTAAAAAGATTTGCTACAGTGGCACTATCTTCATTACATCAGTAAAAAGAAGGGATTTAAAATTTTATGTATCAGGGCATAGCAAGGAAGCAAGCTCTATATACAGATACATAGTGGAAAGCATTTATAAAAATATATCTACTAATACTAAAAGCTGAGACCTCTATTAAAGTTGATTGATTTGTGTGTTGAAAGTGAGAATCTGTCTTCAGTGATCAAATAATAAATTCTTTTGATTGTATTTAGTATATATTAAATAGAGGAAGCAAGTTATATTTAGCTGCAGAAAATATTCCCTGCATACAATGAAAGATGCTTTTAAGGAAGCCTGCACAGAACTGTACTGTTAATAAATAAATTAGTAAAAACATTGAATGTCAAGCAAGTTCATGCCAGTCAGTGAAAAAGCCATATGTGTCTGCTGGGAAATAACCAGGCAAAAGAGCAAAGCATGGAGATGATGGAGGCGGTTAATGAGGAAGACATGATGTGTGGTTAAATACAAAAAGGAACAAAGATGTGATAGGGAGGGGGGAAGACTTTGTATACAAGTCTTTTGTCTCTCCTGTAAAATGTAAAGTACTGCACAGATCCCGAAAGAATTCAATTGGGATGAGTTAATGCTGTGTTGGGTCTTGATCTTAATCTCAGCATTCAGTCAGAATTGGCACCGCAGAATTAGAGAAGCAAATAAGATAATGACTTGGGCTACAACAGTATTCATTTTATGTTGGTGGTATAAGATACGTTGCAGCAGTAGATCTTTACATGGATCTGCTTGAGATCTTTCTAAGCATTTCAGAGCTGGGAAACAAGGGAAGGTTTGCATCATAACACCCTAAAATAATGTAATACAGGACTAGTATTATTCAGCATTGTATTAGGAATGCTGCAGCTACTTCCATTCTGCAGTGGTCATAAATATCAGGCCAAGAGCTTTTGGTTCATGTTTCCTAATCACCAACTTTAATAAGATCAATTGTTATTCTGCAATTCCAAATTAAAATTCTCCATTTATCCAGGAGGTTTAGGAGCAAGTGTAATAGTGGTTGAGTTCAAGATGAAATAACGAAGAGCAGCAATGGGTAGGATATTTTTGCAGGATGAATATGTGTGTCAGTTAAATTTAAAAAAACACACACCATGCATATTAGGTGCAATTTTTACTCATTAAGATTGAAAACCTAAGATTTAAATTAGAAAGAGATAATGATATATGAATATATGAATTATCATTGATTAATCATAAGCTCCCATAAGCTCCCATTGACTGTGGTAAAACTTAAAGCTTATTTGAGTCTTGGTGTTATATATCATGGAAATAAAGTACTAGGTTTATTTATACTACAGTATTGTTTTCCCTAACACATATTTGTGTATTAATACAGGGCCATGACAGATGGCAGGTCAGCTGATAATTAGGACTTTGATAAGAGTTTAGTGCTTCTTTCAAAAATGGATTCCATGCCATATCCTTTGATTTTCTGGAGTTCTGTATTGTTTTTGTTTATTTATAATCTTTTTGGCTCTTCAAAGAAGCATAGGGATTGACCTATTTCATTCTCCTATGATGTGCCAATGAGAAAGATTAGGCTAACCTGGTTATCTACAATCATCCAATCACCTTCATGTTTGGAAACCTTGGATTCAATTTTTCAGGTCCCAGTTGGATTTATTTATTTATTTATTTTTCAAATTTTGTATCACCACCCATCTTTCCCAAAAAGGGGACTCTGGGTGGTTTACAATGAAATCACTAAATTTTTAAATTACTAGTTGTACCATGTTGAAGTGACAACAACAGTACATTTACCCTGCCACTGCCAAATTTTATCTTCGCAAATGGGTATATTATATGACCATTGTGCTAGGCAGAGGGTATATTCACTGGATTTGATGGCAAACATCTTATCTAATTACATATCTCTATCTCAGCTCTACCCCTAATCCTATAATCCATTATTCTGATGAAATCCACTGTTATGGGTGATGAAATAGGCACCTGAAATAGAAAATTGGATTTCAAGTGGCTTTTGCAGCTCAGAATGCCATCCTCAGTCTTGCAAAACCCAACTGCAAGAGTCAAGTAGACAACAGTTGGTTGTCATGGTCAGCTCCTCTTATAGTGGTGAAGGAGTTTTTTATATACAGTACTCTGGTTAATGGCTTTTTTTTCTGTAGTGGTGCAGGACAGAGTAATAGAGCTGCATAGAGTTCATTTGCTGGTACCAGGATAAGTAATTAGCCATCAAATAGGACTATTTACAACAGAAGCAAAACACAGCCGGTAACTGGAAAGGCAGTTTCTACAGTACCCCATGGAAAGCCACCCTATCTGGCTTTTCAGATGCCACCATGTCATAAAGAGGAACAGTACTGAGGTATGAGAAATGCAGCCTTGAGGCATTTTGGTACAGCCTACGTTTATACATAGAAAGAGAATTGCAGAAAGACAACACAGAGGGAGAAACTTACAGCATTACTAAATATGGCTTCAAATCCTCTCAAAAAGTGCCAGGGAACAGTTTTATACTACCAGGTCCTGGCTTCCCACTGCAATGATAAGCTTTTGTTTGGGATAAAAGTTTGGTAGCTTTCCCCCAGAGTCTTCCATGTGCAGAAGGTGGAATGAGGCAACAAGGTTTGCAATGAGAAAGGAGAGAAGAAATAACAGCAGCCACTACTAGGTCTGCCTTGTTGGATGTGGAAATCTAGAAAGCTGCATGGAGCCCCTGGATAGAGGAGGCTCTACTTCCTTGGGCATCACATGTTTTTATGTGATCTTCCATCTCAGGGAGGTTCTATTCAGGAAATATAAGACACTTCAAAGAATTATTTAAGGGAAAAGCCTCATCTCCCTTTGGTTAAAGATAATATTAGGATTATATATAGGACATTTATGTTGATAGGTCTTTTTGTTTTCCTCCTCTACACAGTTGTTAAAGTAAAGGTAAAGATTTCCCTTGACATTAAGTCCAGTCGTGTCCGACTCTAGGGGGCGGTGCTCATCTCCGTTTCAAAGCCAAAGAGCCGGCATTTGTCCGTAGACACTTCAGTGGTCATGTGACTGGCATGACTAAACAGAACGCCGTTACCTGCCTGCTGAAGCGGTACCTATTAATCTACTCACATTTGCATGTTTTTGAACTGCTAGGTTGGCAGGAGCTGGGACTAGCAATGGGCGCTCACCCCATCACGCGGATTCGAACCACCGACCTTCCGATCGGCAAGCTCAGCAGCTCAGTGGTTTAACCCGCAGCGCCACCGCGTCCCTACACAGTTGTTAATACATTGCAAATTAAGGATCTCAGTGCAATTCATTTAAATGAATTTTATTAGCTAAATAACAATCAGAGTAAAGGGCAAAATCCACATAGTCAGGTCCCCATGGAAAAGCACTTGCAGCCCAGACAAAAGCTGAGTTCACACATAATAGCAAGGCAGAATTATACAACCTTGGATTGTTTAGCAAGCAGTGGTCATCCATTTAACATATAATACCAGCCATAATTTTTTTAATGTTATTCTGACCTAACATTCAGTGTGAACCAAGCATTCTACTTAAATATGGCAGATGGAAAGAAATTTCCCATCTTTCTGTCCCATTACAAATGTTCAGTGCTGAATTCCCCTTCCTAGATCTTAACTTAATGCCATCCATGTAATGGACCCCCAGATATGCACTTTGCTGGGCAATTTTGGGCCAGTCACTATTCCTCAGCCCAACTTACCTCACAGGGTTTTTGTGGGGAAATTAGAGCAAGCAATACAGTATTATATACATATGCTACCTTGAGCTTTCTTTAAGGAAATGTGGGATATAATTCCAACAAATACATTCAAATAAATAATGTTTTAATCTCTAAAATTGAGATCTGTTATAAGGTCAAGGAAATAGGGGCTGCATTATATTATTGTGATTTTTATGTAGCATGCTTTCTGCTATTATTTACTACCTGATCCAAGTGAAGATTTTTTTTAATTGTATGGCATAGTAGTTTGGTGTTCATGCTGCTTTTCTTGCTGGGAAATTCTTGTGAGGTCCAGCAGCCAGATGTGTAGACTATTTAGCCGTGACAAGTCACTTTGCCCCAGGGTGCACCACGAGGAGGCTAATCTACATTGCACCGAGCTGGGCTGAGGGAAGGTGACTGGCCCAAGGTCACCCAGCTGGCTTTGCATAGCCAGTATGGTATATGAGTTAAGGCAAATTCCATTCTCAGCTACAGAAACTCACTGGATGATATGGAGCCCATTTCTCTCTTTCAGCCCAACCTACCATGTTGGGGGATGGGGGACAGCGAAGGAGAGGGATAAAATTACTGGATGAAGTAATAGGTGTATCACTCTGAGCTTACTGAAGTAAGATAGGATATACTTAAAAATAAATTGATTTGCCCCACTTGAACTCAGTATATTCAAGGCAACAACTGAAGAATTCTTTTAACACATAAATACACTCAGTAATGCATGGTTAATAGGAAAAATAAAATAAAATTGTTGATATCCCAGTCATGGATGATTCACATTACTTACAGCTTGGTCCCATACCGATAGAACAGTTTTTCTTTTCTCAGAGAGAATTGTGCCCTTTGTTGAAGGACTGTCTGATTTCTTGTTCCATTGTAATTGCTACTTTTTTCAAGATGGGAAAAAATCCAGTAATTGTGCACTGCATTCACTTTCTACATGGTACATTAAGTTTTGTTTCCCCATCTAGTTACTTTAAATTTGCCTTTTTCACATGATAGCAGTGAAGAATTAAATTTAACATTGTAAGCTGTAGTGAAATACATATGGCTTCCATTTTTGTGGGAAAATAAAATAAAATAAAATAACAAAGTAAGAGATGCAAGGGAAAAGCATATTCATGTCTGTCTGTCTATCTCCTCCTCCTCCTCCTCCTCCTCCTCTGATCCTGAGAAGAAGACTCAGTTTTGTGCCATATTCTGCATTCAGTATGTCCAGGTTCAGTCCATGGAATATTCCACTGGATCAACTAGCAAACATGACAGAGATTTCTGCCTAAAGCTTAGACAACTGCTAAAAGTCAGAGTAAGTACCATTGATCTAAATGTATAGAGGAAACCTCCCAATCTGATGCCCTCCAAATGTCTTCCATTTACAACTTACAAAACTCCCAAGACTTGATGCCTGAGAATTGTACAAGTTATAAACCCTATACTTCTAGAAGGTAGCAGCAAGTTGGCAATCCTCTACTTGCTAGAAGTATACCACCAATTGTATCTTTGAGCCAGATGTTAATAAGATCCCATTGCTTGTCCAATAACAATAGTTGGAAGGTGATAGGATAGAGATAACAAACTCCTCTCCATGCCTCAGCAAAAGGCTCTGGCCTGAAAAAAGTATGGATTTAAGGGCTGAATTATTTCGTGTGGGAATAAGTGGTGGTACAGTAGAATACTGTACTGTATTGGTTTCTGGGACCTGTCCGTGGTACTGAAAAATCTGTATCTGACTGCTCCCATAGTTTCCAAGTCCTTTATTTAGCAGTTCATTATGTTTTAGGGTGGAAGAATGTATTTAATGTTTCCTTAATATCCCTGCTAGTCCAGAGAATGAATGAAATATACTTGGATCAGTGCATCAGCATCATTCAAAACAGATACCATAACTGAAATCTGCAATCCTTCATTTGTACCTGGTATTTTTCTTATGAGGCACACTCCCCTCCATTTCCAGTTTAGTGTACCCAAAAGTGAAGATACAGCATAGAAACAGTATTTAGCTTGAGGGGGAAAAAAGAAGACAGGTAGTAGTAGTACATTGTAACATCTCAGGTAAATGAATCCACAGAACAATGAAAATAGAGACTAGTTTTCAAATTTCAAATAGTTCGTAAAAGGCATTTCATTAAGTTTCATTGGTGAAAATCCTCATTTTTTCCTGATTTTTCACTCTTATTTCCTTTGGGGAATTGAGAGATGGGGAATCTAATGGGATGAGAGGTATATTGAGCCAGTAAGGTGCTGGGCTAGAAACCAGGAGTCTGTGAGTTCTAGTTCTGCCTTAGGCATGAAAGCCAGCTGGGTGACCTTGGGCTAGTCATTCTCTCTCAGCCCAACTCACCTCACAGGGTTGTTGTTGTGGGGAAAACAGGAGGAAAAAGTAGTATTAGGTATGTTCGCTGCCTATATTTATAAAAAACATAATAAAGGTGGGATAAGAATAAAATAATAAAAAAATATCTTTACCAATGTTGCTGCTGCTTTGGCTCTATTGATTCTTACATTCAAAGCTAGATCTACAAACCTTTAATACCACATAGGGGAAATTCCAAAGGGGTAAGGGCTGAGTCTGACTCTGAGGAAGGGGAAATCGAAACCTATGCTAGGCAAAGGGGAAATCAAAACTTGGAGTGACTCAGCAGAGCAGCTGATTGGGCAAAACCAGGAGCCAGATTCAAAGCCGCCAATAGCTCCCAAGTGAAAGGCGAGCCGTAAAGCACGCCAAGCAAAAAGAAGCTTGATTGGCTCTGGAGGGAAAATGGCACAAAGGGAACAAAATAAGAAGGAGCCAGGGCAAGGACCGGGCTGCCAGAGACAAACATTTTACTGAGCTAACAGCTTCTTACTTGAGGGAATGATATTAAAGGCAAAACTGAAATACTTTGGCCACATAATGAGAAGACAGGACACCCTGGAGAAGATGCTGATGCTAGGGAGAGTGGAAGGCAAAAGGAAGAGGGGCCGACCAAGGGCAAGATGGATGGATGATATTCTAGAGGTGACAGACTCATCCCTGGGGGAGCTGGGGGTGTTGACGACCAACAGGAAGCTCTGGCGTGGGCTGGTCCATGAAGTCACGAAGAGTCGGAAGTGACTAAATGAATAAACAACAACAAACAGCTTCTTATGGAGAAGGAAAGCCGGAACTGTCCTCGGAACGTTGCCCTGTAGCCTCTACAGAACCAGAGCCTTCCCAGCTGTCCAAACCCTGCCTTGCTACCTTGCAGCAAGCCCCAGCCGAGCCTTGCCTTGTCACTTCACAATGAGATCCAGTCGAGTCTCGCCTTGCCATCTTGCCACGAAGCGCCGCCAAGTCAAGTCCTGCTGTCTTGCCTTGCCCCGAAGCTCAGCCAAGCCTTGCCTTGCTGCCTCACTAAGAAGCCCAGCCGAGTTGAGTCCTGCCACCTTGCCCCAAAGCTCAATCAAATCAAGCCTCGCTGCCTTGCCATGAAGTCCAGATGAGTCAAGTCCTGCCATCTCGTCATGAAACCCAGTTGAGTCAAGTCTTGCTACCCTGCCATGAGGTCCAGCTGAGTCCAGTCTTGTAGTCTCACCACGGAGTCCAGTCGAGCCTAGCCTTGTCACCTCATTGCGATCCATAGCCGAGTTTTGCCTTGCAGTCTTACCACATTCTCCAGCCGAGGCTGGTTCAGTCGCTTTGCCACCATCTTCAGTCAAGTCCTGTCCAGTTCCCTTGCCGCCAGTTCCTGCCAAGTCCTGCCTTGCTGCCTTGCCACGGTCCTCAATCGAGTCCTGCCTTGCTGCCTTGCCGTGATTCCCAGTAGAGTCCAGTTCAGCCATGTCATTGAGCTGAACCTTACTTCGCTGTCGTGCCAAGCACTCTGCCATTGCCCAGTTGGGCTTGAATGAACTGAACTATTATTGAAAGGACAATTACCAATTGTATATAGTTGTAATGTAATAAAGAATTCTATTTTACTTTCCTCTGGTCGCCTCATAGTCTAACCAGAACAAAAGAAAGCTATAACAAGAAATATGGTAATATAAAATATTTGACTAGGGGACCCTTCCCCCCAGGCACCAGACCAAACATTCTCCCCCCAAAATGCTTGGGGGAAGAGGCAGGTCTTCATAGCCCTCTGGAAGGCTAAAAGGGTAGGGATCCCTCTGATTTCAGGTGGGAGGCTGTTCCAAAGGGCTGGAGCGGCCACCGAGAAAGTGCACCTCTGAGGTCCCATCAGAGCAACATTTAAAGGACCTGGAGCGCACCCACCCTATCTAGCCTAGTAGGATGGTGTCAGCCTTCTTTGGTAGACCAGACAGGAAACACAACCAGATGTGCTAACTCTACTTTATTGTAAGGCTACATTAACAGAATCGTGCAAATCTGAAAGTACAAATCTCCTGCCATCTCTTTTTACACCCTGATAAGTTAGGGTGTAAAAACTCCTTTCTGAGTTTCTTTCTCTACCCATTATGCAGTTGCAGGCTCCCCCTGCTCTCTTACTTGATTGTTCCCTATGCAGCATCTCTTCTCTCCCCCCCCCCCCCGCCCGTATCTCCCAAGGTCATTCCCACATACAATTACAGATGGGCAGATACCCTCAGGGAGAAGTGATCCTGCAATTAACCTGGTCCTGTGCCATATAAGGCTTTAAAAGTGATAACCAGCACCTTGAATTGCATCTGGAAAGCACCTGGAAGGCAGTGCAGCTCACATGGCAGTGGTGTTACTTGGGTGAACCACAGGTCACCCAAAACTGCATGTGCCGCTGCATTCTGAACCAGTTGCGGCTTCTGGATGGTCTTCAAGGGCATTCCCATTGCAGTAATCCAGATGGGAGGTGACTAAGGCATGGGTGACTCTGAGCAAAGCTTCCTGATCCAGGAATGGGCACAATTGGCACCAAGATAGATTTGTGCAAAGCCCCCCCTGGCCATGGCTGCCACCTACTCTTCAGCAGGAGCTGTGAGTCCAAGAGGACCCCCAAATTGTGCACCAGATCTGTACAGGGGAGTGTTACTCTGCCCAGAGTCAGATATGTTAACTTTCCTGACCCTGGGGGGGCAAAAACCCACAACCACTCTGTCTTGCTAGAGTTGAGTCACAGCTGGTTTCTCTCCATGCAGGCCCTTACAGCCTCCAGGCTCTGAGCCACCACCTGAATAGCATTACTTGCCTGGCAGGGGGTAGAGTTGTATAATTGGGTATCATCAGCATGCTGATGATACCGAACCCCATGCTGGTGGGTGACCTCTCCCAGCAGCTTCATATAAATGTTAAATAGGAGGGGAGAGAGACTCGAGCCCAGAGGCACCCCACATAATAGGGGCCTAGAGCTGGACCTTTCCTCCCCCACCGGCACTGACTGGTACCATCCACAGAGAAAGGAGGAGAATCACTGCAAAACAGTGTCCCCCACTCCCAGCCCCCAGAGCCAGTCCAGCAACATATCATGCTCAATGGTATCAAAAGCCACTGAGAGGCCCAGAAGGGCCAGGATGGACACACCACCACCATCCCAAGCCCTCCAAAGGTCATCCACAAGTGCGACCAATGCTGTCTCGGTACTATAGCCCAGCCTGAATCCTGATTGAAAAGGGTCCAGATAATCCACTTCATCCAAGGCCCTCTGTAGCTGCGAGCTAAAAAGGGAAGGTTGGAGACTGGACAGAAGGTATCCAGAACCGTTGATGAAAGTTTGAAGCCAACAGTACCTTGAGAAATACGTTGAGGTTCCCCATCCTGGCAGTCTGTCAGGTCCAGCATCCTGTCCTAACTGCCAGGAAACACGCTGAGACAAGGAACTGGTCTCTAATGTTTTATTGCTTGTACATAACAGGAGTCCTAACAAACTGAGAAAGCGTGGGAAAAACCCAGCCATATAAACCCCAAATGTTAAGGCGGTCCCGATCTGTGTCTCTTTGAATGGCTGCCCAATTCCTCAGTGCTACACATGCGCTTAACAGTCTGGATGGGAGCCCCCTGCTCGCCATCCTTACTCATGACACATCCTGCTTCCTGCACTGATCACTGAGATCATTCTGGGAAATCTACATGCAGGGTGCAATGGCAATAGGCCTCCTCTGTTGTTTGTTCCCCAGAAGTAGTATTCTGTTTGTCAACCCAAAAGTTCCATTTAGCTGGCATGGCTGAAAAATATTGAGACTTATTCTTTCTCCTAACCTTGTTAGTCAACTAAGGCCTAGTGCAGATGCTTAGTTCACTGAGTGGTTATGTTTTCTGCCATAGGTCTTCTTGATCTGTACTGAAGAAAGTACCATGAGCCATGAGTATTTTTTTTTCTGCCATAAATTCTGCAGGTTTTATACAAAGTGGCTTCTCAGTATTAGTAATCAGTGACAGATAATGGAGAGATGGTCCTCTTAATTACAGTCCTTGGTTTGCAGGGAGCAACTTGTTCTCTTTGCTTTTCCTTCATGTTTCTCATATTTTAAATTTAATATTTCTATTCTGAGCATTCTTGGTGTTGATTATGGATTTTAACCGATTTGGTATTTGCTATCTTAGAGGTATTTTTAATCACTTAAGTTTTATTGTGTTTGGGGACGTTATCTTTCACAAGAAATATCTGCAGTTAGCTTTGCATGGAAAGGGGGGATTGTTTATATATATACTGGCAACATTATATATGCCTGCAACTCGTATTTTGTGTCCATGGGCAGTTCACTCAAACTAAAATTCAGTTAACAATTAAACATCATTTAAAACTCCGTACTAGAAAACTTTACACAGAACATGTGAATAAAAAGATTTCTCAGTCTTTTTGGCCCAGTGGACAGATTTGTAATTCTGAGAACGTGTTATTGGCGCTCATTTCTGTTTCTAATGTTATGGGAGGATAAATGTTTATTTCTCACTTCCTTCACTATACTATTTGTGCTAGGTGCCTTCTCCAACTACTGTCTTCCATGACACAACCCATGTTGTGGATCCTCTGAAACTTTGAAAGAATCTGCAAGAAAAACAAGCATAAGGGAAGAATTCCTGAGGAATGATGTTAAATTTATTGAATTTATAGGACTTCAGCAAATTTATAGGATTCAAAGGCAAAAAGATCCTCTGGATTTTGAGGTTATATCTGCAGCTCCTTAAACCAAATGCATTTTTTCCTGGGATTGCACTGCAGCTGAAGAAGACAGAAACATGAATCCCGGAGAAGATGCTGATGCAATAAGGCATTACAAACAGCACGTGCTCCCAAGCATCTTTGTGCCTTCAATTCTGAAAAACTTTACAGCCTAATAATTTATTCTAGCTAAAAAAAAAAAAGTACATGAATGGAGATGTAGTTGAATTTCTGCTGATCAGTTGATACCACTGCTGGGCACCTACTATTATGTTTTGTCATGTCTCCTTCTCAGCCCCACACAGTAGTCCAGACAAGAACGACAATCAGGAGTACTAGTTCTATCTTTATGGTAAGGTTACATTAACAGAATCTTGCATGATCAGAAGTATTTCTCCCCTCCTTTCCTTTTACTCTCCAGAAAACTAGGGAGGGTCCCTTCTGAAGCACATCTCATGCCCTCCGTCCTTCTGTGGGTTGAGGCATATTTAAATGCCAGTTGTCTAGCCTGTGACTCTATGTCCTGTCTCCCAAGGTCATTCCCACATACTATTACATCTTCTTGATGCAGTCACAAGGTTTATTGCAAATGGGAAACTTCCATTTTTAAATAATGAGTTTTGTTTCAGAAGCCACAGCACAGTGCCAGGTTACATTGCATAGGGCAGCCTTGGCAATTACTGAAGGGGATGCCAGCCTTTCCATACCTTCTAGGTCCTGGTATCCCAGTTTGGTAGCAGGAAGTCAAGACTGGGTAAAGGGTCCACTATAAAGAGAATAGAAAGTTTGACTGCTTACACACACACACACACCAGTTATTTTTCACAGAAAGGGAAGGGATCCATGTTTGGGCACAATAAGGAGGGGACAAGAGCAAGCTCTGTTTGGCTATCATTTCTCTGTGAGTACCATACTCATGAAGAAGAAAACATGCCCATCCCCATAGCATCCAAGCAATTCTAAATAGTCAAAACACCCTGCTGAAGCTCTGTTTCAATTTCATTATGAAGTCAGATGGCCTAAGTGGATGGGAAAGTAGTTGTCTGGAGATGCCCAGTGTGTAGGCAGATTTATTATGTCCCAGTAATCAGTCATTGATGAGAGAAGCTGTACAGGTAGTCCTCGCTTAGTGACCATAACTGGGATCAGCAACTCTATTCGTAAGCAACATCACTAAGTGAAAGATCACATGGATGTGATGGGCTTTTGACCTCACTTCCACTGTGGTCATTAAGCAAACTGCTGAAGGTCATTAAGTGAGACATCATGTGACCACAACTTGCAGTTTTGCTGCTGGCTTCTCCATTGACTCTACTTGTTGGAAGCCAGTTGTGAAGCACACAAATGGCAATCATGTGGAGGCTGCAACGGTTGTAAACACCCACTGGTTGTGAAGTGCCTGAATGTCAATCACATGACTGTGGGGACACTGCAACAGTCGTAAATGCAAGGACTGATTGTAAAGTTACTTTTTCAGCACCACTATAACTTCGAGCAGTTGCTGAACAGGGCAGTTGTTAAACAAAGTATACCTGTATTTTACCCACAGTAATTCTGCATAGGACTTTGCTTCTCTTAAACTTTTTCTAATTTATTGGATTCTGTGCTGTCTGTGCTTCAGCAAAGGATCGTTACCTTGTCGTGGTGCTGGAGCTTGAGCACCTCAATGATGCCATGAGCTAAACGGTGAAGGGCCACCCAAGATGGGAAGGTCATGACAGAGAGGTCAGACTAAATGCGATCCCTGGGGAAGGTAATGGCAGCCCACCCCAGTATTCTTGCTGTGAAAACTAAATGGATCAGTACAACCAGAGATATGTCGGTATACCATCGGAAGATGAGACTCCCAGGTCAGAAGATGGTCAAAATGCTACTGGGGAGGAACAGAGGATGAGTTCAACTAGCCCCAGATGTGATGATGAAGCTAGCTCAAAGCCGAAAGGACGGCTAGCGGCTGACGGTGCTGGTGGTGAACGGCGAATCCGATGTTTTGAGGATCAACACACCATTGGAACCTGGAATGTAAGATCTATGAGCCAGGGCAAACTGGATGTGGTTATTGGTGAGATGTCAAGATTAAAGATAGACATTTTGGGCGTCAGTGGACTGAAATGGACTGGAATGGGCCACTTCACATCAAATGACCACCAGATCTACTACTGTGGACAAGAGGACCACAGAAGAAATGGAGTAGCCTTCATAATTAATAGTAAAGTGGCTAAAGCAGTGCTTGGATACAATCCAAAAAACGATAGAATGATCTCAATTCGAATTCAGGGCAAGCCATCTAACATCACAGTGATCCAAATATACGCCCCAACCACAAATGCTGAAGAAGCTGAAGTAGAGCAGTTCTGTGAGGATCTGCAGCACCTACTGGACAGCATGCCTAAAAGAGATGTTATTTTCATCACAGGAGACTGGAATGCTAAGGTGGGCAGTCAAATGACACCTGGAATTACAGGTAAGCATGGCCTGGGAGAACAAAACGAAGCAGGACATAGGCTGATAGAATTTTGCCAAGACAACTCACTCTGCGTAACAAACACTCTCTTCCAGCAACCTAAGAGACGGCTTTATACATGGATTTCACCAGATGGACAGCACCAAAATCAGATTGACTACATCCTTTGTAGCCAAAGGTGGCGGACATCTATACAGTTGGTAAAAACAAGACCTGGAGCTGACTGTAGTTCAGATCACGAACTTCTTATTGCACAATTTAGGATCAGACTAAAGAGATTAGGGAAGACCCACAGATCAGCTAGATATGAGCTCACTAATATTCCTAAAGAATATGCAGTGGAGGTGAAGAATAGATTTAAGGGACTGGACTTAGTAGATAGGGTCCCGGAAGAACTCTGGACAGAAGTTTGCAACATTGTTCAGGAGGTGGCAACAAAATACATCCCAAAGAAGGAAAAACCAAGAAGGCAAAATGGCTGTCTGCTGAGACACTAGAAGTAGCCCAAGAAAGAAGGAAAGCAAAAGGCAACAGTGATAGGGGGAGATATGCCCAATTAAATGCAAAATTCCAGAGGTTAGCCAGAAGAGATAAGGAATTATTTTTAAACAAGCAATGCACAGAAGTGGAAGAAGACAATAGAACAGGAAGGACAAGAGACCTCTTCCAGAAAATTAGAAACAGTGGAGGTAAATTCCAGGCAAAAATGGGTATGATCAAAAACAAAGATGGCAAGGACCTAACAGAAGAAGAAGAGATCAAGAAAAGGTGGCAAGAATATACAGAAGACCTGTAGAGGAAGGATAACAATATTGGGGATAGCTTTGACAGTGTGGTCAGTGAGCTAGAGCCAGACATCCTGAAGAGTGAGGTTGAGTGGGCCTTAAGAAGCATTGCTAATAACAAGACAGCAGGAGACGATGGCATCCCAGCTGAACTGTTCAAAATCTTGCAAGATGATGCTGTCAAGGTAATGCATGCTATATGCCAGCAAATTTGGAAAACACAAGAATGGCCATCAGATTGGAAAAAATCAACTTATATCCCCATACCAAAAAAGGGGAACACTAAAGAATGTTCAAACTATCGAACAGTGGCACTCATTTCACATGCCAGTAAGGTAATGCTCAAGATCCTGCAAGGTAGACTTCAGCAATTCATGGAGCGAGAATTGCCAGATGTACAAGCTGGGTTTAGAAAAGGCAGAGGAACTAGGGACCAAATTGCCAATATCCGCTGGATAATGGAAAAAGCCAGGGTGTTTCAGAAAAACATCTATTTCTGTTTTACTGACTATTCTAAAGCTTTTGACTGTGTGGACCATAACAAACTGTGGCAAGTTCTTAGTATGGGTATACCAAGTCATCTTGTCTGCCTCCTGAAGAATCTGTATAATGACCAAGTAGCAACGGTAAGAACATGGAACAACGGACTGGTTTAAGATTGGGAAAGGAGTACGGCAGGGCTGTATACTCTCACCCTACCTATTCAACTTGTACGCAGAACACATCATGCGACATGCTGGGCTTGAGGAATCCAAGGCTGGAGTTAAAATCGCTGGAAGAAACATTAACAATCTCAGATATGCAGATGGTACCACTCTGATGGCTGAAAGTGAAGAGGAACTGAGGGGCCTTATGATGAAGGTGAAAGAAGAAAGTGCAAAAGCTGGGTTGCAGCCTAACCTCAAAAAAACCAAGATTATGGTAAACAGCTTGATTGATAACTGGCAAATAGAGGGAGAAAATGTAGAAGCAGTGAAAGACTTTGTATTCCTAGGTGCAAAGATTACTGCAGATGCTGACTGCAGTCAGGAAATCAGAAGACGCTTAATCCTTGGGAGAAGAGCAATGACAAATCTCGATAAAATAGTTAAGAGCAGAGACATCACACTGACAACAAAGGTCCGCATAGTTAAAGCAATGGTGTTCCCCGTAGTAACATATGGCTGTGAGAGCTGGACCATAAGGAAGGCTGAGAGAAGGAAGATCGATGCTTTTGAACTGTGGTGTTGGAGGAAAATTCTGAGAGTGCCTTGGACTGCAAGAAGATCAAACCAGTCCATCCTCCAGGAAATAAAGCCAGACTGCTCACTTGAGGGAATGATATTAAAGGCAAAACTGAAATACTTTGGCCACATAATGAGAAGACAGGACACCCTGGAGAAGATGCTGATGCTAGGGAGAGTGGAGGGCAAAAGGAAGAGGGGCCAACCAATGGCAAGGTGGATGGATGATATTCTAGAGGTGATGGACCCGTCCCTGAGGGAGCTGGGGGTATTGACGACCGACAGGAAGCTTTGGCGTGGGCTGGTCCATGAAGTCACGAAGAGTCAGAAGCGACTAAACAAATAAACAACAAAAGTGCTGTCTGTGACATACAGAACTATGCTGTATTTCCTTTGGGCTTTCTATGGTTTTACGTTGTTTTGATGTATATCAGAAATGGGGAGCTTATGACAGTATTCTAGAAATCTAAGCATCCCTCAGCATTTGGTTATGCTGATTGAGGCTCATGACTACTCATCAGGAGGGCTATGGATTTCCGTACTTCCGGTGGGAACATGGCGGACTGAGCAGCTGTGCCTGCGAGCTCTGTGGGCAGAACTGGCATCACAGCAGTTTTTTTGGGCTCAGGCTGGTTTCTCCTGAAGCCCAGGAGCATTTTTCCAGACCAATGAAAATGCTCGGAATCAACCTATTTGTCCTCCAGATGGTGAGTTGCAACCAGGAGATCATAAACAGCATTCACGATTGACAGGTAAGACTTCACCAGGAGGCTGGGATGTCACCATTTCCAAGCCGCTCTGCAGCCTTAAAGGGACGTTAAGACCAGCCACCCCATTTCTAAAGCCCCCAATTTATTTATTTTTAAAGTATTTCTACCCTAAGAGAGGCTTTCTACATTAAGGAGCAACGATCTCTCTTGGTGCTTATCGTTATTTTTGTGATTATTTTTTTTAAATATTTCTAAAGCTTTGGGTTTTGCTTTCCATCCAGTACTAAGGAAGGTTGAGAGTATGTTATTGTCTCCCTGTTATTATTTTTGTCCTAATTTTGAAGATTTCAGCACTTTTCCTACATGTTGAATCTGCCGTTCTGAATTTTTACTTTCCTGCCGCTACTTCCTCTGGGGAACAATCTCTTATCTTAACTCAGTTCGGAAATTTTCCATTACCTTTCACTTCTTCCAGTTAAATATGTAGAGGGTGCCATAACTTACTGCCTCAGGCATGGAGGATCTTAACCAGGCTTTCTCTGACTTTCATCGAGACATTAAAGCAGATATTAAGCAGATTTTTTCTGATTCCTGCCAAGTTATTATGCAAGACATTCAGAGCATTGTGGAAAATATGTGGTCTAAAATGTGCCATCTGGTTGAGGATGTTGTGGATGAATCTGAAGAATCTAACATCGATGGAGTCTCTTTTAAGAGTGAGATTCAGGCTTCTGTTGAAGTGCCGGTTGAAATTGACAATGATGAATTGAAGAACTTAAATAGAGAAACTGAGTTGCAAGACATGAGTGAATTTGACTTTCTGATGGAATGGTATGGAAAAGAAGGAGTTATTATACATGGGAGGTTTCTTGAAAAGAATTCTGTGTTTGTGAGGGAAGCAGTTGGGCTGTTTGATTTCTTTAAGAAAATAGCTCTGTGTTTATTATGGGAATATGTAAATGTTTTAGCCTATTAGGGACCAAAAATATTTATTTGGGTGGTCTTTTGGCTTTGGATGATTTTACTTATCTTGAATGATTGAGATTATGATTATTAAGCTTTTTTAAATTAATATTAATTCATGTTTCTTGTTTTATTAATTATAATAGCAGACAATTTACATCCTTTTTTATTTTTGATTTTTATTACAGTAGACAGGAATGTATAGAATAGTAGTAGGAAGGGAATAATTAAGTAATTGTTATTTTGGGGGGAAGTTGATTGGGTGATTTATACTTTGTCTTTTTTTAATATAAGGGGAGGGAGCAATGGTATTTAGTGATTTTTATAATGTGCTAAGGGGTTGACTTGTAGAAATAATGTGATTTTGGTTTAATATAGAGTAAGGGATTGGTTATGGGAAATTGCTGTATATCCTTGAAGTTTAAGTTTAATCTACTTAAAATTTTTATCTTGTGTTTTCACATTTTTTAGTTCTTCTTTTTCTTTTGTGTTTTTTTTTTTGTTTTTCTGTATCTTTTATCTTCTTCTTAAATTTAATAAAATTCTTTAAAAAAAAAAAAAAGGAGGGCTATGGATTTCCCATCCCAGAGATAACAACAAACAAGTGCTTCTCACTGTTTCTTTTATGAGCAAGCTATGTTTCTTTTAGTATAAATAATCAGTTTCTGTCAACTTGCATAGGTGACTTCTGGTATTACCATATAAACATTTGAATATTACCTCTGCTTTCAGACAAACAACATTTCCTCTCTCCACCCCACCCCTCCTTTCCCAAACTTAGTACCTTCCAGATGCATGGATTTCAATTTCCAGAATCTCCCAGCAAGCATGGTGATTGCTGAGAATTCTGGAAATTGAAGCCCACTTGTCTGGAGGGTATGTTTTGGAGAACGCTGTGTTGGTATACAACAGTCCAGCACATCTGGTGGACAGCAGCTTGGTGAACATTTCTTTGATGTTTTTAGATGGTTACCATTTTTAATATATGACCATTTCCACCTTCAATAACTACCATGCTGTGGGATCACTTACCTATCATATATTGCTAAGAATAAAGTGCTCATACTCTGGTTTCTCCCACAAAACATTCTTAGCAGTGAATGCTCTTGTACTCACCTGCTTGGCTTCCATTAGTAAATGCCACTAATGAGTCATCTGTATCTCAGCCAAGTATAACATGACATACAAGTGCAGGACTCTGACTGCCCAGGAAAAAAACAGACAACAGAGCTATAGTTTGCTTTTAGTTTGTTAAAGCCTTTGTACATTAGTTTAATTAAGGGAGGTAAATTCAGAATCCCATGGTTGCACATCTTGCAAAGGTCAGTTAGCCAAGCTATAGATGGATTGCTAACGACACCCATTTCCAGGCAGATCCAGTGGATTGTAAGAAATCTCAGGGCTGACTCTGGGTCTGGGAAAGAAATGGGAGCATTTCAAAATATAATTAATAATGAGCGGATGGATATTTCAGGGCCAATCCTATCATGAAAAAGGATAGTTTAGCCCTTTGGTCTTGCATTTTGGGACAAAGAGGTTCAAATGGCTTTCAGAGTCTCCACATTAATGAATTCATTAAAAATTGAGTGATGGAATTTGGGCTTATCCAGTTTCCAAGATTGATTTGTTTGTCAACTTGTATGCCACTTCAATCACAGAATGACTCTAGGCTGCAAGCCAACAAGATTTGACAGCTGGAGCCTGGAGTGGTCAACTCTTCCAGATCTTATTCCAGTTTCTGTATACTAACCTTTTACCTTCTTAACAATAAACCTAAGAATGAGACCCACCTTGACTTTTTCTTTCTGGATTGTATTTGGCTCATAAGGTCTTGACAGGACGCATATGGATACATTAATACCTAAGCCAGCACTATGGCTTGATGCAACGTGCAAATAGGTTCTATCAGAATTTACTGAATAATTTTTATGGAATGATACAATCTAAATCTGATGTTCATATTGCCTATTATTAAACAATTGTGAAAACTTTAAAGTAATTAAAGAGTACTTGTGTGTACCTTTAATACAAATTTAATACAGTTTCATTTGTCTTAATATAGTTTCATTTGTCTTAATGGTCTCTAGCAAGTATTTTAAATATAGCATTATTGTACACACTGCTGTTATAAAAATGGATTATATAATGCATGCACCTACAGTTGAAGGGGTTAATATATTCGAAGCAAATCCAATTTTCATTAAGGTTTTGGAAAGATATTCCACAAGATGTTATTTTTTTTGTTGTTGTTGATCATGCTTGTTGTTGTTTATTCGTTTAGTCGCTTCCGACTCTTCGTGACTTCATGGACCAGCCCATGCCAGAGCTTCCTGTCGGTCGTCAACACCCCCAGCTCCCCCAGGGACGAGTCCGTCACCTCTAGAATATCATCCATCCATCTTGCCCTTGGTCGGCCCCTCTTCCTTTTGCCTTCCACTCTCCCTAGCATCAGCATCTTCTCCAGGGTGTCCTGTCTTCTCATGATGTGGCCAAAGTATTTCAGTTTTGCCTTTAATATCATTCCCTCAAGTGAGCAGTCTGGCTTTATTTCCTGGAGGATGGACTGGTTGGATCTTCGTGCAGTCCAAGGCACTCTCAGAATTTTCCTCCAACACCACAGTTCAAAAGCATCGATCTTCCTTCGCTCAGCCTTCCTTATGGTCCAGCTCTCGCAGCCATATGTTACTACAGGGAACACCATTGCTTTAACTATGCGGGCCTTTGTTGTCAGTGTGATGTCTCTGCTCTTAACTATTTTATCGAGATTTGTCATTGCTCTTCTTCCAAGGATTAAGCGTCTTCTGATTTCCTGACTGCAGTCAGCATCTGCAGTAATCTTTGCACCTAGGAATACAAAGTCTTTCACTGCTTCTACGTTTTCTCCCTCTATTTGCCAGTTATCAATCAAGCTGGTTGCCATAATCTTGGTTTTTTTGAGTTTAGCTGCAAACCAGCTTTTGCACTTTCTTCTTTCACCTTCATCATAAGGCTCCTCAGTTCCTCTTCACTTTCAGCCATCAAAGTGGTATCATCTGCATATCTGAGATTGTTAATGTTTCTTCCAGCGATTTTAACTCCAGCCTTGGATTCCTCAAGGCCAGCTTGTCGCATGATGTGTTCTGCATACAAGTTGAATAGGTAGGGTGAGAGTATACAGCCCTGCCGTACTCCTTTCCCAATCTTAAACCAGTCCGTTGTTCCGTGGTCTGTTCTTACTGTTGCTACTTGGTCATTATACAGATTCTTCAGGAGGCAGACAAGATGACTTGGTATCCCCATACCACTAAGAACTTGCCACAATTTGTTATGGTCCACACAGTCAAAGGCTTTAGAATAGTCAATAAAACAGAAATAGATGTTTTTCTGAAACTCCCTGGCTTTTTCCATTATCCAGCGGATATTGGCAATTTGGTCTCTAGTTCCTCTGCCTTTTCTAAACCCAGCTTGTACATCTGGCAATTCTCGCTCCATGAACTGCTGAAGTCTACCTTGCAGGATCTTGAGCATTACCTTACTGGCATGTGAAATGAGTGCCACTGTTCGATAGTTTGAACATTCTTTAGTGTTTCCCTTTTTTGGTATGGGGATATAAGTTGATTTTTTCCAGTCTGATGGCCATTCTTGTGTTTTCCAAATTTGCTGGCATATAGCATGCATTACCTTGACAGCATCATCTTGCAAGATTTTGAACAGTTCAGCTGGGATGCCGTCGTCTCCTGCTGCCTTGTTATTAGCAATGCTTCTTAAGGCCCACTCAACCTCACTCTTCAGGATGTCTGGCTCTAGCTCACCGACCACACCGTCAAAGCTATCCCCGATATTGTTATCCTTCCTATACAGGTTTTCTGTATATTCTTGCCACCTTTTCTTGATCTCTTCTTCTTCTGTTAGGTCCTTGCCATCTTTGGTTTTGATCATGCTTAGACTCTCAAAAAAAAGTATGGTGTGGTTAAAACTTATTAAAATCAACAGAGGTTGAGCACATTTTAGTCGGAAGTACATGAGAAGAGTAAACTTAAATGAGGCAGTTTAGACATTATAAGTAGTATAGATTCTCACACATCTTCATACACTGCAATAAGCCATAAGATGGTTTATTTGGTTTTGGCTTAGTTTGTTATGTAAATCCAGCTATTATGGTTTGTCAAACATGAGGAATGACTTTACATGAACTCAGCAAGTTGTGTTGTATTGAATGATTCTAGCCAAATTCTTCATCTTTGTTTGAACTCAGAAATACATAGTCATCAGCAAAGTTAATTTTTTTACTTTAAATCCTTTCTAAAGTTTTAAACCAAGTAAACCCAAATTAATTTACCCCAAGTAAAAATACAGAATTTAAAGTTATATTAATCATAAATCAAAGCAAAAAATGATTGGCTTATTAATCTTCTAAAAGCCAGGTTAAATAGTATAACGTTACAGCACTAGAGAAAAAAACTGTTCTAGATTTCATATTGGAGATTTAAAACAGAATTCTAAATTTGTAAAGCAACTACTGAAAATATTCCTTTGAGGATCCTTGAACAATATACAGCTAGTAAGTTTCTTACCATACAGTATGTTAACTAAGTAATCACTGAACTAACTTAGCTTATGGCCACTATCAGGAATTTCCACTGTCTTCCACCTCTCCATTTACCATTTCCTTCCTGTACTCCCAGGAATAGCTGTATGTATACATAATACTCCTCTCATAGAACTATATTCTATGCATCTGATTTGTCTTTAAGGTGCTAAAACATTATATTGTTTTTCCAGCAAAGAAGCAAATATATTATTTTCTCAGTGGAGGAACTGCCTGCCATGCTTCCTTCCTCCCAGGTTTCAAATGGCTTAACTTGGGAAAAAAAGTCATAGAATGTAGCTCTACCAGCATGAACCTCTGACTAGATTTATTGCTATGAATAATAGGCCCCTCCCCACAATGCTGATCTGGCACCATAGAGAGAAGAAGGCTTTTCAGACTTCTCAGTGAATTTGCTAATAATGTCAAAGGGACAAAAGGGACAAAAAAATGTTCACAGTGCAAATGTTCTAAATGTCTTGAACTTTCCAAACACAAAGGAGCACTTCCTTGAGCTACATCATTGGTTCATATCTTGATCCAGAGACCAAACACACCAGCACATACTTTTATGTTTCCTTTTTCAGCAGTCATTCTCTGTATCACAATATGCTTTCTTGCTTAAAAAGCAGACTGATATCTGTACAGAGGACTGCTGTCTGGAATACAGCAGTCTTTATTGTATGCTGGATGTAAGTACACATAGAGGGTTTGCTATAACTGTACAAAATTTTGAAGGCTGCTTCATGAAGCAGTATACATCTTTCCCTTTAAAAGTGAAGAGAAGCAACTCTGTTGCCTGGATATGCTCTGCATATGTAGCCACTCTTTTCCACAAATTCTCCAGCAACACTCAAAAATAAAAACAACAAAACAACAAAAATAAGTATTTGGCACTTATGCAGAAACTGGTGGTCAGGAGACGGAGGGTATGCCCTGTGCTTCATTGAAGCAAATCACCTTACCTCAATAAAGAAAATCTCACAGACCCTGCATTGTGGAGCTTTTCAAGGTGAACTGAAGTCACCTTGGACAAGCCTAATTGTAACGCAGATATAATGAAAGAACATAACATCTGACACTGCTGACTTTCTTGTTTATTTGCTTGAATTATATTAGGAAAATATTTTCTTGTTCTGTTTAAGTTGTATATCAAGAAATGTGACTACTATAAACAGCTGGTAAGAAGAACATGAAAAGAGAGGGGGGTATAATTCACAAATTATTAATATTGTATAAGGACTTGGGATAGTAAACGATAGTGAACTAGGAATTGGTTGTATTTTCCTAATATGCTCTCCTAGTGCAGAAGTACTAGGGTTAAATTAACTGCAATTCTTGAGCAAGAAGGGAGAAATAAAAGAGAAAGCTTGAAGAGTGTAGGCAGAATGAGTAATGCTCAAAGATGGAATGGAATTGCAACTCTAATGATGTTTTGAAGCTGGGGATGTCTTGGTAATACCATACTAAAAGGGCACTGCCTGCAGTGGGAACTGTACTGCAGAAAGATAGAAACAAATAATACTAACATGTAGAACCTTGTTCTTTATATTTTTATGTAGCAATGTGGTCTGTCAATGCTTTCTTCTGGAAAGCAGTGACAGTCATGCCATCACAACAGTTCTTTAGAATAAGGCTTTGAAAAAGCTGTGTCTTTTATTACTTGGAAGAAAATGAGTGTGGTTTTAAAACTGGAGGAAGAAAAATCAATACCCTGGGCTATGCTGATAATACAATTCTGATAGCTGAAAATGCAAATGATATGCAAGCTCTCATAATTAAGGTCAAGGAGCACAGTGAAAAAAATGGGACCATGATTAAATATAAAGAAGATCAAAGCAGTGACAACAGGTACAGCAATCACCCATCAGATTGACAAGTAGACATTGAAATGGTGGATAGCTTCTGCCTTTTAGGATTGACTATCATCATAAAGAAATATGTCATAGGCTAGAACTTGGTACAGTAGCAATGAAAGCCTTGAAAAAGATACTCAGATGCTATGATGTGCCTATACAAAGATCAGAATTGTGGAGAAAAGGATTTTCCCTGTAACACTTTATGGAAGCGAAAGTTGGATTTTGAAGAAGCAAGATAGAGTATTGACACTTTTGAACTTTAGGGTTAGAGAAGACTCTTGAAACTACCGTGGACAGTGACAACAACTTGATGGCACATAATCAGTCAATCCTTTATAGCCTTGTTTGTTATAATTAA
This sequence comes from Candoia aspera, assembly GCF_035149785.1. Lineage (NCBI taxonomy): Eukaryota > Metazoa > Chordata > Lepidosauria > Squamata > Candoiidae > Candoia > Candoia aspera. The sequence goes on along the minus strand of NC_086153.1, from coordinate 73,122,847 downwards.
ACTCACTGTAGGTTTATTAAGAACTATTTATTTCTGTATCTTTTGGGAGGTCAGAATAATAAAAGTTTAAAAATCATGTAAGAGTTATTCAAACCAACCAACCAACCAACCAACCCATGTTTGGGTAAGCAAACATTGCTTGATCACTTTTCCTTTCTTTATTCCAAAACTGGATCTGCTATTGGGAATATACTCTTAGCTCTGTTTTGTTTTGAAAGCACACATTCCAACTGCAATTTTAGTTTTTAATTTTAAAATTCAGATAGGCATTTTATTGCTTGGAGATCATGGATCCCAAACTGGACACCTAATAGGGAGGAAATACCTGCTAGGTATTTTTTCTTTGATGTTAAACTTCTCTCTCCTTCTCCCAGCCATTAAATGCAATGGGAAGAAATACTATTTTAAAAAGTCAGGAAATGGATGAATATAGGCAACCATCATTTTTCTTTATTTCTGCATTGCTAATTGGTTTGTTTATATATATGTTTATTTGACTTGCTCTACTTGAAATCTTTAGCAAAGGTTTATCAAAGGCACAAATAAGTCTAAAACTAAAAGTAGACCCAGTAGTCCAAAGCCAAGACTCAGTAGCCCAAGAAGAAAAATCAGGGGTTATCTACAGCATACAGTGTAAGGACTATAACAGCCGCTATGTAGGACAGACAGGCAGAAGACTAGCAGAGCACATCCATTAATACCAACTTGCAGTCAGAAGACACGATGAAAACTCCTTAATCTCACAATACATGGACAGACTCAACCATAGTTTCAGCTGGGGAACTGTGAGAATCTTGGGCCAAGCTAAATCCAAAAATGCTAGGGAATTACTGGAAGCCTGGCACTCAGATACATCGGCCATCAATAGACACATAGAGAAAACCACATCTACACACCATTCAAGCTAAGAAGGAAACAAAAAGACCAGAACACATCCTCTCCAGCAGCCAACACCCAGATAAACAGGGATTAACACCAGGACAAACAATCAAGCAGAAAAGAATACCCTAATCAAGGTACTACCAAGGAGAAAACCACACCCCCACCAACACTGGCAGGGCAAGCCACTATATACAAACCCCACACTCACTCGCACTGATGATGTTACCTAGTCGGGTAATGAAATGCCTGCAAGCAAACAACCAAGCTCAGAAAGCACCAAGGACTCCACAGTTCAACCCTGAGCTACAGATACTCTCTTCTATTGGAACTAAAAGTAGAAAATGGGATTTAAAAACTTCTTGCTACACATAATAAAACATAATAAAATAATAATAAAAATAGTGTGGTTTTTAATGATGAAAATGAGAAGAAACAGCTCGGTTACACACTTAGGGTTATATTAGGATGTGCTTACAAATCCAAGAATTTGGAAGCCATGTACTTATATACATCCATTAACTGTAGCTTCAGGTGAAGGAACAAAGGAGTTAAGGAGTTAAACTTTTAGCAAAGAAAATGAACTATTTATTCTTTAATTGATGTTTATTTGACAGATTGCTTTCTTACTGATACTTTTGTATCTTTAAATCTGTTTCAATCTACAAGCCTTTAGGATTGCAACAACTTAAAATTTAGCTAAACAAATATATCTTAGAAATAAGAAGCAATACAGCTTCTTATTTCTAAGGTATATAGTGCTACTTTTAACTGCTCATATTTGGAATTGCATTCCATTTACTATCAAATAGATTTATAACCTTGCCAATCTTTTTATATGCAAATATATATTGTCTAAGCCTTTTATATCTTTTTTCTTCCACTCTGAAAGCATTTCACTTCCTTCAAAGCATCCTACTTCCTTCTCATTTTAGACACTGATTTTATATATTCAATTTGATGCAGGAAACGGTGCTGTTAAATTCCAAAACCCTTTGCATAGATTCTTTGATCTGTCAAAATCAGATGTCCTATTTTTTTTTTACCCAGCTATGAATCTTGGATATTTTTCTCATGGACCATATCATTATTTTTGTTTTTTGTTTTTGTTTTTTTTCTGGTGTTAACATTATACATTTAGATTTCTGGTGTTGATTTTATGCACTTATGATTGTATTTGAAAAATTAGTTCTGTGCATAAAGATGTTTAGAAATCTACTATATCCAAACTTTATAAATTTGGCTGCTAGAAGTAGTATTTCTTGTAGAAAAAATGTGTGGAGCTTTCTCCAGAAGGAAGAGTAACCTGTGTATCCTTGAATGGGGGAAAAATAGTTATCTAGGCACTTCAGAATCTTGGGTGAAACCTATTTTAGAAATGAAATGTTAGGATATTGTTTCTCCGTTTATATTCATGATTATTCAGAACAGATTGTTGTATTTTTGCCTAGCTCAGAGCAGTTTATAACTCTTTAATCAAAGTCAATAGTTTTTGCCTTGGTGTGTATTTTGAATCCATGTGTCTTCACCGCCCATCACTTTGCAAAACATGGCAACCTTGCATAGACTGAATGAAATTAAAAACTCAACATGTATGTACTTAGGTAAAAAGTTAGGAGATAAGTCGAGTACAGCAGTTCCTGATGGACTGATAATCTTTGTGTCACACAGAGCTGGTAGACTTATAACAATAAAATTGGAGGGGTGGAGGAGGAGGAAAAACAGTGGCAAAATGTTCCATATTGCTGCCAAGAAAACTTCATGAAATCACCAAGAGTTAAAATAGACTTTACCTCTAAAATAAGATTATACATATTATGTTTTTTTACTGATTCTTTGGGGATGCTGATTGTTCAGCCTTCCACTGATGCCTTGTTTGCCATATTCTTCCTCTGTCCCTTTTGCATTAAAAGGAACGTGATGGCTGTTGTTTGCCACTGAAAAGGTATCTTGATACTCTTACCTTCTTATTGCACTGAAATAAGAAAGTGTAGATACAAAATACAAGAAGTATTTGCTCATATTCCTTGTCCAGGGCAAAGCAAATAATAGAATCATAGAACGGTAGAATTCGAAGGTACCACTAGGATCATCTAGTCCAATCCTTTGTACTGTGCAGGGAAACCACTTACAGCGTTTTTAAGAGGTGGCTATCCAGGCTCTTCTTAAAAACTTCTAGAGGCAGAGAACCTACAGTTTTCATTGGTATTTTACTCTTGTACAAATTTTACAAGAACTCTTCTTTAAATCTAAATAGTTACTTCTGGTCTTAATGTCTGTGACAGTGGAAAATTACTCCTGAAAACTTTCCCTATTATCACATCCTTCTGTGTACCTGAGCAAGAGTATCATATTTCCTCTCAATTTATAAATTTCATTTCATTTGTAAGAAGTAGATACCATTGATACTAAATCTTCAGAAGTTTTACTGGAGATATTAGCTTGGTATTCCACCTTACCTCATGGAAGTTGGAAAGATTTTAATGCATTAAATTTCTCTGGATGAGGGTTTCTACTATTATTTTATAAGTAAATCAAAGCATCAGCGAATACACTTTCTGAAATGTATTGATTCTGCTTATTTCAGACATGGACAATTAATCTAATAAATTGTTCTATCCATGTATCAATATTTCTATAAAGCTGAATGTTTGTAATGAATTCATTGCCTACTGTGATTTATTATTTGTGAAAATGGAAAAGGATCACGTTCGTTTTTTGAAAATAATCTCCCAAGGGAGTCTTTACAGCCCCACTGAAGTCTGGCACAAACTGCAGTAATGTGAAAATGGTGTGTGCCATGATGTCAAATCTCAGCTTTTCGTACTTGTACCACAACATCACACGCAAGTGCAGTGTTGCAATGTACTTTTTGCCGTCTTCCTCCCCCACATGGATGACTGTGTGGTCCATCCCAAATTGTTAACTCTCTGGTTTATAAGCCAACCCCACACATACTATGCTTCATCCTCATGCTATTTTTTTTACTTCTTCATCTACTGCAACAAGCTGAAAAGCCTTCAGTTAACTATTTTCAGTTATGATTGAACTGGGAAATAAGCCAGAATCTTAAAGCACACTTTAAAGCTGATTTAAGATCCTGGCTTTTTCAGAATCAAGTACAGTATGCAGTGTTTCCCAGTTCAGAGGTAACAGGAAACTATAAATAAATAACTTTACTGTGGTCATTAACCAGCATAAACAGGAAACTATGGTTAATCAATCACTCATGGAATTATCTGTGGTGGCCTATAAAAGGAGTGAATAATTGTATGCATGGGCACAAAGCTCATTTACATCTCAGCATAGTAAGCCAAGATTTAATTAACCAAAGAGAGCTGGTTTAGTTGTTATGTCATCAGCAATGTTTTCAGTCTAACACTCATTTCAACAATTCAGTAACTGTAGTCAAATAACTTAATGTTTAATTATACCAATCTCAGGAAAAATGTATATGAATATACACCTTCAACATGTTGAAGATTGGAATGACTCCAGCTGAATTATTTTCTACATTCAAAGTCCTACAGTTGCTTGGCAACTACAGCAGAAAATGTAAACTTCATTGTGTCTTTTATCTAAAGCACAAAATGATTGTTCATTGTGTCAGTTGTGTTTCAAATGCTCTTTCATCTGAATTTATTTCCTTTATAGTCTCTTGATGCACACATTTATTCATTGACAACTCCCCAAAGCCAGAACACATTAGGTTAGGATGATAATTCATATTTCCCTAAGTACTTTTAGCAGAGGTATCACAAAATGGATCATACTGGTATAGCGATAGTTATTATTATTTATTTATTAAATTTAAATCACCGCCCATCTCCCCCAATGGGGGACTCTGGGCAGTTTACAATAAATAGCATTAAAACATAGCCAGGTAAAAATTACATTAAAATATACATAAAAACAAACGTAAAATCCAAGTGGAGATGGATCACTAAGCGGCCCTATGGCGCCAGCCATCCCCAGGTGGAGCTATCTCTCTCCCCCTCCCAAGCAAGGCAGCAGAACCAGGTCTTAAGTTTCTTCCGGAAGTCCGAGAGTGAGGAAATCTGTCTCAACTCCGGGGGCAAGATGTTCCAAAGGGCGGGCGCCACTGCAGAGAAGGCTCGCCTCCTGGACCCCACTAGATGAAATCTAGATATCTGAGTTAGCAGATGATTCCCCTCTGTTCTGATAAGTTACTATTGAAGTTTCAATCCTTCATTCCCCACAACTTTTATATAAAGTCACCAACATACATAACTTTGTGTCACTTTTTTTTAAACTTCTGATGACTTCCTGGACATATTCATGCATTTTTCTTGGCAACAATATGGAAGTAGTTTGGCATTCTTCCAGGATGTTTTTTCTAACTTCCCATTCTACTTTACAGCCTTGATATTCCCTAGATGAATTCTATCCAATTCTGCTTAGCTTCCAAGTCCTGACAAGATCAGTTAGCGGCTGCCATCTGCTGAGACTTGTGCCACCACAGAGGTCCAAATGCATTTAGGATATCACATAAGCGGGCTGTTCTTTTCCCATTCTTCTTTCATATCACCTGTTCTCTCAATTCTTGGAAGAATCTCAAGCAATACAACAATGACACTATCAAATGTGTTACTTCTTACCTTAACATAACCATTATACAATTCTATCAACCATCCCAATGCTACATAATGTATTTTTATTTATGTATTTATTTATTTATTTATTTATTACATTTTATAATGTTAGGCTGCTGCAATGATTCGTAGAATTTGGACCAACAGCCTTTCTTTACCAACATCATCCTTTCTGAATAATTTTAGAAACCTCAAGCATATCTCCTTGTATGCGTCTTTCCTCTAAGCTAAACAGCTTCATTGTTGCATCCTTTCCACATATTGAAGGTGGGGTTCTCTTGGTTGTCCTTGGTTTTTGCACCTTTCCAACTCCACAGTATCCCTCTTGAAAAGTGACAATCAGAGCTGCACACAGTATTGTAGATGTAGCCACATCATAAATTTTGTAGAGAGGAATTACAATATCATATGACTTATTGTGCATTCCATTTCTAATGACCCCCAGCATGGGATTTATCTTCTTTACAACCACTGCATACAGATAAAAGATATAGATAAATAATTTAGAATTCCTTTTAATTTGGGATAAGATAAATATGATTGATATAACTAAGCTCCAGGGTTGATTTCTATTTAAATAAATTTGCAGGATATTGAATAAATTTGTTTAGCAAGGACATCCTGCAAGAACTTAATTGTGTAAATTACAGTTATCTGTTGAAGAAGGGACAGTTAATTTTCCACACTTTCATGTTTTTCATTAGGGATTTTTTTCTAGATTTGGTCACTGGTTGGAATAAAAAACTTCAGAATTCAGTTTTTCTTTGGGCTAAGCTTGAGAATTAATGACTCCAGTGGAATTCTAGCAAGCATTGGAAAACCTGTTTGTGTGGTTTCAATACCTGCATTTCATGCTGGAAGAACTATGGAAAACATTGAGTTGCAGATGTAATTTTGAAGTCATTTATCCAGAAAAAGCCTATGGGATAATCACCAGTTTAGCAGCTAAATTAGGCTTGTTTTTGTTTGTTTTTTTCATAACTGGGCTTCTAGCAATATTATTTACTTTGGATCAGTCTCTGAGGAAGCCATTTTTAAAACATCAGCAGCATTTTTTAAAATGAGTTTGATTTGATTAAGTATGTTCAACTTAAGCATTTTCCTTTGGTTGATTTGAACCACAGTATTTAGAGGTTTCAGAGGAATTATCTATGCCCTCTAAGCCAGTAACCCTTCTTTATAGACAGCTGAAGGAATCTGATGAAATTGAAATTGGTGATTTGTGTGCCCTTTGGAATAACGGGGTAGAATGTCCTGACCTGGTAAACAAATAGAGGGTGGTTTTAAACAATGTGAAATTAATTTTCTATTATCTTATAATAAGGTTAATACAACAAAAACATTTGTTTTGTGTATATGGGATACCTCCCAGAATATTCAGTAAGGGTTTATTACAATCACCCTGTTGTTGGAAAAGTAGCTCAAGAGTTGGAACATTAAACCATATGGTTGGATCTTATCCTATTACAATTGTGTTTAAGACTAATAGAATTCTGGATCAATTGCTGTACATTAAAGAAGCATATATTCTTCCTGGCTTTATCCCCAGTTTTTAGAATCATGAACATATCAAAAATTATCTTGAAGACATTATGGACAAGTCCATGTAGTTCCTTGGCTGCAATAGGAAAGTAATTTGCCGCTGCCACCTTCTAGGATTTTTATTTACTTCCCAGCCTACAAATGTGGCTTTGGAATTACTGCCTTTTAGACAGACAGCTGGAGTAAGGAATTTATTTCCATCAAACTGACCCTATTTTATATGTGACCCTAGTGTGGGAAGAGTGATAGAAATGGACTTTGGTTTAAAAACATTAACTAAACCAAATTATTTATTTCATGTCATATTATTTATTTCATTTAAAAAATAGGGGGTTAATATAATTATCTTATCAGTATTTTCAGTGCTGTACTGCAATAAAATAAACATTAGATTAAATATAAATTTGTTTTGGAAAATAATAGCATTGATCACATTGTTTTAATAGGTAACCAATGTGTTCAGCATTCTGATTCAAAAGCAGAAATATTGTACCTAAAATGGCAATATTACAAATACAGAAGGAATTAAATCAGACTTAACAATTGGCAGAAAATGCAGCAAATTGCTTTTAGAGATTTTATATTAAAAAGGCAAATAAAGGTTTATAGGAAGGATTTAGGCTTTATGCTTTTAGGGAAGAACAAGTCAAAGTAGCAAACAGCAACCATTTGTAGCTGTTAATTCCTTTACAAAATGATCTTTGTAATCTCTGAATTTTAGCTGCAATTTAAATCTAATCCCTGAGCTTCTGAAGGCCTTTGAGGATTTATCAGCATTTATTTAAAACATTTCTATGTTATTCTTGTGCTGGAAGCAGCTCACAACAATTCATACACAGCATATTCTTGGAAGGAGTATGAATTCCTTGAGCTCAAATTCATCATGCGAATTCTTTGACTGAGTCAGACTGGGAGACTTTCTGCATTATGACTTCTAGTTTTTCCTGTTTGTTCCCCATATTTGTAGAGATGCTGCAGTCCTTGAGTCATGCAATTTGAGCTATTCCTTCTTGCATTTACATTATCATTACCTCTACATCCTGCATCCTGATCCCAATCCCAGTTCCAGCCCATGGCACTGCACTACTTTCTGGTCTGCCTTTGCCCTTCTCCACTGGATTCAGTTCAAACACCTCTGGATCAGATTAGCAAGATGGCTTCCAAAAGCCCTTCATCTTGGAAATGTGTCCCATTTTCAAAAACCCCAAACCATGTGCATAATCAGTATTCACCTTCTCTTTTGTGGGGTCATGTGTGTCAAAGGAAGGAGTGATGAAAACACAACATGTCGCCCAAGCTACTTCACTCTTGTGTCTAGCTCTGTCACTTGTTTCCACGTGAATCAGTAGCAAGGAGCATTTATCAGTGGGCTTAAAAAGTCTTGGGAGTCTGTCCTTCATATCTCAGATGGGTACCTCAGAAAGATAGCATACCTCTCTTGACAGAACAACTGAATGGCAGATTGTGGCTTCAGTCCCTTTCAGTAAAGAATCTTTGATTACCACTACAAGTCATTTCATTCTCTTCAGGGCAGAGGCATGAATTCTTCCCTTTGCAGAACCTACAGAGTCACCTTTTCACTCCCTATATATACTGTACAATATATTCAGTACACAAACAAAATTAAATATTTGATTTAATCTATACCTTCATAACCAATTCATAACTACAGATAAGACAAATAAGATAATAAGATTACATTCTAATAACATGATAATATTTAGCCAAATCACATCCAGTTAATTAATATAATAATATGGCGTACTAAGACAAATTTAGAACACTAACAAAACTATGCAATAAAACCAAGAGTAAGTAGAGAGGGTCTTTGTGAGCATTAAACCCTAAGAGATTGTGATTCCTATTTTCCTATTCTTATTTTATCCTATGCAGCACAATGTTTTTCAGTTTGTTTCTGCCTGCAGTTCAAAAAGTTAATTGTTACCTTTTAGATTCCTAAATCACTTGAGTTGCTGGTATCAAAGGACCTAATTTCTCATAGGAATCTAACCTCATTGCAAAGTTGGTTGCATTACGTTCGAATTGGAGTAGAAGGACGGGAGATGGAAGAAAGTTTTATTTCTGTGCTTAGGGCATACAATTTCCTGCCTCCCCTACTCAGGCCTCTTTCCCTTTCTGCCACTTGGTTAAACATTTTTATTTGGGCTTTAATTCAACCTTGACTTGTATGTTTCTTACTTGCTGTTTTTATTATTTGGCTCTCGATGGATTAGTTTTTACTGCCATCATTATAGCAATAGAGTGCAAAATAAATCTATACAATCCCTGTTGTTCCCAGATGTTTCAAACATGCCCGTTTATATGTGTTATTTCCTTGTGCAAAGAAACCTGTAGAAATTATTCCAGCAATGACAATTAGAATGAAATAATCAATTTATTTATTGAGCATCATGTCTTTTAATGAGCCCCAAATGGGGCTTGCCTTCTTTTGAAGTAAGAAACTAGGCAATTTAAAGTTAATAGAAACTTAGCAGTCCCATGTTACTTAAACATTTCCTTTTCAAGTTTTTCTTGGTAAAGTTCAGCAGAGCATTGCTTAGAAGCTGCTGCCTGTGAATCTTTTCTGCCTTTTGAATTCCTTGGTATTCTGGATTTACTCCAGAACATCAGCTATTCTTCTTCATCTTTTTGAAACTGCATCTTCGACTACAGTATATCTCTTCCTTGATTCAATAAATAATGTACACCTCCCCTCAGTTCAGGGTCTGCTTGTTGATGGTTTTGTTTGATCTTACTTTTTTTCAGATACAGCATTAACTTTGAATATAGACACCATTTTCTTTATTTGTCATCTTGCTTTGCTAAGTTAGCTTTCATATTTTGACTTTAAGATTAATACCCTCAGTGAAAAGATCCTTCTCCTTTGTACTTTATTGAAACTGGTTGGAAAAATAGATAATCCTTGCCACTACATCTTTTGTCATATTTTTTAAAAACATTTTTTTTAAAAGTGTAATAAACATTTTACTTCCACAACATTTCTTCTAAGTATTTATCTGTACACTGCATGTACCTCCTTGTTGTTGGGATGCAGGCAGTGACATGCAAGATAATCTTTATATTATAGATCTTGGCTTTGGGGAGTAATATAATAAGTGCAATTAAGCTTTGGTTGCACTTGAGGCATACTGGTCAAAATGTGCCAGAGGTGACCAGTATTATCCTTATCTTTAGCATGGAATGCTGCATGTAACATGGCTGCACTAAGATAGGTAACCTAGTCTACACCTTCTCTATCTTACTTAAAAGTGTTATGTGAAAGCCTTGACTGAACAAAGCCATGGTTGGTGAGCCCATCTGGTGATAACTGTGGTATATGGGAGACTGCAACTTGAAATATAGGAGGAGTAAAATGGTAAAAGATATGAATTAACATATGAAATTAAAGGGAAAAATGGGTATGTTGTGTGTCTGTGAAACTAAAAGGAAAAGGAAGGATGTGATAGGTTCAAATGAGGATGTTCTGATCTTGTGGAGTGGAGTTGATGAATACATGCAGGAAAGTATAGGCGAAGATGTAATTATGTATGAAAGGATTAAACCGTATGTCAGAAAAGATTAATATCATCGAGTTTCTGTGAGTGTGTATAAAAGTAGGAATTAATAGGCTGGTTATAAGTGACTCCAGTGAATGATAATGAAAGAAATCAGGGATGAGTCTTGAAAAAAAATTAGACAACATCTTGATGAATGTGATTGGGGGAAAAGTAATTCTGTTAGATAATAGGACAGAATGCAATAGGATAGCTTAGAACAAATGATTGGGCCATTCAGAGATTCAAAAAAGAATGAGAATCAGTGACTGCTTTTAAAAATCTCTGCTTCAAATATGGTTTTTCTAAAGTATAAATCAATTCAGGTCCAGACCTAACAAAGGAAGTAAACTAAAAGCATGAATTATCTGATTGTATATGATGGATTGAGAATGTTAGTGAAGTGGACCTTGGGAAAGAGGATGTGGAAAACCTGCTTGAAACAGAGTGAAAAGAATGATGTTAATGTCACAGAAGTGTGTGGAGTATCCTAATGGGAAGATGCATGGTCAAATTATCAAGCTGTGGAAGAGAAAAAGTAATTATTGTACTGCAATAAAGGAGGACAAGAGATGGATATTGCAAAATTGTCAGCCCCACTAGGTAAAGCAGACCAGGAAATCAACTCTACAGAAAGCTAAAACTACTTTTATTGAAATAGGCTGTCATAACAGAATCTTGCAAATCTAATTCCTCCCCCTTTTATATTCTAGTAAATCAGGGAGGCATCTGCCTGAACTGCTTCCAAATGTTACTTTCTTTCTCTGGACTCAAAAAACGTTTCATTCCCTTTTGTCTAGGTAATGGTTTTTTCAGATTTCTGTCAAGGTGATCTTCCTTACTCTCTACAATAATGTGTATAGAAAGAAATAGGTAGTTGCAAACAATGTAGTCATGGAGAACAAGGACTGGTGAAGATTAAAAGAGGTAGAAAAAATGCAGAGTGATTTTGATGGAAATGAAAATTTGTTTTGTAAGTAACTGAGAAGACTTTAAAAAAGAGCCCCCGGAAGGGAAATAGAATTAAGAATAACAGTGATTAAATTACTTAGAATTAAACTAAAGTGAGAAGATGCTAGGAGTATTTTAGAGATTTGTATGAAAATGATAGTGACATGCTGAAGAGTGGAATTCAAATGAATGCTATAAAAGTTCCTCTCCAAGAAAAAAATAATAATGTAAAGTCATGAATTCTGTGAAAATTTTGAAAAATGGTAAAGCTGCAGGTGTAGGTGGTGTAACTAGAGAAATGTTAAAATATACATGGTTTACATGTGGAGTGGTTTGTTTAAGTTTGCTGTAAAGTTTGCATTAGTGCCTGACCATTGGAAAATGTCCTTATTATTTCCTTCTACAAAGGGAAAGGGAAATGCAAATTAATGTCAGCTCTTCAAGGTAGATCAGACTAGGAAACCGAAATCATGCAGGCCAATATTACTTTTATTATAAGGTTATAGTAACAGAATCTTGCCAGTCTGAATGCAGTTCCCCTCTCCCTCCCTTTATCTTCATGAGAACGAGGGAGGGTCTTGTCTGAGACATTTTCTTAGGTTACAGTTCTGCCCTGGCTCAGATTTCTTTTATCTGACTGTTGTCTTGATAGTGGCTCTTCCTTCTGTCCCTCATGGCCATTCCTTGTTCCACTACAATTAGTTTATGTCTAAGGGATTAGTTTATGTCTGAGAAGGCATTTGACAGGATTCTGATTTCAAGTGTGGAGTTTAGAAGTTTGAATTTTATTCTCAGCTAGCACAACAAAGAAAACAAATTGATCCTTTCTTATTAAATATTAATATAGTATATTCACCCATGTAATACAAGTAACAAGCAAGAAATGAAGGATGCTTTCTGAAGATGCAACTAACCACAGTTAACCCTGAGGCAAGTAGAGAATGTAAGATATGAGACTAAATCTGCCAAGCAAGGGCAAGTGTGAAGCAGGGCCACCTTATCACAATAAATGGAACGTTCAGTCAGAACCAAACAGAATGCCCAGCTTCCCTGCTGTGTGGGGCAGAATAGGGTCCATGCTGCTAAGAATATGACTAATTATATTTGAAAGCAGAAGATACTTTTGTTTTGTTTGTTGGCTGAGAACCAGGCTGATCTGTAGTGAATCTTAGATTTTATGATGCAGTGAGGAATATGGAGTTGAAAATAAATGTATTGAATATCTTGGTAGTTATGTCTGACAGGGGAAATGGAGTGAAAGATTGCAAGTTGTATGTAATTGGCAGAAAATTGGAACAAAAAATGAATTAATGTCCCATACCAAACTGGGCGAGAAATCCCAAAATGTACAGATATGACTGGAAAGGTAATGAGTAGTATGTGGTTTATCTCAAGGAGTATATGTTTCCCAAAAGCAACTAAAATGGGTATACCTAACAGCATACTCTACTTTATTATACAAAGGTGAGAACTGGATATGTCAGAAAAACATGAAAGTTGAATGCAGTGAGAATGGGGTAAAGAGGCATATGTGGTAAAACAAGAAGATGTAGAATAAAGAATGAATGACTGGTGGATGAATGTGGACAATATACCAAAGTGGAAATGACCCTTTTGGTCATGTAGAGAGAATGAAGTTTGAAGCACAAAACAAACTGGAAGGGAGGGAGGGACAGAAAAAGTTGTGGGCCTAATATATGGTGGGCCTAATTTATGATATTGTCATGATCACCGTTGCGATGCTTGTGACAGTGCAACGACTCACATAACAATACAGGGAAATGGGTGCCGGGGGATTAAGGGAAAAGGCAACTGGTTAACAAAAGAGGGCAACAGGTGCTGGCAACAAAGTATCGACTCTAGCTGGAGGTGCGGAAGAGAGAGATACAATGTTGCAAAGAAGGTAATTGACAACACCCGACCACGAGGCATGCCCGAGCTGTCAAAAAGAATCACGAAACTAATCGCCCGGCAATGACCCATCACCGGCCGGGGAAACCGATCAAGAAACCACCCGAGGCACAGGAGGGGGCTCCACGACCCCTCACCCACCGGCAATGGGACAATCGGGGCTCGGGGCACACCCGGAGTAAGGAGGGGTGGAGCGCTGACCGGCGTGGGCTATTTAAATCCCGTTCCGGCGCGCTCCACTCACTCTCAGCTTTTCCTAAGGCATGCATTCTATACTCAATTAAAGCCAGAGCCTAAAGCCTACAGTAGAGTCTGTGTTTTATTGGGTAGCAGGCAGAGCCTGACAGATATCCTCAAAAAAAGACTAGTAAAAAGCTTGAAGAACAAAATGCATTGTATTAATCAGTGCACGGACACTGTAGAAGCAAGGATGATTTACAAGAATAGTAAAACATGGGCAGGTACGTATAGTGAATGGTATTCTAAATTAGATTTAGTTCTATTTACATCCCCTTTATCTTTTGTCCCTAGGTTCCTTTGTTTACTACATCATATTCTTTTTCTGCACTTTGCATAACATTGCTTGCCCTGAAAGGCCATATGGGTAAATATGTGGTGTATGAATTCATGGAAATACTTTTAAGGCAGTGTTACACATGACTACCATTTCAATGATACCTGGCTGTAATTTCAGCCCTACATTAGGCAGAGTTAAATTGTCACTTCAGGTGACAGATGTTGGGCACTGTGGAGAGAATACCAGCAGCCCCTAATTGATCCTTTCATTACAGGACAGAACTCTGTCTTCTAGACAATCTGTGCTGCATCCCCTAAGTTAGCTAACTGCTCCCAAAAGAGCTGGAGGAGGTTGTCCCATCACTAGTATAATTGCCCATCTGGTTGGTTTCTGTACATGTAATAGGGAGTGCCACAGTGGTGAAATTTCTCTGGTACATAGATCATTGTGCTAGCATCTTAAGGCACACACAGTATAGCAACCAGGGACCCTTAAGCATTGAACCAAACTTATGAAATGCTGTTTGACTTGCTTCCCTTACTGTATCTAATCTGGTGAGAGAGAGAGAGACAAGATGATGTTCTACCACATTGTCCACCATAAAATATATTCTTGCTGTTCAAGAAATGAAAGTTCTTCCACTTAATCTCTTAAATCTCTTGGGAAATCTAGAAAAACCGAGTAACAGAAATAATTAAAAATGGCGAAGCAATGCTTAGTAACAAATTCTCCCTTACTAAGTTGGGGTCCAACCAGTCAGTTTAATTGCAACTAATACCCCAAATCTGTGGGACGCGGTGGCGCTGCGGGTTAAACCGCTGAGCTGTCAATCGGAAGGTCGGCGGTTTGAAACCGCGTGGCGGGGTGAGCTCCCGTTGCTCGTCCCAGCTCCTGCTCACCTAGCAGTTCGAAAACATGCAAATGTGAGTAGATCAATAGGTACCGCTTTGGCGGGAAGGTAACGGCGTTCCGAGTCGTCATGCTGGCCACATGACCCGGAAGTGTCTATGACAACGCCGGCTCCAAGGCTTAGAAACGGAGATGAGCACCGCCCCCTAGAGTCGGATTCGACTGGACTTTACGTCAAGGGAAACCTTTACCTTTACCTACCCCAAATCTGTACTTCTTTTTTAACTAAAGAAATGTTTATTTAATGTTATTTAAATGTTAATTTAAAATGTTTAAATTCCAAAAGAATGATTTAATTTTATATACCACAGAGTCAGTATTTCCTATTCTGTATCATAACCCAGTCTGGGATTGTATCTCAGAATAATTTAGAGATGCAGTTAGCTATCTTATCAACATGTTACATCCTTTTGCTCCCTTCTGCATTGACTGAAAAAGTATATCTTAAATCTGCTCATTAACAACCCACACCAAGCTACCAGTTGCAGCATGTTTGGTTGAAACTCATGTTTTGCTATTGATGACTGAAAGTTGAGCTGCAGCCTGCTTTAAATAATGCTCCCTGCTGCTGCTGTTATTGATGACCTCATCCACTTCAGAACAGGTAAAGGTCTTCACTTAGTAAAACTCATCTTATCATGGAGCTGTCCTCATGATTCAGCAGCTGCTGACAGAAAGAAATGGGAATATACTGTATATCCATCATGCCAATAACAAAAAGGGAAGTACAACTTCATCAATTTGGGAGCTTAAAAACCTATGAATTGCCCCCAAAGCCATGAAGAAGGATATTCTGTCAATCAGCTTTCTGTACTACATATCATCCAGATAAAATCACAAATAACATCCAGGATTTCCAGTAAGTTAAAAGCAGTGTGGTTTTGGTCTAGGAATCCTAAGAACTGTAGCCAACAAGTTAGGAAATGTAAATACAGTGCCAGAAACAAAGTTAGGCATCTAGTCGATGAGTGTTACTATATTTAGCAATATTGTAAACAGCATACACTCCCATTAAAAGAAGGAAATCTCAAATAGCAGAGAAGCGCTGTTGTAAAAACAAAAAGGTGGAAGGGAACTTAGAGATCATCTAGTACCACCCATGCTCAGCCAGGATCCTCTGACAGATGTGGCCATCTAGTATCTTATTCTTTGCTAATGTCATCTGTAGCAAAGGAGAATTCACCATGTCATGTGGCAACCTGTTCCGCTGGCTGACAGCTCATACATCAGGAAGTTCTTCCTGAGTCTAGCCTTTTTTTGAGGATGGGAATGACATTTGTTCTCCTCCAGTCTTCTGGGACCTCATCAGCCTTCAAGGAGTTCTAAGAGGTTACTGACCATGCTTCTGCAATCCCCGCCCCTCATTCTGTTAATACCTTTGGATATAATCCATCTGACCCTGGTGAGCTGAAATAAATTATGTATGTTCTCTTTTACCTCCTCCTTTCTGATCTGAATCTGCAGTTCCCTCCTTCCCCCAGTGGCATAGCCATGATCAACCAGGGCTGTGTAGGACAGCTACAAAATAAGAGTTAAGAAGTTCTGCCTTCTCACCATCACCCATTACTGCTTCACCATTTAATCCTTACATTGAACTCTCTTTGGTTTTCTTTTAATTTCTAGCATACCTCCAAAGAACTGCTTCTTGTTATTTTTGGTATCTCTCACAAACCTCAGATCATTCTTACAGAGTTCCTACAGTTTCTAGAAACCATCCTGTATGCTTCTTTGATTATGTTCCCTTCCTTCTATTTCCTTTTGTTCTTACCCAGTTACGTTTGGCAGGTTTTCCATGCTCTGATTCCTGAATTGCTGTGGAAGTGTGTGTGTGTGTGTTGTATGTATGTATGTATGTGTGTATCGTAGTTGTTCTCCTGAATTTAGGAGCTCTAATTCTTGCTGTTTATTTCCTGTATTTTGTGACTTGTGTAGCACTATCTAAGGTTTTGAATACCACCTACTGGCATCTCTGTTGTTTTGTGTTGTGAAATTCTGAGTCCCCATCCTGGCCATCTGCTTCACCCTTTATGTCCTGCTTTCTTGGCCCCAGTTTTTGAGTCCCCCTTTATTCTAGTTTAATGCTCTCCTGTTAAGATGGGTGAGGTGTTTCCCAGTTTTTTGTAAGAAGCATCACCACTGAAGCTGATATAGCATCCCATCACTTTCTAGGAGTCCTTCATAAAGGTATTGTAGACCATTCTCATAGAATTCAAACCATTCTCTGTTATACTATTTTGTAGCCAGTTGTTGAGTTTCTGTTTTCTGCTCTTGTATCATGATCTTCAGCTGGAAGAATTGATAAAAAAAACCCTATCTGTGCTCCCAGTTCCTTCAGCTTCCTGCCCAAGGCTTTTGGTCTCCAGAGTTCCTGTAAAAGTCTCTCCTAACCATGTCATTCATCCCCACATGGATAAGAGGAAAGAATAATTGTTGGTGGGCTTGAACAGGCTTGGAGGCAACTCACCTTCTGCAATATTATATCAGGTCTGCATAGAGCTTCCTCAGTTCTCCTGATCAAGGAATCACCCACCACCATAATACGTGTCTTCTTTTTTGGAGATACTTTTGGAGTATCTCTTGAATTTCTTCAATTAATGGGAGCCCAAACGTCTTTTACAATGTGGCATGGTTTACTCAATTATCCTCTAGAAGGACAGCCTGGTACCGGTTCTAGAATTCCATGGAATCAGTGCTTCCTGATTCTCTTTGTTTCTTTGAGTCACTTTCTTACACATGTTTGCCTCTGCCAGTGGGACTTTTTTTCCAGTTCTTTAGTGTTCAGTTCTCTGTTCCTCCTGGAGAGCTTCAGCTATCCTCTCCAAGAACCTCTCATCTTCCCTGATGCATTTCAGTGTCACAATTCTCTCTTCACTTTCTTCTGCAATCTACACTTGCAGCAGGGGTACTTAGGTCCTCTTCAGACAAGAAGACAAACATTGCACACACTTTGAACGTGATGATGATACTGTCCATGTTGCTTGGAGCTTTTACTGTCCTAGCCAAACGGCTATGCAAATCTTTTCTGTTTGCTTGGTCTGATCACGAGTTCCCAGAGGCTGCCTCTGGGTGAGGCCTAGCCTTGATTAGAAGGAAAGGAAAGGAAAGGAAAGGAAAGGAAAGGAAAGGAAAGGAAAGGAAAGGAAAGGAAAGGGAAACAGTGCCTCCTCCTTAACCGCCCATGCTGAACTCTGTTGCTATAGTATTCCCTTACGTACTATTGAACAAGAACATATCCTGCAGCAGTCTTGTATGTACTTTCCTGAGATTTACTTCTGCATGGACATATATAGGATTGTACTGAAAGACAGCATGCAGACTGAGAGTGCATGCGTAGCTACCTGAGAGTAAGCACCATTAGACATAGTGGAGGCTTACATATGAGCTAATTGCACAGGATCAGAATAAAGATTGTCCCTCAGAAAGATTTTTTAAAAACTTTTGAAATTACCATCCATGGACCAAGAGAACTTTTGAAATTACCATCCATGGACCAAGAGAAATGACCTTGGAGTCCAGAATTATTGGAGATCCTTGGTGACACTATGAGTGTATAGGATAGATGTTGGGTTTGCTATAATTTCCATGGAGGCTGAAGGAAAGCTATATCTTTTTTCAAAATAAAGATAGGAAATTTGTATTATTGCTCTCTGCTCCCTGGTAAACAGATCTAGCAGGGTTTTGTTGTACTTCAAAGGGTTGTCTACCCAAACACAACAATGAAGGAAAAAGAAATTAGCATACACCTCATTCAATTATGTCTTTGACACATCAACTCCATTAAACTGTTTTCTCTCTGTAGTCTAAAAAGTGATTTATGTTTTTATTGATTTGCCAGCAAGCTGGAAGGGAAACAATTCAGTGAGCCATTTACCAAACTATTTTGCTATGCCTGATAAAGGATAACATAAAAGAATATGGATCTCATCTGAAAAGCAGATAGCATTGCAAAAATAGTTTAATATCTGTCCAACTTCCTCTCTTACAGTGAAGCTAGTATCCTAGTTTAGGGGATCTTCAACTGAACTAAGGTGAAATTTGCCTCCTAAATATTACTAATCTATTTCCTGCTGCCTGTTCAGAAGCAAAAATATCAAGGCTATGGTATTATGATAGAGAAATCTCTTTTTGATTTGGAGACCTTGACTTGACTTGAATGTCAACAAATGATGCTGAGATTTCTATCACAGCAAGCAGGTCAGCTATTTGTGTGTGTGTGTGTGTGTTTGTCCATTAATTGACTAAAATTGATATTTTTATTGATAACTATTATTTCTGCCAACTTCAAAACATCATTGCCTCTTTAGGTGGTCCCAAATTCCATACCTTATTTTGAAAGAATATTAAAGCAATTCTAAATAGTGCTTCTTGGAAAAGGAAAGCTTTTCCTGTGTCCAAGTAGAGAGAAGATTCAGAAATCACCAGTCCTGGGGAACAGCCGTTCATCAGGATTCTAAATCAAATGGTAAATTCTAGCTGAATAGCTAACTTTGAGGTCTGGCATCTTATGTCAGCATTAGTGCCCTTTTCCTCTGCTGCTCTGGAGGGAAAAATCCAGAATCTTGACTCTAACTCAGACCCAAGAGACTGACATAAATACTTCCACATATTTCTAAAATATATTCTGTTGATGTTAACTACTGTGAATTAGTGTTGATTATGGTGCTATACAAAATAGATTGGTATTATTTACCCTAGCACAAGTGTGAACCACTGAACACTGACCATCTTTAATGGGCAGAAATACCAAATGTCACCTTCTTCCTGCTCCCACCAGGAAGGCAACGTCTGTCTGCCTTTCCTTGCAATGTGTCTAAAGCAATGTTTTCTGACTTGCATCAGCACAAGTAGTGCTATCTGGTTTGCCTGTTGCCTTTCAGTCATCATAGGCAAACATTTTCTCTCCAACTGTGGAGAGGAATGTGTACTGTGATGGGAATGCCCCCTCTCCTCCAATCACTGATCGTTGGCCCTTTTTCTTTTTTTCACACAAGTAAAAAAACCTGATTGTTGGTTTCTTCTATTTTAACACATTGGCAAAACAGTAAAATGGTGGATCACTTTTTTCACAAGTTCACAGATGAGATGTCAGAGTTCTGCCTCTTTTTCCTCCCCAGCCAAGGGAGGAAGAATGGGAGAAAGGCGGTGTTTTATTTTCTTGTACCAGACCATCAAGGGATGCACCAGACAGGAAGGTGTCAAGTACAAGCAGGAGTCAACGGAGGGGAGCTCATACAAAATTTCTATCAATGTCCTCAAAGACCTGCCCACAAAAGCAAACAGTTGCTTGTTGCTTTCCTGGCACAAGGAGGAGCAGTAAAAAAGAAAGGGGAACCACCAGTCAGTGTGGTAAAAGCATCAGGTCATCTCCATGGCAAATGTGGAGGAAAGTAATGAAATGTGGAATGGATTTCTTAAGCCAGCTTCATTTCCAGTTGGTTTATGCAGAGAAATCAAGCAGCTTCAGGCTACATGCAGAAAGCTTTTAGTACAAGGCACTTTGTATCATTTTATGACTATTGTTTATTTTTACTTATATATTTGGTTATAGATCCCTTTGTCACTATTATCTTCTTCTCAGAGAAGATTCTTCTCTGAATCTTCTCTCTACTTGGACACAGGAAAAGCTTTCCTTTTCCTTTTTCAAATGGATGGCTTTTTGGCTTTGTTTTTGGCTGCAAACTGATTAGTGGTATGCTAATAAACATATTACTGCTGGCTCTACTGGCTCCATTGCCACAACCATCCTGTGAACTGCCAAACAGCTGATAGGCGTACTAGGAACCTTTTCAACCGACTTGCAAAATTCCTTAATATTTAACAATTGGCTCTTGTGAGCCAGTATGAGCTGGCTCCAGCACACCACTGAAGCTGATATAGCTTGGAATGTTTAAAAATAGCTCCAATGTCTAACAACTGAGCTGAGTAATATTACTGATCCTCTTTCAACAGGAGAAAGGCACCAATCTACACTTGACACCTATGTACCCACTTCCAGGTGATTCACAAATCATCCAAAGATATGGTGGTAAACCCCCAAAAAAGTTATTGTCAGGAAACATAATGTTGTGTATACTCTGCTCAGGCAAACAGGTTTCCTGTGCTCATGCCAGCATTGCATCTGGTGGAACGATAGTTGAATCCTAGCTCACCATCATCCAATGGATCTTATGGGAAAAGTATTTATTGAACAGTACACAGAGTAGTCCAAATATATTAAGGAAGTTTAAATATTCTATTTAGAGAAAAGTACACATATAAATTCTGTATATTAATAAAAAGTTCTTTCTCTATGCAGCTAAAATGGTCCCATCAGTGCACAAGAGAGAGGTATCAGGAGGCATAGGGTTAGGGAAAGAGGATTTACAGAAGTACAAAAGTAAATATTTAGAGGAAAATAGCCTAAAATACTTGAAAAAGCCCATTGGGGGCAGAACATGTTCAGTGGGCATGCCAATGAACATTTCAAGTTAAAAAAGTGGAGTAAACATTTGGGGTTAAAATGGTGAAATAGAACAAACTATCCTAGGTATGATTGATGTGATGACGAAGCTAGCTCAAAGCCGAAAGGACGGCTAGCGGCCGACGGTGCTGATGGTGAACAGCGAATCCGATGTTCTAAGGATCAACACACCATTGGAACCTGGAATGTAAGATCTATGAGCCAGGGCAAATTGGATGTGGTTATTGGTGAGATGTCAAAATTAAAGATAGACATTTTGGGCGTCAGTGAACTGAAATGGGCTGGAATGGGCCACTTCACATCAAATGACCACCAGATCTACTACTGTGGACAAGAGGACCACAGAAGAAATGGAGTAGCCTTCATAATTAATAGTCAAGTGGCTAAAGCAGTGCTTGGATACAATCCAAAAAACGATAGAATGATCTCAATTCAAATTCAGGGCAAGCCATCTAACATCACATTGATCCAAATATATGCCTCAACCACAGATGCTGAAGAAGCTAAAGTACATCAATTCTATGAGGATCTGCAGCACCTACTGGACAATATGCCTAAAAGAGATGTTATTTTCATCACAGGAGACTGGAATGCTAAGGTGGGCAGTCAAATGACACCTGGAATTACAGGTAAGCATGGCCTGGGAGAACAAAATGAAGCAGGACATAGGCTGATAGAATTTTGCCAAGACAACTCACTCTGCGTAACAAACACTCTTTTCCAACAACCTAAGAGATGGCTTTATACATGGACTTCACCAGATGGACAGCACCAAAATCAGATTGACTACACCCTTTGCAGCCAAAGGTGGTGGACATCTATAGAGTCGGTAAAAACAAGACCTGGAGCTGACTGTAGTTCAGATCATGAACTTCTTATTGCACAATTTAGGATCAGACTAAAGAGATTAGGGAAGACCCACAGATCAGCTAGATATGAGCTCACTAATATTCCTAAGGAATATGCAGTGGAGGTGAAGAATAGATTTAAGGGACTGGACTTAGCAGATAGGGTCCCGGAAGAACTATGGACAGAAGTTCGCAACATTGCTCAGGAGGTGGCAACAAAATACCTCCCAAAGAAAGAGCAAACCAAGAAGGCAAAATGGCTGTCTGCTGAGACACTAGAAGTAGTCCAAGAAAGAAGGAAAGCAAAAGGCAACAGCGATAGGGAGAGATATGCCCAATTAAATGCAAAATTCCATAGGTTAGCCAGAAGAGATAAGGAATTATTTTTAAACAAGAAATGCACAGAAGTGGAAGAAGACAATAGAACAGGAAGGACAAGAGACCTCTTCCAGAAAATTAGAAACATTGGAGGTAAATTCCAGGCAAAAATGGGTATGATCAAAAACAAAGATGGCAAGGACCTAACAGAAGAAGAAGAGATCAAGAAAAGGTGGCAAGAATATACAGCAGACCTGTATAGGAAGGATAACAATATCGGGGATAGCTTTGATGGTGTGGTCAGTGAGCTAGAGCCAGACATCCTCAAGAATGAGGTTGAATGGGCCTTGAGAAGCATTGCTAATAACAAGGCAGCAGGAGATGACGGTATCCTAGCTGAATTGTTCAAAATCTTGCGAGATGATGCTGTCAAGGTAATACATGCTATTTGTTGTTGTTTATTCGTTTAGTCACTTCCGACTCTTCGTGACTTCATGGACCAGCCCACGCCAGAGCTTCCTGTCGGTCGTCAACACCCCCAGCTCCCTCAGGGACGATTCCGTCACCTCTAGAATATCATCCATCCACCTTGCCCTTGGTCGGCCCCTCTTCCTTTTGCCTTCCACTCTCCCTAGCATCAGCATCTTCTCCAGGGCGTCCTGTCTTCTCATTATGTGGCCAAAGTATTTCAGTTTTGCCTTTCATATCATTCCCTCAAGTGAGCAGTCTGGCTTTATTTCCTGGAGGATGGACTGGTTTGATCTTCTTGCAGTCCAAGGCACTCTCAGAATTTTCCTCCAACACCACAGTTCAAAAGCATCTATCTTCCTTCGCTCAGCCTTCCTTATGGTCCAGCTCTCGCAGCCGTATGTTACTACGGGGAACACCATTGCTTTAACTATGCGGACCTTTGTTGTCAGTGTGATGTCTCTGCTCTTAACTATTTTATCGAGATTTGTCATTGCTCTTCTTCCAAGGATTAAGCGTCTTCTGATTTCCTGACTGCAGTCAGCATCTGCAGTAATCTTCGCACCTAGGAATACAAAGTCTTTCACTGCTTCTACATTTTCTCCCTCTATTTGCCAGTTATCAATCAAGCTGGTTGCCATAATCTTGGTTTTTTTGAGGTTTAGCTGCAGGCCAGCTTTTGCACTTTCTTCTTTCACCTCCATCATAAGGCTCCTCAGTTCCTCTTCGCTTTCAGCCATCAAAGTGGTATCATCTGCATATCTGAGATTGTTAATGTTTCTTCCAGAGATTTTAACTCCAGCCTTGGATTCCTCAAGCCCAGCTTGTCGCATGATGTGTTCTGCGTACAAGTTGAATAGGTAGGGTGAGAGTATACAGCCCTGCCGTACTCCTTTCCCAATCTTAAACCACTCTGTTGTTCCGTGGTCTGTTCTTACTGTTGCTACTTGGTCGTTATACAGATTCTTCAGGAGGCAGACAAGATGACTTGGTATCCCCATACCACTAAGAACTTGCCACAATTTGTTATGGTCCACACAGTCAAAGGCTTTAAAGGTAAAGGTAAAGGTTTCCCTTGACGTAAAGTCCAGTCGAGTCCGACTCTAGGGGGCGGTGCTCATCTCCATTTCTAAGCCTTGGAGCCGGTGTTGTCATAGACACTTCCGGGTCATGTGGCCAGCATGACGACTCGGAACGCCGTTACCTTCCCGCCGAAGCGGTACCTATTGATCTACTCACATTTGCATGTTTCGAACTGCTAGGTGGGCAGGAGCTGGGATTAACAACGGGAGCTCACCCCGCTGCGCGGTTTCGAACCGCCGACCTTCCAATCAACAGCTCAGCGGTTTAACCCGCAGCGCCACCGCGTCCCTATAAAGGCTTTAGAATAGTCAATAAAACAGAAATAGATGTTTTTCTGAAACTCCCTGGCTTTTTCCATTATCCAGCGGATATTGGCAATTTGGTCTCTAGTTCCTCTGCCTTTTCTAAACCCAGCTTGTACATCTGGCAATTCTCGCTCCATGAACTGCTGAAGTCTACCTTGCAGGATCTTGAGCATTACCTTACTGGCATGTGAAATGAGTGCCACTGTTCGATAGTTTGAACATTCTTTAGTGTTTCCCTTTTTTGGTATGGGGATATAAGTTGATTTTTTCCAGTCTGATGGCCATTCTTGTGTTTTCCAAATTTGCTGGCATATAGCATGCATTACCTTGACAGCATCATCTTGCAAGATTTTGAACAGTTCAGCTGGGATGCCGTCGTCTCCTGTTGCCTTGTTATTAGCAATGCTTCTTAAGGCCCATTCAACCTCACTCTTCAGGATGTCTGGCTCTAGCTCACTGACCACACCGTCAAAGCTATCCCCGATATTGTTATCCTTCCTATACAGGTCTTCTGTATATTCTTGCCACCTTTTCTTGATCTCTTCTTCTTCTGTTAGGTCCTTGCCATCTTTGTTTTTGATCATACCCATTTTTGCCTGGAATTTACCTCCGATGTTTCTAATTTTCTGGAAGAGGTCTCTTGTCCTTCCTATTCTATTGTCTTCTTCCACTTCCGCGCATTGCTTGTTTAAAAATAATTCCTTATCTCTTCTGGCTAACCTCTGGAATTTTGCATTTAATTGGGCATATCTCCCCCTATCATTGTTGCCTTTTGCTTTCCTTCTTTCTTGGGCTACTTCTAGTGTCTCAGCAGACAGCCATTTTGCCTTCTTGGTTTTCTCTTTCTTTGGGATGTATTTTGTTGCTGCCTCCTGAACAATGCTGCCAACTTCTGTCCAGAGTTCTTCCGGGACCCTATCTACTAAGTCCAGTCCCTTAAATCTATTCTTCACCTTCACTGCATATTCCTTAGGAATATTAGTGAGCTCATATCTAGCTGATCTGTGGGTCTTCCCTAATCTCTTTAGTCTGATCCTAAATTGTGCAAGAAGAAGTTCGTGATCTGAACTACAGTCAGCTCCAGGCCTTGTTTTTACCGACTGTACAGATGTCCGCCACCTTTGGCTGCAAAGGATGTAATCAATCTGATTACGGTGTTGTCCATCTGGTGAAGTCCATGTATAAAGCCGTCTCTTAGGTTGTTGGAAGAGAGTGTTTGTTATGCAGAGTGAATTGTCTTGGCAAAATTCTATCAGCCTATGTCCTGCTTCATTTTGTTCTCCCAGGCCATACTTACCTGTAATTCGAGGTGTCATTTGACTGCCCACCTTAGCATTCCAGTCTCCTGTGATGAAAATAACATCTCTTTTAGGCGTGTTGTCCAGTAGGTGCTGCAGATCCTCATAGAACTGCTCTACTTCAGCTTCTTCAGCATTTGTGGTTGGGGCGTATATTTGGATCACTGTGATGTCAGATGGCTTGCCCTGAATTCGAATTGAGATCATTCTGTCATTTTTTGGGTTGTATCCAAGCACTGCTTTAGCCACTTTACTATTAATTATGAAGGCTACTCCATTTCTTCTGTGGTCCTCTTGTCCACAGTAGTAGATCTGGTGGTCATTTGATGTGAAGTGGCCCATTCCAGTCCATTTCAGTTCACTGACGCCCAGAATGTCTATCTTTAATCTTGACATCTCACCAATAACCACATCCAATTTGCCCTGGCTCATAGATCTGACATTCCAGGTTCCAATGGTGTGTTGATCCTTAGAACATCGGATTCGCCGTTCACCACCAGCACCGTCAGCCGCTAGCCGTCCTTTCGGCTTTGAGCTAGCTGCGTCATCACGTCTGGGGCTAGTTGAGCTCATCCTCTGTTCCTCCCCAGTAGCATTTTGACCATCTTCCGACCTGGGGGTCTCACCTTACGATGGTATACCGACATATCTCTGGTTGTACTGATCCATTTAGTTTTCACGGCAAGAATACTGGGGTGGGTTGCCATTACCTTCCCCAGGGATCGCATTTAGTCTGACCTCTCTGTCATGACCTTCCCGTCTTGGGTGGCCCTTCACGGTTTAGCTCATGGCATCATTGAGGTGCTCAAGCTCCAGCACCACGACAAGGTAACGATCCTTTGCTGAAGAATACATGCTATATGCCAGCAAATTTGGAAAACACAAGAATGGCCATCAGATTGGAAAAAATCAACTTATATCCCCATACCAAAAAAGGGAAACACTAAAGTATGTTCAAACTATCGAACAGTGGCACTTACTTCACATGCCAGTAAAGTAATGCTCAAGATCCTGCAAGGTAGACTTCAGCAATTCACGGAGCGAGAATTGCCAGATGCACAAGCTGGGTTTAGAAAAGGCAGAGGAACTAGGGACCAAATTGCCAATATCCGCTGGATAATGGAAAAAGCCAGGGAGTTTCAGAAAAACTTCTGTTTCTGTTTTACTGACTATTCTAAAGCCTTTGACTGTGTGGACCATAACAAATTGTGGCAAGTTCTTAGTGGTATGGGGATACCAAGTCATCTTGTCTGCCACCTGAGGAATCTGTATAATGACCAAGTAGCAACAGTAAGAACAGACCACGGAACAACGGACTGGTTTAAGATTGGGAAAGGAGTATGGCAGGGTTGTATACTCTCACCCTACCTATTCAACTTGTATGCACAACACATCATGTGATGTGCTGGACTTGAGGAATCCAAGGCTGGAGTTAAAATCGCTGGAAGAAACATTAACAATCTCAGATATGCAGATGATACCACTTTGATGGCTGAAAGTGAAGAGGAACTGAGGAGCCTTATGATGGAGGTGAAAGAAGAAAGTGCAAAAGCTGGCCTGCAGCTAAACCTCAAAAAAACCAAGATTATGGCAACCAGCTTGATTGATAACTGGCAAATAGAGGGAGAAAACGTAGAGGCAGTGAAAGACTTTGTATTTCTAGGTGCGAAGATTACTGCAGATGCTGACTGCAGTCAGGAAATCAGAAGACATTTAATCCTTGGGAGAAGAGCAATGACAAATCTCAATAAAATAGTTAAGAGCAGAGACATCACACTGACAACAAAGGTCCGCATAGTTAAAGCAATGGTGTTCCCCGTAGTAACATATGGCTGCAAGAGCTGGACCATAAGGAAGGCTGAGAGAAGGAAGATCGGTGCTTTTGAACTGTGGTGTTGGAGGAAAATTCTGAGAGTGCCTTGGACTGCAAGAAGATCAAACCAGTCCATCCTCCAGGACATAAAGCCAGACTGCTCACTTGAGGGAATGATATGAAAGGCAAAACTGAAATACTTTGGCCACATAATGAGAAGACAGGACGCCCTGGAGAAGATGCTGATGCTAGGGAGAGTGGAAGGCAAAAGGAAGAGGGGCCGACCAAGGGCAAGGTGGATGGATGATATTCTAGAGGTGACGGACTCGTCCCTGGGGGAGCTGGGGGTGTTGACAACTGGCAGGAAGCTCTGGCGTGGGCTGGTCCATGAAGTCACGAAGAGTTGGAAGCGACTGAACGAATAAACAACAAAAGGTATGATTGGCTGGCTGCGCCTTGAAGAGGAGGAATTCAGCACAAAAACTGTTACTGTACAACTCATTTGCAGTAATACAACTTTTTCATCATGCTTCAACTGAAGTATATCATCAAAAATATTGTAGATTTTATTTAATAATTTCTCACTAAGGAGAACAGAGGAGATTTCACTCATTTAGTTCAGCAGCATGTGGCATTTATCTAATATGAAACTGGCAGTGGAAACAGATGGCTTAACTGTAAAGTATTTGCCTTGGGAATCCTTCTGGACAGAATTAAGGATTTTAGGGAAGTAATTAAGAAAACCAACAAACAACAAAATCTTTGTAGATGGGTAAGGAGAGTAATTTTCAACAGAATTTGAAATATATAAATGCTATGTATCGATTGATTGATTGATTGATTGATTGATTATGTGCCATCAAGTGATTTTCGACTCCTAGCAACCACATAGAAAGATTTCCTCCATGATCTATCCATGTGGTTTTCTTGGTAAAAATACAGGTGTGGTTTACCGTTGCTTTCACTCCTGCAGTTTGAACTGGTGCCTTTGGCATTGCCACTGAAGTGATCATCTGCCTCTGGCATCTTCCTGTATTGCTGCTGCCCAGTATAGGTGCCTGCTTGCTTTAGCTGGGCAGCTGGGATGACCTTCATGCATTGGGTGACCCTGCTGGGAATACATTCTCTTGGCATACACTCCCAGCATTCTTTTGCTCATCCCTCCCAGGAACACCCCCACCATGATGAGGCAGCACAGCAAGACTTGGGTGGGTGGGTGGGTGGGGAAAGTCACTATTACTATTTGAAATAGACATTAGCATCTATTTAAAGACACGCTAATACTACACCTGCCTCAGGGTAGTTTGGGTTGTATTTCATGGAATACAAACAAATTTAAAATGCTATTACCAAAAAATCCTGATAAAATATATAAGAATAGTTTTAATAAGATAGAAAGGTTTAGGTCCATAGCAGAGAGTGAATGGAACTACAGCATAAAAAGATTGCTTATAACTCTCCTTGCCTGTGAAACTGAGCATAGCTAGTGGTGGAATTCAACTTTGCATGTGCTAGCCTTCTGTACCCACAAACCTCTTGGCCGCTACTGCCATAAATGTCAAAAGGGAGTCTGCCCTTTTGTCCCCTTTCCTTGTCTAAAAGTCTTCGTCTGCATGGTATACTCAAGCCTGCCTGCCTGCCTGCTTTCCTAGGTTATTAAACATCCATTTTATGTTACAAAAACTAAATGGAAGATGATAGACTACTGCTTCATAGGCTAGTTAATGTGTGCACAATTACCAGTACATTTATAGTACATTCTGAAAAGGAACTTTCTACACTCCAATTTGAAAAAAAACAACCCTATTTTATATATTTTTATTATCTAACCTTAAATCAGTTTTCTGTTGGAAAAGCAGTAGACCTGATGTACATTTATTCAAGCTAATGTCAGTTTTCTCTAGTGGCTGAAATATTGATAGAATCCCCTTAGGAACTACACTGGGTTTTAAGATGACCAGAAACAATTCATAAATAATTCTGCATTCTCTGTGTACTTTATCCTAGATAATTTTTGAATACGTGATGCCTTACAGAAAGTTAGACTACTCTTTTGTCTAAAACAATACTAATTACTCCAATGATTAATTCTTTGGCGGACAATCTCTTTTTTTTTACCCATTGTGCAAGATTCTGCATAAAAAACATGAGCTCTGCTACTGACCTCTAACAGGCAAAAGCATGGTACATTTTCCCCTAAACAAACAAATAAGCAAACCTCCATGTGTACCATGAGTTTAACTACATAGCCTATCCTAAAATATCTTAGTTTATTATTTCAGTTACAATTAATAGAATTTGACAATTTTTTTTACTGTGTTTGATAAGTCGAATGAATGTATTTGATAATGGAAAACGTGTAGCTAGGTTGCCTTGGTTTTACATGGGGGAATTAACTTTTTAGAATGATTATGCAGGTTAGAGTGTGCAGGATAGGTTGGAAGTATCAGCATTGGGAATTGAGTGGAATGTGTTTTAGAAGAAAGGAAGATTAATTAAAAATTGATTTTATTGTAAACCACCCAGAGTCCCCCTTTTGGGGGAGATGGGTGGTAGCAAAATTTGAATAATAAATAAATAAATAAATAAATAAATAAGGGGGAGTTGGATGTTCTTAAGTGGAAAAAGATTGGCTGGTGGGGAGTGGGAAATTAAGAGAGGTCAGCAGGAAAGAGGAAGACATAACTGGACTGACCAGGGCTGGAGTGTGATGTGGTGCCAATTCATTCTTGGACAGAAGTGGAGGCAGCAAAGAGGGAACAGAGGTAGAAACAGTATTTCGCTCTGGAGTGGTTGCTGTTAGCCTGGGGCACCTACTGTGAATTAGATGGCCGTGAGAAAGGCAGCAGTGGTTAGCTGGCTAGGAAAGTGGAGCCCATATTGTGGATAGTGGCCTGTTGGAAACTGTGGGGAGAGGTGAAAATAGGGCAAAGACTGAAGAGTGGGTGACATGGGCAGTATGGGTCTGAGGCCAGGGCAGTGAGAGGCCAGCAACTGGGAACTACTCTGGTGGAAGTTCCTGTGGTCAAGCCAGCAATTATATCTGAAGACCAGCAATGGAGGGCTGTACTGGCCAGCCTGGGAATTGATTTTGAAGGATGGACTTGGATTGGGACACGGACTTTGAGATCATGCTCCCTGGGTGAGAGGCAGGAAAGGAGCCCGACTCAGAGAGAACAGAGAGGGACGAGACCCTGGCCTGTTTAGGTGCTAGGACAGAGGTGCACGGGGAACATTTGGGAGCTTTGTAGAAGTTTGTTGGTAGAGGGTTTTTGTATGGAGAAGCTTTAAGGCAAGTGCAGTTGAATGGGATTGAATGCTTGGGTGGCCAGTGATGACGGCAGAGTATGTGGTTGAGTTCAGTGGCTAGCAGAAGTGCCCTACATGTTGTGGCTAGAATTGATAGGATGAGAAGGTGACCTGTGCTGAATAGTATGCCACAGTGGGGGAAGCAACAGTGCTGGGGGTTACAGTGAGACAATGAAGGGTAGAGAAAGATATGGTGGGAAGTAGAGGGTAGTTTTTTCCAGAAGAAGAGGGACCTGTACATTGGTATAGGTCCCTCTACTCCTGGTCTATTCTAATCCAGTTGCTCCACTGCTGGGCTCAGGTGGCTGAATTGTTGGATGCCTTAGTTTCAGGCTCTTGCTGGTAGATGCCAGGACTATACTGAATGTAATAAGTCTGAATCCATCCAAGATCTAGTGTTCGATGAACTTTGTGTACATTACTGAGACATGGTTGAGCAGCAATGGGCATGTAGTCCTATCTGAGATCTGCCCTCACAGGTTTCAGATCCTTCAGCAGCCACAGTGCAAAAGAGAAGGGGTTGCTGTGTCTATTCATGAGACCTTAATAGTGATCAATAGCAGTGCCCTGGGAATGCCTGTGCATGAAACTGGGCTGTGGGGACAA
The DNA here is from genome assembly GCF_035149785.1 of Candoia aspera. Classification (NCBI taxonomy): domain Eukaryota; kingdom Metazoa; phylum Chordata; class Lepidosauria; order Squamata; family Candoiidae; genus Candoia; species Candoia aspera. Next base: position 73,091,463 of record NC_086153.1, on the reverse strand, counting down.
GTTTGGGCTGATGTTGGTATGCTGACTGCTCTGTTGCCTGACAGCAGCTCTCCATAAATTCTTGGACTTCATCTCTGGGCTGATCTTGGGAGTCCCCAAGGCTTTTGGTTAAGAGGTGTTCAGATTCTGTGCCTTGAAGGAGGAATGCAGGCTGGCTTAATGGCCTCCCTGAGGATTATGGCTCAGTCCCAACTCACAAAGATGGATGTAAGTTGGATCCAATTTTTGTTTCAGGGCAAATGAGATGTCAGCATTCTCCATATTCAGGTCACATCTCTTCTTTGCTGTGTTTACATCATTTTCTGGTCAGGTTGCATGTCATGGACCTCTGCATGGGTGATAGGCCCATTCAGATGGTCTACCCAAGCACCTGGGGGATGCTGATGGTTTTCAGAGGGCACTTGGGAAATTTCTTGATGATTTGGTGGGCAGTTCCATCTCATGCCTGGTCAGTCTCTGGTATAAGGCAACAATCAGAGCCCTAGATGAGATTCCCAGTCATAGAACCCAAGTGTCTCCCTGGTTTACGGAGGAGCATGAGAATGGAAATACATGAAAGGATGCCTAAAGCAATCATGGTGTAAGACTAAAAGTCAATACAAGTGAATACAGGTATGTGCCCAGGTTCAGGCCTACATAGTGGCAATAAAAGCCACAAAGTATGTTGTGTCTGCAGATTCCTGCCCAGCAACCCTGTTCAGGGTTCTCCAGATTCTTCTGAGGAGTGAAAGGAGGGTCAACATGCTTGCAAGGCACTTGTGGCTTTCTCTGGTATGTTATAGGTATGGTTGCCTATATTTTCTTTGGTCTTGATGCCAGTTGGGCAGAATCAGGTCAGGTGAAAGGAGCTGATATCTTGTAACATTGCCTAAGATTCTTCTAACTTTATAGAAGAGGTGGGTATGCTGCTCTGTAATGTGAAGGTTCAGAAGGTTGGGGGAGGTGGTACAGCTGGATTCATGAGATGCTTAATGTTCCAATGCCTTTCTGATGGAGGGTGATGTTTTCCCTTCTTTGAAAGAGGTGGTAGCATGTATTCTCTTGAAGAGGCCATCTCAAAATCCAGATGTTATGGGACTATCTGCCCAATTCCCAACCTTTCCTTTCTGAGCAAGTTTGCTGAGAAGATAATGAGGGATTGGCTGCAGAGGATTCTAGAAGAGATGGGTTTTCTATTTGCCTCCCAGCCTAAATTCAGGCCGAGACATAGAATGGAAATAGTCAACCTTCCTTAGCTTCCATGATCAGCCAAAGTCAGTTAGATGCTGCCACCTGCTGAGGTGTTTTTCACACAGAGCAAGTAACAGCTGATGGAAAAGGCTATTAAGTGGGAAAGCAATAATTAAGAAAAAGTTGGATAAAGAAGAGTATTCCATTTTTTAACTTAACAGAAAATTATAGGTCTGCCTTTATGAATGAAATTCTTTATTCCCTTTTGTAATCCCTTCCTGGATGATTAGCTGTGCTGAACATAAATATCGCACTAGGCTATGAAAAGAGAGTGTAGCATATAACAGGCTGTTTTCTATGACATACTGTATGTGTGCCAACATTTGAATGCTCTTTTCAGAAGGCTATGGCGAAGCTGCAATTTATAAATCTGAAAAGAATTTTTAAAGATTTTGTCATTCCTATTCCTCATCAGAAATTTACTGAAGCTTTAAATAGTGCTTTGGATTATATTCCTTGAGTGGTTGCTGTGCAGATTTCAAAGGGTATTTTCTTAGAGTCTTTGCACACGATTTATAAATTATAAGCCATTAGGAAAAGATTGAATTGAATATCAAGATATTAAGGCTGGATCCAGTGAGGCAGAAATTATTTCATTTTATTTATGGGGGTGTGTTTTGTATTTATATGCCTTGAGGTTCTAAGGACTCCTGACAGTTTACAGTGATAGAAACATAAAACAATACAGATGAAATAAATACATATAAAAATCAAATCAATATCTACATTATTACGATCATCAGACAGTGCCAATCAATATATTATAACCTCAGCCTTCAAGGACCTTTGGCATAGCCCTATCTTGACTGCCTTTTGAATTAGAGCCAAGGGGCTGCTGATCTGATCTCTGGGGTAAGGCTGCTCCATGCAATGTCTCCCTCTTCATCCCCATTGCTTTCAGTTCTCATGGAAGGAGCAGAGGAAAGTAATTCTGTGCACGAACATGAACCTCAGGTTGATCTGAGAGGGCAGTGGGTCAGACTATACATTATCTTTACGTTGGAGTTAGATACTACTGCATAAAAAATACTTGGAAGTATTGATCATCCTAGTTCAGGTCCTAGTACCTACAAAATAACTTCAAAAACCATTCATGCAGTTAACAATTGTGTAAATGAATGACATTGGCTCTTAGGGTTCACCTACCTTTACCAATGCTGGAAGGCAAATAAGAGGAGCATTAATGTTAAGAGAAAAACTGACAGGATCAGGGCCATCATAGGCTATTTCACAGGGAAGGCATCATTACAGAGAAGGCACATCTTCTGTTATCTGCAGAGTAATGCTTCTGAAAGCATGAAAGTTTCCCAGATGACTATAGATGTCAGCCTTTCAAAGTAGACAAGATCAGCAAACTGGCTCCAAAGGAAGACTAGAACTATACTTTATTGAAATAGACTATAGTAGCAGAATCTTGCAAGTTTGATTGTGTTTTTCCTCCCCTCCCTCTTCTACCCCCCTGAGTCAGGGAGGAGCCAGCCCAAGTCTCTTCCTAATACTGTCTCCTTCCCCAGGGCTGAAGGAATGCTTCTGCCTAATGGCTTCTGAATATTTCCCTCAAGGCCATCTCCATGGCTCTCTACAATTGCCACTCCACAATCTCAGCCCTAGGGTTGTGGCTGATGCCACACCTAAAACTTAAAAATGTGGGCACATTTCCAAGAAGGTGGACCATCCCCTCCTTCCCCTGCCCTCATCCAGATATCAGTAATACACAACAGGTCAGCCTTCTTATCCCTTATTAGGTCCTGGGTGAGAGAGGCCTTATTACAGGCCCACCTGGCATTCAATAGCAAGAGTTGGAAACCAAGGCCACTGAGGGTGCATTGAATGGGCATTGAAGCACAGCTTGGGGTGGAGTGCAGAACTGGTATGAAGCACAAAGTCTGCCTTCCCCAAGAGCAGCTTGCCCCCTGCCTCCCATCATATCTCTCTCTGCCAATCACTACCATGATGTTATTGCCTGCACCTTCCCCCAGGTACACCAACTCTGCCAGGCCCTGCCCTCTCCCAAGGTCAGAGGGCCCATCTAACAGGGGATGGGCCTGAGGAGAGGGTGTTTTTTTTCCCCCTTAGTCACTACAGGACAGTGGAAAGGGCCCTACACCTCTTGAGCAGGGGTTCCAGGATTATTTTCCTTAATTAACAGGTTATGTAGCTGAAAAAGCTTAAAAACACCTGATGTCCTGACAAGCAGGAACCACGCTGAGACGAGGAATAAGTCTCTAGTGTTCTATTACTGCTACAGTAGACAGAAAATCCTACCAAACTGAAGAAGCGTGAGAAAACCCATACAGATAAACCCCAAAAGTCAAGGCAGATCTGTTCTGCATCTCTCTGAATGGCTGCTTAACTCCTCAGTACTACGCATGCATTTTCCCCCCTGGATAGGGGCCCCCTCCTGCTCACCTTGAGTACTCATGACATCACCCTCCCCTCCAGATTCACATTCCATTTCAGCCCTCTCCTCTCCAGAGTTCCCTCCTCCCTCCAAAGTCTCATGAGAGTCCATCTCCCCCTCCAAGCTCCCATGGGAACTGGGCAACTATGGAAATTCTTCAAAGGAAAACTCCTCCAAGGACGAATCACTGCTGCTTTCCAGTTCTGATAACACTTCTGGCCCAGGTGGCTGCTTCTGGAAAATAGCTAGATAATTAGAAGATTCTTCCCCCCTCCCCCTTGGGAAATGCAAGCCCAAGGTGGAGGGCTGCAGCTCTCCCTCCTCCTCTCGCTCTGGCCTCAGAGCCTCTGGCAGGGGTGGAGGTTGCCAACTTATGAACTCCTCTGCTTGGGATTCCTCTGCTTGCTCGGCCAAGTGAGGAATCTCTGGTAGAGTGCGAGGCTTGGGTTTGTGAGGGAAAAGCTGATGGAATCGTTGAACCAGTGCTGGTGCGTGCACATCTCTGGCATTTTCCCATGTGCGCTCTTCCTCAGGGTACCCTTTCCAGTGTATTAAATATTGGATGCCCCTTCCCCTCCTCCTAGAGTCCAGAGGGGCATTTGCAATCGTAAGGAACTTGGGGGAGGGTCTTTGGCTAGCAAGGATCTGTGAAACACAGAATGGACTTTCATGGATGCTGGCAGCTTTAAGCGATAAGCCACTGGATTTATCTGCTGTACCACAGTGAAAGGGTCCACAAACTTAGAGTCCAACTTCTTGGAAGGCCTGGTAGAGGTCAAAAACTTGGTAGAGAGCCACACTTTGTCTCCTACAGCAATCGCTGGCCCCTCTTATCTGTGAGCATCTGCAGCTCTGTCATGAGCACTGATGGTGAGCAGGAGGGGGCCCCTATCCAGGGGGGAAAATGCATGCGTAGTACTGAGGAGTTAAGCAGCCATTCAAAGAGACACAGAACAGACCTGCCTTGACTTTTGGGGTTTATCTGTCTGGATTTTCCCATGCTTCTTCAGTTTGTTAGGATTTTCTGTCTTATGTAGCTGTAATAAACACTAGAGACCTATTCCTCGTCTCAGCGTGGTTCCTGACTGTTAGGACAAGCTCTCTTGTAAGCATTTTTTTGCCCTGTTCAGCTGTTCCTTTAACAACTCCTGTGTGGCTTGTTGCTCTTTAAGAAAATCAGCCACTGCTGGAACAGTCCCCTGCTAGGAGGAGGTGGGCAACACCCGAGGGCTAACCCCATAGAGTGCTTGGAAAGGAGACATCTTGGTAGAGGACTGCACAGAGTTGTTATAAGTAAATTCTGGTTGTTATAGACCACTCCTCCCACACTTGGACTGTTTTAGATGTTTCATCGCTTGGATTTTTTTATTCTTTATTTTTATTTCTATTTATAGTATTTTTACTGTATTTTATTTTTTGTATTATTCTGATGGTTTTAATCACTTGTTGTAAACCGCCCAGAGGCCTCCGATGGGAGGAGATGGGTGGGGATAAATTAGATAGATAGATAGATAGATAGATAGATAGATAGATAGATAGATGGGGAGCAGGGCTGGCCAATTGTCTTGCCAATGAGAGGTGTAACACCTGAAATACTGTTATAACCAATGGTTAATTTTCTCAGCTTGTCCATTACTAGAAGGATGATGTGACGATGATAGGTGGATCTGGACCCCTAATGACTGGAAAAGGGCCCTCCAGAACCTGGAAGTGAACTGAGGGCCTCTGTCACTCACCAAGTGATTGATCATACCTCTATACCTAAAAACATGGTCCATAAACAACTGTGCTGTGGCTTGCGCAGATGGGAGGCCCTTGCAAGGAATAAAATGGCCCATTTTAGTGAAAAGGTCCACCACCACTAGTATGAAAGTCAGTCCTTGGACTGGGGGTAAATCAGTGATGAAATCCATGGAAACTATATCCCAAGGCCCACTGGGGGTGGGTAGGTGTTGCGAGGCTTGGCTCATCTACAGGTATGACAAGAAGCTACGTAACCCTTTATGTCTGCAGTCATCTTAGGCCACCAGTAGTCTCTCAGAGTTCTATGGAGAGTTTTGAAAACACCTCTGTGCCCAGCCATTTGATGGTCATGGCAAAGTCTCAGTACTTCTTCCCTCAATGAGGAGGGAATGTATGATTGCCCACTATGCCAGAGGATTCCTGCTTCCACATTAAATGGGGATGCAGTGTCTTGTAGACCCCTCTGGAGGTCATTCCTCCTGGCCCTGGCATACGGGTCCTGTTGCTGCTGAGCTTTGACCCTTGCAAAGAGGTCCTCTGCTTGTCTGCCTGCTGCTAAAATCTCTGTCTGGTTCCCCCCTGTAGACTGATCAAAGTTGTGAGGTTGTAATATAGTAGCCTGGACCTCCTGGTGTGTAGTGGGGGTTGCCTAAATGGATTGAGACAAGGCATCTGCCAAATGGTTCTGCACCCCAGGAACATAAGAAATAACAAAATTGAAATGGGAGAAAAACTGGCTCCATCTGATTTGGCGTGGGGTGAGGGATCTGGTGTTTTGTAGAAGCTGTAAATTCTTGTGATCAGTGCAAACCTTCACAGGAAAGGTCGCACTTTCTAGCCAATGCCTCCACTCTTGAAATGCTGCTTTAATTGCCAGCAACTCCTTGTTAAAAACATCAGTTTCTCTCTGCCAGTGAGAGCGTGCGAGAGAAAAAGGCACAAGGAAGCAATGTCTTCCCTACTTTGTCAGTATATTGCAATAAAACAGCAGCAATAGCAAAATCTGAAGCATCTGAATGTATTATGAATTGCTTTGTGGTATCAGGATGCTTTAAAAGCAGCTGGGATGCAAAGAGTTGCTTAAATTCTTGGAAGGCTGCTTGCTCTCTCTCCCCCCAAAGGAATCTGGATCCTTTCTTCAAAAGCTGTGTGAGGGGCTTGGCCCTGTCACTAAATTTATGTATAAATCTTCTATAGAAATTGGCAAATCCTAGGAATTTTTGTACATCTTTCACATTGCGGGGGGGTTGCCAAGAGAGAATTGCCTGGACCTTTGACGGATCCATGGATATGCCTTCTGTTGATATTCTATAGCCCAGGAAATGTAATTCCATTAAATCAAAGGCACACTTCTCTAGCTTGGCAAACAGCTTGTTCTCTCTCAGTCTTTGAAAGACATTACGTACATGGGTTACATGAGTTGTAGCATCCTCGTGTTGTTGTTTATTCGTTTAGTCGCTTCTGACTCTTCGTGACTTCATGGACCAGCCCACGCCAGAGCTTCCTGTCGGTCGTCAACACCCCCAGCTCCCCCAGGGACAAGTCTGTCACCTCTAGAATATCATCCATCCACCTTGCCCTTGGTCGGCCCCTCTTCCTTTTGCCTTCCACTCTCCCTAGCATCAACATCTTCTCCAGGCTGTCCTGTCTTCTCATTATGTGGCCAAAGTATTTCAGTTTGGCCTTTAATATAGTTCCCTCAAGTGAGCAGTCTGGCTTAATTTCCTGGAGGATGGACTGGTTTGATCTTCTTGCAGTCCAAGGCACTCTCAGAATTTTCCTCCAACACCACAGTTCCAAAGCATCTATCTTCCTTCTCTCAGCCTTCCTTATGGTCCAGCTCTCGCAGCCATATGTTACTACGGGGAACACCATTGCTTTAACTATGCGGGCCTTTGTTGTCAGTGTGATGTCTCTGCTCTTAACTATTTTATGATGAAAATAACATCTCTTTTAGGCGTGTCGTCCAGTAGTGCTGCAGACCCTCATAGAACTGCTCTACTTCAGCTTCTTCAGCATCTGTGGTTGGGGCGTATATTTGGATCACTGTGATGTTAGATGGCTTGCCCTGAATTCGAATTGAGATCATTCTGTCGTTTTTTGGATTGTATCCAAGCACTGCTTTAGCCACTTTACTATTAATTATGAAGGCTACTCCATTTCTTCTGTGGTCCTCTTGTCCACAGTAGTAGATCTGGTGGTCATTTGATGTGAAGTGGCCCATTCCAGTCCATTTCAGTTCACTGACGCCCAAAATGTCTATCTTTAATCTTGACATCTCACCAATAACCACATCCAATTTGCCCTGGCTCATAGATCTTACATTCCAGGTTCCAATGGTGTGTTGATCCTTAGAATATCGGATTCGCCGTTCACCACCAGCACCGTCGGCTGCTAGCCGTCCTTTCGGCTTTGAGCTAGCTGCGTCATCACGTCTGGGGCTAGTTGAACTCATCCTCTGTTCCTCCCCAGTAGCATTTTGACCATCTTCCAACCTGGGGGTCTCATCTTCCGATGGTATACCGACATATCTCTGGTTGTACTGATCCATTGAGTTTTCACGGCAAGAATACTGGGGTGGGTTGCCATTACCTTCCCCAGGGATCATATTTAGTCTGACCTCTCTGTCATGACCTTCCCGTCTTGGGTGGCCCTTCACGGTTTAGCTCATGGCATCATTGAGGTGCTCAAGCTCCAGCACCATGACAAGGTAACGATCCTTTGCTGAAGGTAGCATCCTCAGAGAATATTAATAAGTCATCTAGACAAATGACCAGATACTTATCTAGTAAATCAGAGAAAATTTGATTCATAAATCGGGAAAATATGGCGGCAGCATTAGCTAACCCAAAAGGGACCACAAGGTACTCAAATTTTCCATACCTGGTATCGAAGGCAGTCAGATATTCATGCCCCTCTTTCATCCGGATCAGATTGTACACATTCCTGAGGTCCAACCTAGTAAAAATGCGTCCTTTCTTTAAACGATCCAGCAGGTCAGCTATTAAGGGAAGCAGGTAATTTTCCCTGACCGTGACTTTATTGAGGGAGCTGAAATCATGAACAACTCTCAAGGGTGCCTCCTGAGCTGCCGGTGCCAACGGGTCAGGCTTCTTTGGTACGAAGAATGTAGGAGCAGATGCTGGGGAAGTAGAAGGTCAGATGAAACCCTTTTGGAGATTAGTATCCAAGTAATCTTTCCAAGGTGGCTAGTTCCTTGGGTGACATGGGATATTGTTTCCTTGCTGGAATCTTGGCTCCTGGTATCGACTCAATAGTGCAATCACAGTCCCTATGGGGGGGTAGTGCTGTGGCCTCTTGTTTGCTGAAAATGTCTGCGAAATCTGCATACTTGGTAGGCAACTGCACCCCCCCCCCCACTTCGATGACTGCGTTGGTTGCTGGAGTGAGAAGGGTGGCTTGAATCTTGTGGTGCCAGCATTCCTTAGCTGGGAAGGAAACTGCTCCCATAGCCCAGTCCAACAATGGGTTGTGGAGCTTCAGCCAAGTTGTGCCCAGGATTATAGGTACATTAAGTGATGCAGTAACATAAAGTTGGATCCACTCAGTGTGGTCTCCCATTGTTAGTTGCAAAGGTTCTGTGAATCTTTGAATCAGCCCTGACTTGAGGGGCTGGCCGTCAATGATCTCAACTTCTATGGGACGTGGCAATTCCATGGTCGGGATGTTCAGGTCTTGTACTGTCTGTACATCAATAAAATTGGTGGAAGCTCCGGAATCCACAAGAGCCTCTAACTTAACATGGTGCTCTGGGTTTACGTGCATTATGACTGGCAAGTAGAAAAAGGATTGCCTGGAATCCTCAGAATGAGCCCTTCTTGATTGATTGATTGTCTCCCTGCTGAGCTCTGTGGAGGGAGACTGATGGAGTTTCCCTGGTTGGAAGTAGAGGGGGAGGTGGCTCTTGGTTCTGCTGCTTGCCCTGGGGCTCTTACAGAATTTGCTTGGTTTCTCGCTGGGCAAGCTCTCAGCATATGCCCCGGGGCTCCGCAGTAGAAACAGAGGGCTCTCTCTCTCCTTCTCTGACTCTCAGCCTCGGAAGTAAGTCTCCTGCTCGCCCTGATCTGCATCGGCTCCTCTGGGATCCTGAGTAGAGAGATGCTGCAGAGAGAGCTGGAAATCCTGGAAGCGCTCTGAAGCCCCTGCCTCTCCCCGGCTGCATCTGTCTGAGCTCTTCTAGCCTGGCGTCTATGACCACAGACAGCTGATATAAACCTTCTAAAGTAGCTGGTGTTCCCTGGTGTCAGGGCCAGCCTCGCTTCGCAATAAGACACAGACTCACTTAATGGGTATTAAGGATTTCTGGTTTATTGGAATGATAGCTGACAGAACGAAAAACGGGAACGGGGTAGGTAGGTGGGGGTGCCCCTTTTATACCCCCCTGTATGGCCCCGGGCTTCCCCACCCCTCAATGCCCCGATCCCTCTTGATGGGATCCTTGATGGCTGCGTGGGCGTTTTCCCCGGTGTCCTCTTTGTCTTCCTGCAACGGTTGAGTTCTCCGGGGCACCATGTGCTCCTTATCTTCACTCCTCTGACGTCCCTCCTTTCAGGTGTTGATGGGATCATGGGTGTGGGTGTCCTTGGGTGCTTGGTTTAATTCCTGAAAGATTATCTCCTTCCCCCTTTTCCTTAATGATCATGATCCACGTTGTGAGGCTCTTTGTGCCTTGCAACGAGGTCATGACATACTGCCCCCCCAAAGATGTTCTATGGTGCTGGTTTCTCTGGGTATGCCTCATGGAACTGTCTTGTTAGGTGTCTAGCCATGACGTGTCGTGCCTGGACCCACTCTGGATGTGAGAAATGTTTCCATCTCACGAGGTATTGTAGTGTTCCTCTTTGTTTTCTTGAGTCCAGTATTTCTTTCACTTCAAAATGTTGTTGATTGTCTATCATTATGGGTGGGGGTGGAGGTTCTTCCGCATGCCATTTGGATGTGCTCGTTGGTTTCAGTAGTGCACAATGAAACACTGGGTGGACCCGTCTCAAATTGTAAGGCAGTTCCAGTTTGAACGTAACTGGGTTGATTACCTGTATGATTTTAAAAGGTCCAATGAATTTCGGTGCCAATTTCTTCGATGGTTGTGAGGTCTTTATGAACTTAGTGGAGAGGTAGACCCTATCTCCCACTTTGTAGTTCGGTGCCTCCGCCCTGTGGTTGTCCGCATATTTTTTGTACGTTGTTTGTGCGTCTGCTAAAGCCGTCTGGATGACTGGCCAGGTTGTTGCCAGCTGTGCCGCCCAATCGTCTGGTGAGCAGGGCAGGGTTTCAGGTTGCGGCAATTCTGGTATCGGTACAAAATCTCTTCCATAGACCACCTTAAAAGGGGTGTGGCCAGTACTCTGGTGTACTGCGTTATTATAGGCCACCTCTGCAAAAGGTAGTAGGTCTACCCAGTTGTCCTGTTGATAATTTATGAATGCCCTTAGGAACTGTTCAAGTGTTGAGTTAAGGATCTCTGTTGATCCGTCCGTGTTTGGATGCCACGCAGTGGACAGTGCTTGCTTGGTTCCGATTAGTTTTAAAAATTCCCGCCAAAACTTTGACGTGAATTGTGTGCCTCTGTCGGTCACCAACCTGTAGGGGGCGCCGTGAATCCTGTATATGTGTGTTAGGAATAAACGTGCCAGCTGTTGTGCGGAGGGGATAGTCGCGCACGGGATGAAGTGTGCCTGTTTCGAAAAATAGTCTTTTACCACCCATATCACAGTTTTTCTTTGGCTGGGTGGGAGGTCCACAATGAAATCCATGGAAATTTCTTCCCATGGCCGGGAGGGGCTGGCTACCGCCTGTAACAGCCCGTGGGGTTTCCCTCCTTTACGTTTGGTGGTAGCACATATGGGGCAGTTGCTTACGTAGTCTTTTACGTCCTTTCTAAGATTTGGCCACCAAAATTGCCTCCTTGTTAGGTGGAGGGTTTTTACAAACCCAAAATGCCCTGCAGATTTGTCATCGTGTGCTCTGTGTAAAATTTCTCCCCGCAGTGATTCGGGCACGTACAAAGCTTTCTCCTTCCAGGCGAGATTGTCTTTGAAAGATACATGTTGTTGGTTATTCTGCAACCATGTATCTTGCTGTAGTGCTTGTGTGAGTCTTTGTTGCCAGTTCGGTGAAATTGAGCGTCCCCTCCGATCGCTCCCCGCCGTTCGTGCTGGCGTGCGCTGATTCCTTGTCTGGCTCCGCGTGACAGCTGGGCAGCCGAGCTGTTTCTCGGTCCATACTGTTCCTACGATGTCGGAGGCTTGCGTGTCGTCCTGTGGTCGTCGGGAGAGGGCGTCTGCCAAGAAGTTTTTCTTGCCCGGTATGAATTTCAGCGTGAAATTAAACCGGCTGAAAAACTGAGCCCATCGCACCTGCTTCGGGCTGAGCCGTTTTGGCGTGCTGAGTGCCTCCAGGTTCTTGTGGTCCGTCCACACCTCGAAAGGGCAGGAGGCCCCCTCCAGCAGGTGTCGCCACGTTTCCAAGGCTGTTTTTACTGCAAACGCCTCCTTTTCCCATACGTGCCATCTCCGCTCCGTCTCGGAGAATTTGCGGGAAAGGTAGGCGCAGGGCTTTAGGTGGTTGTCGGAGTCCTTTTGGAGCAGGATGGCTCCGATGGCGAAATCGGAGGCATCTGCTTGCACCACAAAAGGCTTGGTGGGGTCGGGGTGCTGTAGCACTGGCTCAGCTGTGAAAAGGGTTTTCAGTCTCTCGAAAGCCGTTTGACAGTCAGCTGTCCAATTCAGTAGCGCCCCCGGGTTCCTCGATTTGCGCGTGTCCCCCAAGCCCTTAGTTTTTAGCAGGTTAGTTAGGGGCAATATAGTCTCTGCCAGCCTGGGCGTGAACCCCCTGTAGAAATTAGTGAATCCCAGGAGGCTTTGCAGCTGTCTCCTTGTGCGTGGGCGTTCCCACGCCAGGATGGCTTGGACCTTGCTGGGGTCCATTTCTATCCCTTTAGCAGAAATCCTATACCCTAGGTAGTCAATTTGTTTTTTGTGAAACTCGCACTTGGAGAGCTTTATAAACAGCTCTGCCTTGCGAAGTTTCTTGAGCACGTCCTTTACCAAGCGTTCGTGCTCACGTTCTGTTTCTGTGTAGATCAATACATCATCCAGATAAACCAAAACCCCCTTAAAAAGGTGGTCACGCAGGACCTCATTAATTAACTGCATGAATACCCCCGGTGCCCCCGCCAATCCGAAAGGGAGTACTTTATATTGAAACGCCCCCAATGGGCAATTGAAAGCAGTCTTCCACTCATCCCCCTCCCTTATCCGTATGCGGTAGTAGGCTTCCCTTATGTCCAGTTTGGAGAATACCTTACCCTTCACCAAGTGGGACAAAATGTCCTTTATTAAGGGTAAGGGGTATTTATTTGAAATGCTTGCTGCGTTTAACCCGCGGTAGTCTGTACAGAGCCGCAATGTCCCATCCTTTTTCTCGCGAAAGAGGACTGGCGCTCCCACTGGAGAGTTCGCTGGCTCAATGAAACCTCTCGCCAGATTTTTGTCTATGAAGTCCCTTAACGTAGCTAGCTCTCGCTGGGTCATAGCATATATTTTTGGTTTGGGTAGGGGTACCCCCGGGACCAGTTCAATGGTACAGTCCGTCTTTCTGTGGGGGGGGAGTTTGTCCGCCTCTTTCTCACCGAAAACATCGGCGAACTCCCCGTATTTGGTTGGCAGTCCCTCTGGCAGAGCTGTCTCTGTGTGTTCTGCAGTCGTCGTCGCCCCCCCCATGGCTGCTCGGGGAACCTTGTCCCCTGACGGTGCTTGGTAGCACCCGTCAGCAAACTTAATCTCTCTGGTTCTCCAATTGATGACTGGGTTTTGCTGCACGAGCCATGGGATCCCCAGTATGAGTCGGGGTTGCCCCACCGGTGCCACGATGAAAGCCAATTTTTCCTCGTGGCTGCCGAGCCGTAGCGCGGTTTTTCCGGTGTATTGGGTGACCGGGCCCCCTCCCGCTGCAGATCCATCTAGCTGCGAGAACACCAAATGGTGCTGAAGTGGATAGCAGCGGAGGTCGAGGGCGGCTGCCAGGTCAGGGTGCATGAGGCTTTTGGAGCAACCTGAATCAATGAGTGCCCAGACCTTTTCGGTTTTATTTCGATGGGTGAGGGTGACACGGACGTAGAGGGTGGGGCATTCCTCACTCACCCCTTTGTCGAAGCGCCTGTCAGTGTTCTCCACCTGTCCTTCGGCGCCCCTTAGGCCAGGTGGTTGTCGTTTCCCGCCGCCTCTTCTGGGTTGCTGTCCTCCCCCTCCGAACTGTAGGGGTCGTGTCTGCGTCGGTACTCCCCCTTTGCTGCTGGTCGCTTTCTCGGCGCTGGGGTTGGTGCTGTTTGTGCCCTCCTTGGTCTCTCTCTGGGCGTCGTTTTGGGGCATGCGGCTGCTTTGTGGTCTTCCCTGCCGCACGTAAAACATTGCCCTTTTGCGAAGCGTCTGTCCCGTTCCTCCCTCCAGGGTTGGGGTCTCGCCCTCACCTGCCTTGCGCTGGTGCGTGGGGGTCTCGCTGTCGCCATCTGTTGCGTTTCCCTCCTTGCGTGGAGGAACGTGTCGTGGGCGTTCTCCGCTTCCGCTGCCAGCTGGATCCACCCCGTGAGGGAGCTGGGGTTGTCGCGGCCAAGTGCCCACCGGAGGACGTTTAAATTGAGTCCATGTTTGAACTTCTCAATCAGTGTCGATTGAGACCACGTGTCTACTTTTCCGGCTAGGGCTTGGAACTCCATGGCATACTCAGCCACGGAGCGCGGGCTTTGCCTAAGTGTCTCTAGCGCCCTTTTTGCCTTTTCTTGCTCCAGGGGGTCCCTGAAGTGCCTTTCTAGTGCCTGCAGGAATTCAGTGCTGTCCCACAGCGCCCGGGCGCCGGATTGGCACAATTGGACGTACCAATCGGCGGCCCGCCCTTTTAGTTTTATAGCCAGGGCATTGATTTTGCCCCGCTCAGTTCTGAAGCAGGGACCCCATTCTTCGAGGTAGTACCTCGCGGTAGTTAAAAAGAAGGAAAGTTTCGAGGGGTCCCCATCGAACTTTATGCCAAAGTCTTTGGCGGGTGTCCTGGTCTGGCTCCTGGCCCCCTCTGCGTCGTGCCTCGGGTTTTGCCGGAGCTGCTGCGGGTCGGGGTGTCTCCGGTTCTCTTGCGGCATCGGTGCCTCTCTCTGGGTCTCCTCGCAAGGTACTCGTCCCGTCGCTCGGGGGGGAGGGCGGGGGGTTCTCCCTCGGTCGGGCTCCTGGATCCAGGCTCCGCCGTCGCCGTTGCCGCCCGCTTGGTCGTCCCTCCGCCTCTCAGCCTGGCGTATCTCCCGTCGTGGGGTGGGCTCCTGGGGCCGGACGCCGCCGCCGCCGAGGTTGTCCCGCCGTCTCACGTCCGGGCGCGCCTCCGCTCGTTGTATGGCCTCCTGGGGTCGGGTCCCGCCGTGGTCGCCGCCGTCCGCTGGGTCTCCACCCCGCCTCGCCTCCCGGTGCGCCTCAGGTCGTCGGTTGGGCTCCTTGGGTCGGGTGCCGCCGTCGCCGCCGTCCCACTCGCCCTGCCGCCTTTCGACCGGGGTTGCCTCTGCGCCTCCTCCGTCGCGGGGTCCCTGTGCCACCGTCAGCTGTTGGAGCATCTGCCGCACCGCCTGCATCCCTTCCTCCAACGCGCCGAGCCTCTCTGCCATGCCTGGCGTCCCGCCGGGGTTTTCGCCGCTCCGCTCGCCCTCGCCGTTGGCCGTGGTAGAGGACGGGTCGTCCCTCGATCCCGCCGCGGTGCCAGGCGCGCCCTCGCCTTCGAGCGCCCAGGGTGGCGGTTCGTCTCGCGCCTCCGTCGGGGTTGCCTGTAGGTTTGGAGGGGGTCCCCCCGTCTCGCCCCCGGTGCCTCGCGGGCTCCGGGGCGCCGGGGTGGGTCCCTCCCCCGCTGCTTCCCCCCAGCTGGGTCCCATACTTACCGGGGCGTTGCATCGCCCGGACCTCAGCTGCATCCCGCCCTGCGAGAGCGGGGCTTCGTCGCCCGGCGCCGAAGGGTTGCGCCTCCTCGGTTCCTGGTTCTCCATGCCTGGCTGGGTCCCTCACAAACGAGTTGGATAGGTGCCAGGTGGAAAAAAAATTTTTTGGGGTTCCCGTTTTTATGTCAGGGCCAGCCTCGCTTCGCAATAAGACACAGACTCACTTAATGGGTATTAAGGATTTCTGGTTTATTGGAATGATAGCTGACAGAACGAAAAACGGGAACGGGGTAGGTAGGTGGGGGTGCCCCTTTTATACCCCCCTGTATGGCCCCGGGCTTCCCCACCCCTCAATGCCCCGATCCCTCTTGATGGGATCCTTGATGGCTGCGTGGGCGTTTTCCCCGGTGTCCTCTTTGTCTTCCTGCAACGGTTGAGTTCTCCGGGGCACCATGTGCTCCTTATCTTCACTCCTCTGACGTCCCTCCTTTCAGGTGTTGATGGGATCATGGGTGTGGGTGTCCTTGGGTGCTTGGTTTAATTCCTGAAAGATTATCTCCTTCCCCCTTTTCCTTAATGATCATGATCCACGTTGTGAGGCTCTTTGTGCCTTGCAACGAGGTCATGACACCTGGCGCACCAATTCATTTTTTATCTCCTCATCCAGCCCGTCTGAATTGGTCTTTCAAGGCACTTTCATTCCAGTCCAGATCTCCTGCTAACAGCTTGAAATCAGCAATGTAAATTCCCACTCTCTTGCTGCCTTGCTTGAGCTTCTGAATTTCCCGGCTGGCAGTGACCTCTCTGATTGGGTTGTCAAAGTGTGCTCGGAACTCTGCCAGAAAATTCTGGTAGTTATTGAGAATCGGGTCGTTGTTTTCCACCATGGGAATAGCCCATTTGGCTGCTGGACCCTTTAGCAGACTTAAAATAAAAGTGACTCTGGTTCGGTCTGTTGGGAACTCTGCCAGTCTGCTGTTGAAAAACATTGTGCACTGTGTGAGAAAGGTTCTCAACTGTCCTGCTTCTCCTCCAAACTTCTCTGGTAGACTGCCCTGGGATCTCAAGACTACTGGCAGAGCTGCTGCTGCTGCTGCTGGCACCAGTTGTGGGATGATAGGAGCTTCTTGTTGTAACTGCTGTAGCATAGCCACTTGTAATGTGTTGACCTGGAGATCTACTTGTTGCTGGTGTTGTTGCAAGGCTGCTGCCAGTTGTTGAATGGCTTGTTGAAGTTCCTGCTTTTCCGAAGACATTTCCCCCCCCCCAAAAAAAATTCTTTTCTTTCCTCCCTCTTTCAATGGGAGTAGGAGTTTGGTAGGATTGATGTCCTGACAAGCAGGAACCACGCTGAGATGAGGAATAAGTCTCTAGTCTTCTATTACTGCTACAGTAGACAGAAAATCCTACCAAACTGAAGGAGCGTGAGAAAACCCATACAGATAAACCCCAAAAGTCAAGGCAGATCTGTTCTGTGTCTCTCTGAATGACAGCTCAAATTCTACTACGCATGCGTTTTCCCCCCTGGATAGGGGCCCCCTCCTGCTCACCATCAGTGCTCATGACACCTGATCTACCATAGCAATGACAAAATCAACTCAGCTACCTAGCTAATTTGATTTGCCAGATTACTTCTGCTCAGCACTCAGCAATCTCTGGTCCCAGACTGTCATCTTAGACCCCACCCCACCCAGCACCCTCAAAACCACCCTTACACATATACTGTGCCACACCACACCCCAGGTTCATGCCCATTGTCATTAGGGCTGCTAGAGGCATAAAAAACTGAGGTGAACCACTGTCCTTTCCGCCTTACCTGGAGGGAGAGCAGGACCCAGTCCCTCACACTGTCTGCTGACATCCACTCTGCTGCTCAAAGGTCTGCTCCTTTTCTCATCCAAATCTTGGGATATTATAGGTGAAAATAGTACAGAGATGTGCTGGCATTAGGTGGAACATGTGGCATGCTCTCCTTTCCCTCTGAGTCCAGCTACAACATGCAGAAGACAAGATGGCTTGACAAGCCTTGCAGCAGCCATAGGACTCAAGCTAAACCTCCAGCATACCCACTGACTGGCCCCATCCAGCTCCCACAGCTACTCCGCACTGCCACCCAGGTGCCTGAACTCTCCAGAACACTTATGGCAGACATCCCTGGATCGCCATCATCATAACCTCTCAGTTGGGAGATCAGTCTCCACCTGGCATGCTACCATGGCCACTCGGTTGGGAATCACTGCTGCTCTGTTGCCACCACCCCACTGATTGATCTTTAACAGCTGATTGGCTGTACTTCCAGCCCAACATCAAACTGATTGGCAGCACTGTCACTGCCTCACCACTAGCTCTCCAAATGACCCATTCAACTGCACAGTCATGTCCAGCTCTCAATCTGTTGCAGGCTGTGGAGTCCTTGCTGCTCTGAGCCTTGTTGTTTTCTTGCAGATGTTTCATTGCCAGACTAGGCAACCTCTTCAGTGCAAAGAGGGAGTGGGCCTTGCTCTCAGTTTATATACTGTGGCTTGCCCTGCTTGTGTTGATGCGGGTGTTGTTCTCTCCTTGGGAGTTCTTTGATTTAACTTAGTAAGAGTAATTTAACTCCTGTTTTTTCTTCTTGGGCTGTTAGGTCTTTTGGGTTGCTTAATATGTTTTGAAGAGCTTTAGTTGGTTTATGTGCTACAGTGATGCCATGTGGTTGTAACAGTCTGTTGGTGGTTTCTGAGACGTTTCTGAAATGTCTGCAAGAAAACAACAAGGCTCAGAGAGCACCAAGGACTCCACAGTTCAACCCTGAGCTACAAAAATTTGCTTAGATTGGTCTGTTGCAGGCTACCAAGTCACCTGGAGGACACCTTGGAGCTCTGCCTGTTGCTGTCTTCCGCAGCCATTGTGAACCCATCCAGCACCAGCTCACAGCTCAGGGGGTAGCTGAAGACCCTCCAGACCCTCCTCAATTCCTCATAATATACCCTCATCATCTCCAAGTTACTTCACCAGCAAACACCTATGGCCCATCGCTAGCATTCATTCAGGAAAGCATTACACTGTAAATTAATCATTCTTTTTTTTTTCTACATCAGTTCGCTTAATGGAAATTGGTCATGCCACTGACTGCTCAGATTTATTATAAACTTAATATGTAGATATTTAAGGCATGATATAGTAAATCTGTGTACAATAAAAAACAAACTTCCCTTTGTCTCAGTGAAAGGGACAGGTTTATTTATTTATGCTCTCAGACTGTCTACATTACTAGAAAGAAAATGAAACTGCTCAGAGGAGTCTTTTTATTAGTAATATGTAAATTCTAAATATTAGTATTATTTGTATTCTAAAAAAAAATCCCCTTTTCTTCTTGTTTCCATTTTAGGTTTCTTTGAGGAAAAAAAAGGATGTTCCAAAATTTTATACAAATGGATGATTTGCTTTTCCCCAGTTCCAAAATCAAGTTTTGATTATTTTACTGAACAGAAGCTTTCGGCATCAGTAGTATGCTGAATAAATAGTTCAGTAACACTGTGATGTTTTTATCTATAACTTCCTTCTATAATTCTTGAACTGTGAATTAGGAAATCTTTTACCCAGCTTTCTGCTCCCCCACATGGTACTTATTTAGATGTCTTTAGACAAATGACTATTCCTCATGTATTTGTACTATAGAGAAAATATTAGTATTCCTATTTTGTGAAGTTAGAATAGTTCTTACAACAGTGTTTTAGGTCCTGCGAAAAAATAATGTCTAAGTATTATTAGTTTATGGTTACTGTTTTTCCTAGGGTAGACTTCTTAAATCTACAAATATTTGGTGTAATTGTTAGGCCAAGAGGAAGAGCATATTTGCAAATTCAGACCTCTCTCCAAATAATGCTAATGTCCGAAATATTTTTTAAAAAACCTAGTTTCTGTTCCTAGACAATAAGGGAGAAAAACAATAGAGATAATTGTTATCACTGTATGTGTGGTTTAATGAACATTCATAGCCTGTAAATATTGGGATGGCAAATGAACAAAGAAAATCTCAAGATATCCTACCCTATCCTCACTTCATTACTGAGGTTGCCTGCTCCTGTGGATGGGGTTGTACTGCCTCTGAAGGAATAAGTGTATAGAATGGGATCTATCTTTAACAGTGAAGTAGCCTCAACTGCTAAAGAGTCCCTTCCCCCCCCCCCCGGATAAAAAAGGAGAGTGATAGACTGGCCATATCAGTTTCAGTGCACTTATTTGGAGCTACTAAGATTGCCCCAAAGCTGTAATTCATGCAGTACATTGCAATTAGACTGTTAAAAGGGGCAACCTACTGGGAACTTATTAAACCTGTCCTGAAAAACTTCATTGCCTGACAGTATGCTGCCAAGCAATATTTAAGATGCTTATATTGACTTAAAAAGTCCTATACGACTTAGGATCTGGCTACTTAAGTGTTCAGTTTCTGTTATGCCCTGCCCAGGAGAATAGGATCTGTAGCAATGGCCTCTTGACACAGAGAGAAAACGTTCTCTGCACAGATGCTATAACTGCAGAATTCCTTGCCTGTTTATGAGCTTTGGGCATGTATTTGTTTATCAAGGTTTTGGGTTCATTCTGTTTTTCTGCACCTTTTGTTGCTGTTGCAGATACCGTGCAACACCTTGTGATTGTAAGTTGCTCTGTGTGTGCATAATTGATTTAGTGTTGCTCAATCGGTTATGAATGTCATCTTGAGATACTACTTGGGAGAGAGTGTGGTATCTCTCCATCTAATTTGACAATAAAGATATTGAAGTGGTGGATAGTATCTTCTTTTTAAGTTTGATTATCAACAGTAAAGGAACCAGCAGTCAAAAAAAAAAAAAGCCACAGACTAGAACTTGGTCGGATAGCAATGAAGTCTTAGAAAAAATACTCAGATGCCATGGAATGTCTATACCTACAAAGATCAGAAATGTGCATGCAATAGTTTTCCCTGTGATGCTCTACGAAAGCAAAAGTTGGACTTTGAAGAAACAGGATAGAAAGAACATTGACATTTTTGAACTCTGGTCCTGGAGAAGACTTCTGAGAACTCTATGGATAGCCAATAAAACAAATATATCATAGAACAAATCAACCCAGGCACAAATGACCAAGCTCAAATTATCATATTTTGGACACATTATGTGAAGACTTAGCTCTTTTGAGGAGTCTATAATGTTGGGAAAAGTGAAAGGAAAGAAGAGGACCCGCAGCAAGGTGGATGGAGTTGATTATACCGGTGAGGGGTACACTGTTGGAAGATCTAACGGGTCAGGTTAGGGACCGATCACCCAGGAGAAGGTGTTGTATGTGGTCACTAAGAGTCAACAACAACATGATGCCACATAATCAATACAGTAAAATTGTAAACATTAACATATGTTATTTGTATATAAATTTAAGAGAGACCTACAGTGTGACTATCTATTTTGGAATGTTTTTGTTCTATGTTATCTTGGTGCTAATTGGTATCGCTATGGGCCAATACAATGAAATAAATCACAACAATGCTTGAACAGTTGTTCAAGCTTCAAAAAACCAAATCACACCAAGCAGCATGGTGAAGTAAAAAGTTATCAAGATATTTAGCCATAATGCAGATCATCCATTATTCTTCTGGAGTTAACAGGGGATGATTACTGATTGATTAACTGAATCATCCCCAAAGAAAAGTTCATTACCCACCATCCAAACCCCCAACACCAATGGGTCTCCTCAGTGTATTCCTTCATTTACAAAGAAAAAGGGGGTGAGTTGCAGAAGAGTATTTCCTGTGCTATTATTCTGAAAGATTGATTCATTATTTCAGTAAACCTATGCAGGAGAACTTCCTACACAATCATGATGATCTTTTCTATTTAACAGCTTTCTTACAAGAATATATCTGGATAGTCAAAGTACAGGTAGTTCTTGCTTAATGACCACAAGTGGGACTGGAATTTCAGTTGCTAAGCGAAGCATTCATTAAGCAAATCTGACCTGATTTTATGACCTTTTTTATGGTGGTTGTTAAGAGAATCATCACAGTCATTAAGCGAACCATACGGTCATTAAGCGAACCATGAGGTTCTCCATTGAGCTTGCCTGCCAGAAGCCAGCCAGGAAGGTTGAAAATGGCAATTGTGTGACTGCTGGGATGCTGCGACAGTCGTAATTGTGAGGACCAGTTGCAAGTTGTTTTTTCAACACCATTGTAAGTCCAAACCATCACTAACAAATGGTTGTTACGCAAGGACTACCTGTAACTAAAATGATGGGAAAACATGGCAAGGAATTGCCTGAATTTAATTGCTTCTAAGGCATCAAAGTTTATTTTATGCCATTATATAAAATAATACATTAGTATTTATTTGTATCATTTTGAGCCATTGAGTCCACAACATGGAAGGTAATGTAGATTTCAGAAATTCTTTTGCCTCCCCACCGCCCTCCAATTAGGCATATTTAATTTGAATAGAAGTCATCATGTCCACTGGACAAAAGATACTGAGGCCATAAGAACAGAAGGATTCTTTTTCATTATTTGTTCTAGGGCCATTTAATTCAGCATTCTCTGTTATACATTGGCAACAGGATGAATTTGGGAAGCCCATCAGCCTGGACTGGAGGCGATAGCTTTTTTTCACTGATGCTTGCCGTAAATAGCATTTATGAAATGCTCTCCTGATTCAAAAGGTAATAAACTATCTCTGATATTAGTAGTCATTAAGAATCTGCTCCTCCATGAACCTATTTAGCCCCCTTTAAAAACATCCGAATTAGCTGCTGCAATGTTGGCCCAACTGCTAGTATGAATTCCACAATTTACCTATGTGCTGTGAGAAAAAGTATTTCTGATCCTGAATCTCCCTGTATTTAGTTTAAATGAAAGAGCTTGAATTCTAACACTATGAGGCAGGAACAATACTTCTCTCTATACACATTATATCCAACTGATTACTTTTCCTATTCTTCAGGTTTATGAAATGATCACAAAATAGTTGAATACCATTCCAAAATTTCTGCCTGATTAATAATTTTCACTAATATGAAACAGTGAAACAGTATAGAGAACTAGTTTATAAAATGAGAATCAAACTTGTAAATTTAATATGTTTTCTGTGTGTGTGCCTTCAAGTCAATGTTGACACCTAGTGATTGCCTGGACAAGCCTCTGCATTTTTCTTGGCAAGATTTTGGAAGTGGCTTGCCATTGCCCGCTTCTTAGGGCTGAGAGAGAGAGTGACTGTCCCAAGATCACACAGCTGGCTTTGTGCCAGAGGCAGAACTTGAACTCACAGTCTCCCAGTTTCTAGCTTGGCACCTTAACCACTACACCAAACTGTCTCTCTCTATTATGCTTTCTAGCCAATCATAAATGATAAACCTGTTGCTGAACATGTTTCTGAGTACTGTCAACAGAGTTGGTAAACGCTTTTGATGTGTCAAGGATTATTACCATCTTCATCCATTGGGTTTCAGAGGAGACAGTAACGACTGCATCGTGAGATATTAAATTCTGCCTTATACTAATAAGTTCTGGGTGGCCTGGAGTTCCTCCTTTGAGGGGAAGATGGGGGTTAATAAAATTTGATAGATAAATAAATAAATTCATTAGTAAATTAAATATACAAAAATGAGGGAGTGATAGATGGGAAGCTCAGTGTGAAGTGTCCAAAAAATGTGTTGTTAAAGAGTTTTCTTTTATATGAATGATTCAAGGATATGTTAGCTGAAATGAAAATGGTCCTTCCTTCCTTCCTTCCTTCCTTCCTTCCTTCCTTCCTTCCTTCCTTCCTTCCTTCCCATTTAACTGTTTTGCTTTCTAGTACAACTTGATAACCCTAACCAGGTACACAAATTCTTTGCTACAAAAGCAGTAACATGTCAAAAATACTGGTGGACTAGAGTAAATTTCATCATATTTCTAAGTATTGTCCTCAGCTGACACACACATAGATGTACAGATAAAAAAGGTATATAGTGGAATGACAGCAGCAGCAGCAGCAAGCTATTTCTCCCGGTTTCTAGCCTGGTGCTTTAACCACTACAGCGAACTGGGTCTCTTGGCAGATTTACCAACTGCCCAAATGTGTTCATCTTTTGCACAAGCATGGAGGGTATTCAAAGATTGGGCTTCTTTTTGATAAGTTTGCCACTAATCTTTTGGAAGAGTGCTATTCCAAAATACTGCCATTCTAGAACAGTATTAAACCTATTTTTTTTAAAAAGAGGGACTTCACCCACATAAGAAAATATAGGGTGGGAAGAGGGAAATGTTATTTACTTCCAAGCAGCAGAAAAGAGCTCAGTAAAGCAAATTGCCCCAAAGCAGGAACAAAAAATATGGTGGGGAGAAGTGGGAGACTAATGTTCCAGAAGGCTGCTAAGCAAATATTTTGATATGATAAAAATCAGTGTCTGGGGTCTGCTGGGTGGTTCTTTCCTGGTGCTTGCCAGAAGTTTTGAGAAATATTAACTCCGCACCCCCCCCCAGCACATATTGAGAATATGAGGTACACACTGTGCTCTGGATGTGCTTAAATTTCCAGCTGTATGACTCATGCTTTTTAATCTCTGTATCTACATTTCTGTGAATGAAATGGGGAACAGAAGGGAAAAGATTATTTTGGGGGGGAGGAAGACAGCAGCAATTGGTGGAATTGCTTGCAGAAAGCCAGAGCTGTCTCTCATGGTTGATTTCCAGCTATTTAGAGTCCCCCTTTTGGGGGGAGATGGGTGGTGATAAAATTTGATAGATAGATGGATAGATTTACTACAACTCCCTCTCGCCATGTTTGTCACACATGAAATGATATGTACAGCCACCAGACATGAGCAGAACGTATGTGCACCATCCACTAGACACAAGTAACAAGACAGTGGCAGGCAAACAACCCAGTCTTAACACTTCCTTCTATCTTGCACATCCACCAACCCACCTTTCCTCCTCTTTCTTCTTATACCTTTCCTATCTGCAGCTCAGAAAGCGCAAAGCAGTGGGGAGAACAAATTGGGAGTTGGTCATTAATTTCCCAGCAAAAAGTATATACTCCCCCACTAGATTCAAACAATGGGTATGGCAGCAGGCAAACGATGCAGTGATTTAGGCATGAATAGGAGAGGTGTATCCAAAAGTCCCTTCTATGCGTGCTTGCTCAGGATCAAGGAAACTGGGGGAGACTTATTTCCAGGAAAAGTTTTTTTCCAGGAAAAGTGCACTTTTGTACATATGATGTACTTCTGTGTCTTTCAGTTTGAAAAGCTGGGGAGCGTTGCTGTTATATTATTTTTTGAACACAAGATGGCACCACAAGAATATTCTTTCTAAACACTTTTTCCCAGCTGTACTTTCTGTTGGCACAATATTTTTGTTTTATTTTAATTCTGTCTTTTCCAAATCTTTTCGAAGTTACGTAAAGTGGTATCTGTAAGTGGTAGTATATACACATCAAGATCTGTAGTACCTTTATATTATTGCTTCTGCTTTTCCCAATAGTCTATAATTATAACTAATCATCAAAACCGTATGTCACTATTTGACTATGTTCAGTTTCCTGTGAAAAGTCAATGAATGGCTTCCAGTCTTCCATAAATTTTATCACTGTTTTTTCTTTTACAACAGCTGTCAGTTTCACCATTCCCACTAATTCAGAGAGCTTAACTAACCACTCAGCTGTGGGTAATGCCCAGTCTTTCCAATGTTGGGCCAAAAGCAGTCTTACAGCCATTGTCATGTAAAAAAGTTAAAGTGCCATGCCCCTTTTCTGGGCATACGTCCATCATCCCCAATAAGAAAATTTCTGGTCTCAGTTGAATGTCCATTTTCAAAATCTTTCACATGGTTGTATATATGTCCATCCAACATTCTTTAACTTTTTTACAAGACCACCAAATGTGGTAAAAGGTTCCTTCATGTCTTTTACATTTCCAGCAGATGTTTGATACTCCTTTAGGCATTTTAGAAAGTTTATCTGGTGTCAAATACCATCTATACATCATCATATAGAAATTTTCTCTAAGATCGTACCATATTGTAAACCTGAGGCCCTTTAACCACATATTTTCCCATTGTGCAAGTTGGATGTTATATTGAAAATGTTTCACCCGTTTTACCATACAGTCTTTTACTAGTTCGTCTTCCATTTCCAATGTTAACAATAACTTGTACATTTTAGTTATAAGGTGATCATTGTTTGAAAGTAATTCTGTTTCAGATATAGTTTTATCTCTTTCAAATTCATATAGTTTCTTATCAGTTTTAAATCTTTGCTAGTTGCATATATAGAAATCAGTGGTACTTGAAACCTTGTCTGGTCCAATCTTTTCTAGTTTTCAATTTAATGTCCCCTTGATGATATTCCAACAAATCCTTATATCTTATCCGATTATAGTTACCCATCCTCTCTTTTCTGTGAAAGGCTTCTTGTGGAGATACCCACCGAGGTAGCATGGGACATATTCTAGGTTTATATTTATTCCAAATTCTTAGAACGGCATGCCAAATATAGTGATTTCTAAAGTCTGCATTGGCCTTCACCTTATTATAACACAAATAGGCATGCCACCCAAATTTCAAGTCATGACCTTCTAAATTTAATAATCTTATATCCCTTAGTGTTAGCCATTCTTTTGCCCAAACTAAACAAGACACTGCAAAATATAATTTCAAGTTTGGTAGGGCTAAACCTCCCCTCTCTTTTGCATCACACAAAATTTTATTCTTCTCTCTAGGTTTTTTTCCTTGCCAAATAAATTTTGATACCTCCTGCTTCCATTGCTTAAATGGTAAGTCTGTAGTTAGTACCGGTATTGTTTGAAATAATACATTCTTGGTAAGATATTCATTTTTACCACAGCGATTCTCCCCAAGAGAGATAAATGTAATTTTTCCCATCAAACAAAATCTTTTTTCACTTCGTTCCATATTTTTACATAATTATTTTGATACAACATACAATTTGTATTTGTTAAGGTAATACCTAAATATTTCACTTTTTTATCTATCTTAAATCTGGTTTTCATCGTCAGTTCTGTTTGGTCCTGCAACCCCATATTTTTTGTTAGCAATTTTGCTTTATGTTTATTAATTCTGAAACCCACCAATAAACCAAATTTCTTTAATTTGTTCATTAATATCTCCACCCTTTTCAGTGGTTCTTGTATTGTCAATACCACATCATCTGCAAATGCTCGTAATTTATATGTCTCACTTTTTATCTTAATCCCTTTTATCCCACCCTCTTTTCTTACATCCCTATTCAAAACTTCCGAAACCAAGAGGACAGCTGTGCAGTTGTGGGAGCAGGCACAGCTTTAAAGATAATTGCAGATTCAGCTTCCAGTCTAAACTCAAGGTATTTGTTGCAGCTGTAAATCCTTAACTGAAGTAACCCAAAGCCCACTGCAAACTCAGAGCTTTCTACATAGTGAACAAGCATAAGACCTTACTTTTGCAAAAAAGCCCAGAGACATGAAGATCCAAGAATAGTCAGGGTCCAGGTAATGCCCTAACAGCATGCATACATACAGCATACATACAGGCAAAGTCACAGGTAGGGAATTAGAATGTTGTTTGCCACAAAGTTGTTGTTGATTTTATATAGTGGAGTCCTCAGTGCTCTCTGAGCCTTGTTGTTTTCTTGCAGACATTTCATTGCCAGACTAGGCAACATCTTCAGTGCGAAGAGGAAGTTGGCCTTGCTCTCAGCTTGTATACCGTGGCTTGCCCTGCTTGTGTTGGTGGGGGTGTTGTGTTGTTCTCTCCTTGGGAGTTCCTTGATTAGGCTGATGTTTGCTGCTGGCTAGATTGACTGAGTTAATAGTTCCTTGATTAGGGTGTATTATCCTGTTTGATTGTTCATCTTTGCATATCTGGGTGTTGTTTGCTGGCGAGGAGGTGTACTGGTCTTTTGGCTTTTCTATTGTCTCTTTTGAATGGTATGTAAATGTTGTTTACCTCTATATGTCTGTTGATGGCTGCTTTGTCTGAGTGCCAGGCTTCCAGGAATTCTCTGGCATTTTTGGATTTGGCTTGGTTCAGGATGCTCACCGTTTCCCAGTTGAAACTATGGTTGAGTCTGTCCATGTGTTGTGAGATTAAGGAGTTTTCATCGTGTCTCCTTACTGCTAGTTGGTGTTCGTGGATGCGCTCTGCTAGTCTTCTGCCTGTCTGTCCTACATAGTGGCTGCTTCAGTTCTTACACTGTATGTTGTAGATAATTCCTGTTTTTTCTTCGTGGGCTACTGGGTCTTTTGGGTTACTTAGGATGTTTTGAAGGGTTTTAGTTGGTTTATGTGCTACAGTGATGCTGTGTGGTTGTAGCAGTGTGTTCGTAGTTTCTGAGATGTTTCTGATGTATGGCAGTTTTATCCTTTTCATAGTTTCTGTTGGTTGGGTTGAGTGGTCAGGCACCTTTTGATAAAGTTGAGCAGGTATCCATTTTGCTGGAAGATGCTGTATAGATGATCTGTTTCCTTTTTCTGGTGTTCAGGGTTGCTGCAGTGTGTAAGTGCTCATCTGAATAATGTTCTTACACAGCTCCTCTTGTGGAAGGTTGGATTGTTACTTTGGTAATGGATCACTTGGTTAGTGTGCGTAGCTTTCCTACAGACTTGTGTTTCTAACTTGCCATCATTTCCTCTATTGCTGAGGATGTCCAAGAAGGGTACTGTCTTGTTGTTTTCTTCTTCTCTTGTGAATTTTGTTCCATTTAAGATGTTGTTGATGGTTTCATGTGTTTCCTCAAGTTGTTCCTTTTATATAGCCCTAACTACCAGTTTGATTAACTTGTTGAGCCAAGTTTCTTTCTTTGAAATAGAGGGCTTGGCTTCCTTTGCTCTTCTTAATTTGCAACATGTTGCTGGGCTCAGGACCTTGGCTAGCTCAGCTGACTCAGCCTGCATCTGTGTACCCTCAGGTACATTGACTTCATTTAATTTCTGTGAAGACTCAGACTGATCCCTAAGAAAGGAATTATGAACAGGTGCTTCATGAGCTTCCTCTTATACTCCAAAGGAATTTTGTTTTGCTTTTGAATACAAACTGCTGCACAGCCCTAACAACCATTTGCCTGGAATTGATTTTTTTCTAACCATGAAGGTCTACCAAGGATATAAAGACAAAATAGCTGTAAAATGTCATTCAAGTGGTAACACTTGGAGCACTGTTTATGGGCCAGTTCAGATTTGTGGAACCATAATTAATTACATTGCATTTTTATTGCCCATTCACAGATACTTCCTTTCCTCATTTTTCCTAATACTGTGGATCAGATGGGTTATTTTGTGATGAGTTGGTGGAATTCCTGGGTTTAATCTCTGTTAAAGGAATCACCATTAAAAATTTACCACCAATATCAGGGTTCCCCAAAGTGGTCAATATCGACCTCCAGGGGTCCATGGAACTATCCAAGGGGTTGATATTCTTATTCTTATTATTCATAATGCTATTAGTTAAAGTGGTATTTATTAAATTATTTTCATATAATAAATGTTTGGGGGTCAATGAACAATCTGAAACTTCATGAAGGGGTCAGTGAGCTGAAGAGTTTGGGGACTCCTGACCTATATGGTAGCTGGTTGATAAGTGTACTGTTGCAACATCAGGAAAGAATTACGAAACAAAGTCCTGGAAAGAGACAGCCCAAGGCTGATGTCTGTCTATATCATGAGAAGCCTCATATTTAAGACTCACCCAGGTAATTAATGACACTTATTAAGGCTGGGTTTTATGTGGACTCCCTAAAGTCCCTATAAGTCACTTTCATATCTCATCAAGATCCCTGATATTTTAGTGAAAGTCAGGTAGTCACAAAACTCTTGGGTCTTCTCTCCCCTTACATAGAGCAACAAAATAATATTCTGATAAAGTCAACTGTAAATTATTTAGTGTTCGTGTGAGTCATGCATGTCCTAGACCAAGTGATATATTATGGCAAGAGGGTACAGATCCCACATAAGCAAGGAAGAGCAGACTTTAAATATGATTTACATTCAATTTTTCTAATTTAACTTTTAAGCCTGAAATTGACAACTCTAAAAATAATATATGGAATCTACTACTTATATTATAATCAGATCACATTATTTTGGAGGCCTGTTGATATGAACAAGACTGTGTTTTATATTGTCCTTGAAAGACAGCACCTAATACCTAATTTGCATCTAGAGAACCTTCCATTATTTAATCGAATTAGTATTATGAAATTACTCATGTTTTGCAAATGTCACTAAGCAGCAACTTTGGTAACTTTTTGCTAAATAATGACTTATAAATGTGTGCTGTGGTTTTAATTAATAAGGTTTTTATTTTTGATTGTTATGCAAATAATGGATTCATTAATTACTCTGAGGTTAAATTAAAAGGATTGATGACATACTTCTAATGAACTTCTCTGAAGATCTTCAATTTTTCAAGATAAAAAATGTGAAGTGATAAGGAGATTGCCCTCATTTTTGCACTGATCATCATAATCAAAATAATCAACTGTTGCCTTTCTTACATTATTTCTTTCATTCCCAATCTATCTTGGGCAGGGGACTTGTGCTTGTTTATGTTTGTTTGTTTATTTGAAGAAGTTATATGGCCGTCTATCTCACATAGGGATCCTAGGTGGCTCACAGCAACCCATAAAAACAATAGAATAAAAACAGAACAATCCTTCCCACCAGGTGCCAGATCGACCAAACTATTAAGCCACAGTTTCATAAACTTTCACAGTACTGTTCATGCCAGGATGATCAAATGACTGAAAAAAACCCTGACTGGAACAAGTGGAGAGAATGTCTTCAGAACAGCATATAGTTCTTACCTCAGTAACATGAATGAAGCTGGTGCCCAGGCTTGGCATATGCCTTCCAGCCTCTGGAGTGTGCAAGAAAGGATGCTGACCATTCTCTGTTCCCCATCAACATATGTCATCTCCAGTAGGCTCTGTCAGGTGACTATGCAGATTAAATCATCAGAAGGAGAAGAGCTGTGAATGACCAGGATATATCACTGGAATTGCTAGCCATTAGACACCAGAAGGTGTTGTGCAATCTGGAATTTGTGTGGTGGTTGAGCAAAATCTAAGGGAGGTCTTGATAATTTCTGAAGGCAGTGGGATTACTTACTTAGCCTGCTTTCATTTTGATCCTGGACAAAGGAGATTTTATCTTCAAATTTAAAAATATTTTTATTTGAATAACTTCTTGGAGGAGTGAAGTATAAGGCTCAGCACTCAGAATACATCAGTATTCTGCTTTTCCAAAATAGTTTTTCCATTTAAAAAATATGGTTAAATGCTCAGCTTAGGCCCCTATTCAAAACAGTATTTTATTTTCAAAATTTTATTGATCAATTATGTTCATGTAGATACATGCCAGGAGGCTTTCACCAACCAGGAAGGACATGGTGGCCAGGTTAAACAGTCTCAAAAACCCTGTCCACTTCCTTGGGAGGTAAACAATCAAACTCATCCCATATAACTAAGTAAGACTATACCTGAGGCAACTCAACCAAACCTACCCAATCAGGCTCCAACTCAGAATCTGAGCAACTTTATCCATCAGATGTCTAGAATACTCCTCATAGCAGCCCAGTTCTCCCACCCCCTGGCAGAGAATGGGTCACTCTAAAAGGGCCACTGGTTGGCTATTTGCACATGCAATGAGAGCAAAACAGAAAAATTGTTATGTTTTACAACTCTTCTTGTCACAAAGTAATCCCTAAGTCCTATGAAACAAGACTGAAAGTTCTGGGAATGTTTAGGCATGAAAAAAGAAAACTGAGGGTAGGTATGATCTTGTCAAGTACCTGAAAAGTCACATAAAAGAATTACAAGAGTTGTCAGTTGTTCAAGGCTGCAGGGCACAAAACAATGTTTTTATATGACAGGAAGGCAGATTCCAATTGAACGTTATGAAAAGCTTCCTTTCATAACATCTGGATAGTATTACCTGATACCAGTTAATAAGCCCAACATTCTAGGCAGAGTATTTTATTTCTGAACATCTGTCTACACCTACCATTTCACGAGACTTTGCCGTGTAAATTTGCTACAGGGAACATCAGTTTTATATATAAGATGCATGTGTAACAAACATATAAATAAAAAAGATAAAGATTTATAGCATAGTGTTCATTAAATAATCATTCATTCAGTGTGAATTACCAAAAGCTTTCATCAGCTGCCTTTTGCCAGAGCATCCTCTGCAGGTACAGCATGTGCCCTACTGCTGAGCCATGGTCCCTCTCTTCTAAATTAATATTCTATATTGAGAAACAACATTAGTTGGCTTGAAGGAATATCATTTGAAGGCATAAAACATCTCTCTTCATAGCCAAGAGAGTGGGAATAAAATATAAACTTATTTTCAGAAAGAAAGGTTATCCTTAGTAAAGGTAATAAGCAAACTAAGCACATGGCAAATGCTGCTTAGAATACCTAGTGTTGCATTGTCTTATTTAGCACAGAATAAATAATATTTTGTTTTTGCAAGTCCTTTATATCCAAGTGATACAGAATGTCCATGTTGATTAATAGCCTGAACTAGGAGTTATTTTCAGTGTTTCACCGGTTACTTCAGTGTATCTAGACTAAGTATGTTCTTCAAAGATGAAGCTGTAGACTGGGATCCTGAGGGCATCTACTGTGGTACACAAAATCCACACTGTATATGTGGGTGCCCAGAGGAACGGCTACATTGCTTATGGTACACATTGAGATGCAGGTTTGTATGTTTCTCTAAGCGATCCCTACAGGAAACTAACATACAGGTAGTCCTCAACTTACGACCATTCGTTCAGCAACCATTCAAAGTTACAACAGCACTGAACAAATGGTGGTTACAACTGGTCCTCAGAGTTCTGGCCATCCCAGCACCCCTGCAGTCACATGATCACAATCTGGGCTCTTGGAAACCAGTTTGCACTTAGGACCGACCCCGCAATCACACGATTGCCATTTGAGACCTTCCCTGCCAGCTTCCCCAGAAAGTCAATGGGGAAACTGGCAGGGAAGGTCACAAGTTGCTGGGGTAAGTCTCCCCACCAGCACACCCTTCCCCAGCCCCTCTGTGCTTGTGCTGTGCTGGCCACTTATAGATCCCCATGTACCCTCCCCGATCTTCACCATGCCTCCCTCGCATCCTCACGCATCCCCTCACACCCTCCCTGACCCTCGCCACACCTCCCTCGCACCCTCGCACACCCCCTACCAGCCTGCTTGTGGGCCATCTGGGATTTGCCACTTCCTGCCGGCTTCCCCACTGATTTGGTTGTGGGAAAACAGCAGGAAGTTGCTTCGCCTAACAACCATGGGATTTGGTTAACAGCAGCAACCAAAGACTGCAGAGGGGACTGCAAAGATTGGTATTGCTTAGTGACAGAAATTCCTTGACATTGTAAGTCAAGGACTATTGGCAAGAATTCTTTGTAATATGCTTGTGCTTATACAGCTTCCTCTTCCTCAGACCTCCATCATCCTAGGTCCTTTATTCTCAGTGTCCTATTCTACTCAAAGAGTAGCCAATTTTGCAGCCTACTCTTCTTTCTCACAACCAATTCAGCTGCTATTGCCTCAATGCCATAGATGGAAAAGCAGCAATCATCCAAAAAGGGGTACCATTTTTCTGCAGTCCCCAAGAGATTCTCCCTGAAGGGTCTCTGGAAAGGGAATCTGGAGGCCTCTTCTCCAGACATACAGTATGTGCATTTCATCTACATTTATGGAAGTTTCTAGGGTATTGTTTTTGTTCCGTCATTGTGAACATACTGATCCTGTAATGTCAAGAAATTCAGTTACTGCAAGAGAAGCCTTGCAAATACATTTTCTGACCAACTCCAACCTCTCTGATGTGTTGGCTGCAACTCTACTTCATTCTTTTGCTGTTTTTAACATTTCTTTTTAGCTGCTGTTAAAAAATCTTTAGCGATCAGGGAACAAGGAGAGAGCCAGATGAATTAAACCATTAAGCTCATTTTAGTGCTAAACTGTCTCTGGACCTCATTTACTTATGCAAAAGAAACAGTAGCCCACTACTTTCCTATTTTGTTGTTCAAATATAACAAACCATTTTATTTTCCTCAGAGAAAAGCCAAACATTTAATGGAATCACCATTATCTCAGCAATTGTATCTACTAAAATATGACTATACTGTATCTAAACTGGAAGACAGCCAACTATATACCTTACCTCTGTTCTGATGGATCCCAGTGGTGCTCGGCTGTAAGAACCATTCTTGGCTTGGCAACAAGCTACATAGAATTCATTTGTATAATGTGGGGGTGGGGGGGGGAAGGCTTTGGAAGGCTGGATTGCTGAGTCAAGAAACATCAGAGAAGAGAGAGAAGGTAGAAAATCCATAGTATGTGGGCTCAGAGTTGTTCCCCCCCCAACTGCTTTTTCCTCTAGACCCGCCTTTTTCAACCTTTTGACCCTGGAGGAACCCTTGAAATATTTTTCAGGCCTTGGGGAACCCCTGCACATTCAGGCTCAAATATAGGCCACAAGTTACAAAATTATTGTATTTGTTTCATGTGTAGGCCTGTCTATATGCATTAACAGTGTTCTTAAACTGAAAGTAAAGAATGAAACTTACCTCTTTAATGTGAAGTTGCCTGAATTTGAATTTTTTTTTTTTAATAAATTGTGATCTCCCAGGGAACCCCTAGTGACCTCTTGCGGAACCCGAGGATTCCATGGAACCCTGGTTGAGAAACCCTGCTCTATAGGATGCTGGTTAAAAACTGAATAGAAGTATCTGGGATCCAGTAAAAGAGTAAACTCTGGAAAGAATCTAAGCATAAAAATAATTCCAAGCTAGTGAGCCATTTTTTTCTGGGGGTGTACTTTTTGTAAAACAGTTGTTTATATGTAGTGTAGTTTCTCCTTTAGTTCATGCCTCAATCTGTGTACTTTTGGAATACAAATAGATCAGTTAATCTTTGAGGTGCATTTTTTAAATCAATACATTTTCTGTAGACACAGTAGGAAGAGAACCATATTAGTCTATGGTAGAAAAAGAAATCAGGAGGAGTCTGGCAGCACACTTTCTGACTAACAAATTTTATTAAGCAGCATAAGCTTTCATGAGCTGTGGCTCACTTCATCCTATGCACCACGAAAGTTTATGTCTTTTAATAGCATGTTTTTCAACTAACACATTTTATCAGATGCCTGATTTTTTACATTTTATCTAGTTAGTTTGGGGGTAAATTAAGTTAGAGATATACACTGTATACACAGGATATCCCCTGTATAAAATAGAGAAATTTCCCTACCCTCCAAGGGTATAAAGCAATATAAAACCCCATATATGGGGGCATAACACAATATAACATCTGTATCTCTCTGCTGTGAGAGCTTAAGGGAAGGTGGACTGCATATTCCCTTCTGAAAGCTCCCTTCCTCTTTGACAACTTCCTTTTCTTTATGGCTGTTTAATTATACTGTAAGTCGCACTGAGTTACTGTTTTTAGAAGCTTAAGGCATGTTTTAAAGGAAAATATAAAATGGTATTTTATTGCTTCATCTAAACTCCAGAAAGTATCAGCATATTTCTTACAGAGAAGACCAAAGATTATTTCCTGATCGTTCTTTTTGGCCCTTGCTCTAGGCCTAAACAATCAATTCTTGAGCCCTTAGCCCCCTTTGGGAGGAAAATATAAAAAGGGAGTTCAGATGTTCTGCAGTCAGCCCTTTCTCATGGAAAAATGGCTGTACATTATAGAACTTCAGAAGATTTGGTGCTTGAAATGCCACCATTATATATTTTTATTTCATCAGATCCATTTCGATAACATAAAGCACTGTTCTGTAATAGTGGTACGTATAAATAAGATCTATGAGCCAGGGCAAACTGGATGTGGTTATTGGTGAGATGTCAAGATTAAAGATAGACATTTTGGGCGTCAGTGGACTGGAATGGGCCACTTCACATCGAATGACCACCAGATCTACTACTGTGGACAAGAGGACCACAGAAGAAATGGAGTAGCCTTCATAATTAATAGTAAAGTGGCTAAAACAGTGCTTGGATACAATCCAAAAAACGACAGAATGATCTCAGTTCAAATTCAGGGCAAGCCATCTAACATTACAGTGATCCAAATGTATGCCCCAACCACAGATGCTGGAGAAGCTGAAGTAGAGCAGTTCTATGAAGATCTGCAGCACATACTGGACAACATGCAAAAAGAGACGTTATGTTCATCACAGTAGACTGGAATGCTAAGGTGGGCAGTCAAATGACACCTGGAATTACAGGTAAGCATGGCCTGGGAGAACAAAATGAAGCAGAACATAGGCTGATAGAATTTTGCCAAGACAACTCACTCTGCGTAACAAACACTCTTTTCCAACAACCTAAGAGATGGCTTTATAAGTGGACTTCATCAGATGGACAACACCAAAATCAGATTGGCTACATCCTTTGCAGCCAAAGGTGGCGGACATCTATACAGTCGGTAAAAACAAGACCTGGAGCTGACAGTAGTTCAGATCACAAACTTCTTATTGCACAATTTAGGATCAGACTAAAGAGATTAGGGAAGACCCACAGATCAGCTAGATATGAGCTCACTAATATTCCTAAGGAATATGCAGTGGAGGTGAAGAATAGATTTAAGGAACTGGACTTAGTAGATGAGGTCCCGGAAGAACTATGGAGAGAAGTTCACAACATTGTTCAGGAGGCAGCAACAAAATACCTCCCAAACAAAGAGAAAACCAAGAAGGCAAAATGGCTGTCTGCTGAGACACTAGAAGTAGTCCAAGAAAGAAGGAAAGCAAAAGGCAACATTGATAGGGGGAGATATGCCCAATTAAATGCAAAATTCCAGAGGTTAGCCAGAAGAGACAAGGAATTATTTTTAAACAAGCAATGCATGGAAGTGGAAGAAGACAATAGAATAGGAAGGACAAGAGACCTCTTCCAGAAAATTAGAAACATTGGAGGTAAATTCCAGGCAAAAATGGGTATGATCAAAAACAAGATGGCAAGGACCTAACAGAAGAAGAAGAGATCAAGAAAAGGTGGCAAGAATATACAGAAGACCTGTAGAGGAAGGATAACAATATCGGGGATAGCATTGACGGTGTGGTCAGTGAGCTAGAGCCAGACATCCTGAAGAGTGAGGTTGAATGGGCCTTGAGAAGCATTGCTAACAACAAGGCAGCAGGAGATGACGGTATCCCAGATGAATTGTTCAAAATTTTGTGAGATGATGCTGTCAAGGTAATGCATGGGGTAAGTCTCCCCAGCAAATTCGGAAAACACAAGAATGGCCATCAGATTGGAAAAAATCAACTTACATCCCCATACCAAAAAAGGGAAACACTAAAGAATGTTCAACCTATCGAACAGTGGCTCTCATTTCACATGCCAGTAAGGTAATGCTCAAGATCCTGCAAGGTAGACTTCAGCAATTCATGGAGCGAGAATTGCCAGATGCAAAAGCTGGGTTTAGAAAAGGCAGAGGAACTAGGGACCAAATTGCCAATATCCGCTGGATAATGGAAAAAGCCAGGGTGTTTCAGAAAAACATCTATTTCTGTTTTACTGACTATTCTAAAGCCTTTGACTGTGTGAACCATTACAAACTGTGGCAAGTTCTTAGTATGGGGATACCAAGTCATCTTGTCTGCCTCCTGAAGAATCTGTATAACGACCAAGTAGCAACGGTAAGAACAGACCACGGAACAATGGACTGGTTTAAGATTGGGAAAGGAGTACAGCAGGGTTGTATACTCTCACCCTACCTATTCAACTTGTATGCAGAACACATCATGCTACGTGCTGGGCTTGAGGAATCCAAGGCTGGAGTTAAAATCGCTGGAAGAAACGTTAACAATCTCAGATATGCAGATGATACCACTCTGATGGCTGAAAGCGAAGAGCAACTGAGGAGCCTTATGATGAAGGTGAAAGAAGAAAGTGCAAAAGCTGGCTTGCAGCTAAACCTCAAAAAAACCAAGATTATGGCAACCAGCTTGATTGATAACTGGCAGATAGAGGGAGAAAATGTAGAAGCAGTGAAAGACTTTGTATTTCTAGGTGCAAAGATTACTGCAGATGCTGACTGCAGTCAGGAAATCAGAAGACGTTTAATCCTTGGGAGAAGAGCAATGACAAATCTCGATCAAATAGTTAAGAGCAGAGACATCACGCTGACAACAGGGGTCTGCATAGTCAAAGCAATGGTATTCCAGTAGTAACATATGGCTGCGAGAGCTGGACCATAAGGAAGGCTGAGAGAAGGAGGATAGATGCTTTGGAACTGTGGTGTTGGAGGAAAATTCTGAGAGTGCCTTGGACTGCAAGAAGATCAAACCAGTCCATCCTCCAGGAAATAAAGCCAGACTGCTCACTTGAGGGAATGATATTAAAGGCAAAACTGAAATACTTTGGCCACATAATGAGAAGACAGGACACCCTGGAGAAGAAGATGATGCTAGGGAAAGTGGAAGGCCAACCAAGGGGAAGATGGGGCCAACCAAGGGGAAGATGGATAGATGATATTCTAGAGGTGATGGACTCGTCCCTGGGGGAGCTGGGGGTGTTGACGACCGACAGGAAGCTCTGGCATGGGCTGGTCCATGAAGTCACGAAGAGTCAGAAGTGACTGAATGAATAAACAACAACATTAATTCTTTCATAAGAATTTTATTAAGTTTCAAATAAAGATAAAAGCTACAGAAAAACAAAAAACTACAAAGAGAAAGAAAAAAGAAAAAACTAAAAAAGTGTGAAAACACAAGAGAATTTTTTTGAGTTGCAAAAAGTGGTGACTTCCAATTTTTAACAGCAAGGATAAACAACAATTTTCCATAATCTCTTACTCTATATTAAACCAAAATCACATTATTTCTATAAATCATTGCATTGGCACATTATAAAAATCACTAAATACAGTTGCTCCATCCCCTTATATTAAAAAAGAAAGAAATACAGTGTATATATATATATATATATATATATATATATATATATATATATATATATGATTAGGAGGTGTGTGTGTATGTATGTAGGTATGTATATACACACATATACATACACACACCTCCTAATCAACTACCCCCTCAAGGACAACATTTATTTAAGTATTTCCTTCCTATTACTATTCTAGTAAGTATAAATTTATTTAAGTAGCAGGGATCCTACAAAACATGTAAGTTAAGGTATATAGATGAAGCCATTCCTTTTATGTCCAGATATAAGAACAAATGGAAACTATTAGTCAGAGATGGCCAGGGATGGTACATTTGAAAATATGGTTTTGCTGACTAATACCATGGCTAAAGGATAGCCTGCAAGTTATTAGAGTAAGACATTCTGTATTTTTTCCAAATATTATGAACATGAAAGGCAGAGCTAGGAAAACATTTAAGTTGGACAAGTCAGCTGGGAGAAGCTTGGTAAAATTGGGGCTACAAGAGAAAAATGGAAATTGATACCGCAAGCAGAAATGAAATAGAACAAACTGAATGACAATATTTATCTGTCCCTGAGAATAATGAAGTAAAATACTTAGAAAATAATTCATTCTTAAGGCAGATGGATCTTGGGGTTAGTGCAATAATAAAACAGGCCCAGAAAGAAGGATCTAGTCTTGCAAACAGAATTAATGAAGAATTTGTGGAAGAAGATCTTTATCCTCTTAACATTACTGGAGAATGAAGATCAGTAGATTCTTGATCAGCCCCATTCTCACTTTGATAGCACTAAAATGAGCCTACTCTTAAAGAACTAAGAGACTGATAATGAGGCAGTCCAGATTTCTATTGAACTTTTCGTTTGTCTGATACCTGCAAATGAAAAACTTTGTGCTTCGCAAAAAAACTGATATAGCCATACAGGTAGACAATTTTTATACACTTTAAGGTAGACAATTTTTATATACTTTCTAAAAATGAAAATACTAATTTGAAGTCACTTGTGTGGAGATATACTTTAAGTCAGCCATCCCCAAGCTGGTGCCATCCTGATATGCTGAGTGGGAATTCTGAAAACTATCACCGGGAAGCTCTTGCAATAGTGATCCATACCATGGTCATCAAATGGTTGGACTTCTGCGTCACATGCTATGGGGGGCTCCCTTGAAGACTACATGGAGGCTGCAATTGCAGAATGTGGTGGCTAGGCTGTTAGCTGGGGAAATCTGCTACAGAAGAGTTACACTTTTCTTGAAATTGCTACACTGACTGCCAGTACGGTTCTGGGCCCCAAAGTGCCGGTTACACACTTTAGAAAGAAGGCTTGTGTGCCAGACTCCAAAGGCAGCCTTAATGGCATGTGTCAGCTCTCAGCCATTGAACTGGTTTTGCATTGATGGAGGGGCAAGCCAACATGATTCTGTATGGCCTAGGTTCAATTCACAGTTCAAAAACTGAATGATAATAAAATGAAAAAAAGGATAATTTTGAAATGTGAATAGCTGATATTTTTAATAAGTTTTTGTGTTTCCTTTTTCTTTGTTTTCCAGCCTTTTCTTCTTTTGTTATCTTAGTTTAGATGTTCTTTTTTTCTTTTTAAACATAAACTTCATTATTCAAAACTAGTGTTTTTCTTGTGAAACTATCATATTTGTGTTAAATATGGTAGTTATACTGTGTGTGTGTGTGTTATTCACTATTAGTAGTACGTAATGTCTTTTAAGAAAATTTCATTATGTTTTTAAAATTCAATAAAAATTATATACACGCACATTATATACAACTTTTATATATAAAAGTGCTGGTTATTACCTGTAAAGCACTGGGATATATCATGGACCACCTTGCCAAGCAAAGGTCTACCCATCTGGCCCAGTCACAGAGTCAAACCCTATTGAGAAGTCCTCCCCCACTGGAGGTCCAAGGGTTGAGGCCAGTCATTCTTGGGAATAGCACCGACCCCCATACTTTGGAACATAATTCCCTGAAAGTACAGTTGGCCTGACTCTTGTAACATTTAGGAAAGCCCTGACAACTATTTCATTTCGATGGAGTTTTGGCCTGTAGTGAGGTTTTGGATGCTTGTCTTCATTATACATGAAATTTTAGTTAATTCGTTGTTTTTTTTAATGTATGAATGAACTGTGGAGCATCAGGTTGTGAAAGGCAAGTTTAAGCACGCAGCTAAAGTGGAAGTTTCTTTGCCAACTGTAAATCTGACTTCCCTAGTTATTATTTTTGGTTCAGTTCCTTCCAGTAATCATTGCCATAGTCTTTTCCTGTTTAGTAAATAAAACAGGGTGAGTAAGGGTTTCCATATTGTTTATTTGCCTCCTGGAATATTGGGGAGCAATTAAAAGGCTTCATCCTTTGCCAACTCTTGGACTGCCCAGCAAAAAGAAGTATAAGTTCAGAGGAGAGCCCCATGCTGTTAGGGATTAGTGGTGACCCTGTACTGGGAAAGGAAAAAGGTTAGCTCTTTTTTCTAAGATTTTTTTTTTTTTTTTAGGAAAAGGCATGAATTTACGAAGCAAAAAATATTTCTTTCTTGCAGTTCAAATGCTAAGGAGGTAGTGAAGCTGGATGTGATCAAGACTGAACAAAAAGGAAGAGTGATGAGAGTTTGTCCGTGGAGGATGGTGAGGCCCACCTCTGACCATTTTTTTTCCTAAGGGCTCTTCCACACTTTAGCACTAAAGTGCTGTTATCCAATGTGGGAGTCAACACAGAAAGTATGCTGGCTTAAAGAAGTGCTAGCCACAATGCAGGCCCCTGTTCTCCCTTGGGGATAAATAAAAATGGGGTTCTATCCACACGAAGAGCCAGTGGGACGAGAGGGGTTGGATGGGGAATGCCTCCTTTGGGACAAATTAATGTCAGCAGAGCGCCTGCAGGCTTTCTGTTATCAGTCTTCCTATCCTATAGAGATTTGCCATGCAAATGGTCTACTGCCCCTTCTCTTCTCATGATGTTTCATACTGTACAGTTTTAATGCAAGGCAAGGAGAGAACATTCTCCTAGCTTCATTGTTCGTCTTACCTGCTGGCAGGAAAGTCAACCACCAATTGCTCTCCTTAAGGCAGGGTTTCTCAACCCGGGTTCTGCGGAACCTGAGAGGAGCAAGGAGCAGCAGGGGGTGACAGAGCGCATGCGAGAGAGAGAGACACCACGGGGGCTTTCGTGCTGGGGTTCTGTGTGCACCTGCTTTCTGCTGGTGGCGCATGGAGGTGCTGGTGGTGCATTCTTTAAGCTTCATCCTTTATTTTAAGTTGAAGAACACTGTTAAGGCATATATACAGGCCTACACATGAAACAAATATAGTAATTGTGGAGTCCTTGGTGCTCTCTTTATAATAATATAATAATATTGTATATTATGTTATTATATTGTGTTATGTTATATTTAATATAACATAATGCTATTATATTAATATAATATTATGTTATATTAAATATAACATATAATAGTTTTATAACTTCTGGCCTATATTTGAGCCTGAATGTGCAGGGGTTCCCCCAGGCCTGAAAAATATTTCAAGGGTTCCTCCAGGGTCGAAAGGTTGAGAAAGGCTGCTTTACGTTATAGTGGGATAGACTGACAAGCAGAGACGATACTCTGAAAGGTGCATTTAGCCACCTGTCAAGTGGCCCAAATAGCAGGCTGCCGGTGCAGAGGTGCACCGTGCCTATGACCTGTCTGCTGGGCTAATTCTGAAAACAGGTCCAGTGCTCCCATATTCCAAAACAGCCCAGAGGAGGTTGCAAGCATGGGGTGAAGCCATACGGTGCTCTCTTAGTGCATCAATAGAACTCCCTCGTACTTTACCCTATAGTCCATGCTCATGCCTGCAACCTCTCAGCCAGACTCTTTTTTGACATAGATTTAATGCCCTTTCAAAAAAGAGCTAGATTGATGTTCAGAAATAGCCCAACTAGCTAAAAGATTGTAGCATGGATTTTGGGGAGCACGGTGGGGGTGCTCCTTCCACATTACTCCATCTCCCTACCAGTTGGGATATAGGCATGGAGGAGAAGTGTAGGTGAAGCAGGAGGGGGTGATTGGTAACAAGTGAAGCAGTGCTGGAAGCAAGCGGCCATGGTCAGCAGCAATAAAAGTTGTCTATGAATAGGCAAAATGATGTAGGAACAGGCAAAATGGTGCCCTCTCCCATCATAATAAAAAGTAAGTAATGCAAAACTCCTTGTTGGCAACCAATGGAAAATCTGAAATGTGCTCACTAGTACAGAACCAGCAAGACATAGCTAGCAGAATCCAGCACTCTTTCCTGATTTAAACAGAATCAGAGCTCTCCCAAAGCTTTCTCAAGGCTATCTCAAGGGAATGCTGCAGCCCCTGCAGAAGCATGGTTTCTCCCACAACCCAAAGGGAAATAGCTATGAGGGCTATGCCAAGGGATTGGATGGGTGGGGGCAACCCCACAGCATCCTCAAGAAGCCAATTGGAGCTGAGCAGATCCCAGCTCCATTAACCACAGTGCCAGTGAAACATGCAAGAACTATGTTGGGAGGAGTGCAAAACCCCTATTTTAAAGCTGGACCAGCTAAAGATGACTTTAAGCTACCTTGTTTGTGGACTAGGGATGAGATGAAACTTCATGAGGACACATCACACAAAAACAGTTAACCAGGATATGTTAATGCCATAGGTAGGAGGATGTGAGGATGAACCCACTGTTAAATCTTCCCTCTCACCAGAGCATCTCTTGCTTGCCAATCTTGTCTCATTTTAGGACGTAATGTGTTTTAATTTCAGCAAAGCATTTGACAAAGAGTTCCCCATGACCTTCTAATTAGCCAAGACAGTAGTTAAATGTGGGTTGGATGGCCTGACAGTTAAGTGGAACCAGAGGTAGAACAAAAATCTACAAAAAGTGTTCATCTATGATTCCTCATCAGATTGGAGGGAGGAATCGTGTAAGTCCTGGATGGTTCAGTCCTGAGTCTTATATTCATCAACATTTTTATTAATGATTTGAGTAGACACAGGGTTTTCAGCTGACACACAATCAAGAGAGAGAGCAAATGCCCTGGAAGGCAGATATAAAATTCAGAACCACCTTTCTACGTTAAACAAATGGTATGAAAACATCACACTTAAATTTAACAGAGACAAATGCAAAGTTCTTCACTTGGAAAATGAATCAGAGCCACAGGAATAGGGGATACCTGCCTTGGTAACAATATTTGCAAAAAACTAAAAAGCCTTAGAACAGGAATTGATTATGAATTGAGTATGAGTCAGCACTTGGCTCCTTCCAATACTATGGTTATGATTTTCAGAAGTGGAAACAAAAAAAGAGGGGGGGAGGGGAAGAGTATTTTTTAAAATTAAACTGCCCTCAAAATGCAGTTTGCCAAATGGCACCGATAGAGTTTTGTGTCTTCGGGATAACCTTTAGCGAATATGACTCATATACTGCAGAGATCTGTGAAACATAAAGCTTCGTGAGTTGACAGATGAGGCAAACTCTCAGCTTCGCGGCCATCTCTGGCTTTCCGACCACATCCTTCTCTTTCTAGTCTAGTAGGGAAGTGGGTTCCAGACACTTGCGGGCGTATCCGTCGAAGTGTGGTTTTGAGGGCTTCCTTGCTCCCACGGAAGACCCCAGGATGCCAGCAGCCGGCGAAGGGGCGTGGATTGGCTTATGACGTTTTGTTTGCAGCAGAAGGAGAACGTGCGAGATAGGAGGTGGCGAACAGCTGCAGGGGCAGCGGAAGGCTCGAGAGTGAGCGAGGCTGGCAGCCGCCGAGGCGGGTTGTCTGCTCGCGGGAAGGGGAGCCCAGCGCTCAGCCGCCACCGGCTTCAGGATGTAGGCGATCAGCGGAAGGGCTCTTA
Source organism: Candoia aspera (assembly GCF_035149785.1). Lineage (NCBI taxonomy): Eukaryota > Metazoa > Chordata > Lepidosauria > Squamata > Candoiidae > Candoia > Candoia aspera. The sequence continues at coordinate 73,047,411 of NC_086153.1, read as the reverse complement.
CTGGCAGAAGGGCTCATCATGAAGAAACACTCGGCCAGAGTAGCCCCTCTTAGCGCTTGCAACAGCCCGGTTCTTACTCTCACCAAAGTGGAAGGTAATCGCGCGAGCTAGGATTCCGCGCAGTACCGGGCAGGCTTTCCGGGACAGAAAGCTCCCTTGCGTCCGGGGAGGTGGGTAGGATCGCATTCTTCGTCTAGCCGAGAAAGCCGCTGCCGTCGCCAAGTGGCAGGGGAGCGGCCCGCCGCGGCGGCGAAAGCAAGCTTGGAGCGCTTGAGGGGAAGACCGAGGTGCACCTGCCCTGGTGCCCTGGACGGGCGCGGCGTTGGAGAGAGGCTGCCCAGGGAGGTCGGAGAAGATGGATGGGCTGCTGGCCTGCCTGCTGCAGTCCCCTCGCTCCTCCTGGTGGAGGAGGAGAAGGGGGGGCAATTAAGGCATGCTTGACTTGGCTCCCTTTCGCCAATGCGGCTTCGCTGTTCCGGGGAGCTGAATGTCACCTTTTCGGACGGCCTTGCTCGCCCTCCCTCGTTCTTCTCGAGGGAGGTGAGCGGGCGAGGCGCCCCTCGCCCTCCGACCCGCCGTAAGTTCTCTCTTCAGGCTCAAGGTCTTCCCTGGTATAAACAAGCGGCAGAGGGTAGTGCGAACCTGGCGCATTGGAGGAGGGCAGCTCACTGGAAGATGGGTAAAGGCTCCGCTCTAGGCTCTGGGGGTAGATCTATGAGGTGATTTGGCGGGTATCCACTTGGAAGCGCCTCTGGGGGAAGAATTCTGCATTCCTGAATGAAATGCCCCGTCTCCCCACCCTCAGTGCGCCGTCTCCTGCTCTCCGCTGTTGGGAGGGAAGAAGACTTCTGGAAATACTTTAGGGCCCGCAAACTCTCGCGGCAGTTTTAAAGAGGGAACGCGGACCGACTCGCGCTGGGAAGACCGCTAACGGCGTTGCCCGGTCGACGGGACCCGAGGCGGGCCGTCCACATTGGCAGCCAGACACGCTGTGCTTCGGGGGCGAGCCGCCGCCGCTGTTCTAGGGGAGCCTCGCCGTAATTCAGGCTGGGCTGCAGCAGCAGTTGAGGAGGTGCTCTTTCGCGACTTGAGGAACTGAACTCGCGGGTGCCCAAAAGGCAGCACGCAGCGCGCCGCCCGGGGGGAGCGAAGAAAGAGGAGCCGGAAGGAAAAGCGCCCGGAGAGAGTTGGATGGGAATGGGGAGGGCTGTGGTGTGGGTGCTGTGCTCCCGAGAGAAAACAGGTTTGCAAGTTGTGCTTGGTTTTTCCGGTTGGTAGAAAGAACCCGCTGGGGGATGGATGGCTGTGAAAGAGGCAAGGTGAGAAAAGGATAATGGTTGGACAGAGAAGGCATGGCGGGAGGTAAAACAATTGGTTGGAATTTAGTGGCAGTGGTGCTTGCTGTACATCTAGAAATGAGGAAAACAGAAGGGGAGAAAGGCTTTGAGATAAAAGAAGAAAAGTGTAGACTTTACCAGGCCAAGGGTTTGTTGGAGTGTAAGGCTCCACCCTGGGCAGATTTACTCAGAGATAAGTTGTGTTGCAGCCTTCTAGATTTACAACTCTCAAATGTCAGGCAGCAGGAGAAATCTGGAGGGCGCCAGGTTGGGGAAGGAGTCAATTGCCTTGAACCATCACTGTCACTACATGGAACTACACAAAACTACCCCATCCTGAAAGGATACCATTTGTTTTCAAGGGAAGGAATGGGGATGGGGTGCATTTTGCATTCTTTTAGATTTGGAATTGAAGAATGGGAAGTGATCATTTGGGTCATCAACCAAATTTATAATATCAACTGAAAGGCATTTTTAGCCACCACTTTTATCAAGTGTGTCTTGTGTGAGTCTAATATTTCAGATCCTATATGTGTTTTATTGGGGTGGGAGTGGGGGATACAGAAACGTATGGGAAGACATATTTCAATATATATAGAATGATGGACTCTCATCACTACAAAGGCATTTTTATTAGTTGCTTTCCTATTTATTTGTTGAATTGTGGAATGGAATATTGAGGGTTTTGATAGAAGATGTGACAGAAAGTCAGCAACCGCATCACTGGTTGCTCCTCCCCTTGTCTTCATGAAGACATTTTTATTTGGACCAGAGACACAGGATCTTGTGTCAGATTTTTTTCACTGATATGCATTATGCACCCCAGCATTACTACACATTTTCATGTCCTTTAACCTTTCTTGTCCTTAAAAGATAAGAATTTCCTGCATTCTGGTATGCAACTGCTGCTTCAACTTATTTTAGAGATGGGGTTTTCCCATAACTATTAAGAATGTATAACAGCACCTCACATACATAAACATGAGTCTGCAGATCTAATCTTTGGGTCTCTGTCTCCAATAGATGATCTGACTGTTTTGGGGAAAAGCTGGCAGGGTCAGATCTTGTTAATATTTGGATAAAAGACCATCAGGAAATCCCAGGCCTGTAGCTTAGATTGAGGGATTGAAAAAACATCCCCAGACAGTGACAACTCACTTATATATTGTTGGCAGGAAAACTATATAGAGGTGTCCATGTAGTTACTAGACTTCAAGCTTAATGCAAAGGAGTCTACATTTTATATCAACATGATATGCTTTTCGTAGCTCCTGTAAGGCTTAGGCTCACATAAAATGGCTTTTTACAATGGGCGTATACTTTCTTTCTTTTGTCCTAATAGGACTTTTGTTTGTTTGTTGCCAGAGTTAAACTAGCTAAGGATGAAATACTCATCTCAGATCCAGGATAAGTGATATTTCCAACATTCTCTGTCTTGGATTTTTCAGTACACTTTTTGCACAATCTTTTTGGAAATGCTTTCAAAGTTCTCTTGTCTGCAATGGAACATCCACGTATCCTTACGCATATTCTTAGATACAGTTACACAGGACATTGTTGTACTGCATATAAATGAATATGCTCTAGAAAACACAGTTGTTCTTCCTAGTATTTTCTGTGCGTTTTATTTTTATAGGAACTATATGCTATAGAATAAAACAAAACTAGTAGCATCAGCAAGCTATTTTTCAGGAAATACCTGACCTTCCTAAAGATCCCTATGCCTCCCCAGAAGGAACTCTGGAAATCGCTTATGAAATAAGCCATTCCGTTAAATTAAAGGGAACATATTGCAGTAGCCCAGTCTCAAAGTAACAAGGGCATGAGTGATGGTCACCAGAACCTCCCTCTCCAGAAAGGGTTGCAATTTAGTTTTAGATATCTTTATCTCCCTTCTTTAAGGTAGATAGCTCTATGGTATTTTTTTAAAATACAAAATGAAAATGAACAAATAACAAAAATGTTTCAGGTGCATGATTCAGTACTCCTGTTCTTCAGTATCTTGCATTCTTAGTTATTTGCCATAATGATTTTAAAATGAAAAAGACTTATATTTTAGTATATGAAGAAATAATATTTGTTATAGAAAGTAAATATTGCCTGAGTCAAGCATCATTTCTTTTAATTCTGATTCTTTTAAGGAAGTACTATAGATTCAGCTGATTACCAAACTTTTTCTTTGGGATATCTATTCTTTAGGATCTTTGAGAAGATTTTTCACCTGTAAATTAATGGGTAATTTTAATGGGTAGCTCTACCATCCACTTAACAAGATCTGTTTCTTTGAAATTTTCATCAAGCTTGCATATAGAAAATTACAGAAAATTTAAATGACTTTTTTCACTGAAAAAGAAATACTAGTAGGTTTGCCATCAGAAAAACTCTGTGATTTATAATAGGGCAATATCTTTGTTAGGGCAATTCAAGGACACTAATATTATAACAGATTGAATGGAAAATGCTGGGCCATCAGATAAGCTTTTATTGCTACCTATTTCTAAATAATAGCTGAATCTGCAGCTCTTTTCATCAGGTATATTGCCTCACTGATGGCTCCATAAAGTAACCATAGGTGTAACAACAGTAAGCCCCCATTCACTCCACCATCTTCCCCCATTCACTCCACAATCTTCTGCACATAGGCAACTCAGAGAAGTTGCCTCCACTCTCCCAGAAGGCCAGATATGGAGCAACATCTTTGCTTTCTAAGTAGACTATGCCTGATAACACATATGCTGTAGGATGATCCTCAGCCCATCCTTTTTGGCAAGAGAGAACACAACTTTAGTCCTTTTGGAATCCTAGCCTCAAGAAAGGAAAGAGGAAATAGAGACTTTTCCTGAACAGGAATCAAAAGGGGTTTTCCCAGCCCTACCATTTTTGAAAGAGACCTGGGCAGATCAAAGCTTGCTGGAAAAGGGATAATGGAGGGGAGAGAAGAAGCCCTGGACTGGGGCCCCAGAAACCTCCAGGTAGTCAGCAAGGATAAACCCAGCTCTGAAAAGCACGGGATAGTTCTCCGTTCTACGGAGAAATAAAACTGTTTTGATTCATGGTAAATAGAGCTAAGCTAGTTTGTCTAAAGAATAGAGATGATAGAGGGAGCACAGGATTGAGACCAAGAAGCCTCACTGTAGCTAAAGGAGTTAGGATGAATTGCTCCTAAGCCCCTGATTAAAAATTGAAAATCAGTGAGAAGCATGTTTATCCAAGTAAATACTGAATCCAAGAGTAAGAAGGATCAATAAGTTAGGATGCACTGTCAGGATTTTGTGCTTTTTTTTCCTGGGGCTGTGCCTGCTTGCTTGTTTCTAGTAGTTGTGTCTAATAACTTTTGTGTATGATGTTTAATGCATTTTGTGCAAACTCAGCTTTTGTAATTTTGTTCCACCTTAGTCGCTTTGAACCATAAATCCTGTTCACTCTCCCCACAGCATTTTATTGGAGAAACTTAAGCCACTGTGTGTGATATTATCAGTGCTACATGGCATATGGCATCCACTTGTAACTGTTTGGGGCACTTGACTACCTAAAGTTAAAAATGTCCTGTTCCAGGCTAAGCAAACACAGCAGATGCATCGTGGAGTTAGGCTCCCTGCCTCAGTCTGGTCCCTCATTGCCTGTCTTGGATTTCACCTGCTCCTGTTGATTATTTGCTGTGTTAGCCTCAGAGGCTGGCTGCCTGATGGATCAGGCCCCTGTGACTCATAACAAAAAGGATTTTTTTTTTGTTTTTTCTTTAATAAAATTTATTTTTAAATAATATTCCTCAAAAAATGAGGGGGACTGGTTTTTTTCAGGTCATGTGCCTCAAAGCTGCAAAGGCCAGGAGGAGATACCAGAGTTTAATTTTTCTTTTTTATCACTATCATCACTGCTATTCCACCTCCCGCCCCTCCCCTCCCCCTCCTCCTTGTCCTTTTCCTCTTCTTCTTCTTGCAAATAGCTGCTCAGACTCTGAGATGACCTCTCTCCCACAACTGATGTTCAGGGGGAAGGTGTTCAGTAAACGCATCTACTAAGCAGCTGTGCCAAGGCAGGAAAATGGAGCAGGTAAACCTAGATAATTTTTTGGAAAATAAGGTTAAGAATTCCTGCCTTTCACTCTATGGCTCAGTCTCTGCCACTACACATATTGATCAATGGTGAAAGTTCCAATTTTAAAAACTATCTACTTTTCTCATGTCAAACTGTGCACTTGGGAGCATTGTGTTAAGTACAGTTTTTTTCTTATGATTCCTGCATCACCTTTACAACTTTATAGTTTTATGACTGTAAGTGATATCTCACACTAGGACAGAATTTAAAGTACCTTCAAATATTAATAATAAACAGATGGCTAGTCCAGTGTGAATATTATCTAGAAAAAGGACAGTTAGTCTCTCAGCCTGGCATTATATGAACAAGAGTTTCAGATAGTTCTCATATATTCCACCCTAATTAATTCACAAATAAATTAGTGCCAGAGGTTTGGCTTATTCAGTTTCCAAGATTCGATTTGATATAGTTAGTTAGTTAGTTAGTTATTCAATTTATATGGTATCCCACTTGCCAAGTGACTCTGTATTAAACTTCTTGATGGTAAACTTAATTAATGATACTCATCACAGGTCTTTCTTACTGGGTTGTACTCTGCTGTTTGGAGGTTTACCAAGGCTGCTTTTCATCTTTATTAAGAACTATGAGTTCATTGTGGATTTATATTAAGTATTTCCTTTAAAAAATGTACCTATCATGTATCTACTTCATTTCCCAATAGCATACTGAGATATTAATACATTTTAATTGTCATGAGTTTGATCAGGTATCTACTGCTTGATTTATCAGGAACTAGTTCTTCACAAGAGAGCCAATTTGGCATAGTAATCAAAGGCACCAGGCGAGAAACTGGGAAAACCATGAGCTAGTCCTGCCTTAGGCACAAGGCCAGTGGGGTGACTTTGAACCAATCATTTTCTCTCAGCCCTAAGAAGAAGGCAAAGGCAAACCATTTCCAAAAATGTTGCCAAGAAATGTTGACAGGAGTCAAGACTGACTTCAAGGCACATACAACAACAACAACAACACAAGTTCTTCACAAACTAAGTTCAGCAAAATAGTAAAAGGAGGCTTGCAATAAAAACATGCTTATGTTTTGGCATAAGTGTTTGTGGCCTACCGTCTACTTAAAATTATGAATTAATATCCAAAGTTGCAGATATACATATCCAAATGGTTAGAGGAGAGGTGTACTGTAGTGTGAAATTCAGACAGTCAATAATGATTCTGTTATTAACTGTGTCACTCACGAAGCAATATTAGTAATAACACAATCAACCTTTTATATACCTAATGTTATTTTATGCTGGACAGTGACCAAAATAAAGACTTGTTTTAAATCATCCTGGCACTGGAAGTCACATTTATACATGTAAACAAAATCGATTTAAGCCACATTTGGCAGAATTAAATACCTTCATAAACTGTAACTCAAACTTTTTTGATGTTGTCTACGAACATAACTACATGCAGCACCCATAAATGCACAAGCAAGCCCCAGTGTTGTTTTTGGAAAACCTATAATGCTGAAGGAAAGAGTGAGAACAAATAAATGGCTGGATGCATTTGCTGTTTTCTGCCTGCCAGTTTGCTCCAATTGGCTTTTTACACTACCCTTGAGGGTAGTATATCTTAAAATGGCTTTGGGGAAAAAATAGCTTGGGTGGCGGAGCAAGCAGCCAGAAAAGATTTAACACCTTGCTCCTCTGAGTAACAGAGGAGTATCACTGTTGCATAAGAGTCTTCACATGTATGGAGTTAAATATAAGAATAGAATAGAATAGAATAGAATAGAATAGAATAGAATAGAATCATAGTATGTAGTAAAGGTCCTGAATATATCGTACATGAATTGATAGATATCATTTAGATATAATCTCAGCATGGATCTTTTATTCCATTCTAGTAAATTATTTGAAAATATTTATTCAATATTAAAATTCCGTATCATTAAAACATTAAAACCTCTAGACTGGAATATGAATATACCCACACACATATAGTTATTTACACATATTTCAAATAAAAGAGAGAATTCTCTATACTAGTATCACCACATAAAATATTTGCTCTTAAGTTAAACAGAATATCTATCAATTCCTAGAGGGCTAGTGGTCTCATCAACAGAATGCTTAAATTCTTGGTCTGCCCTGAATTTCAGCAAATTGAATTTTAGCTATAGTTGCCTGACCTCTAAGTTAAACAACAGGGAATAGTCAGGTTTTGTTTGATGAATCTGGTTAAATTGCATCTTTAAAGGTATTTTTAAAGTCTAATTCTTGGATGAGAAATGTGAAATTAAATCTGCTGCAAAAATGACCATATAGCTACAAAACCAGAGTAATACCAGGTGAAGGAGTTAGGAGAGAAGCTGTTGTACATTGCAAAGACATAAATTTATCACTTTTTCATTTACAGACAAAAGGGTTTTCTGTATCTGTGATGCTCCTATCAAAGATGGATTGCTGCAGATGCATTCTCCTATTTTTTTAACCAGACTTAATTGTGATCCTTTTCAAACTGATTATGCCATATTCATTGATTAACAATCTCACAGACCCTTACAGAATTATCATTATTATTATTATTATTATTATTATTATTTACATTTAATATAGCTGCCTACTCCAGTAGTGAGTGATGTTCTACTGTCTCTGATTTAAAACAAGACATAGTATAACATATGGGAAAGTCTCAAAATTGATTGGCTTATTTTACTACTACATAGGTAAATGTTTTCAGAGTGATGAATCTTTCAAGTCAAACTTGCCTCAAAGCGCTGCATTTGTGGGGCATCCAGTTCATAGTGTATATCTCTAGTTCTCTCATAATAGTGGATTCACATATTATATCCATTCAACTGTGGTTTGTTATATGATGCAGTCATTGTTTTTATAAAACATGATTTATGTTTTAACATGTGTGAATCCAGCCAACAGTGGTTCATTCAATAAATTATTATTAAGAGTGACTTAGTATGTCAGTGTAAGTGAACTAGACCAGCTATAGAATTACTTTACTCAGTAATGGCAGGACTGGCATGGTTACTAATGATAGGGATCATGGATTTCAGATATCTCACTCCTCTTTTGATGGTCAATGGTAGCCAATTCATTCTGGCAAGTAAGTAATACAAGAAAAGGATCCACATGGTATAGTTTTGCCAGTTTTCACATAGGAGCAAGTGGCAGCTGTGTTTGAGCAGGCGGCAGTGGTGGCTAGGAGGCCTTTTGCACAGCGGGTTGTGCTCTAGGTGCACCGTTGCACTTGTTCCTGGACTGGGAGGTCTTACTTACTTACTTACTTACTTACACACTTATGCCCTAGTGACCTCTAGGACTACTGCAATACAGTTTACATGGGGCCACCCTTGAAGAGTATTCGGAAGCTACCGCTGGTGCAGAATGCTGTGGCACGGGCAGTTAGTTGTTTTGGGTTGAGTGCAGCATGTTAATCCACCCATTGTGGATCAATATTATGTGTAAGCCAGCTAGAGTTTATTCAACCATAGTTTAAACATACAGGCTTAGCGTGACATGTGAATCTGGCCATTGTACAGACATAAGTCAGCCTTCAGAGATTTATCTGTTGAGTACAACCAGCACTTAGTACTGCTGAATTTTTGTTCTAATGTTTCTTACATTCTCTTTTTCCTACCTTGTTTTTTTGCCTCCATCAACTCAATCACTGTAGAATACCCATTCCCTAGGAAATTAAAGTAGAGCCACTGTGAGCTAGTCGTTGGCATATATGGAAACCATTTATGTTGCTAGGCCTTTTGATCAGCACTGAGTCTGTATTTCAGAATTGGCTGTTTGGAGGAGATTTACTCGATTTTTAAAAACGAGTGATGTATATTCTTATGGAATCCCATCATGATGTTGCATATCATGATTGCCATTTTATGTAGAAGGGCAAAATATAACAAATAAAATGCTACTGGCTGATTTAGGCCCGTCCCAGATGTTTGGACAGTTACAATCTGAGGAAAGTACTGCCCTATGTCCCATAACATTGTGGGTTTCTGTGGGGTTTGGAAAACCAAGCCAATTAACTGTTGACTCAGCTTGTTCTCTGGAGAAAACAGTGCAGAAATATTTTTGCAATGTTTCTTCTACAGCTGCAGGATTAGGGTTCCACTGATGGGAACCCCTGCCTCACCCTTCTTCCTGGTTTTGAAACTTGGCAGCTGACATGGCATAAATTTTAATGTGCCCCACCCTTGAAAAGAAACCATGGCAAATAAAGAAAAAGATTAGGAAAAGGCACCAACTACTTGCTGTTTTTAACTCCTTTGGCCCATCGGAGGAAGTGCTCAAGAAGGGAAAGATAATGACAGTCACTGAATGCTGCACAACGTGCAGAAATGCTTACAGTTTGGGGAGTGGAGCCAGCCTTAGATTGGTATCATGTTTGATTGATTATGTGCCATCAAGTTGGTTTCAATAGAGAACACATAATTTTCTCCAGGATGATCTGTCCTCAACCTGGTCCTTCATGTCTTCCAACAGTAGACCCATGGCCACTATGAGTCCATCCACCTTGCTGCTGGACATCCTTTTTCTTTTTCCTTCTATTTTTCCCAGCATCATAGACTTCTCAAGAGAGCTAAGTCTTTGCATAATGATTCCAAAATATGATAATTTAAGCCTGTTCATTTGTGCCTTGAGTGAGAACTCTGAATTGATTTGTTCTATGAACCATTTGTTTGTTTTCTTGGCTATCCATGGTATTCAAAAGCATCAATACTGTTATCATAGTGAACTTGAATTACTCTGAATGACACAGCTGAGCTGCTTGAAGTTGCTCCCAGATGTCAGGTTTTTTTTGTCTGTCTGTAGCTCAGCTGTTCTGATGTCAGAGTGTTTTGTGCAAGTCTTGAGCTACATACTATACTATACAGGATTGATGATTTTGATATGAGTGTATGTTTACACTACATTTTGAAGTATATAGTTAGGTGCAGACAACACCTGCTGTTTTTATTTCCTTTTTTGTGGCAGTGAAACGCAAATGAAAAAGCACATTCTGAAGTCCAATGGGACAGCATGTTTTGTCTGGCATTATCCATTATTCCTTCCAATACAAGATCAGAAAGACATTCAACACCTCAGGTGTGAGATCATTTTCACAGTAAAGTGATACTTGAGATATTGTGTGTCACACAACTTCTGCACTATAAATACTTCTGTCACTTTATTTAACACTTGGCTTCAGTGTAGACATAGAATAATGATGTTTTAAAAATGCTTGTATGCAGACTTGCTCATTTTCGTGACTAGGAATATAACAGGTTTTAAGAAGCATGGCATTGGGCTTGAGCCCATAAATACTTAGCTGTACCATGGAAACAGAATCTGAGTTAATGAAGTTCAGTAAAGCGACTTGATATCATTATATTGCATAAGCATTCTCAATTATTGTCCTTTAAAATGTAAACCGATTACTCAATTTCCATCTATTAGTGATTTTTTAAAAGAATATATATATTGCTTTGTTTACATTCCCATAATAGAAACATTCAGGGACATAGCAGATATCACTTACCAACTTGCTATATGACTTACTTCAATATATCCTTGTAGTTAATGTAATCATCTGCTGATCTGGCAATGATACTTTTATTTGCATTCCTATTCTTTTCATCTTTCTCTTCACTTGTACAGCCCAATATACCAAGTTGTGTATTTTGGATTTGCAGAAGAAAAATTGTTAATTCAGTGTGAAATGAACTATTTAATCAGTTATCTGTACACTATCAATCTCCAAAAAATGTTTCATGAATTGGAATCAGTTTTTGCTTGCAACATGGCTATATTCTGCTGCATATATTTCTAGGTAGTATTTTTGTCAAAGTAATAAGATCCTGGGGAATTTCAGTTGAGTTGCTTCTGATTTAAAAGTAAGTAAAGTCTCCTTTGAGTTGGGCTTGATTCCTGGTCACATCACAAAACATCCATGAGTTTTCTTGGCCAGAAATGGGTTGGCACTGCCTTTTTCTAAGATGATTTTTTTTTTACTTCCCAGTCTAGCCTATAGCTTTTGTGTTTGTCTCCCATCGAAACAGGTCTGGCCCTTTGGAACCCAGCAGGTTTGGCCTGGTGCTGCTGTCTGTTGAGACACTTCTGACTTAGGCTAGTGTAATTCATGTCTTAATTCATAGAACTATTTCAAAATAGTTCCAATTGGGACAGTTTCATTTGATACATCCTCTCCTTGAGTTGAGATCCACATATGATGCAATTTCAGATTTTCTGCTTTGAAAATAAAAGGGTGCAGAATATACTTCACTGAGTCTAACATTCCCCCTCTTTCTTTTGCTTTTCTCAGGGGATGAGCGCTCCCATGATTGCACAACACCAGCAGAAGCTCAGACACAAGCTGGGATGGAAGCTGGTGGAAGAGGGAGCCGATGTTGCCAAACTTGCTCTGTGATCCAGCTTAAGAAAATTTTCTGGGGAGTAGTGGTGGTACTTGGTGTCTGCTCTTCCTGGTCAGGATCAACCCAGCTAGCAAAACTGACCTTTAAAAAATTTGATGCACCCTTCACTTTGACATGGTTTGCAACAAACTGGAACTTTTTATTCTTTCCTTTGTATTACGTTGGACATGTCTGTAAGTCAGCTGAAAAACAATCTCCCCAACAAAGATACGGGTAAGAGGAAGTTGTCATATTTTGCTGTGTTGTCTTCTCTTCTCTTCTCTTAGATGTTTCATTAAGCTATTTGTTTAAAATATCTTTTAAAAAAGGACTATAAGTTATTTGCCAAAATAGAAGGAAGATAAGGACATTGCAAAGAAGTAGAGGAAAGCAGAATTTATATTACACATTTCTGCTAAAACTAAATGAATATTAGTTTTAATGGACATCTACACCCTCTCTTGCGCTCTTTTTGTTGCTGTTGTTCATTGGGCTAATTGGGATAATTAAAATCATAATTTAACTGTCTATTGCTTTATCGGCAAAATATAAGTGGTCTTCCCTATAATTGCCATAGCTATCATCAGAAGAGTTACATAAATTTATTTTACCAGATGTCCATTTAGAGATATCATTTAGTTTTAGTAGAAATGTGTAATATAACTCACAGTGGTGGGATGCCCTGTTATCATTTTGCTCTTGAGAACCTGTTTCAAGACCTCCATTTACCCTTCTTACACATCTTTGTCTTTAAGCTGGACTTGGATTAGACAGCAGTTCAGATAGATGATATACTCTTTACAGTACCATCTGTAGAGTGGATATACTCTATAAAATGAAAATGTGGCAACAAGAATGTGTTCTTATTGATGCTGCTACAAGTTCCTATCTACAAATGGGGGACTTGCTGGGTGCTTGGAAGGCTGTTCACCCACGTTTGCAGATGATTTATTTTGAATTAAAGTGAGAAAGATGGAGTGTAGAGCTTGAAGAGAAGGGTGGTGGTGGAATTAACCATTACATGGCACCTAATATATTATATGCACATAATAAGAAAAAAGAAACCCTTCCACAATATGACAAGATTCAACTTTCAGTTGAATAGGAATTCTTTATGGTAAGGTAAGGCTGATTGAATCATAGCTTAGATCCAAGTATTGATTAAATTTCAAAGGTTATGTCAACCCAGTTGATCCTTACATTAGAATGCAAACATGTAACTTGAAAAAAAAGTATTTCACCTTATTTTCATAAGATACTTCTTACATAATGTAATTTAGGTCACTGTTACAAGTGAAGAGTCAGTATAGCTAAACAATGGATATATTTGGGAGGCTTACACACTGTGAGAAGAAAATCCTGTGGTATCTTAGAATTCATATTGTAATGTATGCATTTCGATGCATTTAATCTTCTTTTAAAAATGACAGTTAAATTGTTCAGAACTTCAACAATAAAGATAAAATCAGAAAAAGACGTTATTGTCTAGAACCTCAGTGTAATGACCAGAACACTCGAGCATTCACTCAATGACAGTCCATAAGCCTTTGCTTATTTAACTGGTTAATGAAGTGAAGCGTTCGATACAAGGTAAAAGTTGCGAATGGCATTTCCTGCACATTTTGCAGTTTAAAATCACAAAAGCCTCTAATTCCCCCCCACTACCCTCAAAGGTATGCACCCCCCTCCCCGTGCCAGCAGATGGCTTGAATGGTATGCTGCCTGTTAACCTTGGGGCAAGGAGCATCTAGCCCAAGCAAAATGATTCACACTCCAGTCCAACTCCCCCTCCCTGCTGGCGCAGTCTGCTGACACAGGTTGCTTGAAGATGGATGCAAGTCCGATAAGATGTTCTGGGAACATTTGATCGGGGAGTTCTGACACTCAGTGATCTGCTCTTCATTTTCCCAGACACATGAAACATGACTACCATAAAGAGTTCACAGCTGCTTGTATCATAAAGAGCTCACAGTTGATCAGAAAGATGCAGTAGATGAGTAGTCTGTTTCTGGGCAATATCTAAATGCACGTGCACTTGTGTTCAGGAGCAATCAAACTTGTTTTTAATATTTTATTCTCATCACATGCATTGACATATACTGCTCTGGAAAACAATGATTCACTCGAAGAACAGTGGAACTGACCCTTGTAGGATTCGTGTTGGAGTCCAATTAAGTGGGTGGGTTTTAGAAAATAGGAGGTTGAAGATAAAGACTAGTGGCTCTGCTGTTTCTGTTCTTGCTTCATTTCAAGCCTTTTAGCTTTATGGGTTAAGGCAGGAGTTCTCAAAATGTGGGTCATGGCCATCCAGAAGTCATCAACAACCCAGACAGAGTTCAAAGGTTTCTTTTAAACCTGATCAGGCTTAGCAAGCAAAGTAGGTGTACTGTCAAAATAACATTTTGAAGGTTTTGAAACCATAATCTCTGTTTTTTGTGCTTATCCAATTGCTTTTTGTCGAATGATTCAAGCCACTAAGGAAGAGATAGCCCCCAAGGAAAGGAAGTAAAATATTTAAAAGATATATGGATTTGAATTAATGTGTCTGAAAGATGGGTTTTGCATGGCACTGAAGAAAAATACCTTGCAGCCCTGCCCTTCCCCATTCCTTTCAAACAGCCCCACCTGTCTAACTTGATCAGGGATGTCTGCAGGCTGTGGTCAAAAAAGTCTAGATGGCAGCCACAATGCAACTGAAGCTGTGCTTGTTTTTTATATGTCGCATGTGCAACACGCTCTAAAAATGAGTGGAGCTTCAACCACGCCATTATGGCTGCAATCTTGACTTTTACCAGGCCAGAAAGATAAAAGGCAAGAATTTATAGCCCAGCCCCAAGAAAAGTGGGGGAGGAGTCCCCCCACCCCTGTAGATTAGAACTGACTGAAGAGATGCTGAATTTGTTTGTTTGTTTGTTTGTTTTCTATCTTGCCATCAAAAGAGTCCCAACAGTAGACAAGATAATTCAACAACCACAGTAGGAAAATAAAACATGCACAGTAAACAAAATAGGTCACTAGGAAAGATAAAATCAATATCCATTCTAAAATAAATGGAGCAACGCACAACAATTTAATAGCATCATCCCATTAAACTAAAGCAGCTTTCCAGAGGAGCTCTATTTTAATCAACTTCCAGAAGGCAGATCAACACTGGGGAAAATATGACATCCACAGGAAGATTGTCTCAAAGCACAGGACCATGACAAATTCCACCTCCTGGCCTCAGCCCCTGAGACCTGTACCTGCTGTTTTTCCCAGGACAGGCATACTGGACAGATCCCTTTGAACTGGAGAGGACAGATCTGCAGATACCTTCGTGCCAAGCTATATAGGGCTTTATCGGTTAAAACCAGCACTGTAAATCACACCTGAAAAACTCTTGGCAGCCAATACAGGGCTTGTAGCATAGGTGCAACATGCTAGTACCATTTAATAATCAGGCAGCTGCATTTTGCACCAAATGTAGTTTCTTTAAAGGCAGTGTCATGAGTAAGGATGGCGAGCAGGGGGCTCCCACCCAGACTGTCAAGAGCATGCGTAGCACTGAGGAACTGTTCAGCCATTCAAAGAGACACAGATCGGGACCGCCTTAACCCTTGGGGGTTATATGGCTGGGTTTTTCCCACGCTTCCTCAGTTTGTTAGGATTCTTGTTAAGTACTACTAATAAATATTAGAGACCAAGTCATTGTCTCAGTGTGTTTCCTGGTAATCAGGACAGGCAGCCCCATATAGAGCTTTTTGCAGTAGTCCAACTAGGTAGTAATGAGAGTGTGAGCTGCTGTATGAGGAACTGACTGTTTTTTTTTTGAGCTAAAAGCTAAATAGAGATGGAAGCTGAGCAACTAAAATGGTTGAAGGAAAACAGCAGCTGGGTAAGTCTGCCTGATACTGCAGGAGTTGATGTCATGGAGATGAGGCAATAGAAAGGATAGCCCACTACTAGCAAGGCTTTGAAGAGGCTCATTGATGGGCTGGCAAGAGCAGAAGCAGACCAGCAAGAAAGACCCTGTGGTGGTAAGTAGTGTAGCAGCTGAAGGCCAGCAAAGAGGCCTTGCAGCAGACTGGGGTGAGGATCTTATGGCCTACCAAAGAAGCCCCTTTGAGAGGGGCCCATGAAAGAGGCCACAAAGATGGTGACCCTCTGAAGAGGTCTACTGGTGAACAGTGCCTGCCCGGTAACTTAACAGGCAGGGGGCTTCCTGGGAGAAGGCAATTTGAGGTGATAGGTTCCCCATCATGTTAGGCCTATTAAGCCTTCATCAAGCCTTCAGCTGGCCCAAGGCCTAATCATGTAGATCACTGAGGAAATAAGGAGTTTGTCACCCTACCTGCCTGTAACAGTGTACTTTGTAGGGAAAAAAAATCAGTACCAGCAGCTCTTAACATGTTCCAGTTTTTACTGTAGTAACCTCTTGTTCTTATCAGGAATGCCAGTTTGGGGAGTCAGAAATGTACAGTTTGATGGTACACTTGATTTGCTTCAGAATATTCATATTTTATTCTAAGCCATATGTCCAATGAATGATTGCATATAGAGCTTAAACCTCAATTTCACGATTATATTCAGAGTTGTTCCTCTGTGAAGCTGCTCAGAGCCAGCTTTGATTGGAGCAGTTTATAAGCTTTGTAAAATAACAGTAATAGTAATACAATCTAGTGGAATATAATTTTTCTTCTACTGCCTTTAAAAAAGCACATTTATATAGGAAAGTAAAGGGATTTCATTTCCATTGTATCATGAATTAGCAATATACATACTCCAATTCTTAGCATTTGATTGTTTCCCCTTTTCCTTAAACATGTTTGGTTTTGAACAAAAAGAGAATGTTACCAATCAGCTTCCTAGAAACCTGACATTCAACAAATTAACAACAGGATTGGCTATGAAAAATATTTGCTAGAACATGTCTAGCATTCAAAAATTGTTTCTTCAAATGAGAAGGGAAGATCAAAATAGTAAAATTAAATAAAAACATGGCATTTAAAAGTTATTGTACTATATGAAATTCTTGTTATAATTCTGGAGAAAGACCTAAGGATAACATTCTTATCTCTAAAAATCTAGTTTACTTATCTTGGAATAGCACACCTCTCCCTCATTTCATGATAACTCAGCTGTCAAAGTTCAGCTACCTTTAATGTATAAAGATCAGAATTTATCAGTGATTATTAGTGTCTACCAGAACATCAGGAATCCTTAAGTCATATCTCACTTAATCTATAAAGCCATTCAGTATTCTCTTTAGAATCCATAAATGTATATATAATACAGCTCAACTTTTGCCAGAACATACAGGACCAGGCAATTTATGGCCCTTCAAATGTTATTGATCTTCAGCTTCCAGCTGCCTTACCCAACATGGCCAATGATTAAGGATGTTAGCATTCAGCATGTTTTGTCAACATCTGGAAAGGCACTTCCTTGCTTGCAAATCCTAGGCCCACAAGAATACAGCTGGCTTTCAATATTTTATCTCCTTTGGTATACACTGAAATAGTTTTGGAAATTTTACTACCACTATTTATTATTTATTTTGCAATTGTGACAGACAAACCTAAACATCATCACTGATGATTGGCCATGCTAACAGGGTGATAAGAGTTGAAGTTCAGCCACATTGGAAGGGAAATGACTTCCTGTTTATAAATAGTAAATAAATAGGATAATCATTTAGACTTTCTCCTCTCTACATGTGAAAATTTGGATCAAACCATCATTTTTTTTTAATATGGCAGCCACTTATTTAAAGTTGCAATGGGCCTGTGCTAAAGGGAAAAATACCTTTCTAAGAAGAGTACCATGGGTTCATTAAGAATTCTAAGTCTTTATAATATATAACCACTTTTCTTAAAACCTGTCAGTATCTGGTTCCCTTGAGGGGGAATTTCCCCACCTTTATTACAAATGTATTCCACAGTTTTCTGCTTAGATGGCTTTGAAAGAGGATTGGACAAATAAGTGCTGATATTTGTTGATTTAAAAAATGCCTCAGTTTGAGCAGCATATTAAGAGATGTGTTTCCTATTGGTAGGCATGATCATCTGACAGGCACTTACATTGGTTTTATTCATTTGCATTTATTTAAGCTGATATTTTTTAAAAGCCAGCATAATATGGAGTTGTTAACCTAACTGAATGGTTTGTTTAATTTTTTGGTATTATGCTGCTGATTTGTTCTAAGATGGGATTGTGGTTCTGTTTTTCCCAGACTCATTCAATAATTAATATCATAAAATGGAAAAAGAGACCAACGAATACCAACCAATTGGCCTTTTTATGTGAAGCCACTCTTACATTGTAGAATCCATTGAAAAGGACATTTGCATTCTCACCTGCTGTAGTGAATATGGTGAGGTTCCCTTTCAAGAGATTCATATACTGAGAGATTTAGAGACAAGTAGCTGACCTGTCCTTCCCAGGTAATGGGCAGAGAAACGCCCAAATGCTGAAGAGCCAAGCAGGAGAGGTGATTTCTTCACACAGGTGGGCCTTTACAAGAGGGGAGGGCACTTTCCATTTTGTCTGCATCTTTTGGCCTTTGTTTCCCCTTCTATGAGGCTGACCACAAATCAAGCCACGGCAAAGCTCAGCCAACTGTAGCCCAGCCTGAATGTAGTGAATCTGGATACCAAGCTGGGATCAGTGAAGCTTGTTCCAGTATAGATTCTGTTATTGCTTTATCCCATGGACTTAGATTGGGGCTGTATGTGTGCTTGTATGAGACCGTGGGCTGGAGAAAGCAACTGAGATAACTTCTCCAGAAAGCAGTTGCTCATTTTTTCTCCTTTTTATTTTCTTCTCTTCAACTTTCTTGTAGGACTCTGATCCAGGTAGTCCTCGTTTACCAACCACAGTTGGGACCAGCAACTTGGTTGTTAAGTGAAGCGGTCACTAAGTGAAACCACGATTGTGCTTATGATCTTACTTCAGCTTTCCTTTGCTTTACAGAGCTGCAAAGGTCGTAAATGTGAAGATTAGTTGTAAAGTTACTTTTTCATCACCATTGTAACTGCGAACGGTCCTAAATGAGGCAGTTGCTAAGCAAGGACTACCTGTATATGACTGAAATGTAAAATGCATAGTCATTCTAGGAAAGGGATCTAGCCTTTAGCACATGCTTCCCCCACCAGCCCTGGTGACTGAAGGAAACAGGATTATGTCTTACACCTCCCTGATAAGGGACAGTGAAGAGAGGAATTCTCTCGAGTAAAATGGCTGGTTTCCGCATGCAGAGATGGCTCTTTGCAGGAGCTTCCAGGAGGGTGCCACAGGGTTGTGGACAGAGGGTTTGAGAGCCCTCACAGTCATGGGAATCAGCCAGAGCCCAGGCCACCGCATCTTGAGCATCCATCCACATGCCTCCCCTTATAACTGGGATCCATTTCTTCCTTTCCCTGTCTGTATAGTACAGATTCTTGCTCAGTACAAAAAATTTAGAAGGTTTGGGTTGACAGGTCTGATCTGGGCATCTTGAGCATCCATCCACATGCCTCCCCTTATAACTGGGATCCATTTCTTCCTTTCCCTGTCTGTATAGTACAGATTCTTGCTCAGTACAAAAAATTTAGAAGGTTTGGGTTGACAGGTCTGATCTGGGCACAGATACAAATATGCTTTACACTTATATACTGGCCTTGCCTCTCTCTTCCTCTTTAGGACAAGTCAACAGTTCTTTCCCCTCTTTTGTGGGAAGGGGCGGGGGAGCCTTATTAACAACACTTTTCTGCTGATATAAGGCTTGTTTATTGCTACAAACATGTTATTGTACCTCACTCCAATTATTTCTTAATGAGGCTTGCTCTGTCAAATTTTGTGTGTGCGTGTATGTGTGTGAATTGCTATTCGTTTTTTTATTGACTGGGATAAGATGATCTTCCCTAGAGTCTACCAATTTTCTGAATTGGTTTTGCTGTTTTTACATAGAACAGATGAAGTACTCAGATGACATGCTTTTTGAAAAATCTTCAATTATATTTGTAGATTTTTTTTTAAAAAATCAAGACAATTTCATAATTGCCTTAAATTTTGTCTAGATTCAAAGATACTGGCCTTTACTTTTGAGTTAATACACTCCATGTATAGGCTTAATAAAAACAGTAAGACTTGAAACACTTGGCATTGTTCATACTGATTTTTTTAAAATTTATTTTCTATCCCGCCTTTATTATTTTTACAAATAACTCAAGGCAGGGAACATACCAAATACTCCTTCCTCCTCCTCTTTTCCCCACAACAACAACCCTGTGAGGTGAGCTGGGCTGAGAGAGAGTGACTGGCTCAAGGTCACCCAGCCGGCTTTCATGCCTAAGGCAGGACTAGAACTCTCAGTCTCCTGTTTTCTAGCCCACTAGACCAAACTGGCTTTCAAAGTACACTAGGAGTTAGGTGATGTAACAGCCTGTTCAATTGCCCCAACTAGCTGTCCAAAATTCAGTTGAGATAGAAAGTAGTATGTTATGATTTCTTTGGACTCTGAACTTCTTGTTGGTACAGGCAATTGACGAAAGAGGATTAAGTAGAGCAGTGTGTATGTCTATGTGCGCATGTGCATATGTGTTTATGTGTGAAGGGATGGTGATTTGGAAGGACACTGTCACTTGCTTTCCTTTTTCTTTTGGAGTAATCAGAAGTTTAGCTGTTTAGAATTTGTTCTGGTGCCAGAAAAGCTTACAGTCAAAGATGTAAGTTTCTTTTAAGACTGACTGACTGATTAGATTTATAACCTGCTTTTCATTCAGGGGCTCAAGGAAGTATGTATGTAGTGTTCCCTCCTCCTAGTTTACTCTGCCAGGACACCTCTGTTTAGTAGGTTGGGCTGAGAGAGAATAAGTGTTCCAAAGTTAGCCAGTCAGTTTCCATGACTGAGGGTGCACTAGAGGCTTCACTTGGCCTTTGATTTGATCCAGTGTTGGTTAACAATGCAGCTGATACAGAACAGGTTAGTCTTTTAAGATGCTACGGGATTCTTGAGATTAGTTCTTCCTTAGGGTCTAATATTCTTTTCTTCTTGTAGGGAGTGTTGTCGATTTTTTGGAGACAATGGCTTGACGCTGAAGGCATTTTTTACCAAGGTAGCACCTTTCGGTGTTCTTTGGACACTCACAAACTACCTGTACTTACATGCAATAAAAAAAATAAACACTACGGATGTCTCCGTTTTGTTCTGCTGCAACAAAGCTTTTGTGTTCTTGCTTTCGTGGATTGTTCTCAGGGACAGATTCATGGGAGTGAGGGTAAGTCTCTCTTTTTTTCTACCATTGGTACCTGCACACATCTTTTGCTTAAACATTTTTAACAATTTCCCTATGGGAGAATGAGAGTATAAATTATTTAATTTTATGCATTAAAAACTGATTTCTTGTTATGCTTTGAGGTTGTTATTGCTGTATTATTATCATTATAACTTAGCCTTGGAATTCCTGTGCCTTCTTTCTTCAAAAGTTAGTCATGACCTGAAACAGGCATCTCTGTTCTTAAATAATTTTGACCTCTCAGTTTTCATAGAGTGACACCTCTTATAACCAAAATTTAAGCTTTCCATTTTGTTGGCTTTGTTGTTGATGTGCTTATTTTAATTCCATATTTCTTCATTTTTCCTATTAAGCAGATTTTTCTTCTAAGTTTAAAGCTTAACTCTTACTGGCAATCAGCCTTCACCAACCAAGATAGTGTTGATATACAGATAGTCCTAACTTAACAACCATTCGTTTAATGACGATTCAGACTTATGATGGTGCTGAAAAACCCAGCTTATGAACAGTCCTCACACTTATGACCGTTGCAGCGTCCCCATAGTCATGTGATCATGAATTGGGCACTTGGCAACCAGTTTGCATTTATGACCATTGCAGCATCCTGTGGTCACATGATCACCATTTTTGACCTTCCCAGCCGGCTTCTGGCAAGCAAAACCAGTGGGGAACCACTTGATTTGCTTAACAACCTCATGCTTCACTTAATGCCTGCAGTAATTCGCTTAATGACCCTCACAAAAAAGTTTGTAAAATTGGGTCGGATTTGCTTAACAACCACTTTATTTAGCAACGGAAATTCCAGTCCCAATTGTGGTTGTTAAGTGAGGAATACCTGTATATATGGGGGGGGAGGGAGAGGGAGAGGGGGGTATTGGGATAGTGTCAGTTATTTATTTGCTTGTTTGTTTATTAAATATATAAGCTGCTGGACTTCATCACAACTCTGGGGAGTATACAATATAAAACAATTTAAAACAGAGTGATATATGAGATCGGTGGTGGAGAAATACGACAAATAAATAAATAAAATTAAACAATGGAATACAAATAGCGCAAAAGCAAGTATCTGGAAAAATAACATAAATTCTAACAAATCAATCCTCCCCACTCTAGGTCAAGGCCTGGGGGAAGAGCCAGGTTTTAAGAGCTTGTTTAAACAAGGCCAGGTTGGGGGCCATATGAATTTCAGCCCTCATAATGATCTGACTTAGATTAAGAGAGTGTCTACATAAGGTCTAGTCGTATACTTGATGGATATGAATTGCACATTCATAAAACCTGTTGAGCTTTGAGATAGCCGACTGGAACTGGATGATATAAATATCTAATATTATTGCTCCATTATCTCTGCTGGCTTCCCCGCTTTTACATTTTAAAGCTCTTCAGAGTCTGGAACCACACTAGCTAAAGGAGCCTCTCACTCCTTTACAAGTGGAAGTATCTATCTAGACCCTGAGGTACCCAAGAGGCACTTTTTCAGGCCTCTGCCCTGTGTTATTTTTATCATGTCTTTTAAACTATCCTGTAAATCTGTTTGATTGTACCTTTGTTTTATTTTCAAGTAATTGGCTACATCATATTCTTTATTTTTTTCCCTAACACCTTGTTTGACCTTATACTATGAGTCAGCCTGGGAACTTACTATTATAAAAAAGCCTACAGTAATGTCATTCTCTAAGATCGTGGGGCCTCCAGCTAATTAACCAAATGTCCTGAACTGTCCTTTCCTTTAAGTTTTATGCGTTTTCACGGTTGATCTCCAATTTGTCCTCTGAATGTTTTTTTTTTAAAATCTGGGTGCTGCAGTGATGGATTGACATCCATTCTTAATTATGATGATGCCAAAATTACAGAACATGTATTGTGACATTTGTCTTGCAGGGTTGCATGCAAGTTCATAAGGGAAGAGTCTGCATCACAATATTGCATTGAACATTTTGACATTTGCCTCCCTTGCCCTCTCACAGACCTCTATGCTGTGGTGTATGAATCTAAATATTTTCTTTCAGTTAAGAGTAAGTTGAAGAGCACATTGCATTCTGACAGCTGTAATTCTCTACCTGCCAAGTTATATCAATAGTGAGGGGAAGCTCCTTCAGGTGTGGCAAGCAAAACGATAAGGAGAAATTGAAGACCTTAATGTCTCTGTAACTATTTAAAATATTTACCAACATCTGTACAAATATTTTTGTACTAAAGAAGATCATATCTAGAATTATATAATCAAGGAAGCCTATTCTATTAAAAGCTGCCAAAACCCTGCTTTGCTTTGCTTCTCTTCTCTTCTCTTTCCTTTCTTTCCTGCTCTTTTTCTTGTTTGCTTTCCTATCTCTTCTCTTTCTGCCTGGCACAGTTCCTTCTTTCCTTTCTCCCCACTGACACATCACAGGCATTGAGGAGAGGGTTGGGGTCACTCCTCCCACTTCTCCTGTGCCCTCTACCATGCCTGTGACTTGTCAGCTGAGCTAACAAGTACAGAGAAGGGGCACAGGGTGAAGTGGGAGGGGGCAATTGATAATGATCAAGCTCTATTGCCAAATAATGATGCAAGGGAATGGCAGCGCTGGCTGCAATAGTCCACATAAAACCTTACAGGTGGTAGGGAAAGTGCTGCTCAGGCATTATGCTGATAGATGCCTCTGCAGAAGCTTGGTGTACAGGCTTTCCTGTTGCCCCAACCAAAATGGCCATGGGTGGCAGTCCCAACAACCAGAGGAAGGGAGACAGGCCTACTGCAGCCTAGAGCGGCGAACAGGAGCTGAATAGATCCCATCCCCTGATTGTGTAATCACCCACTTAATCAAGAAAGCATGTTAGACCATGTGCATGGCAGAAACTTTATCAGGAGAAGAAGAATTATACTATTTCATAACTGGAACAGCTGAAGAAGACAACTTTAAGCTGCCCTATCTATGGGCTGAGGAAGAAGTGGAGGCAACATCTTAAGGACATGAGATATCAAAACAGTTACCAGGGCATGTTTGTGCTGCAATTTAGGGGGTACAAGGACCATCCGAAAGATTAGATCGGTTCCAAGGAATTACCTCACTTACAGTATGTGCTTAACAGAAGGCACATTTTTGTCCTTAAGCTGGCAAAATGAGGCTATCAATGCTATAATGAAGTCAGTGGGGATCATGGTGTCAAAAGGCAGTCAACTGAAAGCTAAGCAGCATTTTCTATAAAACTGTATTACCATTATTTCCTTCTCCAGCATTGGCTTATCCTTCTGAATCAATGATAACACATGGATTAATTTCAGCAACTACAAATATGAACCCTTTCCATTATGAAAAGATTCTTCAGCTACAGCACTACCATTTAGTACAAGGGAAGGAAGGATAATGCCACAGTATACATCCTCCCCATCTGTGATTCCCCTATAGGATGTTAGGAGCCTGTGCTTTCTACCTCCTGTCTCTGTCAACTGATAATCCATTCTGAAATGAAACCAATCCCTCTCACTAGGGGGCAGTTCATTTTTATTCCTATTCCTATTTTATACCTATTTTCAAACAGACCTACTGTATACTTCCAAGAATCCCCAAAGTGTGCTCAAACATTTAGATGTCCCATTTCCCCACTCCATCCCTAAACTGATAGGTATTCTAAACTCTCTGTAAGAAAGACAATTTTAGGCTACCTAGCTCATTTTGTTGTTGTTGTTTATTCGTTTAGTCGCTTCTGACTCTTCATGACTTCATGGACCAGCCCATGCCAGAGCTTCCTGTCGGTCGTCAACACCCCCAGCTCCCCCAGGGACGAGTCCGTCACCTCTAGAATATCATCTATCCATCTTGCCCTTGGTCGGCCCCTCTTCCTTTTGCCTTCCACTCTCCCTAGCATCAGCATCTTCTCCAGGGTGTCCTGTCTTCTCATTATGTGGCCAAAGTATTTCAGTTTTGCCTTCCATATCATTCCCTCAAGTGAGCAGTCTGGCTTTATTTCCTGGAGGATGGACTGGTTTGATCTTCTTGCAGTCCAAGGCACTCTCAGAATTTTCCTCCAACACCACAGTTCCAAAGCATCGATCTTCCTTCTCTCAGCCTTCCTTATGGTCCAGCTCTCGCAGCCATATGTTACTACGGGGAACACCATTGCTTTAACTATGCAGACCTTTGTTGTCAGTGTGATGTCTCTGCTCTTAACTATTTTATCGAGATTTGTCATTGCTCTTCTCCCAAGGATTAAGCATCTTCTGATTTCCTGACTGCAGTCAGCATCTGCAGTAATCTTCGCACCTAGAACTACAAAGTCTTTCACTGCTTCTACATTTTCTCCCTCTATTTGCCAGTTATCAATCAAGCTGGTTGCCATAATCTTGGTTTTTTTGAGGTTTAGCTGCAAGCCAGCTTTTACACTTTCTTCTTTCACTTTCATAAGACTCCTCAGTTCCTCTTCGCTTTCAGCCATCAGAGTGGTATCATCTGCATATCTGAGATTGTTAATGTTTCTTCTAGCAATTTTGACCCCAGCCTTGGATTCCTCAAGCCCAGCACGTCGCATGATGTGTTCACCTAGCTCATTTACTCTGTAGTTAAATTTGCAGTATAATTACGGCCAACATTTTTTTTCAGTGAAATCAGCATGTTCAATGTACTGTTCTGTTCCATATTACTTTTTCTACAGTCCTACTCTAGGTGCCTTTTCTAAAAGTTCAGTGCTGCAAACATAGATCTGATAATATACATAACTGTTCAAGAACAGATTTCTCAATAATGGTATGTTGGTATACAGTATAACTATACAGTGGAAATCCTGGCTAGTTTTGGCTTGGGTTTTATCTTTAGTAGCCTTTTGTGTAATCCTGTCCAAAGTGGGTAAGATGCATCTGGAGTGTACTCACTTGAGTTAGGCTTTTGAGAAATTCTCTTAATACTGGCTAAAGTCTTAGGAAAGATCACAGTTTAATGTGTTACAAGGGCTGGCAGGACTTTTGGGCCCATTAACATTTTGCTTCTGTGTATCCAAATAGATTGTCGCTGCTATACTTGCTATTGCAGGGATAGTTATGATGACTTATGCAGATGGATTCCACAGTCATTCAGTTATTGGAATAGCACTTGTTGTGGGATCTGCCTCAATGTCAGCTCTTTACAAGGTAAGTGTAGTAGTGAGCTTAACTCATTAGTCGACAGGCTTGAATCTTGGGAGCTACAGCCAAACAGTGGATGACCGAATGTGTCCAAGTTCTGCTTTCAGTTCAGTTCATCCTGTACAGAGTCATGTTTTCACTGAGCTTCTACAGAATTAAAGTTCCACATGGGGTTGTTAAATCAGCTAGTTATCCCTATGGGAACTAATGTAGTGTCAGCCCTCCCAGGAAAACCAGATAGGGAACATAATGAGATGAGCTAATCCTACTTTATTGTAAGGCTACATTAACAGAATCTTGCAAGTCTGAAAGTACAGATCTCCCGCCCTCCCAATTTACTGCCTGAGTAATTAGGGTGGTCCCTTCCTAAGTTTCTTTCTGTTGCAGACTCCTTTCTCTTATCTGATCATTCCCTAGGCAGCATCTCTCCCCCCCACATCTTCCAAGGTCACCCTCACAGTCCATCACTTGTAGGCTTTCACAGCCAGTATCTGCTGGACAGGGTTGGGCTTCAGGGTTTAGTGACCATGGTCTAGACAATTGATTTCCTGATGTTTGACTGGCAACTGTGGCTGGTTACGCAGACCACCCTGCCTTTGAAGATGCCAGCCACAGCTGCTGGCAAAACATCAGGAAATCAGTTGTCTAGGCCACGGTCACTAAACCCTGAAGCCCAACACTGCCCAGTCTATGGTAACTGTTCAAAGGAAAATTGGTTCACACTGTATGCAAAAAACAAAACAAAACCCTGAGTAAAGGAAGAGATCCTGGAGCTGCCGATGGATCAGAGTCTGCATCAGTCCAGTACTTCCAGTTCCACGACATAAAAAAAGAGCTTAGAGTTTGGTTAGGGAAATTTGCTTACAAGTTGCTGGTTTATAACACAATAAATAATAATAGAATTAGATAAATCCAGTCCTGTTGCCACTGTGAGGGAGGAGGAAAGTGAATGCATGAATGAAAGAGATTACCTTATCTACTGATTAGTGGAGATGTTTACATCTCCACTAATGGTAATGCTTTCACTTTGGGAGCAGGCAAGGGAGAATAGGTCATACCCTTGAAGAGTATCCGGAAGCTGTAGCTGGTGCAAAATGCAGCTGCAGGGGCGATCTTGGGTTTCCCAAGATCAGCACACGTCACTCCTTTGCTCCGCGAGCTGCACTGGTTGCCAGTATGCTTCTGGGTCCAATTCAAGGTGTTGGTTATCACCTTTAAAGCCCTACATGGCACGAGTCCAGGTTACCTAAGGGACCGTCTCCTCCCCATCACATCAACCCATCCCACCTGGTCGTGCAGAGAGGGCATGCTACGGACCCCGTCTGCAAGAGAATTCCATCTGGTGGGGTCCAGGAGGCGGGCCTTCTCTGCAATAGCACCTGCCCTTTGGAATATCCTTCCCCTGGAAGTGAGATTGGCTCCCTCCCTCCTGGACTTTAGGAAACGGCTAAAGTCCTGATTCCGTAATTATTCCTGGGGCGGGAGAGAAAGTAGCCATTCCTGGGGATGGTTAGTTTCTTAGAAGGACCCTGTTCTGCCTGCAAATCATAAAGAACTTTCAGCCATCGAGGTTTTTATTATATTTATTGTATTATGTATTATAGTGTTTTATAGTTTTATATTTTTATTTATGTTTTATTGTAAACCGCCCAGAGTCCCTTTTGGGAGATGGGTGGTGATAAATTTGATTAATAAATAAATAAATAAGGGATGGATGAGGAAACGGCCTTTAATTTCTGTGCCCCATTCATCCAGGATGACTAAATGTTAGTGCTTTTCAAAAATTAATCCAATAATTATGCAAAGTTGGTATTGTTTCTAGGCATTAGTATGTTGCACAATTGTGCTTTTTATACAAAGAAGAAAGATAGATTGGGTGATCTTTTGAGCAGGGGGAGGAGGGGAGAACATCACTGCCTTCTCCCAAAGGAGTGTTCCAGCACCTCTTCTTTGCCTTCATTCTCTACATATAATAGCTCTACCAATAACTCATGGATATTGATGTTCAAAAGAAGTAATTGAAAGTTTTGCAGATTACTTTCTGTGTCATTTGGACACATTCTGCAGTCATACTTTTATGAGTTTCTCAACCATAAGGAATAGAAATTAATTTTAAAAAATTAAAACCAAAGTTTAGGATGAAAGTCATTCTACCCAATGGCCTTGCAACACAGTAATCGGTGGGTTCCCTTACATTTTATACTTTCCTAACATAAGTTGAAATATTATATCAATATGTAATATGTGCGGATCACCTAGGGTCTATTTGCTTATATACCAAATAATTTAACAACTCTGTTTATTAAGAATAAGAGTATCCAAAATATACAAAAGATTTAAGAGTTGAGGAAATAATAAATATTTAGAATCTAATCATTTATGGTTTAGATAGTATTACATTCCTTCATGGGCATTAAATAAACATTTTTAGGAATCCAAAGCCCAGTAAATTGCTTCCAGCACTAACATAAATTTTGTTCCCTCTGGGCCTATGGTTAAATCAATATCAGGATAAAATATGATAGAGAAATGTCAGTTTCTTATTTCATACACCCATCAGTGACTTCTGCAAAATGGCAGAATGGAAGAATTTGGGGTTCAGTAATGCTGCTGAGAGGGCATTGTGTAAAAGCCAAGTCTGACCCAACAAAACTTGCTTTAAGGAAGTTTATCTTTTAATTTGGGAGTTTCCAAGTTCTGTAATAAAAGATGATATATCTCTAAAATATTTCTGGGTGGGGTTGGGAGAGGGTCTGTAGGCTACTATATAGTTTATTTATTTATTGGAGTTACATTGGGCTGCCCAACTCAAACAAAATGACTTTTGTTATGTACAGTAATTTATACCATGTAATTTGGGTACCATGGAGTTTAGATTTCTGCCAGTGTATAACTGACTCTTTTCATCTGAACTGTGCTGTTGACTTGATTTATTATAGAAATTTGTGCACTGCCAACTTGCAACATTTCTGCCCTAGGTTTTTTTTGTGAAGGCTTCCATATCTTTAAACAGCCTTCCCCAGTGAGATGTTTCCCGGTAGCCTGGACAACATAGCCAATAATCAAGAATTATAGGATTTGTAAACCAACAATGTCTGAAGCGATTAAGTTACAGAAGGGCGATTTAAAATAATAGCACCACAGCTCCTTCCATAATGGACTTGTAGGAGATTACATGAAAAAATGACCTAAGAAAACATGGACATTTCTATGCTTCCTAGGACTGTTTAATGACAATTCAATTTCACCCCAGATACTGCAGTGGAAAAGAAGTGTCTGCCACCAGCTGGTGATCAAAATATGTTCTCTGAAAGCCTTTTCTGCTATTGAAAGGCATGATATCTTCCCATTGTTCTTTTCCAGTGCCTGCCTTCATTCAGTGAAACTGAACAGGTTGTGTATACTTGTTAGGTGACTCAAATGTAAAGTCTTCAAGTACATGCCTGGTCAGTATGGGAAGCATGACATATAAATACAGCATTCAGCTTTGCCTGAACATACGCATCTGTTGTTCTATGACATTTGTTTGTGTTAAATCAGAGTGCTGGTAGAAGAACCAAAATAAAACAAAGATTTAAAAAGTAAGGTTAAAGAGGCTAAATCATTCCCCCTTTTTTAAAGAAGATAAAATACAAACAGTCCATCTGAAATTAATTAGCCATTCAAACCTGGTGTGTGTGTTTGTGTGAAAATAGAAGTCAAGTTTTACATTAATATTCTATAAATGAAACTTGCTATAGCTTTCCTTTTACATAGTGAAATAAGTCATCTGAGAAGTACATGGGAGCAACAAATGGTCCCTTGCAATGGCATTTTGTTAGCACATCAGTCTAACCCAAAGTTTTTAAAAAAATGAACCTCTACTGTTCATTGTAACAATTTGCAGCCATTCTGCTTACTATCCATAAATGCTGGAAAGAAAATAGAAATTATGGGCAATGATCAAAGTATGTCATCTGGATAGGAATCATTTCAGCAAGAACTGTCCAGGCATTAGTAACTTGTACTGTATGTGTGTGTATGAATGTAATCCCTGCTGGATTGAAGTAGCATGTAAGCCCCAGTAAATTAATAAATACACAGCAATGATACATGTCATTGGTAGAAGAATACATACAGTAAGTTATTAGGTACTGCTAGATGAACATTACAGGTGCACTGATTTAGTATATATGTACTTCACTGGTTATGTAGGAATTACTGTATACCAGTGGCTGTGCTGGAATCAGTGGTGTTGATGTGGAAGGCAGGGGAAAAGGAGGCAGAATGGCACAAGCAACAATGCAAAATCAGAGCACAAGGTCCCTTTTCTATGTACATTATTTTGTTGCATGTGTATGTGCATGAGAACAAACACACACACCCAGCAGAGCTTGCAGTACTGTGCTGCTTCCATCATTTGACACATCAAAAGCCTACAGATGCCAGTCACTCAAAGAACTTACCTGAATTTGTCATCACCAATGGTGATCTGGTTGTTGTTCAAAGCAGGGTCTTCACCATAGTACTTCTGTGTTAGTCAAAGCCACTTTGATATTCTCTGTTTACATTTCTCTATAAATCAAGAAACAGGAAGTTATAGTGGTAACATTGCTGCATATTCCATAATAATAGTTTACTTGTGTGTGTGCGCACGCATGCGTGTGCGTGCTGAACTTGGTTGTTTTCTTGCAGAAGTTTCATTACCAAGCTAGGTAGCATCATCATCATCTGTAAGAAAACAACCAAGCTCAGCAAGCATCAAGAACCCAACAGTTCACCTCTGTGCTACGTATCTAACGCAGTATATAAACTATAGAAATACAAATGCCAGTGCCAGCAAGAGTTTTTCTTTGTCATTAGTTCATATAAGCATTTAGTGAATCAGTTCCACTCTTATGTAGTGATCCACATTATATACCCCTTATAATGAGAAAATCCGTGGCTGCAAGGATTGGCATTTGCCACCTGGGCCTATCGCTGGCAATGGGGTTTACAAGTAAATATTGGTAAAGGCTGTTCAGTGAAGTTCATCAGATGATCTCCTCAGTTTCTCTCTGAAGGTGAGGTGGGCTTCATTTCAGTGAAATGATCTGCATTGGGAATGAAGTGGAATTAACATTCTAACTGAAAGGCAGTTTGTTATTCCATAATTCTAATAGTTGACTTTAGACATAATCACAAAGCTACACAGAAAAATGTGTGCTTTAGAAATAAATACACAATTAATATTAATTACTAAACATGAATAGGATTCAAATTAATCTAAGTGATATCATTGAGGTGACATGGAAATCGAACTGAAAAAATATACTCATTCTTCTCCATTGAAAGCAGTGGTAATTAAGGGCAAATCTGACCCCAACTCATTAACTTAGAGAATCCTGCTGATATAGAAATGTCTTCATTAAAAACATGATTAAATTTGCAGCCTTAATGTTTTACATGTAATTAAAATGAAATAGTAATTTGCAGAGGATATATTTGTAGCAGTAGCTGGGAAGGTGTGTCCCACATTTACCAGAAAGTTTGCTGAAGTAATTATAGTTTGATTGCTTGTATAAGATAGCAAAGTTGTTATAAAATCTTGATAACACAGAGAACAAAACTGAAAGATAACAATCAGAATTTCAAACAGCACAATTACTAAACAGCATTGAAAACAATTTATCCACCAGTTCACATTATTTGGGAATGCTGTTTTACAAAAAAGGCTCTGAATTGGCTGTTTATTTCTGACAGACAAAATAAGTAACCTTTATATTGATTATTGACTAAGGAACTGCACAAAACTCAATATTACAAATCTGAAATGCACTTCTGTTCCACACTGCACCTATTTATAGAAATTTACATAGCAATTTTAGCCCCTTTTTATGTGTACTACTGTGAAACTTAAATATAAATAAAGTAAAAGGTCCAGTTAGTAAAATTTTTCCTGGTGGATTTCTTTGGCTCTTTCTAGCTGGTCTTCTAAACACAGGAAGTGCTCCAGTGCTTCCAAACAAGACTTTTATCATGTAATTGCCTTACAAATTTACAAAAGTCTTCAGGAAGTCCTGGTGACACCACATTCAAAGTACTGTATAGCCCTCCTTGAGTTGTCTTCCATCTTTGTTGGAAATGACAGAATAGATCCAGAGTGGATTGTAATAGAAGCTGTTTACCTGGAAACATTCCAGCTACTTCTGAATAATAGTATAAACCAGATATTCTTTTTTCCATAACATATCTGCATTAGATAAACATGTTTTAAACTATAAATAAAGCACTTTAACTTAAGCATTTAAAGAACTTCTTACCATATATGAACAATAGTTTTTGCTTTTCAGATTGTTTTTCTCTTTACATTACAGGTTTTATTTAAGCTTCTCCTGGGCAGTGCTAAGTATGGAGAAGCTGCCTTATTTTTGTCAGTGTTAGCTGTTTTCAATATCCTTTTTGTTACCTGTATTCCTGTCATCCTTTACTTTACCAAAGTTGAATACTGGAGTTCTTTTGATGCCATTCCTTGGGGAAGCATTTGTGGATTTTCAGTCCTATTATTGAGTAAGTAAATGTTGCTCATATGTAATAACTGCATCCTTGTAAACAATTATGTTGGATAGTCTTAAGGAAAAGGAAGACTGGATCATGATTAAAGCCTACATTTTTGTTTTTAATCCGTTCAATCGTGTCCAATTCTCGGAGAATGGACAAGTCCCTGCAGTTTTCTTGGCAAGATTTTTCAGAAGTGGTTTGTCCTTGCCCTCTTCCTAGGGCCAAGAGAGGGGGACAGACCCAAGGTCACCCAGCTGGCTTTGTGCCTAAGGCAGGACTAGAACTCATAGTCTCCTGGTTTCTACCCTGGTGCCTTAACCACTAAACCAAACTGGCTCTCACAAAGCCTACTTAATCCAATCTAATTTAATATAATCCTATGCAATCCATTTTTTATAATTATGGCACTGTTCCTAAGATATTAACATGGTTTCCCGTGTTGCCCAGCAGCTGATATTGAAGCATACTGCCTCCAACACTGAGTGAAATGTATAGCAATCATATCTAGCAATCATTGTAATCTTATCCTCCATAATTTGACTAACATGGTAGTTCCATCCTGACACTTAAGAGGGTACTGCAAATGTTTTATCTGAAAGAAAAGTGACAGAATAACCTGTCACACTGACACTGTTATGGCAAGTAAAATGTATGGTAATGAGTGCAATATCAATAACTATATCTGTTTATGTGTGCATTTAATAGATTATTGGACATTTAATAGATGATTAGATGTAATTAGGCTTTAGCCTTGAGAAAATACAACTGAAGGAAAATACGTTAGCGCTCTTCAGGTACCTGGCAGGTTATCACATAGAAGAAAGTCACTTGTTCTCACTTGTTCCCAGAGTGCCGGACATGGAATAATGGACAAGTTGCAGGAAAGAAGATTCTTACTGAATGCTAGAAAACACTTCCTAACAGTAACAGTGGTTTGACAGTGGAACAAATAATCATAAGACGTGGTTGGCTACCCTTCACTGGACAGGCTCAGGTGGAGATCTATCTAGGATTCTTTAATGTGAATTCTTACACTGAGCAGGGGGTTAGAGTTAGAGTTAAAGGAAGGCCTCTTTCAGCTCTAGGATTATATAATTCTAATACCACTTGTTAGAGAACTTTGATTTCCATCAGCATATGCTCTGGTGAAATGACTTACTTACACGAAAACTTTCAATGACAATGTAATGGTCCTCATAATGGATTGGTAAGCAATATGAAAGTAGTTCTCTTATAAAATCATATATGTTAATGGCCTTTAGAGTTTAAGCAGGTGCTTTGTAGAGTATTTCCTTTTGACTAAAATGAATCTCCCATAATTTAATATTTTTGAATCCTGCTTATGTTAAATTATTGTATAATTCCTGGATATTCTTCTATTTATATTAAAAATAAATGCAACAACAAGGTCAGTGTACAACATGGATACATTGTAAAATGGACTTAAATTAGTCGATTAAAAATTATTTTCACCATAAATACATGCAGTTTGAATGCTTTCTGAAGTAAAATTTGATTTGGAAAGACAGGATGTACAGGTTTCAACAAATTAAATAAGAACGGTCCTGCAGTTGGCACTGGATCTAAATATGTTTCTTGACATGTGATACACAGAGCTACTACTTTCAGTAGCACCATATTTTAATCTTTATGAGCAAATGTTTATATCAATCTAAATGTGGCTGCTTACAATAAACTGGTTAAATCTGTGAAAAAGCAGACTTAGTACCAAAACAGAAGTAATTATAAAATGAAATAATTTTATTTTTTATTTCAGCATTCAATATTTTATTAAATTTTGGGATTGCTATTACATATCCTACCTTAATATCTCTTGGGATTGTACTAAGTGTACCTGTAAATGCTAGTAAGTATTATTTTATTTTTTTTAATTAAGTCATAGAGACATATATGTACAGGTTGATTAATACATGATATATAAATCAGGATGTACATGATTTATATGTAAAGTAATATACATTGTATTTAAAAGAATCAGAGCTTTATTTTAGCAAATGCTCACTCTAGTTTTCCCCTTTAATTTCATAGCATTAGCCTTTCATAGCATTAGCCTTTACAGTAAAGGTTAATTTGTCAAACAGATTGATTTCAAGTCTATTTGCAATTTGTCTCTAGATATAATATTGAACTTTAGAGCATCTCCCATTTGTTTCAGAGGACAAACAACAGGAAAATTCCGTAGTGGACTGTTCTCATGTGGAGTTTGGAAAGTGATGATTTAAAGTACTAATTTCCTACTTCATTATTTCAAAATACTCATATAAGATATGATTTATGTATCTAATGTTTAGTAAAGGAAGTTATCTTCTTTTCCTTTGGTATGCATCTGGCCAGCTCCTGTTGGCTGCTTCTAGTTGCCTAATTCTTCCCTGGGTGGCCATCTAGGTGGGCTGCTGGACCATTGTGGCACCTAGCTTCCATAGAAAGTTGTCTATATCATGGCAACCATCAGCATTATGGCATTTTTGGAAGCACAAATTAGATTTTACTGAGGTCCATATGAACCTCAGTTCTTGTGAAGCAGTGCTCAATCTCTTTCAAAACGTATGTTTGATATTCTTGAGAAAGAGCACTTCAGAGAACATTAGACCACTCTAAAAAAATAAGATTAGCACTCTGCGTAGAAAGTCAATTTCTCTGGAAAGGTTGTGTTTCTAAAGTATAGATTCCCTGCTGCTACTGCAAAGGAGGGGGCATGCTTGTTGCTCTTTTAATTTGCTCAGTCTATAGACTCACTAGTCATTTGACTGCTAGATTTCGCATCTCAGGCTTCATTGGTAATAGTTGCCAAAGTGGCAACTGGTCTGATTACACAGTCACATCCACCAACAATTTCCAGAGCTGCCAGATAAGGAATTAGATTGGTTATGAAGATCAATAGCAAGATCACCACAAAAATCAGTGCCTACCAATGTCCATCTTTTATGTAGTAGGAGTGTTGATGGACATCAATCTTATAGCAATCCTTTGGACAATCTTTATAGCACTATTTGCAATAATCTGTTAAAAAAAAGACACTTCAATGCAAGGTGAAGCAGGAGGAAACATAGCTAATGCTCTCCATGTACT
Source organism: Candoia aspera (assembly GCF_035149785.1). Lineage (NCBI taxonomy): Eukaryota > Metazoa > Chordata > Lepidosauria > Squamata > Candoiidae > Candoia > Candoia aspera. Next base: position 73,011,654 of record NC_086153.1, on the reverse strand, counting down.
CTCTCCCAATTTGTCCCATGCTCCTATTGATCAGGGAAGATTTTTTAGTCATGTATCTGCTGTTGTCCCAGAATAATGCTAGACTTGTGTTCAGAACTCGCCCAAGTGTCTGCGTATGAAAGCAGAGCATCAGCACACTGGTGGCCTTCACCTGGGCAACTATCACAGGCCATTCAAAGAGGAGAAGTCAACCTCAGTGGGTTGATGCATGATCTGTTACTATCTAGATCTCGGATCAGAAAATCTATTGCCACTGGTAGTGTTCAGTTCATATTTCTTGGCTGCATTTATGGGCTTTTGGTTTGTGAGAATGAAATCCAGATCTTTTGCTATTGCATATGTACTACTTAGTAAATATGTTTTTTTCTGTCCATAATGCTATCTGTTCAATGTTTTATGCAGTTGTTGATCACTACTCGAGTGATATTGTCTTCAACAGTGTCCGTGTAATTGCCATTGTCATAATTGGCTTGGGCTTCCTCCTGCTGCTTCTACCAGAGGAGTGGGATGAGTGGCTAATAAAACTTCTTACCCGCCTCAAAGTGCGAAAGAAGGAAGAGATTCCAGAGGGAAACGGAGACATTGTTTCAGGATTGCAAAATAAAAGTAGAAGAACACGCCCCTCCATGTCATCTTTCACACATTAATATAATTTTATGAACATTCTTTAACATTGTATACTATAATTCATAGCTTTTTTCTTGCAAAGCACATATGTTCAATACAGTAAATATACACAGATGTACAGTTTTGATAATAATAGTCCAAGGCATCAAGTTTCAGCATCTCTAAATTGCTTGCACTGTTTCACATTCAACCTTTCACTTGGGAGAACTTCTCTAAAAAATCAAAAATGAAATTCTTTTTAAATGAATGTAATGTATAAACTAACGATCTTTGCATATATGATTTTATTGATAAATCATGAGATGGAGGGCATATATTTTGAACATTACGTACTGAATAATACATTGCACACTGTGATTTATGCGTGTGTGCATGCACACACATAAACATATATATATATATATATAAATATACAACACACATATATAATGAGAAACAAGTATTACGCTTATGTCATAAGCTTATTTTTTACGAGAGCTGCACATGAAACATTTGCAAATGAACCAAAATAAAATATTTTTGGGGAAGATGGGGTGGGAGGGTGGGAGACTGTTTTGTGAAGATAAGTGCACTTGGTGCCAGATTAAAATAAAGTAAAAATGTTAGGTTTGCACTAAAGCATATGGGAGAAACGATCAAGAGTACCAAAGTACCATCACCCAGGTATTACTCTTGAAAACCCCACTGAAATGAATGGCAGCAGTGCAAGAGCACAGCCTTTGTTCTCTGTGTTACTCTTGCAGACATACACTGTCTGCCTCAGTAGAGCTTGTGCAAGGAAAGTTCTCGGGGAACAAATTTAAGTGTGCATGACTGCAATCTGTGCTTAATATCATGCAAAGGAAAATACAGTGCCTTCTACAGAATTCTAGTCCATTGTCTGTATAGAAATAGGAAACACTGCAAGTTGCTTGTATTGATTTTTCCACATGAAGAATGTGTTCCACAGACACAGTGCTTTCGAAACTCGCAAAGAAATCAGGGAGTGCCTACTTCAAGCTGCTGATTACTGGGAGTGCAGACCATTTGAGGACTACTATGTCTTCTGTTGCGGCCAGATTTGCTTCCCACTCATACAGATCTGGAGATGGAGATACTCCTGACCTGTATTTCTGTGAGGAGAGAATCAAGCCGTATACGTAAGAACCATGCTTAAAAACTAACAAAAGCTATTTAGAAAAATTGTGTACATTATTGAAAATATAAGTGAATTGCCACTTGCTTTTATTCATTGTTTTTTTTAAAGGACATCAAGATACTTACATCAAACCTAACACTTTTTACAGAACTTGTAAGCACCAAGCTGTTTACTTGTACAATTTGGTTTGCCATTAAATTTCTATCTGTGATAGATGATGTGGTATGTGCAAAGAAATAGGCAACGGTGATACTTTACTCTTTTTGAAGTTTACATTGCTGCATTCAAAATGGAAAACATTATTTTTAAATGTTGCCATAACCCAATGGTGTGTGTTGTCTCCTTGGCATTTTTGGGTCAGATGGAGGTGGCATTCACTTCTAAACTTTTTACTGAATCAGTTTCAGATTCAATTATCTGCTTGACAAACTAATAAAAACTATTGCAACTTCATATCAAGTTAATGGCTTTTGCTTGCCTTCCTGTCTTATAGTGAGTTACATTAGGTAAAGGTAAAGGTTTCCCTTGACATTAAGTCCAGTTGTGTCTGACTCTAGGGGGCGGTGCTCATCTCCGTTTCAAAGCCAAAGAACCAGCGTTTGTCCATAGACACTTCCGTGGTCATGTGGCCAGCATGACTGAACAGAACACCGTTACCTGCCCGCTACATTACGTTAGTTTAACTAAAAAGTTACATTACTTTTATTTACTAAAAAGAGTTACATTAGTTTTACTAAAAAATATTGCACAGAAATATCAAATAAAAAGTGGAAAAACAAGTATTAAGACTGCCAAAAGCTTTCTCTAGGTGCTCATAGTGATTTTCTTTTCATCCTGCTTAAAGGCAATGTTGTACGTGTAGTTTTTGGATTTTTTTTAACCAAGTTATGTTAGCCCTGGAGATTAGCATGTCTTTGTCTTGTGATTTTGACAAAAATCTCAAAGCAATTTGGTGCTATTACAGCTTAGTGATATCTACCTCAAATGTTCCTATGTTTGGAATTTTCTTATGGTTTCTTTCCCATCAAAATGTATTGTATTCCATCCTATCCAAATTCTTTATTATTCCTGCGTGGATCCCAGTATGAGAAATGCCTGAACACTTGAAATTTGTTTCCTTTTTCAGCAAATATAAGGACGAAAGATAAGATAAATTCAAGACATTGGGAATTAAACTTTTCCTTTTAGCTGAAAAATCCTGGAGAATGCAGCCATATATACTATAGGTAATCAAGCTACATATTAAATCCTGAATAATATCAGATTTAGTGATGAGAAAAAAATTACAGAGTACCTTTGCTTCAAGACTCTGGTTTGAGAGTAAATAAGGTGGGATGAGACTTTAAAGTAAAAATTTATTATTATATATGGAAGTCATTAATCACTGTAAAAAACAGCTTGTAGAGGAATGTAAATTACTTTGGATAATTCAAGTAAAAATTTTACAGCTGCTCTGTATAAGATTAACTTTATGCAATTGATGAAATTCATTATTTAGCCAACCTCACAAATAGTTTATATAATAATATATAAATCACTGCACAATTTTCCTCATTTTTAATCCTTGATTTTAGGGTTTTACAATCAGGGATATATAAAGGATTTTATAAACTGAGCCCAATCCAGCCAAAATTAACCATTTAACATCCCATGTATTCCATTGGGTGAAAAACATTTGCCTACTTGTTAAATTATGAATATTTAGAAAGTCTTCCTTATTGTAATAGAACAGGATGGTGGCAGTATCAGTCTAAAAAAATTATAGACAGCCAAATACAAATAGGAACAAGAATGATTAAAGACGCGGGGTCATGTGATCCATACTAACTATAGATCTGAGTATTTCTCAGGAATTCATCTATGGGAAGATGACAGCAAATAATGGTATTGGAAAGGATCTCATAGGTCATCTAGTCCAAACCAGTTATTGCAGGATTCCCAATGTGGAGTACAACTAGCATCCTTAAGAAATAGTCATATATTAAACATTTCCAGTAAAACAAAATCCACAACTGTCTCTTGTCCAAGGCAGATTCTTCCAGTAGAACAGATCTCTTTGTTAAGTCATTTCTCCTGTTTTAGCCAAAATAAACTTACGATTTTCATCTATTAGTTCTAATTCTTTGCTCAGAGTTGCTTTGGACTTTGTGGATCAGCCAACCTTCTTTACATTGAACAAGACAGCTAGTTGCTACATTACTGACTCTGAAAGAGCAGATGTTCCTCAGATCTCTCCTCCTTTCCTTCTCAGCAAGTTTCTTCCAAATACATGATTTCAGACACAAGTCTTTTCCATCATCCACTACATGATCTTTTTAGCTGACAATGCCAGAGTGAAGGCAGGCCCTTCTGCATGCAAAGCTTGCACCCCACTTTTTAGCTACAGTCCCTTTTTGAAAGGAGAAAACACAATATTGAGTACCTCTGAGATCATATAAGATGAAACTAAATGCAACAGTTCCCAGGTTCCAAAAACTGTAAGATTCAGAATGCCTTCTGCACATAAATGATACATATCATCAGTAATGTTCAACAATATCTAGCCCAAAAAACAAGAAAAAATGAAGAAAGAGGATAGCTTCTTCCCACACTACATCAGTGATTACTTTTTTTTTCCAGTCCAGGTGATTTAGAACCTGGGGAGATGAAGTACCTAAAAAAACAACAAGATGTTAAGTGAGGAAGCAGGGAGCCTGAGGTCCAAATCCCCACTTACTGATGAGGCTCACTGGATGACTTGGGACCAGCGACACTCTCCATCCAACCTGTCCCAAAGGAAATACCTGTGTTCTAAATGAAGATAAAATGAGGGGAAATCCTATTTGTGCTATGTGGAACACTAGACTCTTAAGGCCCAGAGGAAAGGTGGATATAAATGTAATAATAAAACGTACTTAACAGAAAATGGCAAAACATTAGCTTTCAGATCAGCTGAATGAAAAATGCTTTCAATCTTTTAGCTCAACGCATGAAACCTGGTCATAATTCATGATGTTATTAACCCAGCACAAAAATCAGAACTATGAAGTATTTATTAAATTAATTAAATTACAAGGCCGCAATAGATAATTAAATTTATTACAAATGCTTCTATGCCACTTCAATTATATGATTCTAAACCGTTTACAGAATAACATACCATATATATCATAGAACAAAGGAAAATTTATCAAAATTAGACATATCAACAATAACAAACACTATCAACACAGATTGAAAGTAGTAATAGTAATGTTAAAAAAAAATACAACATCACTTCAACCACAAGATTAATCTCAGGTACATTTTTCCTTGTTTTTATTTTTAGCTGCTATTGCTTATTTTGCTTCTGTATTTTTGTTCTTTGGTTTGTATTACGTTGCCCAAAGGAGTTGGGCGGTCATATAAACCTTAATAAGTAAGCAAGCTTGTAACAAAATAACGCTTTTTATTTTAAATTTAAACAAAAAATAAAAAAAAACGTTCAGGTTTCCTTGACAAACAAAACAAGATTTCTAACTTCCAACTACTGGCAACTCTCTTCTGCTGATGTTACTTCATACCTTCCAGCCTGCACAAAAGGGGCGGGGCCGACCATTTCCTCGAGAAAGGTCGTTTGGGCCAAATACGCGTGCGTACCACGGAACACCGCACGCTCCTTCCTCTTCCCCCTTAGGCCGGTCGCACAGCATGTCGGTTGGACGAGTAGCATACCCACTTCCGGTGTGGTTGACCGCTGACGAACGTCCGGGGGATTCAGCTGATTCGGAAGTGCGGCAGGTAAGTATCAACAGGACTTGCGAAGGAGAGCGCTGGTAGCACGAGCCGGCTGCAGCCCCCTTTGCACGCTGCTGTTGGCGCCGGTTCCCTTTCGAGTGCGATGTCGAGGAGATGCAGCAACGGTGAGGGTGGCTTTTTCTTTTTGTTCCACCCCCGGACCGTTGTCTCTTGAACCCTGTGCAGGGAACGTGCACCTTGTTTTCCACGGTCAGCTTTGGCTTTGTGGCCGAGAAAAAAGAAAGAAAGAATATTCCCAGTGTTGGGCTGCTTTTTCTAGCAGCGGCGAAGGAGCTGTTTGCAACCGGCTCCACGTCCCCGTACAGCCAAAGGTGGTAAGTAGCTGGCGCCGTCGCTTCGAGACATTTCAGTGAAGGTCCCTCTTCCTTTCTTCCTTGCAGATAGATCGCACTTTCAGAAGGACAGAAGCAGAGAGCCGGGAAAAGCCACTCTATGAACGGTGGCAACTCTTCGAGCATAGCCGACTGCCAGAATCGAGGTTTCTTTTGTGTCTCAGAAGTGATAACTGCTGACTGTTACTTTTGGTTCATTGAACACAAGTTTGGCTCCGGGATTAATAACTGATTAGTGTGTTTTAAATTAGTTATAATGATCTAACTCAAACTGGCCAAGAACAGGAGGCAGTGGAGTAGCCTGGGAGAGACTCAAGTCAAATCCACCCTTTGCAGTAAATGCAAAACTCACTTGCAGCTGGAGAAAAGGTGAAATAGCAAAAATGAATAAAGGCTCAGGTGACCCATCTCTGGGATGGACTGACAGCATTTGAAGTAGCAATACTCCCTTTATTGCTGTGCTTTGAATGTCAGGGGTAGACATGGTGGTATCTCGAGATTTTAGATCACAATGCTCATGTGCACCAGGTAGTGCAGATTACAGAACATGTAGGCCAAGCCATCCACAGGGTACCAAGTAGTCTACCCTTGCTCTGCATGCTTATGGTAGCAAGCCCCACTAGATACAGTGGAATTTATTTATGAGGACCTAGGTAGAAGATCATGCTTTGGGCCTTTCGCTATTGATTATGCATGTGTGAAAGACAAATGCTATTTTTAAATGGGCTTGTATCAATTTTTAAATTCTGTTAATAGCCACACTTAGATGAAGGACTTTTAATGGTGTTTAACTTTTCCTGTTCATCTGTGAGCATATGCCTTTAAATGCTGCCTCACTGATACCTATTCAGAGGTCAAATTTAATTCAGTAGGTCCTGAACAGGTATATGATTGACACCCTCAAGTTTTTCTCCCACACATCCCAACAAGAGTATTATGTATTTACTTTTTTCATGGTTTAACCTCTTTATAAGGAGCAGTTTCTCAGCCTTGACAACTTTAAGGTATGTGGACTTAATTCTTTCGGAATTCTGGGAGTTGAAGTCCACATATCTTAAGTTGCTAAGATTGAGAAACACTGATATGGACAAACACAGCTTTGTTCCTGTCATTATGACTGACATAATTACATGGTTTGCCTTAAGAAAGCTTAAGAGGGATTTAAGCTTCAAAAAAATTCCCATTATTTTTTAAAGAAAATATGTATACTTGAAGGAGTATAGCCACTGACGGCAATCCAATGTGTTACAAAAGCCAGTTTAGGAAAGATGTAGTATATGTAAATTTGCTGTATTGCCTTTTTTCACCTATGTATGAATGACCACCTAATGTCATATGCTTTTTCATGTATTGTGCCTTAAGGTCAGGGTTGTTTAGCCTTGTCCTAAGCTAGATTTTGATGTTTAGTAATTAAACATAATCAGAACCAAAGTGGTATGGTGGTTAGAATTATTGGATTAAAACTAGGGATGACTCAGATTCAAATCTGTTTGGCCAATTACTACTGTAGTATTATTGAAAAGATAAAATAGGACCACGGACAGGATCTTGTTAGCTACTTTTTGCTCTTTGAAGAAAAGATGGGATAGAAATGTCATTACTACCAGATTAGCTTTATAATCATCTTTTTTTCCATCTATGGCTGAAAACCCTTGCATATTCAGAGGTAAGTAAACTACAAGAACACCCTGCTTCAGGTAGACACCTACAACATTCAGGTGCAGAATTGAAATAAGCACACTTAGAAGAATTGAAGAGGACAGGCTTCCAAGTTTTTTGTTGGATATATGTTAGAGAATTACAAAAGTACCTTAAGAATGATTTCATCTATATTCCCTTTTTTAATAGTGACAGAGATGTCAGCACCATCTATGAAAGAAAGAAAAGCTTGCTGGGATGCAAGAGATATCTATTGGAAATGCTTAGATGAAAATATGAAAGATACATCAAAATGTGACAAATTGAGAGGTTCTTTTGAAAATTTATGCCCACAGCAGTGGGTAAGTAATTATTTTTATTCATTTTTATGTGTACATACCTAATGTGATTATTTTGGGGGGATATGTAGAAGACAGGCAAGGAATGAGAAGAATTGAACAAAAGAAATTAAAGTCAGGAGATACAGAAAAAGGCAATCAAAGTAAATTGAAATTACACTACCACCATTTACCATCCCCCTTCGTTCCTTTCTATCCTTGCAAACCATCCTTACTTCCACCATATCTGTACACATCTGCCTGGATCCTCTTCAGAATTCTGCCTGAAACCTTTCCAGGCACACTAATAAATGAGCTATTGCAGTCACTCTTGTTCTCTTGGCCTTTGTACAAGCGAAGAAGAATGGCAGTGTTCCAGTTGTCAGGCAGATTAAATGTTGTGCAGTCACTCCATAAGCAGACTACATCTATAGTTTAACATTTCTCCAGTTGCAATATGTACACCCAAAGCCTTACCATTTTTCAACATTCTCACAGCATTTATGACACCCTTTCACCCATTTTTTCTTGAATTCTAAGATAACATTCATTTCAGTTCTGCTCTTAAACATGCTATCATTTACAAATGCCTAAAATACTCATTTGAACATCACTTCAGTTTAATTCAAAATCAGTTCATCGCTTTTCTTATTTCCATTCACTCTTCTGGAAGTTCCTTTTTAGCTTTTTTCATACACTCCCCAAATAGCTCCATTTCTTCTTTGCATTGTTTGTTCTTGATCATGCAAGAACAAACTCTCTTTGGTTACATTATTTGCAACTATCTTTTTCTCATTATACATATTATACGTCTTTGTCATGTCCTCATTTTTGCAGCAGTCTTTTATATGCATTTTTCTCATCTACTAGGCACTTTGAATTCTTCATTCCACCAAGCATCCTTTTCCATGCTTCCAATTATAACTTCACACACCTCTGTGGTACTTCATAATATAATTCTTTTCAATCAGTTCTAAGCAGCTCAAATATCATCCTTTGTTCACTTTCCATTCATTCTTCTGGGAGATTAATCTATCTTCTACATGAATATAAACATGGAATTGGATGTAATGGGGCAGAATGTATTCTTCTTGTCCATATAAATTACAGTGCTATAATAGTAATACTACTTACAGTGAAAATCACAGTACCAGCAACACAATGCTAGAAGAGGATTGATGTACAACATTTGGATCTCAAGAGGGCTGTGCCTATCAGCAGCTCCTTACAGGAGTTGCATCCTTTTCCTGGGCTTGAATGGTAGCCCAGAAGATATGACCAGCATTACCTCCTGCTGCCACCACTTTACTGAACTTAAACAAGGATTCTCCTAATCTGTCAGAAAGAGAATTCGCAGTATAGAGATCCTCATTTATCAGGGTTTCATATTCATGGTCCAGACCTTACCAGCTACACTAAAGGGTTTCTCTATCCATGTTTTCTGGCACGTGCTTCTGTTTAGAGTAGGACTTTGGGAACATTCTTTGTTTATTTTGCTCCTGGTAGATGGTTTTTGTGCACATGTAAAGTATGTATTTTATATATATATTTTTAATTTTATTAAAAATTACAGTTGCAACAATACAAACTAATACAATCTAAAAAACTAAAAGAATAAAAAGAAAAAAATAGGTGCAGAAAAGAAAAAAATAGAAAAATAGAAAAGCAAGGAAACATAATAAAAATACAAAGAAATGACTTTCCCCTTCATCGCAAGTATAAACAATTTTAGTAACTTATCACCTTCTCTTAAAATACAACGAATGATCTCTTCTTCCCATATCCCATTTCTTATTTATAAACAAATCCTTAAAGCCTTGTTGTTTCAGTTTTGATCAGCAAAAGTCCATTAAGGATTACCAGAAATAACGTAACTATTTTAACCTTGATCAAATAAGTCAATATTATATTCCTTCCATTTCTTTTAACAATCTTAGTCTTTAGTCCCTTCAAATACAGGTAGTCCTTGCTTAATGATCACAGTTGGGACTGGAATTTCAGTTGCTAAGCAAAGTGGTCATTAAGCAAATCTGACCTGATTTTATGACCTTTTTGCAGTGGTTGTTAAGCAAATCACCACAGGTGTTAAGCAAGCCACATGGTTAAGTGAATCACATGGTTCCCCATTGATTTTGCTTGCCAGAAGCCAGCTGGGAAGGTTGAAAATGGCGATCACACGACCACAGGACACTGCAATGGTCATAAATGTGAACTGGTTGCCAAGTGCCCAGATTGTGATCACATGACCATGGGGACGCTGTGACTGTCGTGTGAGGAGCGATCATAAGTCAGTTTTTCCAGCACTGTCATAAGTCTGAACCATCATTAAACAAATGGTTAAATGAGGACTTCCTGTAATGTCTTAGAACTTGATTTGTTTTCATTTTTTATTTGTCCCTTCTCACAAAAATCTTCAAAACTTTAACAAGCCTCTTTTGTAAATCCAATACAGGAAAATTATCCAGGTCACTCTCTTGGTTTATTGTTTGTATATCCCTTTTAATTATTAAGACATCAGCCAGTTTCTTTTGTATATCCAGTGTAGCATCTTTTTCCATATCATAGCGCATAGCCTGTCATTTTTAAATCCACTTTCAGATCAGGCTCAATCTTGTCTTCTTCCTCTTCCATAACATCTTTCAAACACAGTCTATCTATAGAGGCAGACACTCTTTCAGTATGTCCAATATTAAAAATATTTTGCTTCATTCTGTATTTGTAAGTCAAATTTAAGTGTTCCCTTTTAATTGTAATCTTTAGTTCCTTTTAGTTCCCTGTGGTGTCCAACCTTCAAAGTCCCATCCTATCATTTTTTTAAAAAGAATTAAAAACAAGTGTCTTCCCATGGGAAGGATTCTTTATAATTAAATCTAAAATCTTATTTCAAATCCATCTGGACCCTTAGTCCATTTGTAACTTTCCAAAACCAAGGTTCTAATTACCCCCTGCCTTCCCCCCCCCACAATTTTTTAAGTCCTTAAACTTGTATTTAAAACTTTTGCTAAGGAATGAAGGAAACTCACCGGGTGTTTTCAGGGTTGTCAATCCAAAGGTTCCTAATAGCTGAAAAGCAGTTAACAAGCAATTTCCGAAACTGATTAGAAAAGGAAGCTTGCGAACTTAATGTCCTTTCAGAGGTGCTGACCATGGTTTGAGCAAGATGGCTATTCCCTCGTCTCCCAGAGCTCTAAACTTGCCAGAGACTGCTGTCTTGCCTGGAGAGGAATTACGAAGAGCCGGTTTATTCACCAGCTCTTCATCCGCCACGGGAGTTCAGCTTGCCATTTTTTTCCCCAGAAGTCCGTATTTTTTATATTTTTTCAAGGATTTCTTCTTTGTGGTTTCATTATCTGCGCTTGCTAATCCGGAACAGAGGGACCACCTGTAATTTGTAGCCAACGCTTCAATCATTGCTGAAGCTAACAACTTTCTACATAGTTACTAGACATGTGCAAACCTTTCCAAGGAGGTATTCTGCAACACCTAGGAGCACCTTTCCTTGAGACAGTAAAGCAGCAATGTCTTTTCCTGGCTTACAGGCTGTTAGCTCCATAAGCTGCGGCTAGCTATTTCCATGTGTACGAACCTGCACAGTGACTTTGCTTTGCTTTTATCCTAGCCCTTTATTTGTAACCAGGAAAGGAGTATGTAGTTCCACGTTTTTAAAAAAAGCCGATGTGGGTACAATTTATTCAGCATTAAGTTTTCAACATAGCAACATAAATGAAATCTAAAATGTTATGATGGGTACAATATTTTTTCTAGTTTCATTACTTTAGACTTTTAATGAGCCAGTTGATTTGCTAACAAAGTGATCTTATTCAAAACAGGTTAAATACTTTAACAAAAGAAGAGATTTTTTACAATATAAAGCACAAATGGAATCAGGACAATTTCTGCCTTCAGAGAAAACGGAGAAGTCATAGCAACTAGACAACTTTTACAATATTGGACACAAGGGAAGTTGCAGAAGAGCAGCATAGTTGAAGAACATAAATGTTAGCACTGGCAATGTCCTGTAAATTTTAAAAGTTGTCCTTGTTTATAAATCCCATACTGGCCTTAAAACTCCATCTTCCGTTATTTGAAATGCTCATTGGAGAGAAGAGGCACTTAGGAAAGTATGCTTATCTTTCATCACTAAAAGGCTACACCATCAATAAAGTCAAAATAAATGAACTGTATAAATTCAAATACTGTATCATAAATTCATTGCAAATATCCTCTTCCAAATATGTTTCCCCCTGTGTAATAGAATGTCTAATATATTTCAATGGTCCTTTGTCTATTGCATCTTAAAGAGGGAGAAGAATGATCTTTATTGTTATCAATAGCAGCACTCTTAAATATTTCATTTTGGCCAATTCAGATACATGGAAGATCAGTTTGTTTAATATGTTGAATTAAAGTTTAAATTTAGAGACATATATCCAGTTTTAAGAAAATGGAACCGATCCGTTTGAGTTAATGCTGGGTTGGGAAAACGTCAGGAAAGTATATGAGTATATGATAGTCTAAGAAGTTAAAAAAAAAATCCCAGAAATCAATCCCAGAAAACTCCATGGCCTTGACAAAGTGCAAAGTGAAGGACCTGATTTGTCAAATGCCAAGTTGCAATATTGCAGTGTATAGTATCTTCTTGATTATGTGCCACTGAGTCATTTTTTACTCATTAGTGACCACACAGATTTTCTCCATGATGAAATACGTTCATGGAATGAGTTTATAGTTTTGTGGACCAGCAATAGCATGGAGCTTGCACTATTAATATTTTGACAGCTCTGTAGGGTTGCAGGAACTACATACAACAAAAGCAGCCACCCTGCTGCAAATGAGTAATTATTTAGAGCCACTTCTAAGACTTTCAAGAGGTGGGTCTGCAACAGTATAATCAGAATTCACTAGCACCAAAAAGTGTGCATTAAAAACAGTAATTTTAATATTGTCATGGTTTAAGGCATTTAACATTAATTTTTAAAAATGAAGGCATGCAAAATATAAATCATACTCAAATGGTAGCTTTAATCATTTCGGAATTTATAGCACCATCAAATTAGCAGCTTCAACAAGAATTACACATTTTGTCTTTATTCTTTTTCCTTGACAATCTGCTGTCTTGTATATTCCCAAATGAGCAGAGCACCACTTACATGGACATTAAGTGAACGAATAACTCCTTGCTGAGGAATTTCTACACAAGTGTCCAAGTGTTGAATTACATTTGCTGGGATTCCTTCATGTTCATTTCTGATTTAAAAATCAAACAAACATGCATTACATTAGCAGAAAGGGGACATTGTTCAGTGGTAGAACACATGCAGAAAAAAATCAAGTTCAAATGCAAGTATTTCCAAAACCATACCTGCCTTGAACACTGAAGAACTGCTGATAGTATTAAACTAGAAAGATCAATGACCAGATTTGCATGTTTCCATTTCCACCCCCACCTCCAAATATTAGCAGGCTTTGTACTGGAGGTCCAAGCCATAGCCAAAATCTGAAATGTGTGCAGTTTCTACTGCAGAAGTTCTTACTGTTAGAGATAAAGATCAGCAAATAATAAAGCAAGCAGACTTATCCACTTTAGTATGGATAGAAATTATTGTAGCAATTTGTGAACTGTCACTGAAAATAATGTCTGATTTGGACTCTCAAAACTTTTTTTTTTTTTTTTAGAATTTGTGCTAGGTACAATCAACGATGTGCTGTGATACACCAAACATAAGTGGCCCAGCTTTATTAGCATGCCTTTTATTCTTATTGCAGAGATAGGAAATCTTTTCCTGCCAAGAGTTCCTCCTTTCTCTCCTTCCATCTGTATTATTTTTTCTCCTATAAGAACATAGTAAACCCAAGAAAAATCTGTTTTGTAAAAAGGACAGCTGGATAAGACATGTATACCATCTTCTCATGGTAGAAGTTTGGTTGTTGCTGTTCTTTTTAATTTAAAAAAATGTACCATATTCTATTTTTGACTGAGTTGTGAAGATGGAGCTCAACTGGGGCAGGGGGAAGAAAGGAATGCTTTGCACAACCCCTACTTCTTGCTAAATTCTCACTGCCATCTCTCTCATTAGTAAATGCCATCTTTCTCTCCACCCTGTACTGTTGTCACTGCTCATCAAGCATGTCAACCTTTCAGATAGCCATTAATGGCAGAAGCACATGAATCCCAATTAATAATCTTGGGGGCAGCTTAACTCCAAAGGCTATATATTCTCTGAAGAGCCGCTGATTCCCCACCCAGTCCCATGCAATAGATTTTTCAGAAAAGGGAAACAGGGCTTTCAATTCAAGCTCCTAATAAAACTTAACCATAGTTCTATGCATTTAAACATGTTTCTGGGCTTTACATTACTGAGAAAAAATTTTATATTTTGGTTTTGCATGACCAATGCAATTGTTTGAGAAATTTAAAGAGAGATCATTTGTGGTGCTGGAAATTAAACATAATGGCAGTTATTAAAAATAACTATCAAGAAAATAGCCAACTTTTGAATCTATCTACTGTCAGTGTGAGGCTACCTAACAGATTAATCTCCAGGAAATGTAGCTCTCTAAGGAAAAACTGCAGTACATGGCAAAACTGTTTCTTTCCATTTTCTGAATGGTTTTCAGCATTCTCTACCAAAATATATATTTGAACAATTTATTGGAATTAGATTTTTCATTACCCCAACAACAACAGGGATTTCTCTGGAAAGCAATATTCTGTTAAACTGCGACTTTTAGCCGTTTGCTCTACCCCTATTATAGAGTAGCCTTCAATTTTCTTCCGTTCCAAATAATCAATCAGCTGAAAAGGCTTTACCTATAAGTTTTTGAAAAAAAAAATGAGGTTAGTACTAGGGTTTAGAAGTGTGTGATTTTCATTAGTACAGAAAGCAGAATATAGCATGTTCTGAATGAACAGTTCTCTCCTGTAATCAAAAGGCTAATATTATGGAGACTGAACCTTTTCTTTTGGTTAGACTGATCAAGCTGCTGCCCTAGTTCAAGCAGCATGCAATCATGGGAAAAGTTCTTAGCTTGATGCCATGCCATGCACAGCATTTCAGCCATAAACTGAAGCTTCATTTAATTTGGTATCTGATTCAGAAGAGCTGCCCCTAAAAAAGGCCCAAAGTAAGGGCAATTATGCTCACTCTTTCCTCCCCTTGTCAGCCAGAACTGAATATATGAAAAACCCATGACTATAATCTTCCCACTGAAATCAAAGAGAGATGAAAATGCTTATATTGGACTGCTTCTTTAAATTCTGCAGCTAATACATACTATAAAATTAATGCAGATCTTTTTATAGCATCCAAGTTTAATGCAACTTCATAAGAACCAGATGGAGACTGTATAGCAATTAACTTGCATGCATGTGATGGAGCAGGAAGGTATATTTTACTCACTTCAATAACGGAAAGCCATTGTTCAGCAGACACACTGAGATGCTGGAATTGTTTGTCATTTATATAATGGAGGTTGCTAACAGTTAAAGCAGAAACACCAAATATTTCACAAGTACGACACAAGCCTAAAAATGAAGCAGAGCTCTTTCAATATGAAATTGATTTCCTCAACTGAATGGTGCACGCAGGGACTGAGGAAGAAGATTCATGTTGAGGTTATAAATAAGCAGATCTAAACTACAGTGAGAGCCAGTGTGGTGTAGTGCTTAAGGCACCAGGCTAGAAACTGGGAGACCGTGAGTTCTAATCCCAGGGTGACCCTGGGCCAGTCATACTCTCTCAGCCCTAGGAAGTTGGCAATGGCAAACCACTTCCAGCATCTTGCCAAGAAAACTGCAGGGACTTGTCTAGGCAGCCCCAGGAGTCAACAATGACCCAAAGGCACAATAAATAAATAAAATAAACTCAAGATGCTGAATCTACACCATCGTTTTCTATTAACTTTAAAATCAAGGATGCACATTGCACAGGACAACTATTCCTTGAAATACTCTAACACAGGTATTAACACAATTAGGAAAATGAAAGACATTTCTCTTTTGTGTTCCAGTTTGATCACTAAAATGCAAGAACCTATTTTCCCTTTTTAAATCCTCAAATTATTTTCTAGGCTGGATACAAAACTAGATTTGTTACTTTGTAATTATAAGGCATGCAATGTAAAAAAAAAAAAGCTATAATGAGTAACAGCTTACCTCCTAAATTGGTGGGTTTATCAATGAGTGAAGCTACTACAATCAATTTCCTGTTTGATTTTCCAAGTTTAGTGGCTCGATCTTGAAATATAAGCTCCAGATCCAAATCAGGAATACTGGCTTTGCAAGGGATAATTTTTTTTTGAACATCCATCCACCGCCTTTCATTACTTGGCTCAGCTAAATTCAGTCCTGAGAGAAATTATGTAATTATCTAAATGAAATGATCCCTTAAAAATCTGAGCATTCTAGGACTTAAGTACTTAGGACAAATATAGTCTGTTTAGATTATGATGATCACCATTATTATTACCAATATCTTGCTGAGTCCAGTCATTTGGCTTAAGGTCAAGAAGTGTAGTTTGAGAATGGCAGGATGGAAATGTTGAACTCAGTGGAATATCTCTGAAAGCTGTAAATTTAGAGAGAGAAATCCATTCCTCTTCAGGAATTTCTGAAAGGCGTGGCAGCGTGTAAAATATTGTCTAAAAAATAATATTTTCAAGAGTCAAATTCCATTTTAATGTAACATATTTGGGGCAGCAGCCAACCAAAAATGCTTGGCTTATTTCTAATTTGAATATCTGTCTATTCTATTTCTGCTGGAAGAAAAGCTTACAGGTATTCCTCGCTTAATGACTGTTCATTTAAGGACGATCTGAAGTTACAACAGCCTTGGAAAAAGTGCTTTACGACCTGTACTCACACAAACATCACAAAACATCACACCACCAGTTACATGATCGCAATTCAGGCACTTGGCAGCCAGTTTGCAATTACAAGTTGCAGCATGCAGATCACAATTTGTGACCTTTTTTCTGGTTTCCAGCAAAAAACATCCATTCACTTAAAAACCATCATAAAAATGGTTGTAAAATAGGGTCCAATCACATGGTGACTCACTTAACGACCGCACCATTTAACCAGTTTTCCAGTGCCTCGTTAAGTGAGGGCTACCTGTATATCTGTCAGACTGGTAATTAAATACGCCTGTATTCCAATTGGCTTTAAAGGCAAGTAGGCATATTTAAGTAAGGTTAAATGTTTTAAAACAAGCAATTAATTACTTTTCCCTTTCCACAGCCCACATTATATACAATATAATACAAATTCTGCACCTCTAACTTTACTTGTTTAAATCAAGCTTCCAACTCTTAATGGCTGCAGAAGATGATTTGAAAAACATAAAATATCTGATCTCTAAAGTCAAGAAAGAAAGGATTTCCATGATCTGGAAAGTAAGATTCAAGATGTAACATTTCTAATACAAACAGAGTAAGATTGTAGTCCTATATTCATTTAGTTTGAGAGTGGATACAACTGAACTCAGTGTGGTTTACTTCTAAATAGTAATGGCTTAGATGGCATATTGTGCAAAGTAAGCGTATAGCTGGAACAAAGTTTTGATGTTTTTGCAAAAATAATACAAATTGGCTCATCTCGAAGCAGCACACTGTGGCTTATGCAGTAAAAATGTGGTGTTAACATATGACAGATGTAAAAATTTACCTTTCTATTCTTAATGGCTGCAGAATTTTTTAATACCATATAATACGGTGCTACTTTAGTTTTAGATTTTTAAAAAAACAGTTTGTATCCTATCCTTTCTCTGAAAGAGTTTACAGAGGCTTAAACAGTTATTCCCATTTTTTGATCATAGCAAATTTGTGAGATCAATTCAGTGTTTTTCAAACTTGGCAACTTTAAGAGGTGTGGACTTCAACTCCCAGAATTCTCCAGCCAGCATGCTGGTTGGGGAACTCTGGGAGTTGAAATCCATACATCTTAAAGTTGCCAAGTTTGAAAAACATTGAATTAGATTAAGGCAGCAAGGGATCCTACCCAACCTGCTGTGCTTTATGAGGCTATGGGACTATTTGAAGCTGAGTCTGCAAGAAATAAATCCAACAGTCTATTACCACCATCTCATGGTAAAGCAGATACACAAACAAGCAGGAAAACAATTTCTTTAAAAATGCTGAATTCTGTGCTTACCTCAAGACTGTAATCCCTAAGTGGATGAAAATGTTCAAAGAAAAAGTGTTTCTGGATGCGCTGCCAATTCTTCTTAGCATTCCTGCAGATGATTAAAAAAACAGCATTAAGATGTGATGTAACAAGAAAAATTCAATACACAGGATTCCTGTTTAAAAGTCCAGTCCTGGATTGACTGATTATGTGCCATCAAGTCACTGTCAACTGAATTCAATGGACTTATTCCATGATAAGTTGCTGCTGGATTGCAGTTTAGCTCTCCCTTCTTTTATCATTTGTTTCAGTTCACATGCTGACATCTAGCTATAGGACTTTTTATAGTACCAATTATGTGATAACTTCTGGTTGCTATTCACAGTCCCATAATTATATGAAATATAGTTGACAGTATGAAAAAGTTCACAGTATTTAAAAGTTTAGAAAACAGCATGTAGTTTGTCACCAATAGGTACAAGCAGAGAACAGAGTTGTGAAAATACTTTGGGTACAAATGTACAACCACCAGTCATCATGTTGGGGTCAGTATGGCTCAATTCTCTGTTATGATATGAATTCCACTATAGGTAGCGCTCAATTAACTACCACAATTGGAGTGGCAACTCCGTTGCTAAGCGATGTGGTAGTTAAGCAAGATATCACATGACTGTGATGGACTTACAACCTCACTTCTGCCACAGTCATTAAGCGAATCACCCACAGTTAAGCGCAACATCATGTGACTGTGACTTGCGATTTTACTGCCAGCTTCTCCACTGACTGTTTGTCAGAAGCTGGCTGTGAAGTATGCAAATGGTGATCATGTGATGCTGCGATGGTCATAAACACCCACCAGTTGTGAAGCACCCAAATCTCGATCAAGTGACCGCAGGGACTCTGTGACAGGGACAAGTGTGAGGACTGGGGGTAAAGTTACTTTTTCAGCACCATCATAACTTTGAACGGTCGCTAAACACAGCAATTGTTAAGTGAGGACTACCTGTACCATTCCTCTTTTCAAGAAAGAAAAGCTCAACCGCATGACAAAGAAAAGCTACATTAATCAAAGTACACTCTTTAGAGTTATGTTCACAGAACAAACTGTATGATTCTCACAGCTCTATTTTATTACAGGTAGAAAAAGAGGAAATGCTCTAGGATAGATAACATACACTGAGATCAACAAACAATCCTCTGTGCAGCAGAATGTGAACAACATTCTTCAACTGCAAATAACTTTCAATCTAAGCATCAACTCTT
This sequence comes from Candoia aspera, assembly GCF_035149785.1. Lineage (NCBI taxonomy): Eukaryota > Metazoa > Chordata > Lepidosauria > Squamata > Candoiidae > Candoia > Candoia aspera. Next base: position 72,992,418 of record NC_086153.1, on the reverse strand, counting down.
TATTTAAGAAATAAGATAAATGCATTTATATTCGGTTCTATTTCAAGGATGCAAGGCTGGTTGAAATTTATTTATTTATTATTCACATTTCTATCACCGCCCATCTCCCCCTAAAATACAACATATTTAAGGGCTGCAAACATAATAAAGAATTCAAAATCCAAAGGTAGATATATAAGGTAAATATAATTCCTCAGAGTTGAGATACACTGACTTCTACGGGACTTAATCCTAAGTGTGTTTATGATTGCACTGTAATTTCTTTGGATGTGTTCACGACTTTACCATTACAGTTAATACTTATCTAGTAAATTTAAACTAAACTTACTTAAACTAAAAAGTATTTTTACCATTTCATGACAATAAAAAGAACCATATTTTAAACAAAAATGTGCACTACTAACCCTGTTCCATGCATGAGTTCCACTTGATTTAGACTACATTCAATAACTGAAGTTAAAGTATCAAAATCATTCACATGTGATGCTTTGCACATTCCCCAAATTTTTTTAAGTGCAATTAAAGCATAAAGCCGAATACTAAAATTGTGATGGAAACACCACTGTAGAACAACAATTAGAGCTTTCTTCAAAGCTGGTATCTAGAGGGAGAAAAACATACTTTAATTTTTGACTCTACCCAGCAAAGTAGGAAGATATATAAATAAAATTAATTTAAGTTGACATAAGCTGCCATGAATTTAGATGAACTGGCTCCGTAAAAATTTAATAAATTATTATCCTCTCCAAAAACTCTCAAGTGCTTGTGGTACTGGGAGGTATGACAGATGTATATTAACTTACATAATGTTTGGGAAAGGAGAAAAGCCCCATTAAATGCTGGATTCACACAACAAAGCTAAATGGTGAAAGTTCATGTCAGCCAAAGGGAAGCATTTGTTCACATCAGCACAGATTTAACAGATGTATTAACAGGCAATGAATTAGAGCTTTAAAATGGAATTAAGCCTATTGATAGTACCAGGGATATGGCTATCCCTGGTACTATCCACAATGGCCCTATGCTCTCTCCATGACAGTTGTGATCGAACATACTGGCTGAAACAAGGAGACTTCCCATATTAATTGGCCACTGAAGGAAACAGGATACTAGATCAGATATTGAGACCAAGGAGATCTTTGAGGGGTCTTCTTACATTTTTAAGGAGGAGAGATCTTCAAGGAAAGCCTCATATAAAGATACTATAATAATCTCCTCTGGATTGTAGCAGGAGCAGATCACAGGATTTATTTCCTGCAATCAATTTTTTTAGTTTCAAACTAAAGCACTTACTTTTTCAGATGTATTCTGAAGAATTATGTCAAAATGTGACAGGACTGCTAAAAATGTGCAAATGCTAGTTTTAAATTGGTCTTCATCCTGAAAAATAAGTCTTGTATTAATTTCAGTATTTCTCAATTTTTGAACATTTATTAAGTCTGGTAAGAATCATTCATGTCTTCCTAATATCAAATCCTATCTACCATTACTCTAATAAAGCATATATTTTCAATGACAGTAACTATAAGGGAGTATATTTTTGAATAATCTTGAATGCAACTTTTGTAAAAATAATCCCTCCTTTATTTAGTTATTTAGTTACTCACATAATTAAAGCAATTCCAGAACTTTTGAAGGTAATGGGGAAACTTGTGTAAAATCAAAATGATAATCCACTCTATTAAATACTTTACTGATGCTTGATTATTATTATGTCCAGCTTGAAGAATCCTGTCAACGATTCTTGATAAAAGATCCTAAATAAGATATCAGAAAGCAAATCAGTTGTACTGTACAGATTATTTCACCGTACTTTATCAGATTGATATCCTGCTTTTCTTTCAGGAGTTAAGGTTAGTCACTATGGGCATCTGTGTAAATTAGATAGGTAGGTAAGTAGGCAGGCAGGTAGATAGATGATGAATAGATGAAATTGTGTACTGAGCACTCCCCTCTTCCCCATAACCACCGCCATGTGAAGTACGTTGAACTGTGATGGCTGAAGGTGACCTAGAACTTGGATCTCCTTATTCCCACCTTAACCACCACATGGTACGGGTTCCCACATGTAGAGCTGTTTTCCTGTATATTTTGCCTCTCCCTAGATGACACAAACATTTAAAAAATGATTTTTTTTCTAGCAATATCTTGCACTATTTCCACTATAATTACACAGTTTCTTCTCCGCAGAAACTCACTGTCATTCTAAGCAAAGGGTCACACTCTCTTTAGTTGCTCTTCTTGAACAAGCCAGTATTTCAAAATGCTGGAGTGACCAAGTCAAAAAGTAAATTAAACTGAGTGAAAATCACCTAATAATTTCTCGTGTCTTTAATCATTATGGTTCTATCTTACTGAAAATTACAAGCTAGCAGCCACTTTGCAGCGGCTCTGAAGTTTGGGCAGGGTGCATTTGGCCTGCCCTCCATTAAAGCAAAATTGTTACACATAAGAACCAGGTTTCCAATTGAATAAAACAGGCAGATCCTTACTGTATATTATAACCTAACCAATAATCAGCAGGTAAATCACAATGAAATATGGAAAGGTCTAGTAAGTTTCTTAACAAAATGGATGAGCCGGCACAGTGTGGTGGTTACAGCACTGGACTAGGGCTGGGGAAACCCAGATTCAAGTCTAACCTCAGCCATAAAACCTCACTGGGTGACTTCATGCTAGTTATTCTCTCTCATTCCAATCTACCCCACAGGGTTGGTGTTGCAAGGAAGAATTGGAAGAGGGAGTGCTATGTATGCTGCTTTGAGCTCTAGGATGAAAGGCAGGATATAAATCTAACAAATCAATGCAAATCAATAGAACAGTTGCAGATTATGCCCACCCTCAGTGTACAATATGAGGGAGGGAGGAATTCCACCAGTGGGATTAGAGGATTGATTAGAAGATCCCATGACCTCAATTTCAGATGGCAACTTATTATTTACAAAATAATAGGCACGACCTGCATTTATCCTCAGAAGAAATCATAGTATAAAAAGGTTTTATGTGGTGGTTTTCAGCGGTGCCGCTGGTTCTCAGGAAGGAGGGAGCACATTCCAAGGAGGTGGAGGAGATAAGCGGAGGCAGAGTCCAGGAGGCAATGGTGGGAAAATGGAAGAGGTTCAGGATAGCCCACCCAAGAGCTCTCCCAGGTTATTTCCCCTTAGGTCAGTTAGAGTAGCCTTAGTCTGGCAAGATTCTGTCTGTACGGTGTGAGCAAATAAAGAACCAGAGTTTGAATGGATTGACTCTTCGTTGTTCTTGGGCTGGGCCTGACACTTATATACTTATAGTACTATGTATCCATGTTATAAACGGTAACACTGTTTTAATAACAACAAGTTCTATGTGAGCCATACCTCATCAAGTTTTGGAAACAGAACTAGCAATGTCTGCCACAGTCGGTTTTCAATTCTATGTTGTAAGGAGTTCACATAATAACGAACTTTTGATTTGGACATTAATTCACCCTGCAGGGAATATAAATATGAATACTTTAGTACAGAGAAGGTTCCAATTTCAGTCAAACAACGAGGCAATAGTCTACCTGTTTTATGCTACAAAATATTCTCTCACTTACTCTCTTATAAATAGGATTGAATGAAGTAGCTAATATCAATTAAAAGTTCAATCAATTCTACTTTATTTTATAATGTTATTGAAACAGCATGCAAACATTAAAACATGCTATGGGATGTAGGGGGAGGTACTCTGGGATTTTATACTAATGACGTATTTATGAGTCTTTTAAATGTTAACTATTTTTAATACCAGTTTATAATTATATTTATGAAAACAGAAAGTGAATGACTGTCTCTATACTAAGATTGAAACAAAAGATACCAATAAAAAAACTTCAATAGCATTTTTAGGTAGGACAACACTAAAATGTTAGATCCTCTCCTAGTAGTATCTAAGAGGGAAGAAGCAACTTTCTCATTGTCTCTCTGCAAAACCAGGGTGCAACGCATCTCACAGAGGTTCTACCTCCTTCCCAATTCTGCAGTCATGCAAGACCAAATTCTTCTTTCCATACTGAGCCACTTGGTATACCATAGTCCAGGGTGGAACTATCCAAAATGGCTGGGAATCAAGGAAAGATCCCAGGTCCAGCCAAACCCCACCCTTTACCTGCTATTTTAAAGAGGAGAAGGAATGGTTATGCTTAGGGAAGTGGTAATTCAGTAACATCCCTGCCCAGATGACTGCTTTTTAAATATAGAGCACTAAAGTGTATTCTTACTTTATCAAGTAGTTTCATGACAAAATCTTCTATAAACTTCTTATGTTGCATGTTTGATTCATCCAGCAAGCAGATAAATTTGATAGCACAAACTCGCACATAATGGTCATCTCTGTTCTGACTGTAATACATTACAGTAATTGTGTATCAGAATTAACTTTTATAATATTTTCTGAAATACTCTTACGCAGTTAAATTTATTCTACAATCTTACATATTTACATTTACATATGATTTACCAGAATAACATGAATATATATTCTCCGTCATATTTACAGTCACCCATTCAAAACAGTATTTAGTACCAAGATTATATTTTTATATAATACCCATAGTATCTCAAAGCGAAGTTTCTAGCATTTTATATTAATGGTGAATTTATGAGTCTTTTAAATGTTAACTATTTTTAATACCAGTTAATAATTATATTTCTTTATGAAAACAAAAAGTGAGTGACTGTCTCTATACTAAGATTGAAACAAAAGATACCAATAAAAAACTTCAATAGCCTTTTTAAGTAGAACAAGGCTAAAAATCTACCTAGTTCAGCATTCCATCTCTGATTAACCAAGTCATAGAATCAAGATCTAAAAATCTACCTCAGGTAGATTCAAAGGAATCCAGCATGTCTACTTTGACATTGACTACTTTTTCCCTGTGAAGTCTCCTTAGTTCTATAAGGAGTCCTTTGAATTCATGGAAGTGACTGTGCAGCTTTTATGATACTGAAGTTGGTGTTCACAAAACTAGAGAGAAATTATATCTGCCTCTCACTTTTTCATGAGCTCTTAGCAGCCTAGAATTAAGATATATTTAGCTTTCATATCATAGTTACCTGAATTTAGAATAATGTGTTGTTTCAGTGAATATACTTAGTAACAGAAAGTGCTACATCAGTTTTCACAAATACACAATATAGGCATACCATACCATACCATGCCATAAATTAGAACCTTGTATTAAAATTAAATGTGAGCAAAGGAATTCTGGGGAAGATAACAAAGGACTTCTGGGGATGATAACAGATTTAATTCTATGAAAAAAAAATACAGACATGATTAATGTTAACTATTATAAAACAAGGTGACTCGATACTGACCTTTCTGTAACAACATTTGCCGCACACTGATCTCCGAGATTTTCGACAAAAGCGTACACCTCCTGAATGAGTCTTGAAATTAGTTTACATTTAAAAGGTGAACACAAAAAAGGAAATTAAAATATTGTAACTTAATAATTTATTATTGATTAAGCCATCCAATCACCATAAATCCACAGCAAAACAAATGTAATGTGTTAGGTTATTTTATTCCTGACCCCGCCAGGCATCTGCTGGGTGTGTGACAGCATAAAAATAAAGTGAGTAACAAGCATGCATTTTTACCTTTGATCACGCCTGAAAATAGTTCCAAACAAACAAGCCTCTATAAGGAGTTCAATGTAGTTGCCAGCATTTGAAAAGGCATTTTCCACAGTAGCTGTTTCATCAGGAGGAGGAAATAGCCAAGACTGACAGCAATGGCCTAACAGAACGTTAAAGATTCCAGTCTTTGTAGATGACAGTTCAATCATCTGAAACATAATCTGGGAGAAAGAAAAAAACCGTAATTGACTGTAAAACAGAATAAAACACAGAGTTGTATTTCACAATCTACAAGTCAAACAAAATCTCCTGGAATGGATTCCCCTTCCCTTTTGTAGTTGTCCAGAACTCCCCTAAACTAACTCCATGGTGTTGGGAGACCTCTAGTGCACATCTGGAAAAGTTGAAATTAAAAGGGGGAGAAGTCCAATTATTTGAGTGGAAATCTGCATGCATGATGCTGAATGGTTTCCTCATACACATTATTTCAGTATCTTAAAATAAATAAGCCTTGTTTTAACAGTTATATAATATCTGGGTCCTTCTATTATAGCAGGTTAACTTAAGAAATTAAATCTTACTTGATGCCATTTGAATTACATTTTCTTCCTATATTCTTGAAATTTTTGAGCATTTTAGTAAGTAATTCTCTAGATATCATGTAAAAAATTGCATGTATAATTTAAAGAATTCTTAGTTTGCTTATTTAAACTAAACATCACTTCCACAATCTGTCTACCTTCACAAGCTCTTTCAAGAGGGAAATATAAAGATTCTCAGCATTAAAACATTAACTATAAGCCCCAATCTAACTTGGATCAGTACCTTTTCACCAAAGAATATAAAACATAAACTGAAGAAGCAATATACCAGGAGTTACAGTACTTCAGTAAATAGTGTTCTTCAACATTTAAAAATATTTCCTAAGATTAATTCATCCCTGGAATCTATTTTTACGTAAACTTGATGCAACCTTAAATGGAGATTTCAGGGAAATATTGTACAGGCTGAGGTAGGATATCTAGACAGCGTAACTGGAATGAATTCATAAATTTTCTGTAGTTGTAGCCTCATTGTAGAACTAAATTTTAATCAAAAAGCTTAATTCACCAGTTCACACAGACTTTTTCTATTCCAAATGAAGAGGTATCTATTGAGACATGAGTTCTCCATAAATTCTTGCAGTTCGGAATTAACCATTTTTAGCTGTTTGCTACTGTTGGGATATTCATATATTTTTAGTCTGGATTTTATTGCTTCAGTGTGCAAATGCTTGCATTAAGAATGGCTTGTTTTAAATTCTGCAATTAAATAAATGCCTGTGAATAAATACAGTGTCTGTGAAACATGGAGATGAGGCAGCTTCCATCTGTTGTTCAGTATCCTGGCTTGATCTGAAGCTGATACTTATCATTTCCTGGTGAATCAGAGGCTTTCTGAGTCACAGCTCAGGAAAAGAGAAATAAAAAAGATGGATGCATATTTCAGCTTTAGTCTATGTAGGTTCATCTGAATACAGTCATTAAAAATATCACAAGATACTGCAATTTTAAATATTTTACCTCTTTTATCTTTGAATATGCTTCACTCTTGAACTTTGCTGCAGTAACAAGAAGTTCAGGATCAAACACAAGTTGAATAAAAGCTTTTAAATTAGGCCAAAAAATCAGTTGTGTGTTGCTAAGAGAAAATATTATTTTCCATGCCAATTCAAAAGCTTCTATGCATAGAGACTCAGAAGATTCCAAAAGCTAAGGGCAAAAAGAAATCACATTTAGTTCAAGACCAAATACAAAATACAATAAAGCCCTGTACTGTTTTATAGGAATTACCTTGGAAACAAATATTTTCATGCAATGAAAAACTGGTAAAACATGGTCAGAAGGAAGAATTGTTATTGCTTCTAGTGCAGATTGTAACATTCTTTTGCAGTCTTGAACATCATAAAAATGTTGTTCCAAATATTTGTCTTTGGAAAGGTTTTGGTAATTGCTGAGAACAAAATGAAGACAAACCCACTGATCATGTATGTAACGTGCTACAATTTTACCCCATCCTTGATGAGATGCTGGTTCTTCAAGTGAACTGTAAAAATTGAAAGTAGTTTCAGTCCATGTTTAAAAACTGGTTTCTTTAAACAGAAGACGAACTGTGTATTTTAAAAAATCAGACTACAATGCTGAGTAAATTAAAAACCAAGATTAAAAGTAAAAGAAACAGAAATGGGAATTTCTATAATAGTGCAACCCCCAGACCCACATTTAGAAGAACATACATTTATATAAATTTTCTCAGGTTTTAACTAAGCCCTAAAAGGGATAATAGCTATATGCCAACTATTAGAAAGTCAAAAAACGACTATAGAATATTTTGAGTTTTTTTAAAGGTAGGAATGAAAAACTACATTTATAATAACGCAATAGTAAAATATTTCAGTAGAAAAAAATATTTGTTAAGCAGTCATATTTACCTATTTTGTTCCATGTTGTTAGGCTTCTTTAACAGATGGTTAAGTTGGGCACTGGAAATAGCTGTTTTTAGGGCATCAACAGCTGGCAGAAATTGAAGTTGAAGGTCTGGCTTCCGATCAATAATTTCACAAACAACCCTTAATGTTGCCATACTTACTACCTTCTGAATCTGTTCTTCAAGTTTCACGTCCTAGAAGATGTAAATACTGTGTTCTGATTTGTTTTTTAAAAAGAACCTATACAATATCTACTAGTTTGAACATAGATAGCATTATACATATTATGGGCATTATCCTCTCTAATAAGCAACAAGTTAAACTCTTAGCTTCCCTAATCTGGCAAGTGGGATAGAGGTAAGAACCTAATCAAGCTTCCTTCTTCCCCAAACACGTACAGTTTTAACAATTATTATTACTAACTGAAGTCATTTTGATTTGAAAAGGTCTACGCTAAATACAATTCTTGATCCACCCCAATTCTTCTGACAATTAAAGTTATACACAATCAAGAAAAAACTAGTAAGCTTTGAATCCATTTGTGCACAAAGTTTTAAAATACCAGATAATCATGTGATAACCCTCCAGCATTATCAGGCATACCAGTATCATCTTACAATCTATTTCATAGTATTAACATGTTTTCTATTTTTCATATTACCACAACACTGCAATGTTAAAACTTCCTTTGTTCCCCTGCCAATTCAACAGCAGCTCCCATGCAACCAAATGAAAACACAGGAGAATCACTTAGCTTATGGTATTAATTTCACTATTCTAAGGCTTCTGACCCATTTACTGATTTGCAATTATTTTAACAGAGCATTGAAAACTGGGACTTATTGTCATTTTATTCCCATTAGAGCGATGCACACTAGAAAATTCTAGCTTGTAAAATATCTTCAAAGGCATTTTTAATACTGCAAATAGAGTAATGTTTTTTTTTTAAGCCAGGTAACATTTTTATGAAGCACCATTCTGAGAAAATACCTATGTTTATTTTGACAATATATTTACCATGGCTTACGGTTAAGTGTACTAAGTAGAACTACTGGCTAATTCTCACTGATGGTGATACTCAAAAACAGCTGTTGCTGGGGGTTTTTAGAGTTAATACATGGCTGTGGGTGACTCCACCAGAGGTGTCTGCAGAGGTGCAGGGCATCATGATGGGGGCTGAGCCTACTCAACTGAAGCCCTGCCTCTTTTTTTATGCGTGGCAACACATAACAAAATGGTGTGGCTTCAATTGCATGGTCAGAGCCACTACCTTGACTTTTTTTACCCTCCCCCACTGATGTGCCTCATTTCTACCCTCTTGGCAGCTGGAGAAGCAAATTTAAAAGAGCCTTAGGTGTCATGAGTAAGGATGGTGAGCAGGGGGCTCCCATCCAGGCTGTAAAGCGCATGCGTAGTACTGAGGAATTAGGTAGCCATTCAAAGAGACACAGATCAGGCCCGCCTTAGTCTTTGGGGTTTATATGTCTGGGTTTTTCCCACGCTTCTTCAGTTTGTTAGAATTTTCTGTTATGTAGCAGTAATAAACACTAGAGACCTATTCCTTGTCTCAGCGTGGTTCCTGGCTGTTAGGACATCAATCCTAACAAACTGAAGAAGCGTGGGAAAAACCCAGACATATAAACCCCAAAGACTAAGGCGGGCCCGATCTGTGTCTCTTTGAATGGCTACCTAATTCCTCAGTGCTACGCATGCGCTTTACAGCCTGGATGGGAGCCCCCTGCTCACCATCCTTACTCATGACATTAGACTCTTTTACATTTGTTTTTCCAGTTAGCAAACATTGTTTAGGGTTTACTATCTGACATTGGGGCAGACACTAAACCAATAAACAATCGAGGAGTGGTAGCTGTTTTTAGGAAGTTTGCATCAGCAGGGAAAATCCAATAGATACAAGCTTTGGTTCCTGCTTAACTATAAGCCACTGTAGGCTCAACAATACCTTGTTATGACACGTCTCCTGCAGATTGTAGAGAGAAGCATTTATTAGAGATGAGACAAAAGTGCAGAGAAATGGTCCTTTTTTCCATCCACTGACTGAACAGAAGTTCATTAGCTCTGACAACACTTCTAGATATAAATTACAGTGCTGCAGGTCTGACATCTAAAATGAAGTAATAAATTATTACTCATCTTTCCAATAACAAAAAAAATCAATAAAAACATGCACATTACTGTAAGACACAAACTTTATATAGTTCAATATATTGAGGCAATCATCCAAGCAACTAATTTATGCATGCCCATTTTTCTTTAAGTTCTCTAGCCCTGATTGGCAGCTGTGGTCTTGTAATATCATAATGCCTTTCCATTTCCAAAATACTTTGCCACCTTGTATAAAAGCTACCGCCTTTTGGCACAGAAAAGCCTCTCTGTATTTTATTGGATCCTAATCTAAAAATATTCTTGGATGCAATGGGACACTATCAGAGCACTCCCTTTTCATGATATATGCACAGATGTGCAAGCAAGAAATACGTTAGACCAGTCTAAGTCTGCATGTAACCAACAATTTCATTATATTATCATCTGGACATATCATTAAGTAGCAATAATATTTCCCTACAATAGCTAGTCAGCCACCGCAGATTACATAAATCAATATACATTAATTACTGTATTTGGATTTGAAATACTTCTACAAATATTTTACAGATCAGAAAGATTTTAAAATTGCTACATTCTATAAATGACTGGGGACTTTTTAAGCACTCCAAGTAAGTTCATTTCATAATACATCTTACTGCGGGTGTTTGCAGGCTGGTTTCTGCACTAAATACTTACAATATTTAGTTCATTTGCAGTAAGTCTTCTGAGGAGAAAATCCAAAATACTTTCAGTGGCAAGCATAATTGATTTCTGGAGAATTATTATTATTCCATCTATACAAAGAATCATTATATTAAAACATTTAGAGTACATCTTTGCTTCTAAAGCTATATACAAATTTGATTTATATCACATTTTACTACTGAAACAGGTAAAACATGCACTATACAACTAGGTAAGGAGAAACTAAAGTGAAACTTCATTATTTCTTTGCTAATAGTTTTCCATCAATAAAAACTGGAGAAGTAGAATATCCTTTGTCCTTCCCCTCCCTGGGCCTTGTAATCTGTTCCAGAAAGTCCTCCCCCTTGGGGTGATGCTCCTCCCAATTAGAAGAGGGTTGGTACTGAAACTTTAGACCCCCAACTAGATGTTTTTAAACTGATAAATAAAATATGTTAGATGTCAGCCCAATTTCCAGCCAAGCATTCCATAAAGCTTTTTCAACTACTCTGAATGGTTATCTCAACTGCATAATAAAAATCAAAAGATGTTTTAAGATATATTTCTAAAACTGACTGTATAAATTTCAGACTATATCCAATTTTCTGAACTGGGGAGCAACTGGGGCAAGACAGGCCTGTAATAGGAGAACCCCAGAAGGATGAGAGGTAAAAGAGGAATCTGAGCCTAGAATGAGATGTACAAATGAATGAATGAATGTTGCTTAAAACAACCCAACAAGGGGGGAGAGAATGTAAAGAAAGAGTTGGTCTGCCTTAATGGATGGGAATGGGGAGTTACTTAGATGAGAGAAGCTGAGCCTGAAGGAGATTAATAACTGGGATTCAAAGAAATGGTTTAGTACCTTGGAGCACCATAAACTTGGCCTTTCTATAGTAGTAGAAAATTGTAGATTCAAAAAGTTTTGCATGTTAAGGCTCAGATCCCATTCCATGCTTTATATTCAGGTACTTGAACAAGGTATTTATATTCTTGGCTTACCAGTTCTCTCTTCTTTGAAATGGCTGGTCAGGTCACTACAAAAGTGATTGTGTGAATGGGACCTCATCTTTATTACCAATGGCAAACATTTGATGATGGAATCCAAGACATTTGATCAAAATTTTAGGTGTGCCTATCTATCCAAAAAGGGTGAAGTGGCTTTCATAGGCTTTATTTTGTTATTCCAGTTAGAAGATCAAGATTAATAAAGTTAACATACTGAAGATACCACTAACCAACTTCTGGTCTAGAATTTTTGATTGAACAAGTCTGCATTAGCTTCAATAACAGCTGTAGGCTTTTATCAATTTTCAGTGATGAGATGTAGGGATTAGTGCCAAGTTTCAGCAACACATCCAGCAAAGGATTTAGGAGAGCCTTCAGGCCAATCAGTTCAGTGCTGGTATTGTCACTGTACAAAATAAACAATAAAAAGAGAATCACAGTCTATTATGCTGACCTCTGGAGAGAGAAGCTGCATTTTCTAAAATCATTGTCATGAAGACACAACTATACCTTCCAAATAGCAACAAGCAGGGAAAGTCACCACAGCCTATATTATATGATTTTGAGAGGAGTGGTGTCAACACCAGAAGACCCTGCAGCTATTGACGCATTTTTGGCATGTTATAATTCTGAGGGCAATCATTTGTAGAAAGAGAACAGAAAAAAGAAAGACTGAAGACTTAAATCAGATATTTTAAGAATATGTTACAATCAATTAGCAGAAGGAGAAGATAAACCCTTAAATATTACCCAAGAAAACAAATATATTAGTAAGTTACAACGCCTCCCTGAGTTCTGACTTGAGATTGCTCCTTGTTAGCCTCTTTTGGATCTAATGGAATAATCTTACACTTACTTATGTGCATGCCTTAACTCTTCCACATCTGCAGCTAGAAAAATCATTGTAGCCACCCGTTTAGCCTCAAACCAGTCTGGCATAAGGCAATCTTCTGCTGTTGTGGAAAAAAAAATCTAGCTTTTGAATATGCAAAGTTAGACAGGTATGCAGGTACAAATATATTTTAAAGTATACAATTTTACAATAATAATCATCAGTCTAGCTCAAAACTAATGCTGTTGTACATGGAATTTAAAAGACTTTTTAAAAATTACATATATTGTTATTGTGAATATACAAGAAATTTCTATTTTCATTTTGGTTTTGTAAACATCAAATTTAATATTCAAATTTATTAATGACTTTTTCAAGATGAGCAGCTAACCATGTCCTAGCATGCTAGCTGCCCAATGAGAAATTAAGAATTGCCATTTTTGAGTAATTACTTATTTAGCTGGTAGAAGTAAATATCTAAATTTCATTTTGTCTTATGTAGAATTATCTCTTTTGAAAATATGGGCCTTCAGCAGTTTCAGCCAGCCACCACCGCCACGGGATATCTACTTCAGCCCCAGCACCACCAAGTGCTGGCTCAAGCCCCACACTGCAGCCAGCCAGCCACCCCTGCACCACAGTGCAAAGCCCCAGCCCAACCACCACCCTTCGCTCTCAGGCCCTGCTGCACCCAGCAGACCTTCGCCATCTTCTTCCCGCTGCTGGCCCTACATGAGGCAGCTGCTGGCTGCAAAGGAAGGCTTCTGAGGCCTTCCAAAGAATTGCGAGAACAGCGCATGCAATTTGGAGAATGGCACGCACTATTTGGAGAACGGTGCGAGCAGCCTCAAGAAGAAGGCCTGGCATGGCCAGCAGCTGCCTTGAATAGGGCCAAGGCAGGCGTGCCTCATCAGCAATGGGAGGTAGACAGTGAAGGTCAGCTAGGCACAGCAAGGACTGCAGAGCACAGGGCAGCGGGGGCAGCTGGGGCGTTGCGCTGTGGCGCTGGGGTGGCTGGCCACAGCAAGGAGCTTGAGGTGGCACTCCTTGGTGGTGGCAGCACCAGGGCTGAAGTAGAGGCCCAGGGCTGGTGGCAGACAGCTGAAACTGCTGAAGGCCCCAGACCTCTACTTCAGCCCCAGCACTGCTGCTGAAAAGTGTCGTTCTGCAGGGCAGCCAAAAGGGCAAAGATGGGGGGAGATAGGAGGGTGGGGGGAGTTGAAGCACCTCTGCAGGCAGGCTGCCAAGTGCCTGAATTTTGATCACATGACTATGGGGGCACTGCCACAGCCATATCTTCAGCGACTGGACATAAATACTGTTCATTCAGTGCCACCATAACTTTGAATGGTCGCTGAACAAATGATCATTAAGCAAGGACTATCTGTACAATGCCAGTTCAGTGTATTTGAAGAAATGTGTGGTTTGCTGGATTCAATAAAAATATCATGGGTTGAAATGGAATTTCAACTTTCAAAATAAACACCGATTTTATTAAATGTAATTTTTATATTAATTATTTGACCAAAATCATCATAAAATCATCTTCAAACTGCATTAGCTCAACCCTGGTAAGGCCATGGGACCTTGGGTTTTAGGACCCCCAGCGCTGGGGACCTTCCATCTCTAGTTCTGGATGGGGTTGCACTGCCCCACACAGATTCTGGGTGCAAAAAGACCTGGTTTTGTCATCAAACCTGGGCCCTGATAGTATGGGTAAGCCCGTTCCGTGGTTGTACTGGCTGTAGGAAGTTGTGAGTGTCCTCAGCTGGTATTTTATGCTATTTATGTTATTTACAATTTTGTTTTTGTTTTTACTGTTTTGACTCTGTTTTAATTGTTAGATGCCCAGAGTCATGTATATGAGACAGGCAGCCACATACATTTATTAAATAAATATTAAATAAAATATGTGTCAATTAATAAGTGTTCCAAACATTTCACACGGTATTAAAATTATCCGTAACATTAGGTATCAACTATTTTATAAAGGTATTCCTACTTTAACAAGCAATATTATTCCATACTACTTACAATTGCTTAGAGGTGTTTTCAGGTAATCCTCCACAAGAAGCTGCACGTAAACACTTAATGCTGTTTTGTCCTGTGGGACTTCACAGTTTGAAGTCCTTTGAAAATACTTGTCATTTACGTGCAACCAATCACAAAGCTGAGTAAAACAAAATGAAACACTATTTTTGATCTCTCATATTATTTTTCTATAGACAACTAAATGCAACTATATTTTCCTGATTATAGTTTTTTAGAGTAGTTTAAGTTACATCATAATCACAAATAAAGGTATAAATGTTGTTCAGTATAAGACAGCTCTGAGTTCTTAGCATTACAGAAGCTTAACAATGTCTGGTTGAATTACTATGATTGATTAGATGTGACTTGATTGTGAAAATAATTTTAAAACTTCCACTAGTAGTAGTACAGATTATATAAACCAAAACTTCAGACACTGGAGTTCTTATAATGGAGCAATGTCTCTAAGTGGAATTACTATGAACATTGAGTTCCTTTAGGCACCATGAAAAAAGGAAACATTTTATTTATCCATTTTAACCTTATCTATTAAAAAGCTATTTTTCACTTTTTAGCTGTTGCCTTCACTTCGACCAATTATTTGACCATCTTCAGTTGCCTGTGAGTTGCCAAGAAGTACATCATCAAGTGGCTCACTCTGCCTCTGAAGATGCCAGCCACAGCTGCTAGTGAAGCATCAGAACAGAAGAAAACTAGACCATGGCCATTCAGCCCAAACGCTCACCACTGCTTTGTTAATCTTACTGTGTTACCCTCACATGCAGCACTAAAATCTAAAATGAAGGTATATATAACTTAAAATAAATAAAACAACATTGCAAGATGTAGTATACATCAGTGTTGCTGGATGCTGTTACCCCAGCAAAAATGTTTAGAATCAAAAAGCTGAAAGTACAAATGGAACTTTAATTAGACAATGAGATTCAGATGTCCCTTCTCTGCACTGCTGCCCCAAGAACCATTTGGAGGATTAGCAGATACTTGGGAAAGATACTCAGGGAGTCAGCAGATACTCAGATACTTGAGACATAGCATGTTAACCTCAGTGGGAGGGAAGAATAATGTTAATTCATAGACAAGAAGCTTGCATGGGCAGGAACTCTGGTTCAACCTGAATTCAACTAAGTTTTAATTTTACATTACAAGCCTATCAACACATTTTTTTAGGTCACCTGGACAAGCAGGAACAAGAAAATGGGAAAAAATCCTACTGTGCACATGGGCTTCTGATCAGAGAGCACTGGTACCATACAATCCTTCATAATGAGATTAGCAACCACCAAGGTTAACAGTTATTGCTCAGTTGTATAATAAATGATTTCATTTCTTCTCACCATTGTCCACAAAGCAGTTCCTCTGCCTAGCGACTCTTCTGGTTTCAGATACGTAATGAAGTTTGAAATATCCAAGAGTGATACTTTTTCCTAAAGAAACAAATTTAATTAGGATTTATTGCAAACCTGGGGAAATAAATATTGTGTTAAGTATTACTTTAAAGATAGAATACTTCCACGCTGCCTGTCTTTTTTCTCTTATTTATGTAGCATTTCCTTTTTCACTTTTTGCCATTGCCATATTTTTCTTCAAGAAATACCAATTCTAACCATATCTGACAACACAAAGTTTTAGCAAAGCCTTATTTAGTAATGTGCTTTTAATCAATTAAAATTAATATTACTTTTTTAAAAAGGCAATCTAACTTAAATTTATAATAAATAAATATTTTATGTGGCATCGTATAAAGGTGAGGCAGTAGATTTTAATATTACATTTTGCTCTAAAACACAATATAAAAATCATAATGTATCATTCTTATTGAATTAACAGAAATTTTAAAGTGTCTACTTTTACAAAAACCAACATGAACAGATTTTGTCTCTCTTAAAATGTCCTGTCCTTTTGTTGCTGAGCAAAACGAAGTGTTTTGTTTCACTTGTCCATTCACTTTCTTTTGCTTATATGAAATGGAGTAACTCAAGAACATATTAGACTATTAGAACTATATTTGTTCCGTGCATCTCAGACAAAATTCTACATTTATGTATCTCCACGGCCATTTTCAAAGAGGAAGCACACACAAGCATACTTTCTTTCATGAACGTTAAACTTCAATATGCAGGCTGGTGGTGCAGTTTGGAACACAATGCTTCATTGCATGGTCAAATAGAAGAGCGAATTGCACTTATTTTCAAAAACAAGAAATTTAAGTGAAACAGCAATCGGATATCTTTCTTGAGCCCAAACCATAATGATCCTGACGCATTTATGGTGTATGTCTGCATTTGAATTAGTAAGACCAACTTCATTTCTGACATATTTTATACCAGGGAGAACAAACTGAAATGCAGAGTTTCTTCAATAACTTGGAATACCATACCTTGGTCATAAAAATGTAATCCTACGGTTGTTCATTTTAATGCATGATAAATACACATATGAAAGCTGACTTGTTTGTTTTTTGCAGAATTGATGGCTGGAGAAACACTTTTAATAGGGGAAATATTTCAATTTGGATTTTCAAGAAGTAATCAAACAAATGGGACTACTGCATTTTTAAAGGAGAAAGTTTTATCCATCAAAGCACTAGAAAACTATTAAGGCTTTGTGACAAATTGCCTTTCCTAAAATACAAAAACAAAATCGATCAGGATTGGAATACTTACTGTGAAAAAATGATGACTATTACTCTATACAGACAACATTTAATGCTCTGTTTAAAAACAGTTATTTTCTACACATATTACAGTATAATATATTTTTGCCCTTTTTCACTTTATTTTTTCCTTCTGTATATTAAAGCGAGTACTTGTTTGAAAATGTAATACAATACTTACTATATCTATTAAGTGTATAGCTGCTTTAAGGAGAAAGCACTGAGCAGCTCCTCGTAGGAGAACCTGGTGTGTGATCATAGTACACTGCAGAACATTTCTGTAAGTGGATCAGATACATGCTCTGAAAAGTTAAACAATGAACCAAGGATACAGAAAATTCACAGAAACAAAATTCCAAACATCACCTTAGTGCAAGGAGCCCTTCACTATCCAGTGCTCTACACCGCGGTATATGCATCAATGCCATGGAAAGAAACAAAACCGGAATAGCACACCAGTGCCTATTGCTCATCTTCTGAATAAATTTTAACAAAAAGCTCCCTTAAAAAAAGAAAGAAAATAGGATTATCATCATACTGGAAAAAAAAAGTTAATTTCAACAGTGAATAGGAGTAAATACTGTTTATTTTCTCAATCACAATTTAGATTATAGTCCCCAGATCTATCAGATCTCTTTACTAATCTTAGCCCAAGAGGCAGATTGTTTGACCCGGGGGATAAACACACATGACAACTGAGAAAAAGAAGGTAGTAAAGAAGACAGGGGCAAGGCTAGACAACCGTATGCTGTTTTACTTGTTCCAATTTTGTGTGTTTAATATCACTTGTGCACTTTCACTATCATCCCCAGATTCCGAGCCCCATTACCATGGAAAGAATAACCAGTTTAAAATAGTAGCCAAAATGCCAGGCTAAGATCAAGCCAGCTGCCAAATCACCACATTCAGTCATAAAGGGCTGCAGATGATTTGAGGGTTACTTTCTCTCTTTCAGAAAGCCACTGCACCTCTAATGTCATTTTTGGTAAATGCCAGTAAAATCTTCTGCAATATGAGTCTATGCCAGCCTCACAGACCTAGCGATATGGCTTGACAAGCCCTGCACAAACACCCATCCCCATATCATCATCATCATCATCATCATCATCCCCATCAAATTTATACCCCACCTTTCTACCAAAAATGACAGTAAAAGCAGCTACTAATAATAAGTTATCCTGAAGCAGAGAACTGACCATTTATGCTATTCCAAAAGAATACTATTAACTACACGTACCTTTTTCTCTTTCTGGAAGGCTTGTGAAGAAAGTTGCCATGAAATTCTGCAGCATTTTTCCTAATGGTGGACAAGTGCCCATAATCTGACCTGACAACCTGTTAAAAGTTAAAGTAAAGAGATAATCCAAAGAAATTCAGTGCCAAGGCTACAATTTGATTTTATTACAATATTTTATTGGATTATTGAATAAATTTGCAGATTATCAAAACCTAAACAGAGATATATTTCATGCTGATAAATAAAAATATTATTAGAAGAGTTTCTACAGTATTCATTGGTTTGACTGCAGGATAAGAGACTGTAAAGCTGCCTTCTGTGCATCCTACTTTCCCTGGTAGATTCTCAACCTTAAAAAGAAACACATCTCACTTGTGGGTGAACTGTAACTGTAACTGTGGAGGACAGAACTTTCTCAAAATTAGACACAAGCTTTTTGCACGAGCAGAGCTCCCTTTCATAAAAGCTGCCTATGTGCAGTTCGGAAAGATCCTCACCTTTCCCTCATACCACATCCAACTAATTCAGGGAGATCCCCCACCCATAAGAGAGGATGTGCAGGAGGCTGTCAGGGTAAGAACAGGCAATAACACCAGCTTCCCCAACCTCTTTGCACATGAGGATACCTGGATACACCTCTTTATTGAAACAAACAAACAAAAACACAATTTAGAACAAATCAACATTCCAGAGGCAAGCTATCCTCAAAGAACACCCAAACATTTTGTGAATAAGCAAACTCACTTCTTGATTCACTGAATCAAGGAAAGAAATTTGCTGTTCCCAAGCCTTTTTTTTTTTGCAGTCCTTGGAACCCTCTCTGACCACAATTATTGAAGATTTTGAGGAGGAAAACACATGAAAACTGAAGTATAAGCCTTAAAATGAGGGTAGTATAGTTTTAAAAACTTCAGAGCCCCCAAAACCTAAGAGAGAAAAAAAAGCAGATAAATGTGGCCACTTCTGCACTATGTAATCAATTAACTAGCAACAGTGGCATCCAAGAGAACTATTTTTCTGGACTTTCTCTTACTTTGTCTCTCCCTGCATTAAATGTAGATGCACCAAAGATTAATGTAACTGGATGATAATGAGGATGTTATTTTTTTTCTCCTCCGTATTCTATCAGGATTTTTTTTTGCTACCTATTCTGAATGAAAGGCTATAGTTCAACTGCTGTTAAAGATAGATACAAATATGCAGTTCTTTCCCAAAGTGTCACAAAAATTGGAACAAAAAAAAGTTATCTTTCAGCATCTGAAGAAATTCACTTACTGAGTTTTTTCATTAAACAATGTATTTACCTGCTATAAAGAGAACTTTCTGAAAGAGCATCCATTAAAGGGCCAATAATGAACTAAACAAAAGAAATCAGATTTGCATTAAAAGAAATAAAACAGACATTAATTGTATTTTATTTGTTCTACAGTAGATATCTATCTAGATATAAACATATGCATATGATTAAATAGGGAACAATTTAAATCTTCAGGTAAGATTTTACAGAACACTGGCTTCAACTGTTGAAAAATAAATAAAGGAATTATGAATCAGCTACATAAAAAGGCTTAAAACGTTTCTTCCCAAGGGGATAATGGCAACAGATAGGTAGGCCTTCTTTAGAGGAATAATAAAAAGTACCTTATATGGATGAGCAGAAAATCTTACCTCCGAAAATCCTTGTGATGGGGGAAGACATTTTGTTTGCCAGAGTTCAAGAAAGTGAACAACACTTTCCTTTGCCAATGTCTTGTTTTCACTCTCAAACATTCTTTTGTAAATGCACATATGCCATGATGGATGGAATATCCAACAGCCTGTTGTTAAACAATAAATGTGTACCCATTGCATAAGCTATTTTCCTTGACTGTGTGCCTGTGCAAATAATTTAGTCTGCAAGGGCTAATTATTTTATATAGTTACAGAAATTGTAAGAAAAATCACCAAGGCAATCTATAATGAAAAACAATGTTAAAGACAGAGACAGCTTGAAAAGGATCTCTTCTGCCCATCTTAATAGTGTGGTTGATTTACACAAGACAAACAGTCACTTATATAGATCTTAAACTAATCAAAACTTTAAAGATGAAAGATCAATACCTTGAATTGGGCCTAGAAAAAACTGACAGATTTGTATCTATCCATATGGGGGAAGGAAATTAATATCTATCAATCTGGGGGAAGGAGATAAGCGGTGACAAATCTGATAAATAAATAAATAAATAAAATTATGCGGCGATTGTCATCAAGTAAAAATTCAGGATGCTATTTAATTGGGTTAAACCGCTGAGCTGCCGATCGGAAGGTCAGCGGTTCGAAACCGCACGGCGGGGTGAGCTCCCGTTGCTCGTCCCAGCTCCTGCTCACCTAGCAGTTCGAAAACATGCAAATGTGAGTAGATCAATAGGTACCGCTTCGGCGGGAAGGTAACGGCGTTCCGAGTCGTCATGCTGGCCACATGACCCGGAAGTGTCTATGTCATGACCCGGAAGTGTCTATGCAATCATTACAGTCTATGACAACACCGGCTCCAAGGCTTAGAAACGGAGATGAGCACCGCCCCCTAGAGTCGGATTCGACTGGACTTTACGTCAAGGGAAACCTTTACCTTACCTTTTAGAGATCACCAGTCAAGTTGGGTAACACTGTATAGAGATCCACTTCCCTAGCTAACAGTGTTCTTTCCTAGGTTAGCTGGGGAAATCTTGGGGCTGGCACTGGACAATCTCAACATTTTTATTCTGCAGGATTTCATTAAAGAAGCAACAGTGACTTATAACATCACCTGATCATCTAACCATTATTCTACTGATATAGGAGTAATGAAGACAGGCTACAGTATCTATCTATCTATCAATCAATCATCTCACCTCAGTGAAGGTTGGCTGATGTCAGAAGATGCTATAAGTCATTAGTGGCAGAATGGCTGAATATTGCTTAGTTGAAGGTAGCTCAGAATTTTGGCTTCATATGTACAGCAGGGCACGTTCTTAAACTGATATTCTGTTTGGGTGAAGTGGTTGCTGTGATGGTGAAACAGTGACATGTGAGATCATTAGCAGATATTCTTCTGATTGATTCTGGACTGGCCTCCAGTATCAACCTAAGAATAGGGAATGGGTTAAAAGAGTCTGTCTCAGATAACTGACGGGTCTGAATTTGGGACATTTTATGTCTTACTTGCGCTTTAGCAATATTGACAAAGCCCTGGGTGATATGAAAATACTGAAATGGCCCAAGGTCCACTGCAATAGGTCTAGGACAACTGGCAAAAATGCTAAGTTAGGAAGCAGAAATCCAAGCAGCAAGATTTCTGAGCAGCCCTTGGGACTACTCCTGCCCTCAGAGCCGCAAGACTCTTAGTGCTTCTAGGTCTACACTGGTTTGCTTTAACACAATACCAAGTCCTGTCCTTAAGTCTGTTTAAGGAGCTGCTCATGAGCAACCAAGCCAGTTTGCAGAATGGACAAGAGACAGAAAAACAGGTACAGTTCTTCCTTTTTCAACCCAGAACATGCCATGGCTTTGAGGGCCAGATGACTCAGTTGTGAACCAAATGTCTTGATATTCTGTAAATACACAGAATGACTGCCATGTGGATAGAAGGGGGGGATATACTGTATATCAAATTGATTAAAATGATTTTACACATCACTCAGCCAACAATGTAATCTGTGACAAGGGAATACTAAGATGGAGAAACATCTCCTTCCATGTTTCTGCAGAAAATCAGTCATGGGTCACATATTATGCTGGTTGTACCAAGGATAGTGGTGGTGAAGTTCTGATGCCCCATTACAAGTTATGCATTTCTGGAAAATAATGATATGAACTAACTTCAAGACTGAATGTATTCCTAAAAAGGCTTGCATTTATGTAGTTGTTACCAACTGTACAGGCTAAAAATATTTCTAAAGCTGCTAAGTTGAGTAATCAAGTGCCAGTTGCAGTACTGAAAATAAATTCAAAAACTTACTTGTTGATATTGAACAACATTGACAGGACTTATCTTACAAAAAAAGGTCTTACCTTTTTCTTCTGATACTGCAAGTTCGTACAAGCTATTTAACTTTGGTAAAACTGGCTTTATAACATGTATCTGAAATTGGAAAACAGACAATATTATATTAATATGCTTTATAAATCAAAAATGAAACTATAGTTAAGAGCTAGATATTGATCTCTATTAGGACCTACATGACAGTAAGTGATGTGATCATGAAAATCTTAGCATAAATTTTCAGTGTAATTCACACTGAGGACTTCCTTTATAAACTCTACATTTTTAAGTAATTCTGCTTTTAAGTCCCTTCAAGAGATTTTAAGAAAAAATATATTTAACAAGATTGAATTGTTCCTTCTATTTTCAAATTCTATCCATATTCCCTGAAGGTAAAGCATTAACTTCTATAAATGGTAATATATCTGCTTAGGAATAAAATAGTCCTAACATCTCAACTTCTGCTGTCATCTCTGTTTCTTGCGTCTTACAACTGTCTCAATTTTCTGTATTTATAACAAAAAAATGCTCTTTGTAACTGTATTTACCTGATTTCCTTCCAAAGTCTCCATTATTAAAATATAATTTTCCCAAAACTGAGTAAATTGATCTTTTCTTTCAGCACACCACCAAAACAAACAAGATCCTACAAGATAAGCAATTCAGATGTTTTTTTTTAAGCAAAGATAAATAAATAATGCTTATGCCTAAATTAATGTCAGTAATACAAAGAAAAATGCAACCTTTCCCAGCATTATAGACTTCTCAAACACTATTACTATCTCAACCCAATAAAACAGCTGCATGCAATCTGGACAGGAGGCTTTCTTGCACCTCATTTGTTATTCACCAGGTAATTCTTTTTTTACCAGCATCCATCACATAGACTCCTCTTACATATTTCTCAAGTAGGCTGCATCCCACAGGAACTAGGATGAAGCAAGTTCTACTAGATCAGTGTATTGAAGTTTGATGGGACATGGAATGGCTGTGACAATAAAGATGTACTACTAGTTTTCTTTTGTTCTTCGCCTGTTTTTGTTCACCTCATTCTATTTGAAGCTTAGGCCAGCATTTCCATTTGCTGTTTTTAATGCAAACTCAAGTTCATTATTAATGAGGTATTAACTTCACTAGCTACTGAATGAACAATGAAGCAATAGGCCTTACTCTCCTTATAGTTCCATCCATCTTCCTTTATCATGGGAACCTTTAAAAGTGCTGTTAATCTACTTCTGCACATTGTCTTGTGACATGATCTTTGACAGGAAAGAATCATTGTCTCTCTTGAACAATCTATATTATAAATCCTTAGTTCCATGTTTCTGTCCTTATCTGAGTAAATTTAGAAAATCCATAGAGGCATATTGCCACTGTTTTCCCATCTACGTTTACTATGACTTATATGTTCCATTTTTGACTGAGGTACCTACTATTGATTTTATCATTATCCAGGACATTTGACTAAAAAATAGTTCCAGCCATTTGGACTCCTAATCCAGGATTTTATACACCTCAATCAATGTCCCCTCAATGGCAGGTTTCCAGGCTAAGTAAGGAGTTTCAAGTACTCTATCCTTTTCACACAGGTAAAGCGTTTTGACTGCTGTCTTCTGCAATGTTTCCAGATTGATTTTACCTTTTTTCAAATGTGGTAAACAGAATTGTACATGTTCCAGATGCAGATCTGCCACAGATTTGTAGAAGACCATTACAATTTTGGATGATACAAAGTTTTCAGGTCCTTTCCTAATGATCCCCACCACAGAATTTGCCTGATTATAATGCTATCCAAATTCAGCAAACTTGACAGAGCTGCTTATGGAAGTCATT
Organism: Candoia aspera; assembly: GCF_035149785.1. Lineage (NCBI taxonomy): Eukaryota > Metazoa > Chordata > Lepidosauria > Squamata > Candoiidae > Candoia > Candoia aspera. The sequence continues at coordinate 72,967,943 of NC_086153.1, read as the reverse complement.
TCAGAGTATGATAATCGTGGATAAAGGGCTTGATTATCATTTATTTCTAAGATGGTCATCTGATTACAAGTGACATATGCAAGGTTTAAATGTACAACAATACTACTCCAGATTTAAATAAATTTGTTGTGCCATTCCAAAACCTGACCAGCTGGCCTTGGGCTGGAAAGCCAACACAAACATGCCTTTTCTCACGTTCATTTCACGTACTAACTGCTTGCAAAAACAGGCCTTGTGTCTAGCATATTCCATTCAGATGCTAGACAGGTACCATTTCCATTGTCCAGGCTACACCTGCACTCCAAGAGCACTTTATCAGACAAATCCACGGCTCGCTTCAACAAATACCGAGCTCTTTTCCGGCACAGAGCATCGCTCTCGGTCAGTCCCTTTTGCACCACTTCCCAAAAGTTGCAACAAAGCCTCGCATCCAACAGCGCAGGTGTCTCGCCACCAGTGACGCTGTCCTGCCGGGGAAACAGGACGTCGGAGAGGGCGCTCAGGACCAGCAGAGTCCGTTTCATCAGCGAAGGAGCACCGAGAGGCGACAGCACCAGGCCTTCCCAGACGTGACTCAGGGCGGCGCCGTTTCTTCCCAAAGCTGGCAACAGCCTGCCGCCCACCAGCAATGCTTTCTCTTCCTCCTGCTCGTCTTCCCTCTCTCCTCGTAGCAGCTGAAGGGCGGCCGCCACGGTTCGTCTAACCAGCGCGGGGTCCTCCAGCCAAGGAGCCACCGCGCACAGGACCTCGACATTGCCCTCCATTTGCAATCCCTCAGACCCCACGCAGGTTTCCAGCGCCTCGCTGGCCAGCCGCTCCGCCAAGCGGGGTCCGCAAACCAAGGCGCAGGAACGCAGGGTTCCGCCGGCGGCTCTCATCAGTCGCCGCCGCTCCTCCGGGCCTTCGCCCCCCGACACGCTGCTCCCACTGAGAAGCGCCGGGAGGCAGCGATGCAGAGCCAGCTCCCAGGCCGCCCGTTGCGCCTCTTCGCGCCGCCCGCTCCGCGCCGCCCGCTCCAAAAGGAAACGCAGCGCCTCCTCTCGCTCGAGGGAGAGCGCTCCCTCTTCGCCGCACACCGCCCGTACCAACGCGCCCCAATCGGGGCAGTGGGAGAGCAGCGCGTCGGCCAGCACCGTGTCCATGCCGAAGGAGAACGCGCGGCCTAGCAGTCAATTAGCGCGCGGCCTGCCCTGCCCTGCCCTGCCCGGTGCTTTTCCCCAGCAGCCTTTGCGCTGAAAGTGGCTAAACAAGGACTAGCATGATGATAGGTCTAGCTGCAGTTGCTAGGGTTGTTTTGACGGAGCTTTCCCCATTCGCTATACTAGACAGCCATGAGGCAGCAATTCAGCTGGCGAAGCCGTTCCCCTCGTTGTATTATACGGTATCGCTAATTTAGCTAATGCATGAGATACGGCCTACCACCTAAGGGCAGAGTAGGACTAGGACAAGGATTTTGTTTAGAATGGGAAACCCCAGTGCATTAAGCCGAGGAAAGGAAACCCTTTATGCAGTGTAAGGAATCAATAGGCAAAAAGTATTAATTGCAGAGAACGTGCCCAGATTCTCACGCTCGCTCTCTGCTGCACACTTAGGGAAGAGGAGAGTTTATAAATGCTTCGTGCTGAACAAAGATCACAGTCGCACTAAAATGAGAAGCAAAGTAGTACAGTAGTTTTTACTGATGATACCTTACCCATCAGTCTGCTTGTGATACCTTACAATAGGGGCTGCTTGTAACGGGGGTTGCCTCAGGCCTGTCACATATCCTATGGAACCCTTGGGTGAGTCCCAATATCCTATACATAAGACTAATATTTTATACATCGATCATACTAAGCTTATGTGGCCCCACAGTTTGTAGTGAAGATAGTACAACCTTGTGCTAAAATCAAAACATATGCAAACTAAGATTTAAGATGATCTTGTGGAGATTAGATTGCTATAAGAATTGCTTATTCTAATAAAGCTTACTACATTTGTTTGTTTATGTATTTAATTTCTATTCTGCCATTATTATTTTTATAATTCCTTAGATGGAGCTCAACAACTCAAACCATTTTTAGACAAACAGGTGGCTATATTTGCAATTTATGGGGAAGGTTGCTGGATTGACTTAATTCCTTTAAGTATTCTAGGAACGACATAATTGCACTAACTGTGTACACGTTACTTTATTTTTCTTCTGTGGCTGATTTCTTTTGCATGAAGTGAGCGAGCATTCAACTGTTTCTAATTTCTTGTTAGAGAAATAAAATACTGTATATAATTTCTCTTCTGTTTTTCCCATGTCATGATATTGTGACAAAACTCTATTCTTTGATATAGCATAGCATATAGTGACCTCATGCTAAGATCAAATAGACAAAATCCATACTTGGTTTTTCAGTAACGTACAGTTTTTTTATATAATAGCATAATTGGCAAAAGTAGTTGTATCTTTATCATACAAGCAGAATGTTGTTAGGAGAGTGTATTCAGCTCTTAGATAGATTGAGCTAGCAGATCAGAAACTAAGATATCAGAGATAGATGTTTTGCTTGATTTGGCAAAGCAGTAGTCAAGCTATTGACTGGGAGCTGGCTTTTCTTCCACATGTTCTGTAAAAGTGAGGCTACCAAGAAAAGAAAAGGGGGAAAAAGAGTAAGAAAGGCCTGTCAAACAAAATTCAAGCTGAACAATTTCTTAGGATCTATCTCCAACCATTCTCTTTGCAAAAAATCAGGAGGAGTCTAGTAGCACATTTTCTAACTAACATTGTTATTAAAAAGCATAAGTTTTTGTGAGCTGCAGATCACTGTGACAGATACATAGACTTAAATTGGAGGGAAGTGCAGGAAGGGAGACTCACATAAGTCAAAAGGCTTCAGGCCATCTCAGAAGGTATCACAAACACGATGGGTTTTTAACACATTACAATTGCTTTGACAAGTACTTGTAATCTATCTCACATGCAATCCGCATAACCAAGCTGTCTTCCTTGTTCTTTCCCCCTTTATAACATTCATTGATGCTACCAGACTCCTCTTTTTTTCCACCACAGATTAACACACCTCTCCTCCTTCATTCTCCCCTTCATTCCTTTTGCAGTAAATTTTGAACTTGTACTGACACCCAAAAAATATGCAAATAGGTAGAAACTAAGCATTTTGAAAGAGTGGTTATGACCCTTCCCCCCACCAGGATCACAAGCCAGTGGAAAGGGGGTTGTACGAAAAGCAGGGTAAATCCTTTCAAACAAGCATTACCAGGTAGATGCAAAAGTATGCTGAATGCAAGGCCCTGTATACTGTAAAGTCTGATTGTTCTCTCTGTGTGTGTATGTTTTAAGTGTTTGCTTTTCAAAGGAGGAGTAATCATACCTGGAAGGGAATGAGTTTCCTGTACAAACCTCTGATCATCTGACCTGATCTTCACCCTGCAGAAGGAATTGCTATGGTGGGGGACAGAGGGAGGAGGACTTGTGAAACTGCAGCCAGAAGGAAATTGCAAAAGTGGGAAGGAATTTACAGACTCTCGGTTGGGCGCAGCTTTGATGGCAGAACATCAAAAGCAATTTACCGCCTGCCCATCTGCCCGGTGTTTTGCAACCTGCAACATTTTAAGACTAGTGGAAGAAAAGTGGATATAAGGCAGGGGTCCCCAAACTCTTCAGCTCATCGATCCCTTCATGACATTTCAGATTGTTCATCAACCCCCAAACTTTTATTATATGAAAATAATTTAATAAATACTACTTTAACTAATAATACCACAAATAATAATAATAGACACAACTCAAGGCCACTCTTGCTGGCAGCTGACCATCCATCCCTGGGTAACACTATCTCACCACTAGCCACCTCACCTTCAGGACTAAGGACTGATGTGGAACTCTACAGAGACCCCAAAAGATTAATTGACCCCAATTTACCTCTCATTTATCAACCATCTATTGACCCCAGCCATTTATTGACCCCTTGGATAGTCCCACTGACCCCTGGGGGTCGATATGGACCACTTTGGGGAACCCTGATATAAGGCAAGGAATAGTATGGTCTCTTGTGTCCACAGCAGCCCAGGCAAAGAAAACATCCTTTTCTAATATTTCCTGACTTCTGTGAGTGAAATAATTGGGAGGGGGGAGTAATAACAAAAGCACGTTTTCCTTATCTCATTCAAAAATCAACCTTGCCTCTCTTTCCTCTCAAAACCTAATAAAAAAGATAAAAAGAATGGGTCAGTGGATCCTCATTTTCACATGGTAAATATGCCTGCAAGAACAGGGTTTTTGTCTTCTGGATGCAATGAGAATTAAGGAAGCAAGCTCATATTTTTTCATTAAAACATATGGTTTTAATTGTTTTGTTTCTTTCCAAGGAAAATGTGTACAAATTATCATTTTTGAATGCCCCAGTACTGCCAAGTTTTAGAATTCCTGAAGTAAGTAATTCAGTTACATTGTATTCCTTTGATTTGGGATTCTATGTAACTGTTTACTTCCCTTGTACAGTATTGCTTTTTTCTCAATACATTCCTTTTTATATCTTTATTGGTATAAAAGAATGGAAGATGATGAGCCCTTAGAAGAAGGGGTCTGCCAGTCAGGTTTAAATTACCCCCTTCCAGTTCATATGTGATAGTTATCTTAATTCAAATAAAATGCTCAGACTCAAAATGACAATTCAGGTTCTGAGTTTATTTAGAAAAGGGTGCAAACAGGTAAAAAGCTGAGAATGAGAAAGGTGCGCCTAAACTCAAACTAAATAGCATCTTACAAACAGCAGCCCAGCCCCTCCCTCACATACAGTTCACCCCACATTCCCAGGTGCTCCTAACGAGCTCTGCTGCTCAACGGGCAAAGAGACCTTGACATTTCAGAGATAGTCTAAACACATTCCTTCTGGCACAGATCAACACGTTTTTAGTACAAGGCTCGCAGCAGCACCCTCCCAGCCAGAACACGTATCAGCACCATGGCAAGCGAACCGTTACGATGCAGAAACATCGGAACGGTGAACATGACATCATAACACATTACTATAAGACTGATCTGACAGAGAATTGTAACCAGCACCTTGAATTGCACCCGGAAGCCCAATGGGCAGCCAGTGCAGCTCACAAAGCAGTGGGGACATGTACAGTGTATTACAGTGGTCCAATAAAGAGGTGATCAAAGCATCAGTAACTGTCTGAAGGACCTCCTGGTTTGGCAACAAGCACAACTGGCATGCCAGATAAACCTGTACAAAGGCCCTCTTGGCCACAGCTGCCACCAGCTGTTTGAGCAGGAGCTGTAAGTCCAAAAGGACCACCAGACTGCACAGTAGTCTTGCATGGGGAATTGGAACCCCATTAAAGACTAAAGGTATAATGTCCCCAGAACCAGGAGGGTCAAACAAACAAAGCTATTCATACTTGTCAGGACTGAGCCCAGGTCTGTCCCTCCCTGTTCAGACCCTGGGTTAAGACTTCAACACTGTCACTTGGTCAGACTGAGATGTATAATTGGGTATCATCAGCATACTGATGACACCTGGGCCCAAACTGTTGGGTGACCTCACCCAGCAGTTTCATGTAGATGTTAAACAAAAGGGCAGAGAGAGTTGAGCCCCACAGCGCTCCACAAGTAAGGGGCTGCAGGCACGACCTCTCGCCCTCTCTCAGCACTGATTGAAACCAGGCACAAAGAAAGGAGGACAACCATTGTAAAACAGTGCATCCCACTCTCAGCCCCTGAAGCCTGTCCAACAGGATACTGTGGTTGATGGCACTGCAAGCCACTGAGAGATCAAGGAGCACCAGGATGGACACACCACCCTCATCCAGGCTCCACTACAGGTCATTGACAAGCATGACCATTGCCACCTCTGTACTGAAGCCCAGTCTGAAACCTGACTGAACTGGGTCTAGATAACATCTGGTGCATTACATTCTCCCATACATTTTTTTTCTGTTTGGGATCTGTTCTTTAGAATTTGTTACAAAGCGGAATCATGAAGAGCCTGCTGTATCATTCTTGCAACAGTAGGTGTTGCTATTGTCAAGATTTCTCTTTTTTCCTAACTTTTCCTATTCTTACAAATGTAGTTTGTTTCTTAATAAATGGAAAAATATGCATGTCTTGTAGATAATGGAGACAGAATGTCAACCTGCAAGCAAGCAAGATAGATAGATTCACAGTAATAAACTGTAAGTCTGAACTTTTCAAGCATTTATGGCTTACTCCATCAGAGGCTATTTAAATTTGTGTTTTTAAATATATGGACTATAACATTGAAATGCCCTTTTAAATGAAAGTTTCATTCATATTATTATCTTTGAAGAACCTGTAGATAATGTGATTTTCCTGTATAAACTACGCATTTCTCATAAAAGTCCTTGCCTCTTTTAAAGTAATGACTTTTAGGCATGCTTTGCCAAATAGCCTTTGTATGTCCATTTTACAAGCATGTACACCACTCACCAGAGTCCATTAATTGAAATGTTCAAAAAGTGCATATTTTATCAGGGGTATTACTCCATTTCTTGCCTCAGACAAGAAATGTCAGCAAAAATAGATGCAGTAGACATTATGTCAGACCATGGCTAATACCAGCCAACTTCCTAATGCATCTACTCAGAAATATCTGAGAAATGCAATATGACATGATCACCATACATTGCTCATGTCCCTGTTCCAATCTGTTCTCATTCATGTATAGGATAAAGAAACATGTCACACTTATTTTTCCATCTGTTGTCAGCAACAATTTGGCAACCATTTTGCATCCCCTGCAATGTCAAGATATGCCTTGAAGTTTTATCTCTGCATGCTCATGATGTTCAGACAATCAAGGAAAGCCTTCAGAACCAATCTACTGAGCCCTCCAGAGGGCATGACTGCTTTGATACTTCGAAGGACCCTTCATCTACATCAATATTCACAAAGCACCCCTGGGAATTTTTTGCATGGTTTTCAACACATATCAACAATGTTTAGCTGCAAATTAAGTGTACATTTATCCTTCCAATGTTTATGATGATTCCTCTGCCCTCTTTTGGGTGCAAAATATCCACAATTCTTGATACTGATAAATTCCAAATATTGGGAATAGCATATATACCCTCAGTATGCAACACTCAGACTAAAGTCATACTAACATTCCTCTGGATTTCAGCCCAGAGGTGGCAATTGTGGAACAAACCTGGAGACTGTAAGTGAAATATTCCAACTCCTGAACTGAAGAGATCTCTAACAGCAAGGCAGTTACAACCAGACTTTATTCAACATACCCTTTTAGGATCAGTTCTAAATTTCTCAGTAAACTCATACACACAGGGAAAACAGCATGGTCTCAGGTGACTATTTTTTTTCTCTTTAGTAGACCTGTGTCTCTGAAGAGGAATGAAAACTGACTTCTTCTGTCTGACCCATTGGCATTAGCATGGCTGCCATATGGTTAGGGTGAATAACTATTGATCTGAAAAGTAGATGGAATCTCAGAGTCTAATAATATTGGCAAAGCAAATTATACTGTTACTCCCTTGCAAGATGATGCTGTCAAGGTAATGCATGCTATATGCCAGCAAATTTGGAAAACACACGAATGGCCATCAGACTGGAAAAAATCAACCTATATCCCCATACCAAAAAAGGGAAACACTAAAGAATGTTCAAACTATCGAACAGTGGCACTCATTTCACATGCCAGTAAGGTAATGCTCAAGATCCTGCAAGGTAGACTTCAGCAATTCATGGAGTGAGAATTGCCAGATGTACAAGCTGGGTTTAGAAAAGGCAGAGGAACTAGGGACCAAATTGCCAATATCCGCTGGATAATGGAAAAAGCCAGGGAGTTTCAGAAAAACATCTATTTCTGTTTTATTGACTATTCTAAAGCCTTTGACTGTGTGGACCATAACAAATTGTGGCAAGTTCTTAGCGGTATGGGGATACCAAGTCATCTTGTATGCCTCCTGAAGAATCTGTATAACGACCAAGTAGCAGCAGTAAGAACAGACCACGGAACAACGGACTGGTTTAAGATTGGGAAAGGAGTATGGCAGGGCTGTATACTCTCACCCTACCTATTCAACTTGTACGCAGAACACATCATGCGACATGCTGGGCTTGAGGAATCCAAGGCTGGAGTTAAAATTGCTGGAAGAAACATTCAGAATCTCAGATATGCAGATGATACCACATTGATGGCTGAAAGCGAAGAGGAACTGAGGAGCCTTATGATGAAGGTGAAAGAAGAAAGTGCAAAAGCTGGCTTGCAGCTAAACCTAAAAAAAACCAAGATTATGGCAACCAGCTTGATTGATAACTGGCAAATAGAGGGAGAAAATGTAGAAGCAGTGAAAGACTTTGTATTTCTAGGTGCAAAGATTACTGCAGATGCTGACTGCAGTCAGGAAATCAGAAGATGCTTAATCCTTGGGAGAAGAGCAATGACAAATCTTGATAAAATAGTTAAGAGCAGAGACATCACACTGACAACAAAGGTCCGCATAGTTAAAGCAATGGTGTTCCCCATAGTAACGTATGGCTGTGAGAGCTGGACCATAAGGAAGGCTGAGAGAAGGAAGATCGATGCTTTTGAACTGTGGTGTTGGAGGAAAATTCTGAGAGTGCCTTGGACTGCAAGAAGATCAAACCAGTCCATCCTCCAGGAAATAAAGCCAGAGTGCTCACTTGAGGGAATGGTATTAAAGGCAAAACTGAAATACTTTGGCCACATAACGAGAAGACAGGACACCCTGGAGAAGATGGTGATGCTAGGGAGAGTGGAGGGCAAAAGGAAGAGGGGCCGACCAAGGGCAAGGTGGATGGATGATATTCTAGAGGTGACGGACTCGTCCCTGGGGGAGCTGGAGGTGTTGACGACCGACAGGAAGCTCTGGCGTGGGCTGGTCCATGAAGTCACGAAGAGTCGGAAGCGACTAAATGAATAAACAACAACCCAAGTGTATAGTAATTGCTTAGAACTTCAAATAGGAGTTAGTACTCTTTTGTAGATAGCTGCCAGCTGTAAAATTGTCCATTACAAATTAATTACATTTGTTTATTGGCTGGAAAAAATGCCTCATATGAATTTTGAAGCATTTCTTTCCTTGACTTGCATGTTAACATAAATACAATAATTCTTGACTAACTTTTTCCTTTAATTAAATAGATGACTAGTAAGAGTTGGAAATAGTGTCAGTTGGAGATACTGAAAGTTGGAGATAGCTATCAAAAGTTAGAGAACAGGGTGCCTCTCTTGAGGGATGAGGACAGGTACACGTGTGTGCATCTACACCTGAACAGAGAGTAGCTGCTATGTTCAATTGTAAGTCCCTGTTATCCATGGCTGATGTTCATACCAGTTTCAGAGATTACAATGCATCACTTCATGGATATATAAATGGGTCAAAACGTTTAGCTATTTCTCCTATTCCATAGATAGGTTTTCAAACTGAGTGCTCTTTCTTATTCCATTTCCCAAGCAGCAGGAAATTCCAGGGAGCCAAATTCCAGGAGCCAAAGGATTTGGCTTCCTTTGGACAAAAGTGCACTGGAGATTTATGATGTTTTTATACTATTTGCTCTGTTTATGTGTGTGCAAGCAAAACGGTGAAGTCAAAAATGGGTGCTCTTACAAGGGTCCCTGTTCCCTCTCAAACCTATAGAAAATTCCTTCACTCCAAATCTTCTCAGCTTCAAAATGACTGTTCCTTCATTATCTTTCCTAAAAGCCCGTTTCTGATGTAATTTAAAGCTTCTTCAAAATTCATCAGGTTGATAGATAATAGACCTATGTCATTATTCTCCACTTGGAAATGTGCCCATCCAGATTTCAGCTCTGGCATCAGTCATGTTCCCATGGCAAGGGAAGAGAGTGGTACCTGCTGTTCAGGACGCTCTGCCAGAGGCATCATTCTTCAGATAACCAGATGTGGGGTCCTGTTCAAGAGATTGGCTACAATGGAAAAGATGGGACTGCTGGTATTATAGCATCCACTGCCCAGCTGCACAGTGGCATCCCTGCCCAAGCTTGCCTTCTTGGGGAGTGGATCCAGAGGCAGCTTGTGAGTTCACAGTTACCATGGCAACCATGGTCTTGTTGCAGATCATGGGAAGCCACACACTAGGTTTGGTTTTCAACTCAGAGCAGAGGAGGCTTAATTTGAGGGTAGATAACTTCAATTCCTTGTCATAGTCAGATCTCTCTCTGTTTTCCAGAAAAAACAGATTTGGAGTGTGGGTGTGCTCCATGAACCCCAGTTAACACTGGATAAAATGAATAGGCTTGAATTATGGAATGGTTTGTCTGAATAGGAAGTTGTAAGTTGGCTGCTGAATGTAGTAAGTGGTTTATCATGGAAATAAAGCATGTGTGAGAACAAATGGAATTTTAAATTGTTTGCACTGAGCAGAGAATAAGCCAAAGATGTGTGATACAGTATCCATACATACAGTAAACAGCCAAAGAGACAACTTTATAAGGAGTGCTTGAGGTGATGGTGGTTGGGGACAAAATGTGTTTGTCGTTTTACATGTTATGTTGTTGGCTGGAAACAAAATTAATGTTAGATAAATAAATAAATAAATAAATAAAAATAATCTATCAAATTTATCACCGCCCATCTCCCCCACAAGGAGGGACTCTGGGCGGTTCACAATAAAAACATTCAACCACAATATATTATAAATACTATACAATAATATCAATAAGCAATAAAATATAAATATATTAAAATGGAATAGAGTCCAGATGGCTAAAATTCTCTCTCTGTCCATGAACAAAACAGGGCAATTCTAGGGAGCTAGCCATCCCCTTTCCTGCCCCAGGCATGATGGCAAAGCCAGGTTTTTAATTTTTTGTGGAAGTCCAGGAGCAAGGGAACCTGCCTCAACTCCGGGGGGAGAATGTTCCAGAGGGCAGGCATTACTGCAGAGAAGGCACGCTTCTGCAACCCCGCCAGATGGAACTCTTTAACAGGTGGCATCTGTAGCATGCCCTCTCTGCATGCCCAGATGGGACAGGTCGATGTGATGGGGATGAGACGGTCCCTCAGGTAGCCTGGTCCCATGCCATGTAGAGCTTTAAAGGTCATAACCAACACCTTGAATTGGACCAGGAAGCAAACTGGCACCCAGTGCAGCTCACTCGGGAAAGGTGTTATACATGCCACCCTTACCCACACGGCTGAGTTCTGGACCAGTTGTAGCTCCCGGATACTCTTCAAGGGTAGCCCCATGTAGAGCACATTACAGTAGTCTATATGAAAGATAACCAGGGCATAAGTGACTGTTTGAAGGGCCTCTCATTCCAGGAAAGGGCATAACTGGTGCACAACACAGAATTGTACAAAGGCCCTCCTGACCACGACTGCCACCTGTTCTTCAAGCAGGAGTCGTGAGTCCAGGAGGGCCCCCAAGTTATACACTGGATCTTTCTGGGGCAGTGCAACCCCATCCAGAATTAAAGATGACGATTTCCTAGAAACCAAGAAGCCATTAATCCACAGCCACTCCATCATACCAGGGTTCAGCTAAAGCCTGCTTTTACCCATCCAGGCCCCCACAGCCCCCAGACACTCGGAGAGCGTGGTCACGGCATCACTTACTTCACCCGGGACGGAGGTATATAATTGAGTATCATCCACTTATTGATGATACCTCATCCCATGGTGACGGATGATCGTGCCCAGTTGTTTCATGTAGATGTTAAAAAAGAACGGAGAGAGAACCAAGCCCTGCGGAAACCCACAAAGTGGGGGGAGGGCCGTGGGGTGGATCTCTCATTCCCTATTAACATTGACTGAGACCAATCTTGGAGGAAGGAGGCAAACCAGCGCAAAGCCACACAGCCCGCCCCCAACTCCCTTAGTTGGTCCAGAAGGATACCATGGTTGATGGTATCAAAAGCCGCTGAGAGGTCAAGAAAAGCGAGGATGGATCCACTGCCTCCATCCTGCTCCTGTGACAGATCATAAGTGCAACCAATGCCGTTTCTGTCCCATAGCCGGGTCTGAAACCTGACTGGAAGGGGTCTAGATAATCTGTTTCATCCAGGATCATCTGGAGCTGCAATGCCACCACTTTCTCCACCACCTTCCCCAAAAAGGGAAGGTGTGAGACTGGATGAAAATTGTCCAGGATGGTAGGGCCCAGGGATGGTTTCTTGAGGAGTGGGTGCACAAGTGCTTCTTTAAAGGCTGCTGGGATTATATGCTGCAATTACAAGTACAACTCTGAAAATTAATGCATCAAAGGCCAAGGTACTTATGTTTGACAGAGAAAATGAAGTGAATGACTATAAGTTATAGATACATCGTGAAAAATTAGAGCAAGTTGATTAATTTGTGTCTTAGTAGAACACTTACTAAAGATGGGAAAATGGATGGAGAGATTTTAAGAACTATGAATGCTGGTAGACAGGTAGTGGGTAATATGTGGTCTGTTGAAAGGCATGACTGTTCATTGAAAGAAGAAAAATGACTGGTGTAAGAGTGTTTCTGTCCACTTTGGGCATGTCAGAAGAAACAGAAAAATAAGTGGAATGCAGTGGAAAGAGGTTATTGGAGAAATGTGGTGGTAACCCAAGAAGTGATAGAATCAACAGTGAGTGGATGATGAATGAATGTAGACTGAATATAAAAGTGAATGATCAGTATGACAAGGTATGTGGAGATTGTTTAATCATATAGAGAGAACGAATGAGGACCAAATCACAAAACAAATATACAAAGGAAAAATGAAGGAGTCAAGAGGGAGGAGTCAAGAGGGAGGAAAACAATGAAAGTCATAGTCTGATGGAATTGATAAGATCCTTAAAAAAGACAGGTGTAAAGCTCAAAAAAAGAAAGGGTAATCTATAAATCAGCACAGACATAGTGAAAGCAAGGCTGGTTTGCAAGGGGAGAAAGGTATGGATGGGCATATTGACAGGTATTTGTGTAAACTTGTTTTAGTTAGATTTCCTTTCTGTTTATCTTCTGTCTTTAATTTCTTTTGCTTTCTACTTCTTACTCTTGACATAATTCTATGCACCCCACCGAGTAATAGTGAGATGGGTATAGATATGGATATAAGTTTATACAGCTGAGACTTTGGTTGAGATTATAGCTCATATCCAGCAGGTGGCAGAAGGAAACCATCAGGGATGTGGCTTTCAGCAGATACAAAGCAGCAGAGTCCTGCTGTTCCATTTAAAATATCCTTTCAACAGGGAAAACAACTACGAATATTCATGGCCAGAAAACCAATCCTGGGAAATTTGCTTTACTCTTATTCTTTGCTCTGCATTCTTCCATACCTATTGGGAAATTATATTAAACCACTAAGGTAAACAAGACACATGGGACAGTGTCAAAAATACTTTTTCCAGCCTGGTCTCCTCCAGATCTATTTGGTTACAAGTACCATCATCCCCAGTATTGGAAGCCAATTGCAGCTGGAGAGCACTCGGAAAGAAATGGCTCATCAAGTGTAAATATTATTCAAGTACATATATATTTATTCCTAATACACTTACATAACTATCATTCTTTTTAGCCTACTGTATTTTGTATAAATGAGTTCCATATTTCATTATACTTGCCCATACAAAGCAGATTAGATAAGTATATATAGAGATGTAACTGTTAACTGTTATAACAATATATTATACTTTGTTTCTTTTTTTTTCTGATTTTCTTTTACTTTTTAAAGCACTTTTATGCATTTTTTTCTCTTTGAGAGTGTGTGTATTTAAATCAAACTTATTTTTGTGTTTTATTCCTTCTCTTTTTTTCTGTTATTATTTTAAAAGCAACAAATAAATAAATAGAAATTGCTCATCAAGACACAGTTGTAGCAGTTTATTATTCACTAATACAAGAATACGTTTGATATAAGAAATATGTTTATTGATATAAAACGAATAGAACTATTATTTTAAAATACTTAAAAATATGTATCTAAAATGCTTCCTCAAGAAAAGACAGATCCTGAGCAATAAACCATCAATAAGGCTGGATTTCTTATGCTAAAATTATTGCTGGTCCTACTGCCAAAGGATGAATACCTTTTACTGCCTGATGAGTTTTAGGGCCACCACTGCTAAAGGCTTTCCACGACCGTGACAGCAGGCAGGGGCATCCACAGGGGGAGTCAAAAAAGGCGAGATGGTGGCCATGACCGCACGATGAAAGCCTTACCCTTTCTCACTTCTGCGGGTAGAAGTGGGGGTAATTCAAAGTTGAGCCTGGGAAACACCACTGTAGCCTCATATTCCTAGGCAACTGGTTGACCGAGGAAGGTTCCCAAAGCTAGCTGCACGTACTTAAAGAGAAAAGGAGGCCAACTACCTTCTTTCAAATTGCAGTTCTTGCATTTTTACAAAGGTCTGCCTCAGCAGCTGGCACCACCTTGGCTCAGAAGCTTAGCAGGGTTGGGCCTGGTTAATACTTGGATGGAAGACGAGCAGGGAATCCCTGGGCTTAGGCTGGGAAGCTCAAAAAGCATCTTGGAGGTAGCAAGCCACTTTCCCCAGAGAAAGAAAAGAGAGACCAGTTTGGTGCTGGGCTAGAAACTGGGAGACTGTGGGTTCTAGTCTTCCCCTAGGCATGAAAGCCAGCTGGGTGACTTTGGGCCAGTCACTCTCAGCCCAACCCACCTCACAGGGCTGTTGTTGTGGGGAAAATAAGAGGCAAGACCATTAGGTATGTATGCCACCTGTACTTGACCAAAAATAAAGGAAGGATAAAAATCTAATAAAGCTTCTTACCAAGAAAACTGCATGGCTGTGTCCATGTAGTCCCTCGGCCCTGAGCTTGACTAAGACAAGATGTCCACTTTGACCTGCCTTTTGGAATATAAAAGGTTAATTGAATTAATCACCATGATAAGGAATGGCAGGTCAGGGGTATGAAGGGCAAATGTCAAACCGTCAAGAGAACTGAACAACTTCTTCAAAATATTAGAACTGCAAGTAAAATGCGGAACACACATAACCATTGTTTGTACTATCAAGATGCAGCTTGTATGAGAACTTACCTAATGATTTTACAGAAATAACCCCCAATTCTGAAAGTATGAAATGGCTTGTTTCCTCATTCCAGTAGCCCTTTCAACCTGGAGCCATCTCAGCACCAGACAGAATCACATTTGAATGTCTGCTGCAACCCCCTCTCAGAATTCATTTAAGATTGCAGCAAAATGCGGATTCCCCATGCGCTACCACTCTCCTTCAGTCTTTATTTACTACCTTGTCTGATGGGAAAAAGTGTGGAGATCTTGAAAGCTTGCAAAATACACATACACACATACTTATCTTGAGTTGGTCTAATAAATGTTGTTGCTCTAACATGTGCCATGTAATGTTTTCAAATGATCATATCCATCTGATGTTTTTAAAACATAGTCCAAATGTACATTAGCTGTACAGAGATGACCAATGGAAGGGACTGAACTTCGACACTCTTTCAAGGAGGATGGAACCAAATGTAGATGCATGTTTCTTAGTCTAGTATTTGATCTGTTTGGTATGTTGTCCTTGAGTCTGCTCCTGATACAGAACAGGTTGCAACCAGTCAGTAAGTTGAAACAAGAGCTACTAATTATCAGGTTTTAAAGCCTAAGGGGTAAGAACAAAAGGCTTTCCACATGGCTTTAATATAGGGGACCAGATGTCCTGACTCAGCACATTCTAATCCAGCCCCACAGCACACACAGAAAGAGCTTTATCCCAAACGTAGCCTTGCACTGGTCCCTACAACCGATAAGTACTGTTGAAAAAACCAAGATAGCTATGCTAGTGGCCTCTCACTTCAAGTGCAGGTCTGTCCCAAAAGAAAAAGCAAAAGTATTTTCCCAATTATGGCATTCACAGTCATGAACTATCTAACCCCATAGACAGGTTAGTAATAGATTCCAAACAACTATGTTTACTTCATCAGGTGTACTCCAGAAATCAAGCATTAGGAAATGGTACTTAGCAAACTAGACCAACATTTCTCTAAATTGAGAAGACTCTTGTTAGGCCAGTGTGTAATTTGTCTGAATTACAAAAAATTCTTTGCTTGAATATATTCTTGCAGGAAAATGTCCACAGATTTTTATTTTGCAGCAACATCTATTTGACTATCACACAGCAGAAACAAGACCATAGAACTTCAGATGTAAAGAAGCCAACAACACTCGAGAAAGGGAAAAACTCTTAGATTCAGCAGCTAGCTGCCAAATGACATATACAGTACAGGCCAGAGAAAAGGCCAAGTCCAAAAGTCTAAATTACAACACTGCCAAATTAATCCATGCACTGTCTCATAATAGGTGGGCAGTGAAGGAACAGCAGTCTAATTCCAGAACAATCTAATTCTGCAAGCGTATAAGGTGCCACTGCTAAGAAAGTTCTGTCCTGCCACCATCTGATCCACTTTGGAGACATCTGAAGAAGGTTTCTGGACAGAGGATAGATCTTTTAGAATTTGGTGAGACTTATTCCCAAGTAAGTATGTAAAGAACTCCAGCTTTAAATGTCACCATCTATGAGATACAAAAATAGTAGGTACAGTAAGGTCCATCATAAACAAGCGGTATCCTTACAACTTGACAATAATTGTTTGGCTAGACATAGGGACAGAACGTAAACTGGAACCATCTGTTTGACTGCCCACATTTGTCTAACATGAACACTTGCATCTGCTGAGTCTGCAAAGATTAGTTACTGCAGGCCTTATGATTCCACTGCAAATTACTTTGCTGTGAAAGAGGGCAGTAATTGTTTCATGCCAATCCTACTTGGTGATTACTTCAGAGAAAAAAAAGATCAGAAGACAAAGGGAGATATTCTAGTTTATCCACTAAGCCCTGGAAAACATAACAGCTAGAATATATTTCTTTATTACTCACTAATTTCTCAGATGGCCTGAAATATCCCTGAAATTGATCCATGCCAATTCAGGAACACACATGTAGCATTGCACAAAATACTTTTCTCAAGGGAGTCTGCAGAAATTACAACTAAGTAACTTTCTTTCTCCTCTCTTCTCAGCAAAGCCAGCATCCAAGTATTCTAAGAATTTCATATTCTGAAAATAAATGGTAAACCAAATTGCAATTTCAAGAACGCTTTCATATAAATACTCTGCTCTAAGATTCAAACTTATATATTCTTTATAAATAATATATTGTGGCCAATTGTAAACATCAGGACAAAGTAACCAAGACTCACAGAACATCCTTTTTTTTCCAAGTAATTTTATTAAAGATTATAATTGCAATAGTAAAAACTAATACAAACCAAAAGAAAGATAGAAAAATAGAAAGAAAGAGCAAAAGGTACAAAAGGGAAAAAATAAGACATAAAGAATAGAAAGAAAGAAAAAGAATATAGTAAAGAAAAAGAAAAATATATGAAGAAGTGACTCCCAACCTTCATCACAAGTATAAACAATTTTAGTAACTTTTCACCTCCTCTTAAATTACAACAAATGACCTCTTCTTTCCAAATCCCATCTCTTATCTATAAACAAATCCATAAAGCATCATCATTTTAGTCCTGGTGTCAGCAAAAGTTCATTAAGGGCTACCAGAAATGATAATATATTTATTTTAACCTTGATCAAATAAACCAACTTTATATTCCTTCCTTTTACTGCTAACAATCTTAATCTTTAGTCCATTCAAATAATGTCATAGAACTCAATTTGTTTTCATTTCTTCTTTGTCCCTTCTCATGAGATTCTTCAAAGCTTTAACAAGTCTCTTTTGTAAGTCCAATAAAGAAACATTATCCAGGTCACTCCCTTGGTTTATTGTTCGTATGTCCCTTTTAATCATTAAAACATCAGCTGGTTTCTTCTGTATGTCCATTGTAACATATTTTTCCATGTCATTCTTGTAGCCTATCATTTGTAAGTCCACTTTCAACTCAATCTCTGTCTTGTCAGGTAGAACTTGTTCCTCTTCCATAACATCTTTTAGACACAATCTATCCATAGAGACAGATATCACTGTTGACATTGTTAATATTAATTTCTGAGTCAATTTTTCAAAAATATCCTTCAATATTTCCAATGTTAGAATATTTTGTGCCATTCTGTAACTGTCAGTCAAGTTTATGTGTTCTTCTCCTTTAATTGAAATCTTAAGTTCCCTCTGTGTCCAATTTTTAAAATCTTATTTTTTTTAATCAAAACAAAAGCATTTTTCCATAGGAAGGATTTTTTATAATTTATTCCAAAATCTTATTTCAAATTTATCTGGACCCTTAGTCCATTTGAAACTTTCTACAAAGTTTTAATCAATCTTTTGCTGTTTATTTAAGACATTTTTAAGAAAGTTTTTAAGCTTGTAGTTAAAATTTTCTTTCATTAAAGATTCAAGGCAAACTCACCCAGTGTTTTCAGACTTGTCCATCCACAGGTTTCTAATAGCTGAAAAGTAGTTAATAAGCAATTTCCAAATGTGATTAGAAAAGGAAGTAGGCAAACTTAGTGTCCTTTCAAAGGCACTGAGCGCAGTTTGAGCAAGATGACTATCCCCTCGTCTCCCAGTGCTCAAATCCCACTTATAAGGAGCAACTGTCTGGAGCGCTTGTGGGTGATCTCCCGTTCTCTCCTTTGTCTGGCTCTTCATTCTTCGCTATGGTTGCATGTCTTCAGTCTGCTAGTCTTCCTCCGGAAGTCCACAGAACATCCATTTTGACACCCAGATTCTATAGAGCTTTGTAGCACAGCCTCAACCTCTTTGGGCTTGTCTACTGTATAGAAAGAAAAACAGCTCTGAGATCTTTTTCTCCCCCTTCAAAAAAGTATCCTCACTTTCCTTAAGAGAAAATCTTTGCTATAGAGAAACAAGGGGTTCTAAAGGATCCATAGCTTCCTCTGTAACAAGATAGATTTTAAAAAAAGGAAAAGAAAGTCACTGCCCGCCTCCAATAATGGATGATGCCTTCAACTCACCAGCCACCATGTTTCGTAAGAAGTAGAATCAAACCATCAATAGTCAATTTACTAGAATAAGAAATAAATAAGTAAAAATTAAAAATTAAAACACTGGGAAAGGAAAAGAAGAAAGGAAATAAAATTGAGGATTTAGTGCAATAACTGAGTATCTACGGATATCCAAAACAGCTGTGCACATCAATTCTGCCCTAAACATAACCCTGTAGGACCACCAGCATTGGTTTAGTCAACAAAACATGGATAAACAGCCAGGGCTTATTGTGATATGATAATCGGTCAGAATGAGGCAGAATATATATTTATATGTCTAGCCTTTAACTGTGAGTATGTATCAGTATGATCAGTATTTATATGATCAGTTCTATAATTTCACTGACATCAAGGAACAACCTGTGGTTGTGTGTGTGTAGGGGGGAGGAATATTTTCATACCTTTGCAAGTATCCATTTGATTAAAAAATCTGGTTCCTAGCTCTCCTTGCAGCACTGCATCTCCTGTTTGTTTTATTAAAAGGGTAGGTAGACTTAATTTTGGCAACAAGATTTCCTGCAGTTCCTCAAGATTCTTCCCGCCTCTTTTTAAATGCAGAATGATGCTCCCCCTGCAAGACTGGTACTAAAAGAAGGGTGTGGCACTGTGACAAAGGTAGCTGAATAATGCATAAGCCCTGTAACTTTTAATATGCACACATATCTTACAAAATGAAACTGCCTGCAAACCAATTTTCAATATCAAAAAGCTTTCCTTGCAAATGCAGGCCAGATATTTTAAACAAATATAGAAGGGAATGGGAAGAATATCATAATGGCATACCTCTTTCTTCCTTTAAATGTGTTGGCTACTTGGTTCTAGATGTTGTTGCCCATTATGTGGGTGCATTTGGAGAGGGGGGGTCTAGTTTAAACAATTCCCATGGCAGCCTCAGCTAAAAGGCTGAGAATAAATGCAAATAGAAGCTGAAACTTTAAAATAAGCCCAAATCTCAAACCTTCTTTGGTTTCAGTTCAAGCGAAGTCTCTTTAGGGGTTCAGTAAGTGTAATACCTGGCTGAAAAGAAAGGTCGATATTTTTTTTGACCCCTCAATTCTGGGCCTTGGTTCCCCATATTAAGAAGGGAGGTTAGAACCCAGGTTCCAGTTACATCTAGCAGCCTTGTTTTATAGGAAGTACAATGTCTAGACCACCACCAAATAGTCAGGTTCAAAGGATTAACTTCCAGGAAACTATCCCCAGAACAGCTGAATTGATATAGTCCAGAGGAGAAATGAAACCTATTCCTGGAATAAAAGGTTTGTACATTCTGTAAGAAATTATACATTAACATGCACAGCTGTGAAATATATACACTGAGAGAGAGCAAAAGGAAGTTGATACAGGCCTTCAAATAATGGATTTGGAGATGGTTAGCAAGAGTACCATGAAATCCAAGAAGAACCACTCAGGCACCTTGGAGACCAAATAAAGACTTAACTACTCCCTCAAAGCAATGACCAGCAAGCCAAAACTTGCATACTTTCCACATGTGATGCAAGCTCATGATGGACTAGAAAAAACAATTATGCTTGGCAAGGTTGAGGAAAGAAGAAGAAAGGGAAAACAGTGGATACAATGGATGGGCAGGATCAAAGAGGTCACTCAAATGTTCTTTGAAGAGGTACAGATTATTACTGGAGATAGGTTGAGATGGTGGGCATTTGTTCATTCAGTCACCAGGCCGATTATATTGCACCTGGCGAACTACGCACCTCTGATTTTGTGTGCACTGGAGTGAGAGATCATAATATACGAAGCAGAAAATATATTTTAGAAAAGCTTCATAAGGTGCTAACACCAAACTACCTTCAACATTTCAGACTATTATGGAAGCTAGAGGTCACTGTAGCCACAATTTTAGAAACCGGATGTGCTATTTTTCAAGATACGATATTTGTGTATATATCTTGCAAAAATGTGCATTTCTGAAGTGAGGTAGAAGATATAAATCTTACGAAAAAGGTAAAAAAAACATTATTTCTATTCTCTAACATATAATGTTGAAAGAATCAGCTAATAAGAATTGTTCGTCCAAGGCACTTTTTCTAGGAGGACATTGTAGCTTCGAACCAAGGATTCACTTTCCTTTAGCTTACATGTAAACATTTTCAAGACCATTAAATCCATTAAATCCTGATACATTTTTAAGTTGAACTTATGGCTATGGGACATGCTGCAAAATCTGTCACCAAAGTGTTCTGAGAGGAGGGGAAAAAAGAGTTATTCAGCATTAAAGATTTAGGAATGTCTGTTGACATATTAAGGAAACAACCTCAGGGGACAGCTGACAAGACTCCAAGAAACGTTACCAAGGGAACAGTGACGCAAATGCATTCCAATTTTACAGGCTGGCCTGCTGCCAATTTCTCTCGCCTGATGTCTGATGTAATGCTGAGCCTGATCTGGGTTAGTGCTAACTATCAACCACAGCAGCTCACTCTGCTGCAATCAATATTCTGAAGTAAGGGGCTTTTTTTTCCACAAGACAAAAAAAGAGGAAAAAAACCGGCCAGGTCTAAACACATCCATGATCATGTAAAATGCATCAGGAGAAGCTTTAGTGCTTGCAGTAAATTAGCCTAATACTTCTGCATAGTTGGATGTGGACTCCTGCAATCCAAACATGTGGAGCAAAATATGCCAGGATCCATTTACAGCCTTCCCCCCAAAATTGCTGAAACTCATGTTGTGGTTTTACAATCAAGGAGAAGAGAGTGCTTGAGTTGGATGGCACAGAAACTGGAGAAAGCAAACAACATTAATCTGGAAAATACAATATATTATATTTTATAAGGTAATCTTTGCACTGTTTTAACATCATCCCTCAAACTGATCACCATTCATTAAGCTTTGTACAAGCCAATACTGACTAGAATGATTAGAAAGTTGACAGAGTTGGACTGCCATGAGAACTACTGCACTCCATGCTACGTGGCCATTATCTCATGGGGCACTGGGGCAACACTTTGGTGCTGTCCACACCTGTTTTTAATCAGAAACTCCATGATTGAATTGCTGCTGCTTCAGTGTTTATCTCTGACAAGTTCTCTTACACACAAGTGAAAGCTTGCTCTGTTAACAGCTCACATTCCCATCCTTTATTTTTTTTCCGAACTGCATGGAGATAAATGGAAATATTTTAAGTGACAATGCTGGAGCTGTTCTTTATAAACTTTTCAGAACAGTATCAAAACATTTAAGAAAGTGTGGTAGGCAACACAGTTCATTGATACTTCATTTGGATTTTTTTTAAGAAGCAAAATCTGGTAGTCTCATAACTCAGAATATTTAATGTTCAAACTTGCTTGATTACTAGCTTATCCATCTTACATTAAATTGCAAAATAGTATAGCTGACATTTACCCTCTTGATCACATTGATAGTGCTTATAATAATTTGTAACAATTAAGCAACCAGACTATGCCCTCTGTTTGATTGGTTGGGCTTAAAAGAGCAGTTGGTAATCACTGACTTACTGGGAATTATATGAATGAGTCATTGGGCATCTCCCTTTTGTTTGAATTGCATTATGTTTTGTTCATATGCAATAAAAAGAGGACAAAATAGAAAGTTTAAACTTGCAGTCTTGGAAGATCTTACAGCAATAAAAGCAGCAGGCATTTGTTATTAAATTTTAACCAGATGTTAATAAAATTGAAACCATTTTTTATCTCTCTGGCACACATTGGAAATACTGTAATACTGAAGGAAGATAGCCCATTTGCCCCACCTCTTACTTTTATTACAAATGCCAAATAATATTAATTTAAAAGTTTGGCAGCAAACATTTGCCCAGAATCAAAAATTAACTGTTCATTTTAGAAACCAAAAAACACAGAAAAACATAATCATATGCATACCAAAAATAAAGAATTGAATACTTTGAAGCCTTTGAATTCTTAGGACAAAAAAAAAAAAATCATTATTCAGCATGATTCAATAGTTCAGCCTTCCCAAATCTGTTGGCCATGATGTTTGGGCATTAAATGGATTTCAGCTCAATATATCTGGAGACTACTAGGTTGAAAGAAAACTATCCTGGTCTTAGTTTTCTTCTGCATTTTTTTTTCTATCTGGCTTACTTTGTTGGTAGTACCAATCAGTTGCAGCAGACCCCAGAAAAGCTCCTGAACTCCTTGACTACTGTACATTAAGTGCCCCAAGTCACTTAAACATGATCTGTAGCCTAAATAAGGGTAGAGGCCCCAAGAAAACCAATTTATATGCCCATATATATTAATTCAAGATAAATTACATCTGCAACCTTAAAAAGAGGCCCAGCCTCCAAAGATTCCTTCACAGCTGGGTATAGAGACTGCCAGTGAGTACTTGATTTTCCCATGTTACCAGCTTGTCTTACATAGCAGTTTTATTAAACCAAGTCTTGACAGGTAGCAAATTAGGAAGCAAGATTAACATTCCATTAGAGATGACACAGGTAACCACAAACCACATGCTGAGTAGCCCAGGTTACCCAATGAAAGCTTATTAACTATTCCTGTACAACAAATGTGGAACTCTGGACACAGTCCTTGGGCAGTGTTTCCATTCTGTGTGCCCTTTACTACAGTCTAAAGTGGCCCTGGTTTCTTCCATCGGAATATAACATATCAATTTCTACGTTCTATATTCTCTCTATACGATAAATATGCAATACAGATTTACCCACTCCATGAGTTGAAAATTTCCTGCTTGAGTTATTTCTGTCTACTCTCTTCTCCATTGTTGTCTTCTCTTCCATTTTAGGAGACAGACAGATGACAAAGATCTAGAATGATGTGATTCAGATCAGTGAAATAATTCAACTACATTAAATGCCCATTAAAAGCCATTGGATTTCAATTGTTACTGCTCTCTGAGCAAATTGTCCATGCCCCAAACTACTTTAGTTTAATCCTCTCCCCAGATAGCTAACCAGTCTGAGTGGGGCAAATCTGTACCTAAATAATCCTTCTCACATTCCTGATTTCTTTACCTCACAGCTCTGGCTTCATGGTCCCCAGCTCAAAGCTGCATGAATTGTTCTATTGGAAGCCTTCCTATTTATTCCCCAGTGCACAAATCCTAAAGACACTCCTGCTTGCAACTACAATGCCAGTGATAATCAAATTGACAGAGTTTGGTTACTGTACAGAGAAAACACAAAGGTACTGAACAAGTCTATCTAGGTTTCTAAGCAGGCACACAGTTGCCTCCAGGTAGGGGTGTGCATTAAAAGACTGAAAACAAAATACATGTCATGTCAGTGCTGTATAGGGTGTACTGCCTTAGTCTCTCTCACATACAAAGTGATCCAGTTGGCATGACTCAGATATTATCATGCAATGCTTCTTACTCATAACTCCTCCACCTTGTTGGTGTTATTTTGATATTACAGCATGCCTCAGAGAAAAACTATTTGAAAAAGATGATGATGATGATGTCAATTAAAAACAAGAGGTAATTTTAGTCAAGCAACCTCAGCACCATGTATCAACAAGTCGTTTCCATGCAGATACCCTTCATATTAGCCTGTGTTGTTTATTCCAACTCTCCATGATATAAGCCCATGGACTAATTAAAGTGTGCAAAAGGTGGATTGAGTTATCACCCTGCAGCTTCACAGTAACACTATCTTTTCTGACTCCTTTTCCTTTCTTCCAGTATCTTTAACAGCTCATGGCAGGGATCCATTTAATAATAGAGCATCTCCTGCACTGATACTGCCAGAGAGAAAGTATCACCTGTCGGATGTCTGCATGTAACAGATAAAAATGACAATCTTTCTGAAGGCCCCTTAATGGTATAAAATGATCATGCAAATACCAATCTGCATTTCATTCCTAGCAAAGGATAAAGTCAGAAATGAAACATCAACAGAAAAAGAAGAAATGGTAATTGTTTGCCATTTTTTCCAGTACTTTCCAAGTAAATTGTATAAACTAGAATGGACAAGTGTTTAAAATCCCAGAAGTGCAGAAGAAACACATATTCCTAATGCACAACCAAACAAGCCATAGTAAAGCTTGCTATCTTATGCCAGAAACCTCTACCATGCCACATAAAAAACCTTTTAATGTTCCACCTTCAACATTCAAATAACTGGTGTGGTGTGCCAAAAGATGACTCAATGGGAACCTGGGTGGACATGTGAAGCATAAATGCAACACAAAGGTCAACACTGGCAACTAAGAACTTTAAATGGACACTCCCTTTAGGGTATGTCTTCTTACACCCACACATCTCACCTAAGAAGTAGTTGTTAAATACAAGTTAGCTCTCGTACTTTGACCTGTGATGACACCTTGGCTTGCCAGCAGCTTAACCCAGTACAGTTAAGGAAGTATTGTAGTAAAACAGTCTCCAGCCAAATGGAAGAGCCTGTGAAGGATACTGAGTGACTAGGTTACATACTGTGCCTTACAAACCACAACAGCTGGCTTCCTGAACTGTAATAAACCAATATCAAATACATCACACTATGCCTTAGTATGATATATGAATGTAGCCCTTAAGATAAAACTATTGTTAAGCCCCTGACCCTCCAAAGCAGCTTGTGCCAATGAAAACATCTCTCACAGAGCTAACCACAGTCTCCAATAGTGATTTTCATCAAGATGAGGCAAAGAGTTAAATTCCTTCCCAGCATGCCGCAACCTTATACACATCAACACCAGTGCAAGTCTCACTGAGTTCAACTGAACTTTCTTCCAATTACATGTGACTAGGATGGGTGAAGAACCTGTAGCTTTCCAGAAGTTTCTGAACTACAACTCTAATGCATAATGACTGGAACAATATGTACCATGAACCATATTTGCCCTCCCTGGTGTACAGATATGCATGCACCTTGTTTGCTTGGTTATGTATTTAAAAATTCATCTCACCTCTGAAGAGGTGTAAGTAATGTACAGTGAAGTAACTAATTTAACAAATACAAACATAGCTCCAATTTCCATGAAACATGAAAACAACAAACATCGCTTCAACAACCATTTAAATATTTAGAATATTAAGAGAGAGAAAAGAGAGACCAATGAAAATTATTCAATTCCAGGAAAGTCTTACCAGTTTCCAAAAGGATAATGAGGAGAGAAAGGCCTCATGGAAGAGAGAATTTCCAGAATTTACAAATGTGTCATAAAAAAGACTGTCTTCCTAGTCTCAGCTAGAAAGCTGAGCACATCTCAGGGAACTTCAGGGAAAAAAGAAGCCTGAAGATTACCTTGATCGGCCAGCAGAACCATGTGGAGAAGCCATTCCCTCAAATATTCTAGTCCTAAACCATTAAAACTACAGTTTTAGTTTTGTCTATCATATTTAATGACATGGATCTGAGTCCAGAAAAACTCTGTAGGTATAGCACAATAAGGCAT
This sequence comes from Candoia aspera, assembly GCF_035149785.1. NCBI lineage: Eukaryota > Metazoa > Chordata > Lepidosauria > Squamata > Candoiidae > Candoia > Candoia aspera. Next base: position 72,941,655 of record NC_086153.1, on the reverse strand, counting down.
GTGTTAGATGTCACAAGAAATTATTCAAACAGCAAGAAATGTAACTCTAAATTAAGACATAGAATAATGGAGTTCAATGGTGCATACCAGCCTTCCCCAACTTGGTGACTTCCTGATCCCATAATTCCTAGTAGCCACCACACACAACCCCCTGAAGCTCTGCTGTTGGGGGCTATATGTGTTGTAGTCCAAGACACAAGGAGGGCAGGACCAGATTAAGGCAGACCTTCTGGCAATATCCAAACAATTATTCTCTGAGCATTAAACTAGAAGTGGAGGAGAAATGCATACAAGCATAGAACTTATAGACTGCTCCTCCAGAAGAAATACTAACAAATTCCAAAGTGCTACAAATTCTGCTTAGGAGCCAATCTTTACTTTCTACTTCTCCTCTCTCAACCCCATGGTAGCTCTTGTACTTGCTATCATTTCCAGAACTGAGATCCTCACCAATCCTTGCAGGTGTTAGCAGGCAGTCATGCTGATTCAGCATACCTGGCTACTACAGGATAGAGTAATAAAGCCCCTCTGTCTGGAGACACCCTGAGTCAGAGCTTGTATGAATTAGTTGTCTGCTCTTTTGAGGTTCTGTCTTCTGTGCTAGACCAGAACCTCCAATGAGAGAGGTGGAGATGGTTGATTTTCACCCCCACCCTTCACAGTGTCATAGACCACATACAATCATTCCTTAGGAGCATTTCCATATTGCTGATTGTTGTGAAGGGTAACAAAGATGCTTTCTGAATGCTCTTCACATTTTGGCCATTGGATCTCAAATGTGTCGTAAAACAAGTCTCCTCAGTCACTAAAGCCAAAACATGCAGTGCCTCCTTGTTGAGAACTGCATCATTGATTTGTCTCATCATTACACAAAAATCTGCCCATGCTTTAACCTAGAGTGGCAAGCATAATATTCCTTGAGGGTTTTCTGATGATTCTACTGGCTTTATAAAGCAGAGATTTAAAATCAGATAGTTTATCTCATTTTAGTGATACACTAATAAAGTATATGGTCTCTGTTCCATAAGCACTTTTGAATACCCCCAAATTAATTTCTCAGTAGCACTGATTCGCTGCATCACTACTATTGATAGATTCATCTCCCCTACCTACCATACACAGCATGGCTTCTGGTCCTTCTGTAGGCTGCATATATAGCAGCCTACAGAAGGACCAGAAACAGTCTTTACAATAGGTTTGGGAACTATAGCAGCACAATATCTGGAGGACACTACTGTACTATGGAGAAAGATGCTGTAGGACACTTGTAGACATCCCTGATTTTTTTCCTAGGAATGAGCTTCTGCAAAGTATAAATCAATATACATGAGAGGGTAGACAGGTTGGAGAGGGAAAGAATGGCTGTGTTGTGGGAAAGGTATTGGGACTTGAACTGGGAGATCCAGATCTGAGTCCTCTCAGATCATCAACCCCAGTTCATCACTGATATGGGGCAAGCTGATTTTCTGTTTCTGAGAAAAATAGTGGTGCCTCAAAAACCCACCTGCTTGTGGGGGGTCTAAAGGATCAACCACAAGTTTCTAGGCTTGAAAAAAGGACCACACCCTTTTCCTCCTCCTTCTGAGGGCTATTTCCAGACAGTGTAAAGAGCTGCAAGCTTGAATCTGAAGGCTCAGACTGATCTTTAAGACTTGGCTGGACTCTGATGGACTGTGTGTTACATCCAAGAGTTGTGGAAAGAAGGATAAAGAAGTGGGTGGGGAGGGGGACACAGAAGGAAACAAAATATGGCATCTTACACCCTAATATCATTCATGCTCCTGAGAACATTTCTCCTGAAAATACATGATGCCTATTGTACAGTCAGATGAATTCTCAAAATAAATATTTTATTCTTAAGAATAGTTTGCAAGTCCTCTGAGGATACTTCTTATCTGGCAGGGATGATTAAACAAAATTAAGCTGCTCAACCCCATTTAAGAACAAGAAATCATTTGGGACTGGAATTTTAACAAGGTATCCTGTAAACTCTATCCATCAGAGCAAGATGGATGTTTGTCAGTAAGAGACCCTGGCTTCCTGTTTCATAAAACATATGGTTGGATTAGCATACCCAACATGGCTATTGGGCAGCCTTCCTCCATTTCTGCTGCCTAGAAATTTAAGGAATTGCAGTCCAAGCAGATCTAAAGAATGCTAGGTTGGGGAAGAATGCTACAGGGTGGTCTGTAATCTTTTGCTAGGATGAAGAACATTTTTGCTAACTTGGCAGACATAAACTAAGAAAAGGCCTCCTTGTCTAAGCTAGTAAAAGTCTCACCTCTTCATTCATCTCTCTCTCTCTCTCTCTCTCTCACACACACACACACACACACACACACACAAGCAAAGTAATCATTTAGGAGGGGAAATTTTAGGCAACTGAAAAGAAAGATCGGAAACAGATAGATGAAAGGTGATGCCGCTGGGATGATTCTGATATGAATCCAACAGGCATCTCTTCCAAAAAGCTCATTGGATTCAAGCTGCAGTCAAGTTAGAATGGGGACACAGAACCAGAATATTCTTTCTGAGAAAAAGAGCAAGTGCATTATTGGTGAAAGGATTGCAATGTGTGCGTGTGTCCACGCATGAGTAAATATATAATACACAGATTAAAGGCCACAGGTTGAAGAAAGTGACAATAGAGGGTTGTCCATTTCTGGCATTTTATTTCTGAGGCTTCAAACAATGAGGCTTTGTGTTGGTTTATAATATGAAGGGACAAAATGCTCTAGATGTGCATTCTCCTTTCCTTGTGTTTTCTTCTCCACAAGTTCAGCCTTCCCAGGTGGCATCGATGGCTCCAAATAGGCTCCAAAATACGACATTTCTTCTTTGTAGAGGAACAATCTTCAGCAAAGGATCGTTACCTTGTCGTGGTGCTGGAGCTTGAGCACCTCAATGATGCCATGAGCTAAACCGTGAAGGGCCACCCAAGACGGGAAGGTCATGACAGAGAGGTCAGACTAAATGCGATCCCTGGGGAAGGTAACGGCAACCCACCTCAGTATTCTTGCCGTGAAAACTAAATGGATCAGTACAACCAGAGATATGTCGGTATACCATCGGAAGATGAGACCCCCAGGTCGGAAGATGGTCAAAATGCTACTGGGGAGGAACAGAGGATGAGCTCAACTAGCCCCAGACGTGATGACGCAGCTAGCTCAAAGCCGAAAGGACGGCTAGCGGCCGACGGTGCTGGTGGTGAACGGCGAATCCGATGTTCTAAGGATCAACACACCATCGGAACCTGGAATGTAAGATCTATGAGCCAGGGCAAATTGGATGTGGTTATTGGTGAGATGTCAAGATTAAAGATAGACATTCTGGGCGTCAGTGAACTGAAATGGACTGGAATGGGCCACTTCACATCAAATGACCACCAGATCTACTACTGCGGACAAGAGGACCACAGAAGAAATGGAGTAGCCTTCATAATTAATAGTCAAGTGGCTAAAGCAGTGCTTGGATACAACCCAAAAAATGATAGAATGATCTCAATTCGAATTCAGGGCAAGCCATCTAACATCACAGTGATCCAAATATACGCCCCAACCACAAATGCTGAAGAAGCTGAAGTAGAGCAGTTCTATGAGGATCTGCAGCACCTACTGGACAACACGCCTAAAAGAGATGTTATTTTCATCACAGGAGACTGGAATGCTAAGGTGGGCAGTCAAATGACACCTCGAATTACAGGTAAGTATGGCCTGGGAGAACAAAACGAAGCAGGACACAGGCTGATAGAATTTTGCCAAGACAATTCACTCTGCATAACAAACACTCTCTTCCAACAACCTAAGAGACGGCTTTATACATGGACTTCACCAGATGGACAACACCGAAATCAGATTGATTACATCCTTTGCAGCCAAAGGTGGCGGACATCTGTACAGTCGGTAAAAACAAGGCCTGGAGCTGACTGTAGTTCAGATCACGAACTTCTTCTTGCACAATTTAGGATCAGACTAAAGAGATTAGGGAAGACCCACAGATCAGCTAGATATGAGCTCACTAATATTCCTAAGGAATATGCAGTGGAGGTGAAGAATAGATTTAAGGGACTGGACTTAGTAGATAGGGTCCCGGAAGAACTCTGGACAGAAGTTGGCAGCATTGTTCAGGAGGCGGCAACAAAATACATCCCAAAGAAAGAGAAAACCAAGAAGGCAAAATGGCTGTCTGCTGAGACACTAGAAGTAGCCCAAGAAAGAAGGAAAGCAAAAGGCAACAGTGATAGGGGGAGATATGCCCAATTAAATGCAAAATTCCAGAGGTTAGCCAGAAGAGATAAGGAATTATTTTTAAACAAGCAATGCGCGGAAGTGGAAGAAGACAATAGAATAGGAAGGACAAGAGACCTCTTCCAGAAAATTAGAAACATTGGAGGTAAATTCCAGGCCAAAATGGGTATGATCAAAAACAAAGATGGCAAGGACCTAACAGAAGAAGAAGAGATCAAGAAAAGGTGGCAAGAATATACAGAAAACCTGTATAGGAAGGATAACAATATCGGGGATAGCTTTGACAGTGTGGTCGGTGAGCTAGAGCCAGACATCCTGAAGAGTGAGGTTGAGTGGGCCTTAAGAAGCATTGCTAATAATAAGGCAACAGGAGACGACGGCATCCCAGCTGAACTGTTCAAAATCTTGCAAGATGATGCTGTCAAGGTAATGCATGCTATATGCCAGCAAATTTGGAAAACACAAGAATGGCCATCAGACTGGAAAAAATCAACTTATATTCCCATACCAAAAAAGGGAAACACTAAAGAATGTTCAAACTATCGAACAGTGGCACTCATTTCACATGCCAGTAAGGTAATGCTCAAGATCCTGCAAGGTAGACTTCAGCAGTTCATGGAGCGAGAATTGCCAGACGTACAAGCTGGGTTTAGAAAAGGCAGAGGAACTAGAGACCAAATTGCCAATATCCGCTGGATAATGGAAAAAGCCAGGGAGTTTCAGAAAAACATCTATTTCTGTTTTATTGACTATTCTAAAGCCTTTGACTGTGTGGACCATAACAAATTGTGGCAAGTTCTTAGTGGTATGGGGATACCAAGTCATCTTGTATGCCTCCTGAAGAATCTGTATAACAACCAAGTAGCAACAGTAAGAACAGACCACGGAACAACAGACTGGTTTAAGATTGGGAAAGGAGTACGGCAGGGCTGTATACTCTCACCCTACCTATTCAACTTGTATGCAGAACACATCATGCGACAAGCTGGCCTTGAGGAATCCAAGGCTGGAGTTAAAATCTCTGGAAGAAACATTAACAATCTCAGATATGCAGATGATACCACTTTGATGGCTGAAAGTGAAGAGGAACTGAGGAGCCTTATGATGAAGGTGAAAGAAGAAAGTGCAAAAGCTGGTTTGCAGCTAAACCTCAAAAAAACCAAGATTATGGCAACCAGCTTGATTGATAACTGGCAAATAGAGGGAGAAAATGTAGAAGCAGTGAAAGACTTTGTATTCCTAGGTGCAAAGATTACTGCAGATGCTGACTGCAGTCAGGAAATCAGAAGACGCTTAATCCTTGGAAGAAGAGCAATGACAAATCTCGATAAAATAGTTAAGAGCAGAGACATCACACTGACAACAAAGGCCCGCATAGTTAAAGCAATGGTGTTCCCTGTAGTAACATATGGCTGCGAGAGCTGGACCATAAGGAAGGCTGAGCGAAGGAAGATCGATGCTTTTGAACTGTGGTGTTGGAGGAAAATTCTGAGAGTGCCTTGGACTGCAAGAAGATCCAACCAGTCCATCCTCCAGGAAATAAAGCCAGACTGCTCACTTGAGGGAATGATATTAAAGGCAAAACTGAAATACTTTGGCCACATCATGAGAAGACAGGACCCCCTGGAGAAGATGCTGATGCTAGGGAGAGTGGAAGGCAAAAGGAAGAGGGGCCGACCAAGGGCAAGATGGATGGATGATATTCTAGAGGTGACGGACTCGTCCCTGGGGGAGCTGGGGGTGTTGACGACCGACAGGAAGCTCTGGCGTGGGCTGGTCCATGAAGTCACGAAGAGTCGGAAGCGACTAAACGAATAAACAACAACAACAACAACAGAGGAACAATACTGATCTTACAATCATTTTGGCATACTGTCAAAACTTTTTTTTTGTCTAGACATATTGTTAATCAGTATTCCCTACCTTATTTTTACCACTGTGAATGCTCTTTTTTTTAATTGTATTTTTGTAGCCATATTACTTATCTGCTTGACACTTTTGAAGAAGGACCCTTGACCCAGCCTAATAAAATAAATGATAAATCAAAGTCTCACATGCAGTATTTTTATTTAGCATGTGCTTATATTTAAGCATAGTACTGGACCTACTTTTTGCCACAACCACCACCATGTAAGGTCAGATGGGCTGAGAGAGAAGAGCTGGCCCAAAATCACCTATGGAGCTTCCATAGCTGAGGGTGGACCACAACCTGGGTCATCCCACTCCTGCACCACACTGGATCTCTATGCAGATGTAAACAAGAACACATGGTCTTGCTCTGTGGTTTATCTAGAAAAGCTCACAGGGACTACTAATGGGAGAATTGCTGTGCATTCAGCACAATAATTGCCTTTACTAGTAAGTGATTATTCTTATTGTGGGCATTTTTCTGTGGATTGCCCATATGATAATATCACAGATAAGGGCCGTGTTCATCACACCACAAGGCCATCTCCACACAACTGTATCTTTTAAATTCCTTTGGAATCCTTATTTCTCATTTAGGAGCAGCTCATTCACCATTTTCAACCATGAACATCACAGAATGTGTGTGTGTGTGTGTGTGTGTGAGAGAGAGAGAGAGAGAGAGAAGGGCTGACCCATAGTACAAAAGGAGCAATCTCACTCCCAGCCATTTCATAGACTTCTGTCCACAGAGCAAGTAAACCTAACAATGAATGTTCAAAATGCTGATAGCATTTTATTAAACTAACATCAATCTGGACAAGTATCACTCTTTTTTAAATTTTTGGTTAAAGCATCTGTATACAAAGAGGATATCTATGCAACTTTTATACTGTGGATTTTAATTTTGTAAGCTGCCTGGAGTGACTGTGTGTGAGTTGGACGGCCATATAAATTTTTCAATAAATAAATAAATCTTGAAATCATGTTTCCCATGTTTCTCTCTCTTTTTCTGTGTATGTTATTCTTCTAGCAGAGTTTAAGCATGTCTAGATCAGATAAATCTGTATTAGAGTCATTTTTTTTTTAAAAGAGCAAAACTATTTGCTGTGAATTATTGAGACAAGAGTTTATCAAAATCAAATAAAGTTTAATGTATTTTCTTACTGTTATTTTGCTAATTTGTATAAGTCAATACAGACACAATTTCAGCTCAGTTCAGAAACATTTAAGAAAAAGAAAGTCCCAGAATGCTTAAAATCTCAGGATGATCACTGCCAGATTTCAGTCTTCTACAATCACTTAAGCACTGCTACGCAAAGGCATGCAGTTATATCATTCATGCAATATTCAAAGATATGGAGTAGCTTCTTGGGTGGTGGTGGGGGAGGTTGGTTGTTGTTTTTTTCACAGCGGGCAGATGAAAGAAACCATCCTTTGTGTTGACAAGATGATTACCTTTCTTTCATATTTGTGGTTGCAAAGACATTGGGTTGACAAGCAAAGGCATTTTAACCTAAGATAAATCATATCATTTTATGTGCTATTTATAAGCATGAAACCATTGTCCTCTACCACTTCCAGATACAATACCAAACAATCTCAATGAAATCTGACAGCCTTCCTTTCAAAAAATTTCCAGGAAATAAGAAGTCTCTTCCGCATGTTTTACTTCATGTAACTCAAACAAATGCTTTGGGAAGTTCCTACTAATTCACTGAAACGGTGACCTTGGCAACCGAGAAATGGAAATTTAAGTCAAAGATATTGTATTTCTTTTTAACTGTATAGGCAAGCAAAGGCTTAAAAACAACCGCTCAGGAAGAGAGAAACTCATGTTATGCATAAAGGACTTGGCAGGCCTGAACACCGAAATTTCCAGAAGTGTTTGCGTGGCAAGAACTCAGTGCCAATCCACATATTTTAGCTGTACTGGCCAGGTGCCCAGAGAACAAGGAAGCTGTGGAGCTGTGCAGTTCACTGGCTTCCCTGATGAGTTTCCATCCTGCAAGGCAATGCTGGCTATGTCTCCTGCTACTTAAATTGTTATAAAATACCAGATGTGCTTAAGAAAGTGTAAGCGAATCCAAACCTAGGGTAGTCACATAACCTATCATTAACATTTTCTTTTTTTTTTAATACTGTCAGAACTCCGGATTACTGTTTTGCTTTGTTTGCTTACGCCCTCTTGCTGGAACCCCCCTGGGGTGATGGGAACAAGACACAGGAGGAGTAGACGGTTCTGGAGCATTTGACAACATTGTTTACAATCACACCCCTGCATATCTGAACCGTGCGAGAAAGTAAAGGCTAAGCAGATTCCCTCTGCACTCAGCACAAAGTCCAAAAGGGAGTGGAAAAGCTGCAGGAAGGAACACAGAGAGGCAAGAAGAACGGGGATTGTGTTTCTTTATCCCATGGAGGGGAACTGCAGAAAACAACAGCGCTGTTCTGATTCTCTGCCCCTTGGACAGCCAACAGTCCCTTGTGTGAAAAGATTGCACAAACAGACCTTGTCTAATAGTAATCTAATCCTCCCAGCTTACTAAAAGCCTGGCTGTAATAGGTCAGTCTTGCTCTTGCCAAACAGTTTGTGCACACTTCCATGGATTTCATGTACAGGGGGGCACATGAGGGTACCCCTCTCCAGCTGATCTCAATTTTAGAAATAATTATTACAGACACAGTCTCTACAAGCATCTCTACAAGCACTCCATGATTCAACTGAAGTGTCACTGCACTGGCAGAACAGCAAATAGGTGGCCACCATGTCAGTGATTTGAGCTGGATGCTCCAAGAACCAGCAGAGATATATTGGCCAAGACAAGCAGAGTTCTGGGCAAGCACTTATGTTGTCAGACTATTTTACATTGATACTGTGAGTTCTTCAGCAGCCAGTGAGATTTCAGCACCACCACACCTTCCAAACCATTATAGCGGCATGAACATGCTTTCCTCTGGGAGAATATGAAACAGTTCCAGTAGTGCAAATGTGCATTTGTATGTCTTCATGTACTGATCATTCCTTTTTCCAATTAATAGTAGGCACCAAGAAAGAGGAGAAAACCTACTGCAGGTCAATTTGAAACCATGAGCTCTAAGGACACATGCTTCTGTGCTGCAAACTGCTCTCTTGCTTGTAGCCACCATCTGATCCAATGTCTTCTTTAGGTGGTTGCCAGAAGCAAATTTAAATGTTTTGCTAAAGATGAAACCACTTTGAAACAGCTACCTCCTTAGTAGCTTATTCTGAATAATGATTAACATTAGTTTATTTTCGCTGCTTTAACAGGTAGAGATTCCTCAGCTCCATGCCTGGTTCTCTGTGTTCTGTACATGATTGGGCTAAGTGATGGGATGCTCACTTCCCAGTTTCACCAGCTCCCTTTGTGCCCGTAGGATATATGGGCATCTTTGCCACTATGACCTCAGAGTGGTATGCTGTGCCATTGTCTCTAAGAATATTACCTTGTTTGTATGTTTGTGTGAGTATTTCCATCTCAGTGCTGAGCATGCACCAAATACTGCATCCATTCTATTAACATAGCTGTCTGCTGTCCTGATGTAAGATACAAAACTCGTATAACTTCAGACTTGGGAGTCTCAACTTTCATCAGTGCAAGTAGCAGGGTATTTGGTCACCAAACTAAATATCTAACACATCTGGACTATATAAAGTCCCAAATTCTGCCTGTGATAGAGTATGCTTAGTATTTTCTGGGCAATATGGAGAAATAGAATTGCAATTATTTTACTTTTTTTAATCAAATATTTTCCTCTACTGTTATAGGAATGCCATAAAAATCACAGCAGCCGTGTGTGTTTTCTTACGCCATTCACATATAGATTTAAAATGTGTGTCAGGGGAAAATGACCATTTTCTTCCAGTGAAAAAGTTGGTGGTTAAAGCTCAGCATTCTAAACAAAATAAGTAGGGAAGAAAAAGATCACCATGTTTATCTAAGTTGTTTGTATTACAGTTATTATCCCAATGGAAAGACTGGCAAAATTGCACAGGTTTGAAACTCGTCAAGAATCTGAACTGGAAAATGATTTATACTTTTATTTTGTTCACTATAGTAAAAGAATCTGCAGAGAAAAGAGACGGCTAAATTATATTGGGGAGTAAAAGAGAAGCATAAATATTTATGCCCAGAATAAAAGTCAGAAGGCAGACCTAGGAAGCATACCAAACTCAGCTGCAGCACGGTCCCATGACAAAGGCGGGCTGTGATGATGTGAATTCATCCCAGCAGGTAACCTAGTTTTGATCGAGTTGAGTCACTACAGCCCGGAGGCAGCCAAGTCAACTTCTTGACTTGTTCTTTCAGTTGCATAATGTGCCAGTCAAGCATTTAGGAATGCAATAAATGTTTGCTCACAGGGACATGGGTAAGCCACTGCAGTCTCTAAGACAAGCAGCTGAGGGTGGAAGCTGGCTACTTGTTTAACTGATTCCCACGCAGAGTTTCTCACATGAATTAGACCATGTGAGTTTCTGGGAAGGCTGACCTCTTTCTCCTCCCACTTTATGTCCCCAAATGCTACACCAACTAGGTGTAGAATTGGTGAGGGCTCCATCCATGTCTAGGGCCTGTGACATCATGGAAAACATGTACTGACTATGATAGCCTTCATATGAGGATTTGTAAAAATGGTTTGCTGGTTTGGGAAGAGGAGTATAATATTCTCTTGCAGAATTTCTTACCTAGCTGTTCAAAGGAAAAAAAGAAACAGAAAATGGAAAGCTGCAGCTGCTTTTGTCAGTAACATCCTACACATCAGGACATCTTTGTTGGAGGATTTATGCCCCATCTCCCAATTCTAGCGTGAAGCTAGATATTTCTTTGTTTAAAGGATCCTGCCCCTTTTATCCTAAGAGGTAGCCTGCTGCAGCAAGATTCCTTTCTTCTTCCCTTTTGCAAAAATGCAGCATTAGAGCTACTACATGGTACAGAACAGACAGGAGGAAACTTCAGCCCAGTAAAATTTGGCCCAGGAGGTTCCCCGTCTAGTTGCAAACCCTAAAGCAGTGTTTTTCAAACTTGGCAACTTTAATACTGGCTGGGGAATTCTGGGAGTTGAAGTCCACACCTCTTAAAGTTGCCAAGTTTGAAAAACACCATCCTAAAGTAAACTGCTGTTTTCCTCAGGCCATGCCTGTTTAGGAGATGTGCAGAATTTGGATGCAGTGTTAACTGAAATCTGAATGAGTACCATATTGTATGTTCTGATCACCAAACTATTTTATACTATTATAACTCTTAAGAGATACATTTTGATCTCGTCTTACTGACTACCAGGAAACCAGACGGAAATGTTGGAACTGTGCTATGCAATGAATGAATGGATTCATACATTGCAGTAAGCTACTGTTTGCTGAACAAGCTATCATGGCCTGATTACATAAAATGATAAACTATAGTCTTCAAGCTACAACAGCTAGTTTTACACACTGCAGTAGACAAAAACCAAAACAAACTACATTAGCCATAGTGCTATACCATGAACCCAAAATTTTGTTTCTTTTACAAAGCTTTTGCAACAGAGAATGTATACACGTATTTACAACAGGATCTTAGCAAAGAGAACTGAAGGATTTACTTCCAAGCAAAGACAGATCAGTTTGTTATAAAACTAGCTATGCAAATAAAAAGTTATGTAAACCTGCTGCAGTATAGGCAATAGATGTTTACTGAGAGCATACACCCATTATCTTAACACCTTTCACAGGAAATCATCTGACAATCACAGCCTTTATTTGAAGTGACTCATAATTCCAAAAACATATTATACTTTCCCTAACTTTTAAACAGCCTCTGATTGTCTCTAAACATCATCCAAAGAAAACTCTTTGTAGCTACCTTGCATATCAGTGAAGAAACCTGCCTATATCAAAAAACCTTCTCCAATCTGGAATTCTCTAGGTGAGCTAGCTTCCAGAAATGCTGCCTTGGAATGCTGGAACCTGCTGTCACATTCTTCCTACCAAGACAAATGAACCAAGGCCAGATCAGAAGGCCTTGCTTAAAAACTATTTCTGTAACAGACGTAAAAATACTAGGGAGTAAATGCAGAGCCTTGCCACAGTGGTCCCAAGGCTCTGGGATTCAGCAAAATACAAGGGTCTCCTTCTGTTGGCTTCAATGGAAAAGAGTCTATGTTGTCTTTTAATTGTGTGTGTGATATCATCTGATATTGTTCCTAGCTGGAATCAAAGCTCACTAGAACTCATAGGTGATTACATAAACAGCAAATCACACAATACAACTCCTTGACTATACCCCTTCATTTTGATTCAGTTGACTAAACTCTGATAAACACATTTGCATGCAAAGGCCCTAAACACAGAAAGATGTCGGAGGAAACAGTGCTAATCTAGTCCACCATCCTGATAAATTGCTTTCCTATTTGCAGGGCAGAGATGAATCAAGTGTGTGTCTGTCTATCTATCATCTCCCTATTGAGGCACCAGGATGACAAAAAGATGGCACTGCATAATCAGTATGTATGGATTCTGTGGGGAAATTATAATGCAGCTATGTGACCCTTCTGCAGACATTATAATTTCAGGTCCTACAAATTATTTGACTGGCTCACTGAATTCACATGTTCATTCTGTATATTTGCAGATCTGCAGCACTGGTATTTTCTCTCCAGTTTGTGCAATATCACATTAAACAAATAATAGAGAACTTGTATATGCTACAAAATTACCTCAACTGTCATTTTCTTCTCCTTTTAGCTGTTATTAAGGAACTACTGAATTAATGCTGTGGAATCTAGCAGCAGATCGGCAGTTAATTTGGTAAGGCATCTCCAAACTCTTTATGCTGGCACCCTGGTCAGACTAAATGCGATCCCTGGGGAAGGTAACGGCAACCCACCTCAGTATTCTTGCCGTGAAAACTAAATGCGATCCCTGGGGAAGGTAATGGCAACCAACCTGTAATGAATGCCTCTCCAAATAAAGTACTCAGACTCAACATCAAAGTTTAAGTTCTGATTTTATTAAGGATAGAGTGCAAACAGAAAGAAAGCTGAGAATGAGAAAAGCACGCCTAAAGTCAAACTAAATAGCCTGTTACAAACAGAGTCCCACCCACTCCCCCTCAATCATCTCAAATTCACATTCCCAGGTGCTCCTAACGAGTTCTGCTGATCAACGGGCAAAAAGACCTTGACAACAGAAAGATAACCCAAATATATTCCTGCTTGGCACAGTGAGATACAGCTTTCGGTACAAGGTTTATCAGCAGCTCCCTCCCAGCCAGGAACACGCGTCAACGCTCTGGCCTGTGAACCGTTACGATGTACAAACACATTGAAATGATGAACATGACATACCGCCCCCCCCCCCCGAAAACTAAGCAGAAGGCTCGGAAGGGTAAGCAACATGAAAACGTTGCACTAAATCAGGAGCAACTACATCTTGAGCAGAGGCCCACTCGGGGTGGGGGAAGTGTTTCCAACGAACTAAATACTGCAGGGTGCCTCGAAGCTTGCGAGAATCAAGAACTTCCTTGACCTCGAAGTGCTGCTGTCCATCAATCATGACAGGAGCAGGAGGGGGAGGCTGCGGATGCCAGCGAGTGGAGTCATGGGCAGGCTTAAGCAAACTGCAATGAAAAACAGGGTGCAAACGCTTCAAATTATGGGGTAGATCCAAACAAACAGTGACAGGATTAATAACTTCAGTGACAGGAAAGGGACCAATGAACTTAGGAGTGAGTTTCTTGGACGGTTGAGGAGACTTGATGAACTTGGTAGAAAGATAGACCAAGTCCCCAAACTGAAATGTGCGCTGCCTGGCCCAGTGTCTGTCTGCGTGGAGTTTATAGGAAGCCTGAGCATCAGTGAGAGCCTGTTTAATGATCGGCCATAAATCAGCCAGCCGAACACCCCAATCTCAGGCAGACACAGCCGGGGAGGGAGGCTGAGGAAATTCAGGAATGGGAACAAAGTCCCGCCCAGAGACAACCTGAAAGGGGGTTTGACCAGTACTTTGATGCACAGCATTGTTGTACGCCACCTCAGCGAAAGGTAGCAAGTCAACCCAGTTGTCCTGGTGGTAATTAATATAAGACCTAAGAAACTGCTCAAGCGTCGCATTAAGGATCTCAGTAGATCCATCCGTCTGGGGATGCGAAGAGGTGGACAGTGCCTGTTCGGTACCAATGAGCTTCAAAAAAGCCCGCCAGAACCTGGAAGTAAATTGTGTGCCCCTGTCGGTCACCAAACAGGAGGGGCATCTGTGGGGACAGTACACGTGCACCAGGAAGAGCTTGGCAAGCTGCTGTGCAGAGGGAATGGATACGCATGGAATGAAGTGGGCTTGCTTAGAGAAATAATCTTTGACCACCCAAATGACAGTTTTCCTCTGACTGGGGGGCAAATCCACAATAAAATCTATAGAAATCTCTTCCCATGGGCGAGAGGGGTTAGCAACAGGTTGCAGAAGTCCTTGAGGCTTGCCAGATTGTCTTTTAGACATGGCACAGACAGGGCAAGAAGCGACGTAGGCTTTAACATCCCATCGCAAGGTGGGCCACCAAAACTGCCGCCGGATCAAATGGAGGGACTTGACAAACTGAAAATGACCAGCTTGTTTGCTGTCATGTGAATGGGCCAGCACAGCAGCCCTCTGAAATTCAGGGACGTACAAGCGGTCACCTACCCAAGCCAGGTCGTGCTCAAAAGAAACCTTGTCACCATTTGCTAGGAGCCAGGGATCAGATTTCAAAGTGGAGACAAAATCAGCACGCAACCGACCAGGCATCTGGGGTTGCCTGCGCCCAGAAGGGCCCCCCGCCAGAGCCAGCTGCGAGGAGGAAAGTGGTTGCCCACGGGCCCGGCTCCGAGTGACTGCAGCCAAACCCAATTGAGGCTGAGTGAGCACGGTGCCGATGACATTGGACACTGGTTCAGCGTCCTGGGGCAAATGGGAGAGAACATCAGCCAAAAAGTTCTTCCCAGGGATAAATTTGAGTTGGAAATCGAAGCAGCTAAAAAACTGAGCCCAGCGGATTTGCTTCGGGCTAAGACACCTGGGCGTGCGAAGTGCCTCGAGGTTCCTGTGATCTGTCCAAACCTCAAAAGGGCAGTTTGCCCCCTCCAAAATGTGGCACCAGGCTTCCAAGGCAGCCTTAACTGCAAAAGCCT
This sequence comes from Candoia aspera, assembly GCF_035149785.1. Taxonomy (NCBI): domain Eukaryota; kingdom Metazoa; phylum Chordata; class Lepidosauria; order Squamata; family Candoiidae; genus Candoia; species Candoia aspera. Next base: position 72,926,341 of record NC_086153.1, on the reverse strand, counting down.
CTTTTTCCCAAACATGCCAACGGCACTCCGTCTCAGAAAACTTACGGGAGAGATAGGCACAAGGCTTTAAGAGCCCGTTGGAATCTTTTTGCAGCAAAATTGCTCCAATAGAAAAGTCAGAGGCATCAACCTGGACCACAAAGGGTCGTTCAGGGTCAGGGTGGGACAAAATGGGCTCAGCTGTAAATAGGGACTTCAACTTATTAAACGCAGCCTGACAGGCAAGAGACCAGTTGAGCACCGCCCCTGGGTTTTTCACCTTGCGCGTCTCCCCAAGTCCCTTGGTGCGCAACAAATCAGTGAGGGGTAGCACAATCTCCACAAACCCCTGGACAAAGCTTCAGTAAAAGTTGGTGAACCTCAAAAAACTTTGAAGTTGCTGTCAGGTTTGGGGGCGTTCCCAGCTCAGAATGGCCTGAACCTTGGCAGGATCCATTTCAATACCCTTATTAGAGACCCCGTACCCCAGATAATCAAGCTGAGTCTTATGAAATTCACATTTGGAAAGTTTTGCATAAAGTTTAGCTCTTCTGAGCTTGGTCAAGACCTGCTTTACAAGCCATTCGTGCTCCCTTTCCGTTTTGGTATAGATGAGCACATCATCCAAGTAAACCAAGACCCCCTTAAATAAATGATCATGTAATACTTCATTTATCAGTTGCATGAAAACACCCGGGGCCCCTGCCAAACCAAAAGGGAGGACTTTATACTAAAAAGAGCCCAAGGGACAGTTAAATGCCATTTTCCACTCATCCCCCTCCCAAATGCGAATGCGGTAATATGCTTCGCATAGGTCAAGCTTGGAAAAGACTTTACCGGTTGACAAATGTGCTAACATGTCTTTTACAAGAGGCAAAGGGTACTTGTTGGAAATCGAGACCGAATTCAAACTGCAATAGTCTGTACAAAGTCTAAGGGTGCCATCCTTCTTTTCGCAGAAAAGGACAGGAGCCCCAACCGGCGATTTAGCTGGTTCGATGAAACCCCTTGCAAGGTTTTTGTCAATGAACTCCTGTAACGCGGACAGTTCCTTTTGGGTCATTGCATAGATTTTTGGTTTAGGCAATTGAGTGTCTGGAAGGAGTTCTATGGCACAGTCAGTCTTGCGGTGGGGGGGCAATTGGTCTGCTTCTACTTCCCTGAAGACATCGGCAAAGTCCTGGTATTGGGCAGGCAGACCCTCCATGGACAGATCAGGTGGCTGGGGTTTGATAATTTCAGCCCGCCCCACCCCCACAGTGATGGATTTTCCCGGCACTGGAGCCTGGTGAAACCCATCCTCGAAAGTGATGGTACGGTGCATCCAGTTGATGTATGGGTTACGGTTAGTCAGCCAGGGAATCCCCAGCACCACCAGCGGGTTTCCCACTGGTGTTACGATGAATTTCAGGACTTCCATGTGGCTACCCATATGCAGTGTTACTTCCCCAGTGAACTGGGTGGCTGCCCCCCCCCCCCACAGAACCATCCAATTGTGTAAAAACCAACGGCTGCTGGAAGGGAAAGCAAGGCAGCTCCAATGCGGCCACTAGGTCAGGGTGGATTAGACACCTAGTTGATCAAAGCCCAGACTTCGACGGTTCTGGTATGGGAGCCCAACTTGACCTTTACAGCTAAGATGGGGCAGTCAGTACTCACCATGTCGTCCTCGCGCCCATTCTCCACCACCTGCCCAGCGGCGCTGTTTAGGACAGATGGAAGTCGTTTCCCACTGGTTGCTCGAGGGCAGTAAGTGCATCTCCCATGAGGTAGACATCATCCTCCTCCTCTGCCGATGACTTGGCCCCAGTCAGCCGACAAGGGGGGTTAGGTGTCTTCTGCAGTGCTTTTGATGGGCGTTCCGTAGTTTTGCCCTTCTGGCACTCCACAGCCTGGTGACCTGCCTTGCCGCATTTGATGCACTGCCCACAGGCAAATCGGCGCTGCTTCTCGTCGTCCCATGCTGCCGCGGCTCCCTGTCATGGGCCCTTCCCCCCTGAAGGAGGCTTGTCGCCCTTTCTGGCCTGCATGTAGGTACGCTGGGCATGTTCAGCCTTACCAGTGAGACAGATCCAATCATGTAGTGACTCCAGATCATCTCTGCCCAGCACCCACTTCAACACCTCTCGATTGAGACTGTCCTTAAATCTGTCCACTAAGGTAGCTTCTGACCATTCAGGTACCTTTCCAGCCAAGACTTTGAATTCAAGGGCATAATCAGCAACTAACTTTTACCCCTGAACGAGCTCTTTCAGCGCTTCCTTGGCCCTAGCCTTAACAAGGGGATCCTCAAAGTATTGTCTCAAGGCAGCCAAAAAAGTGTCAAAAGAGCCAAACGCCGGGGCTTTTGCCTCAGTCAACTGTACATACCAGTCGGCAGCTCTGCCCTTAAGCTTTGTGGGTACTGCCATGATTTTCGCCTTTTCAGATGTAAAGCAATGTTCGAATTGCTCCACGTAGCTTGTGGCATTGGTGAGGAAGAAGGATAACTTTGTAGGGTCACCATCAAATTTAACGGGAAAGTCTTTGGCGACCCCTCCAGCTGGCGCAGATCCGGACGCAGGACGAACAGGTGTCCCCCCTGATGCTGGTGTTGGACCACGCTGCGGCGGGGATGAGTCTCACAGCCGTCCGCGCCCTCTGGGTGCCTGCAGCAGGGGAGGGGGGATGTTGGGAGATAGATTGGCACCTGCACTCCCATCGCCTCTCACCGGGGCCCCCACAGCTAATGAAATCGATCTCAGCATGTATTCAATAGATTCGATTTTCGATTCTATGACTCTTATCCTCTCGGGCATGATTGACTCGTCCAGCCTCGGGGCCTCTGGTTGTCGTCTCGCCACCACTGTGGTAGACTCCACTTTGGGAGTCAGGGGGTACTGGAGTCTCCACGAGGTGTGAGACGTCCCTGGCCTGGGGTCTCCCATCGCGTCCCACATCATCTCCGGGGGAGGGGAGCCAGTCGTTACAGGCTGTTCCATTCCCCCCCCCTCCACCGATTCCCCCAACTCCGGGCTGGAACTGGAATCCCTCGGGTAGTGTGTGAGGTGGGATGGGAGGGGGCTCAGGTCCCGGCTTGGGAATGCCGACTTGAGCTGTCTGGTCGCCTCTCCAAACCCCGTGGACTCCTGTCTCGATTCTGCCATCGCTCACTTCTTCTTTCACAAGAAAATTTCTTGGTAGAGACTAGCGAGGTATTTTAAAATGATTCTCAGCTTTATGTAATGAATGCCTCTCCAAATAAAGTACTCAGACTCAACATCAAAGTTTAAGTTCTGATTTTATTAAGGATAGAGTGCAAACAGAAAGAAAGCTGAGAATGAGAAAAGCGCGCCTAAAGTCAAACTAAATAGCCCGTTACAAACAGAGTCCCACTCACTCCCCCTCAATCATCTCAAATTCACATTCCCAGGTGCTCCTAACGAGTTCTGCTGATCAACGGGCAAAAAGACCTTGACAACAGAAAGATAACCCAAACACATTCCTGCTTGGCACAGTGAGATACAGCTTTCGGTACAAGGTTTATCAGCAGCTCCCTCCCCACCAGGAACACGCGTCAACGCTCTGGCATGCGAACCGTTACGATCTACAAACACATTGAAACGATGAACATGACACCACCCCAGTATTCTTGCCGTGAAAACTAAATGGATCAGTACAACCAGAGATATGTCGGTATACCATCAGAAGATGAGACACCCAGGTCGGAAGATGGTCAAAATGCTACTGGGGAGGAACAGAGGATGAGTTCAACTAGCCCCAGACGTGATGACGCAGCTAGCTCAAAGCCGAAAGGATGGCTAGTGGCCGACGGTGCTGGTGGTGAACGGCGAATCCGATGTTCTAAGGATCAACACACCATTGGAACCTGGAATGTAAGATCTATGAGCCAGGGCAAATTGGATGTGGTTATTGGTGAGATGTCAAGATTAAAGATAGACTTTTTGGGCCTCAGTGAACTGAAATGGACTGGAATGGGCAACTTCACATCAAATGACCACCAGATCTACTACTGTGGACAAGAGGACCACAGAGGATATGGAGTAGCCTTCATAATTAATAGTAAAGTGGCTAAAGCAGTGCTTGGATACAATCCAAAAAATGATAGAATGATCTCAATTCGAATTCAGGGCAAGCCATCTAACATCACAGTGATCCAAATATACGCCCCAACCACAGATGCTGAAGAAGCTGAAGTAGAGCAGTTCTATGAGGATCTGCAGCACCTACTGGACAACACACCTAAAAGAGATGTTATTTTCATCACAGGAGTCTGGAATGCTAAGGTGGGCGTCAAATGACACCTGGAATTACAGGTAAGCATGGCCTGGGAGAACAAAATGAAGCAGGACATAGGCTGATAGAATTTTGCCAAGACAACTCACTCTGCATAACAAACACTCTCTTCCAACAACCTAAGAGACGGCTTTATACATGAACTTCACCAGACGGACAACACTGAAATCAGATTGACTACATCCTTTGCAGCCAAAGGTGGCGGACATCTATACAGTCGGTAAAAACAAGACCTGGAGCTGACTGTAGTTCTGATCATGAGCTTCTTATTGCACAATTTAGGATCAGACTAAAGAGATTAGGGAAGACCCACAGATCAGCTAGATATGAGCTCACTAATATTCCTAAGGAATATGCAGTGGAGGTGAAGAATAGATTTAAGGGACTGGACTTAGTAGATAGGGTCCTGAAAGAACTCTGGACAGAAGTTTGCAACATTGTTCAGGAGGCGGCAACAAAATACATCCCAAAGAAAGAGAAAACCAAGAAGGGAAAAAGGCTGTATGCTGAGACACTAGAAGTAGCCCAAGAAAGAAGGAAAGCAAAAGGCAACAGTGATAGGGGGAGATATGCCCAATTAAATGCAAAATTCCAGAGGTTAGCCAGAAGAGATAAGGAATTATTTTTAAACAAGCAATGCGCGGAAGTGGAAGAAGACAATAGAATAGGAAGGACAAGAGACCTCTTCCAGAAAATTAGAAACAGTGGAGGTAAATCCCAGGCAAAAATGGGTATGATCAAAAACAAAGATGGCAAGGACCTAACAGAAGAAGAAGAGATCAAGAAAAGGTTGCAAGAATATACAGAAGACCTGTAGAGGAAGGATAACAATATCGGGGATAGCTTTGACGGTGTGGTCGGTGAGCTAGAGCCAGACATCCTGAAGAGTGAGGTTGAGTGGGCCTTAAGAAGCATTGCTAATAACAAGGCAGCAGGAGATGATGGTATCCCAGCTGAACTGTTCAAAATCTTGCGAGATGATGCTGTCAAGGTAATGCATGCTATATGCCAGCAAATTTGGAAAACAAGAATAGCCATCAGACTGGAAAAAATCTACTTATATCCCCATACCAAAAAAGGGAAACACTAAAGAACGTTCAAACTATCAAACAGTGGCACTCATTTCACATGCCAGTAAGGTAATGGTCAAGATCCTGCAAGGTAGACTTCAGAAATTCATGGAGCGAGAATTGCCAGATGTACAAGCTGGGTTTAGAAAAGGCAGAGGAACTAGGGACCAAATTGCCAATATCCGCTGGATAATGGAAAAAGCCAGGGAGTTTCAGAAAAACATCTATTTCTGTTTTATTGACTATTCTAAAGCCTTTGACTGTGTGGACCATAACAAATTGTGGCAAGTTCTTAGTGGTATGGGGATACCAAGTCATCTTGTATGCCTCCTGAAGAATCTGTATAACGACCAAGCAGCAACAGTAAGAACAGACCACAGAACAACGGACTGGTTTAAGATTGGGAAAGGAGTATGGCAGGGCTGTATACTCTCACCCTACCTATTCAACTTGTACACAGAACACATCATGCGACATGCTGGGCTTGAGGAATCCAAGGCTGGAGTTAAAATTGCTGGAAGAAACATTCAGAATCTCAGATATGCAGATGATACCACTTTGATGGCTGAAAGCGAAGAGGAATTGAGGAGCCTTATGATGAAGGTGAAAGAAGAAAGTGCAAAAGCTGGCTTGCAGCTAAACCTCAAAAAAAAAACAAGATTATGGCAACCAGCTTGATTGATAACTGGCAAATAGAGGGAGAAAACGTAGAAGCAGTGAAAGACTTTGTATTTCTAGGTGCAAAGATTACTGCAGATGCTGACTGCAGTCAGGAAATCAGAAGATGCTTAATCCTTGGGAGAAGAGCAATGACAAATCTCAATAAAATAGTTAAGAGCAGAGACATCACACTGACAACAAAGGTCTGCATAGTTAAAGCAATGGTGTTCCCCATAGTAACATATGGCTGCAAGAGCTGGACCATAAGGAAGGCTGAGAGAAGGAAGATTGATGCTTTTGAACTGTGGTGTTGGAGGAAAATTCTGAGAGTGCCTTGGACTGCAAGAAGATCAAACCAGTCCATCCTCCAGGAAATAAAGGCAGACTGCTCACTTGAGGGAATGATATGAAAGGCAAAACTGAAATACTTTGGCCACATAATGAGAAGACAGGACACCCTGGAGAAGATGCTGATGCTAGGGAGAGTGGAAGGCAAAAGGAAGAGGGGCCGACCAAGGGCAAGGTGGATGGATGATATTCTAGAGGTGACGGACTCGTCCCTGGGGGAGCTGGAGGTGTTGACGACTGACAGGAAGCTCTGGCGTGGGCTGGTCCATGAAGTCACGAAGAGTCGGAAGCGACTAAACGAATAAACAACAACGTATGAAATGCAGAGCTTTCCAAAATGTTTAACAGGAAATGGGCTGCAGGGGAAGAGCTACTGATGTTTCTCTCTGGGGGTGATTGTAATGTTCCCATAGTAAAGTAAGAAAACACTGAGCCTTTAAATGTTATGAATAGTTCTAATATATACATTAAGAAATACTTTTAAAAGAGGCTCAAAATAGTAAGAACATCAGTTAGAGTGCTGGACTGGGAAGCAGTCTCAGGTGTAGTCATGGCTGACTGAAGGCCTTCAAGTCAGTCACTGTCTGCCCATTTAACCTACCTCATCTAAGTGTTGTGACGATAAAACCATTTTAGAAAGAGTATTCGTTTGCCAGCAAAAATACAACCTCTATTATATACATACATAAATACTTTTTCTACCTTCCTTTGAGTGCAGGAATGCCAACTCTAGACTAGAGTTCTGTTATATTCCCAGAACGTGACTCTCTCCAGGTATAGAACCCATCACAGAAGATTTCTCATGACCACTCAAACCTGATTGCTGACAGAGAACCAACCTTTTTCTCTTGGACAAGCCTAACTGACAAGAATAATGTGGGAAAATCATGCCATGATTGTTGGTTCTTCGTCACTCCATCAGGGTTTAGACCAGGAGAATGTCCTTCTCCTTGTCAGCTTTCCTTGGTGATTGTTCTGAATGTTCCACAAACATTTCTCCTTGCAATTGAGAATGAGGCTTCTGATTATTCAAGGCTGATAGCCTAGTTATAATAGAAGTTGTGCCACTGAAGACCCCTGCAAGTACAGCTACGTTATTTATTCACCTACAGCCAAAACTGCTCTATAGTTAGCATATGATGTCAGTAGATCGTTGGGATCCCTGGAAATGGGCAGGGAACCACCTCTCACATGATACATGAAATCAGTGATAAATGCTTCTCTTCCATGAAGGAAAAAGCAGAAGTGCACTTCTTTTGGGCATGGTTCATGAGAGTCTGTGAAGTGGAAATGATTGCTTAGGATCACAGAATAAAATCAAGCATTTGGCATGCTCAGGATGCTGCTTCACTTCGCTCCACACACTCAAATCTTGGTGTGCTGCTCAAGACCAAAAAAAAAAAAGAGAGAGAGAGAGAATTGCTGCACAAAAGCATTCCAGAGATTCAGTATTTCTAACATGAAGCTGTGGTTTTTGCCTGGTCTTTTCTATTAAAAAACCAGCTGAGTGAATTCAAAGGCAATCTCTACCTTAGTCTTTTTTTTTTAGTAGCATGCTTGCAACATTAATTAGAACCTACAAGAAAAGGACTCTACAATACATGTATGTATATATTGAATTTATATCCCTTTGCAGTCTCAAAATTCAGGATTTAAAGGGCATTATTCTGAACTGACATTCAGAGGAACTTTGATAAAATACAAGCATCTGTGAAAGTAACACCCTCCTTCAGCCTTCTGCCCTCCATGTATGTTGTACTCTAAGCCCCCAGATTCACATCCAGCATGGGCCAAAAGGAGTTTATTTGGACTTCTGAAAGTTGTAATCCAGCACATCCAATGACCATACAGTTGGGGAAGTAAATTAAAGTCTCCTTCAATTAGATGTGAACTCCTGGTGACTTAATGGATGTTTCTTGGCAGGAATATAGAAGTAGTTTGAGCCTATATTCTAGTAGGATTTATTTTACTTCTCAGTCTAGTCTATAGCCCTGAGATTCTCTGGTGGTCTCCCATCTGAACTCTACCCAGGCCTGATCCTACTTAGCTTTGGAGCCCACATACAGTCAGCCAGCCGTGTCTGCCACTTCCCAAGATGAAGAGGGCTGAGTGCACTCTCTTTTTGTTGGGTCAGAACTTACACTGCCCTGGTAATGTAATAATTTCCCTCAAGGAAAATGAACTCCTTTACATGTCTGATTATAAAAAACGAGACTTAGCACTTTCACCCTTTAAAAACTTCTTCCTCAGAGCAAGCAGTCCAGGAACAAAGGAAGTTGTGCCAAAAGGTTTTGTATGCCAGTTGGCTGTGCTGTGATGGATTTATATAAACCACAACCTTGATTGGACTAGCAACACTTCACCACTTCGTTCCAATATGAATCATATTTTGGCCCTGGGTTAGTCAATGGTTGTTTCATCATTTTTAGATGTTACCTGTACAGGTGAACTTAAACATTTGAATACATAACATTCCATTATGAGAATGCATTTTTTATGCTTAGTGGCAGTGAAGCAAATGAGATCAGGTGCATTTAAACCCAAGGGGGAAAGGGGTCCTAGGGCTAAAATCTTAAATAGGCAAAGGGAAACGCAATCAGTGAGTTGAACTGACTTCTTTATGAGAATGATAAACCAGGGAGAGCTGCAGGACCAGAACTAGGCATTTAGTTGTTGGCTTCTAGGATCTCCTGCACAGCAAAGTTAGTTCTCTGCCTCCTTTATTTTACAGCCCCATTTTCAGACTGATTAAAACTGATAGCCTAATCTAATCACTTCTCTTTAGCTTACAAAAGGATGCATATCTCAGGGCATCTGTGGGCAAGAACTGGCACCTGATCTTCTCTTCCTTCAAAGCACCACCACAGCTACCAACTGGCCCTTCACAAGATTTTGAGAGGCACTGCCTCAGGCACCCATCTGCAGAGAGTTTCAAAGTTGAAAGCAATCCATGAGAGACCATATAGATTCATTCCAAATCCAAAGCAATATAGTTAACAGAGGAGTTTCCGCTACGGCACCTGAAGGCAGGAACCTGCTGTTTCCAATTCCAAAGCCGGCACAGACTTCATCACATAGGAGGAGCTACATTCAACCTTCAGATTCCAAAGGCATGCAATCTTTTGGTGTTTTAAAGGCTAAACAAAACTCAGGATTCATGCAGTTTCCTCTGATGAAATACCCAGAGGAGCAGACATATGAGTCTGCTGAAGAACACAAAAGCAGTCCATGAAAGCTAATTCTTCTTCTTGGGTCTACCTCTCCAAGTCATCTATCCTTCCACCATTGTACACATTTCCATGGTGAGCTGGCCTTAGCCAGCCCTTTAAGATCCACACAAGGAAAAAGCTCATAAGGAGATATGCACCAATGCCATTTCTTCCACTAGAATCCTTGAATAGCTTTCCCCATTTAGTATCAACCAGAGGGGCTGGACTTGAACTTCCATAGTCCCCAGCCAGCATAGCCATTGAGGAGGAGGAGAGTTAAAGCTAGGGCAAGCTCTGTACATGGTCTATATGAATGACTTTTGATGAAATGCATAAGAACTGCACTCAAAGTCATGAATATTTCCCGTTTCCCTACTTTTCAGAGCTCACGTGAGCAAGCAGTACTCTGGGTCACATTTTCCTCCTCCATCCTCAGTTTCAGGGAAGATCTTGGTCTCTTCCTCTCCCCCATGGAAAGGGGTCCCAAACATGGTGGCCTGCTCCAAGCTGTCCCAGAATCAAACCAACTATAAGATAACACCACCTATTAATGAGGGATGCTTGCCTGGAAAAACAAGTTACTTTTTGCATAACCAACCTTCAGATGGATGCCACATGGAATTAATTGCTTTAAAGTCCTCTCATGCAATTATTTCAGGGCAGCCAGCTTTAACAGGCACTTTAAATGACTTTGTGGCATGACATTCTACCCATAAAAAACCTCAAGAAGGATTAGGAAGAATACGGAAATGCATGCTTCCCCCACCCCCAACCCCAGACTGAAGATACTACGCAGGGAGGACAGGGTCAGACCAGGTGGGAATGGAGCAAATTAGAGCAGAAAATAAGAGGAGAATACACCATCAGCGTTGTCACAAGGATCCACACGAATCCTTTTCTTCTACTGTCTTAAATATAATAGAGCCAGTTGCTATAGAAACTAACGTAAAAGCACCCTCACAGCAAGGCAGGGAGGCAAAGTCTAGAAATGAAAGGGACTATAGTATTTTAAGGCCATTTATAAGGGTTACTAAGAATGAAATTAACTAAATTCATCATTTGCACCCAGGGTCCATCACGTTTACATCACAGGGAGTGAAATGAAGAGGTGCAAGTCATATTGGTGAATTATAAGTCTGCAATAAAGTGAATTTAATACAAGGTTAGACATTTTCAGCCATCAGCTAAGGGATGTTTACTGCAACTTGGCTATTAAGTACTTGTCATTCAGAGCTGTGCACTGTCACCAGTCATAATATGGTCAGAAAGTAATAGGTTTATTTTCCCTCTACTATGAAAAAAAATGATAGTTTTCTACATCTTTAGAAGTTAGTAGAAATTTAACTTCGGTTTTCAATATACACCCACATCTTCAAAAAATATATACCTCCCTTAGGCACAGAAGGTGGCTGGGTGACTTTGGGACAGGCACTCTGTCTCAGCCCTAAACTGGGTAGTTGAAAAACTTTGCCAGCTTGCCCTGGACCAGCATGGTTGATTACAGTCCATAACTTTCAATGAAGAGGCATTCATCCTCCAGTGGATTGATTCAGGATGATGATCAGGATGATGATGATGATGATGGTATGTCATAGATGAGATGCTTCTTTGTTTGCCCTTCTTTAGCACAAGTTGTTGGGCTCTAAATTGTATGCACAGTGGAAGATGCCAGAGTTATCCCTGGACATACATGTGCTGTCCTAACCCTAGTCAGCCATGATTACTCCGCATAATGTTAAGGACAGTCTCACTTCTTACTCTACCAATCATCAGAAGTTTTGGACATGGCTATGGCTGAAGCAAAGCCATTCCTCCAGGCAACAAGTCAGTGTTTCATTAAAAATATATTAAGTAATCTATCAGAACACAATACACTTCCCTGTCAGTCAGTGGGATGGAAGCTGGAAATAGAGAAAGGTCAATTAATTCCCAGCTGTGGCTATCCATGTAGCTTTTGTTGCAGCTCTGTCCATATTAAGGTGGTCAATCACTCAGGAAGATGGGGCTTTTAGTTTAACACATTTAGACAACATCTACATGCAGAAGGATGAGCTAGGTTTTCAATACCCCGTTTAAACAAAAAGTAAACATGCTTACAAATGTGTTTGGAGTGATACTTCGCTCTTCCAATACATGTGAAATACGACAAATAACCCATATTGTCTCTAGCATGTTGATCCCTAGTCCATGAAGGGAGGGAGGGGAAAGAGAAGAAAAAGTAGTTTCTGGCAAGAAGAGGAAAGATACTAGCCTAGCCTTCTTCAGCATGCACTGCACTGCTGGCACACTGAGCCTGCTGTGCTACACTTGAGAGACCAAAATTGCTATTCAAGTCACAGTGCCAGCGATAAAAGTTAGAAGGATAAAGCCCAAAGGAACATGTGTCTTCTGACAGAGAAACTTTGAGTCTGCTCACCCCACCAGAATAATGATTAGTGCCTGTCATGCTCAGCCAGAGCGAATATAGTTGCTGTAACTTCTGCTGAAGCCTTTGAAAAGCAAAGGCTGGAATGCCCAATTTGCGCAGTCTCCAAACTATCTGAAATCATGAGCATCTCTAAAATGGTCGTCCAAAGCTTGTAATCACTTTGAACTCCACCCCTCCAAAACAAACGAACAAACAAATGCAACCACATTGGCACAATGTACTTGCTGCATGCAAGACTGCAAATACATCACTCAAGTTCTCTGGTGTGTATTGGTAAAGCTAAGCATTTCATGAATGGCTGAATCAAGGGATTAGGATACTATGCCACACATCATTCAACAGTTCACCAGCTACTGATTGCTATTGCCCAAGATAGTCCAATCTGTTTTAATATGCACAGCACAAGTTCTGTAAAAGAAAATATGATTATGGAACTATATGGACTGTTTGGTGAGCATACAGAAGTCTAGGAGTCACAGAAAACTAGGGATTTCTGTTATAGTCCATTATTCTATAAATGTCTCAGGATTTGTACATCAGCCATTTCCTCCCTAACTGCAAAGGTGCATTGCAAGTCATTTCATATGCAGTGTTCATTCAAAGCACATGGAAAGCAGCCTTCCCCAACCTGATGCCCTCTAGATGTATTGGCAACACCTGAAATTCCAAGCCAGAATGTTCAATGGCCTGGAGAATTCTGGGAGAAATATAAATGGGCAAATGCATTCCTAATTGCCTAGGAATGTAGAGATTGCCTCAGCACCACCAAACTGTGAATTGCACTTTCAAAGGAAGTGGAAAATGCTTCCAGAAAAGACTGAACCAAATCCCAGAGCCTGGTTTCCCACTGATCCACAAAACCTCTGTCTTGCTCATCCTCGTATGAATCAATGGCTATTAGCCTTGATGGCAGTGTGACTGCCTCTGAAGATCATCTGTTGGGAGACCAGTGGGCTTCATTGTGCAGTTGGTTGGCCACTGTAGGTAAGAAAAGACTGCTGAACTAGATGAGCCAGGGATCCAATCCAGCAGGGCAATGCTTATGTTCTTATGTTCTCATGTTCTCATTCAGCCCTCATCAAACCTAGGCACCCATCAAGGGAATTAACTGCTTCCTTGGAGGTAGAACAGAGCCCCACAGTACTCAATACTTCCCTCCAGCTTGATGCAGAGCCACCAACATGTTGGGTATGAATGTTCAACCAATTTTGCATCCAACTAACAGCAGCATAATCTAAGCACATTTTGATATATTCTCTACCAAAATCTCATGGGAGACTTTGTCAAATGTTTGGCTGGAGTACACTATATCCACCACATTCCTGTGGTCAACTAAATGGTCACTCTATGAAAAAAGGAGATCAGGCTAGTTTGGCTGTTTATTCTTCATAAGCCCATGCAGGCTTCCACCAAGCAATGTGTTTGTTTTTTTAATACTCACAAACTGACCAGTTAAATCTGTTTCAGAATTTTGCCTGGTACTGATACCAAGCTGATGGTCTGTAGTTATCCAGAACCTCTTTCTTTCCTTTTTTGAAGATAGGAACTACCTTGGGTTGATCCAGAGGTGCTGTGGAAATCCTGGGTTGGTGTCTGGAGGCTGCTGGGTGTGGATGGGACAAAAGAGTCTGATGCTGAACCCAAGCCAAAAGGAGTTGCTGTTTGTTAAGAAGGGTTCTCTGTCAGCTCCAGTTATATCTCTGGACAGGATGGCATTCCCCCTAAAGGAGGTCTGCAACTTGGGGATGCTCCTGAACTCACAGGTACTGCCAGATAGGCAGGCGGATGCCATGCCAGAGGGACTTTGCCCAACTTTGCAGTGGCCCATTTGCTGGCAAAGTCAAGTCATCATAGCTATGTACAGCTGTTCTGAAGGCCCATAGGTTTCCAGGTGCAATTCAAATTGCCCGTTCTAACCTATAAAGTCCAATATGCTTGACTCCAAAGTGCCTTCAGAACTACCTTCCCTACATAGAATCAACCCCTCCAGTATGTGCTGCCTAACACAATCTCTAAATAGTCTCCTACTATCAAGAGATCAATGGGGAAGGGGCTCACAGACAGAAGTTTGGCAGCCCCTGTGTTATAGAACAGCCTTCCTTCTGAGGTCAGATCAGCACTTGCCCTTGTGGCCTATAGCGAGCTAGTAAAAACAAAGCTTTTTCAGAGAGCATTTGGGGGATGACAAATGTGTGCCATCTGTAATGCATTGCAATAATAATACATTCTTACTGTACCACTGCCTCCGTTTTAATATTATTTTATTGCTTGATTGTAAACTGCTGGGAGTCCATGTAAATTACAGAAATAAAACAGAATATAAAGAGAAATAGAAATCAAACATGCAATAAATAAATAAATAAAACATAAATGAACGTTACAAAATTTGCCCTTCTCCAAATTCCTGTATCCTAAGACATGTGTGCATTTGTTTCACATATAATGCCATTCCTCCTACACTTCTGTCTGGTCAATTCTTCCTTATTCATTTATTTATCTTTTATCCTGTCTTTATTTTTTGTATTTATTTTGGAAATTTATAGGCCACCCATGTCATGCACATGACTATTTTGATCATCTGAAGGCGGCATAGGTACCTAATGTTCCTACCTCCTGTTTTCCCTACCACAGTCCTGTGAGGTAGGTACGGCTAAGAGACAGTGATGGGTCCAAAGTCACCCAGCTGGCTTTCATGCCTCTCAGAGGACTAGAATTCAGTCTCCCAATTAAGTTAATAAGCTATACCCTTCGGTCTTTGCATTCCACTCCTAAGTTTCATCCTACCAGGGTTCAGTAATGTCTGCTAAGTCATATTTGCTTTCCTGCATGAAGACTGCTAGATCTTCCTGTTTGTTCCCTAAACTCTATGCATTTGCATAGCAACACTGGAATCTTTGGGCCATGCAAGCTGATTTACTCCTTCCTGGACTTACCATACTATTCATCACTCAGTGCCTCTGCGGCCTGCGTACCCCTCCCAGTCCTGTTCTCAGGACTTGGTGTCACACGGTTTTCTAGGCTCTCTTCTCCCTCCACCACAGCATTCAATTTAAAGCCCCCTAGATCAGGTTTGAAAGTTGCCTTCCCAGTTACTTCCAGTTTTCATGAGATGCAGCAGATCTCATGCCAGGAGTACCATGCTTGCTTGTTTTGCTCCTCTGGAGCACTGCATCCTTTCTGCTGTAACTATTGTACACTTCCTTATTTGTTATAGAATGCAAGCATGAGATAGGACACACTCTGTTGTAGGGCTGGCAAATCTTTCCTGCTTCTGAGAGAGCCTCTTCTAGGTATTCAGCTCTGGCTGGTGCCCTTTGCACTATAAGAAAGTGAGGTCAGATTGAAGGCAGCTGCAGATGAGCTATTTCTGGCTTGGGACACTTGGAGTCCACACTGCTGTTACTCCAGATGGACAACAAGTAAAGCCCATCTGTGTGATTTCAAAGTTCTTTGAGTCTCTTGAGCTGGGACGCTGTCAAAGAGAGAAGTACTGTGTGATGAATCAGCCTGCTTTTGTTGTCTGGGGCTGGACTCTGTGGCAAGCAAAGAGTGGTAAGACTCGCCTTCCTGGGAATATCTTAAACCTTACAGGCCAGCTCAGCAGGCCAGCTGAATGCAGCTATAAAAGGCAAAAGCAGAATTTTCAGAAAAGAGGAAGGGCACTTGTTTTGGGGGCCTATAATTGCTTGCATGAAGGGTTCACATTGTCCATTTACTAGTCAAGAAGTAGTCAGCTGTATCAGTGAAGGAATTATGATCTTTGAGCCATCATGGGTGCATATTATAAGTTAGAGCTCCCTCATTCACTGCTGAGACTGATCTAAAGGTGCAGGGAAAGTGTATGCTGAAATAATCTATGTTGCAATAATATATTTAAAGCGTTTTAAGTTCTTAGTGACAACAAAAAACTGAAGTGTTACTGGAAGAAATTATTCTGTAATTAACACCAAAGCTAGCTCATATAATGGAGAGTTGAGTATTAACAAAAGGCATTAAAAAACATCAGTATGTTTTAAACCATAGTTGCTTCTGGGCATTGGCTGCATTGGGAGAAATCCTGGTATGAATTGCCTAGAATGTTCAGGATAAGGCCTTATATGTTGTTTTATGTGGATAATTTGTAAAGACTAGGAAATATTTATTAAATATTTCATGATATAATTAAGTCTTATTAATGTAGTGGCCTTTATTTTGCAAATTAAAAATGCACAGGAATTCATTTTTATCTTAACAGGTCTTTATTTGTCATCTTAGTTTGCTAAGTATTTGATTAATATTAATATGGAAGAGCTGCTTTTTTAAAAAATCAGTTAATACTTTAGATGGAGTAGCTATGTGGAAATAGTATTAATGAGTTTGTATTTATGATGCATACTAGATCTAAATATTACTTTCGATATTTTTATTGCCACCCAGGACAAATACAGTTCATTATAGATGAAGAATTGTTTAATCTTCCGACTACATGCAATAATCAGGAGAACAAATTGTTTTTAGTGCAACTCTGGTATTGGTCTCCCTCTGCCGTCTTCATACCACTCAAAATGCCTAATACCAGCTTTTGTTTCCTTTTGATTATTTTTCATCTCTGCTGTCTTTTAATGTAGCTCCCACCAGGCCCTGCTGCTAACAGAATAACAACGATAAAAGCTCTATGTACCAAGTTGGAATTAGGAATGGACTGAAGAGACAATGGCTGTTTCATAGACTCCTTGTAGAAAAGCCAAAGACTTGGGATTCAGAATCATATTGCCATGGCTTCTACATTGTGCAAGCAAGTTACATTTTTCAGAAGTTGTGCCAAACATAGCAACAGTGAGGACAGGAAGAGTGGCATGATTGTTGGCTTGGGGAGGGAGCTGCACCTAGGGCTGGATCTTGGAACTGAACTGTTCCTGCCTGGTATCTGCAGGCAACATATTGCTGTATCACAACATACTGGTGATTTAGTACACAAAATCATTCTAAAAATGAGAACTGACCAAGAGAAAACAGAGAAATAACTGAGTGCAAGTACCCCTTATAGTCAACACTAAACTGCAAGTTACTAACCAAGGAAGAGTTTAACACATCAAAACCTACAATTTTCAAGGGACAAAGAGAATTCCAGATGATGTATGCACTTTAGAGGGCCAATCTGGTGTAATGGTTAAGGCACCAGGCTAGAAACCAGGCAACAATGAGTTCTAGTCCTGCCTTAGGCACAAAGTCAGCTGGGTGACCTTGGGCCAGTCATTGTCTCTCAACCCTAGGAGGCAGGCAGTGGCAAACCACTTCTGAAATCTTGCCAAGAAAACTGCAGGGACTTGTCCAGGCAGTCACCAGGAGTTAACAGACTCAAAGGCACCAAATATACACAGACACACTTCACTATTATGGCTGAACTGGAAGTCACACTCAGGCAAAGGATCAAGAGTAGTACCCCTGCCCACCAAGCAATGATCTCATCATTACTGAAATAAAGGATATCGACCCACCAGAAATCTCAGTAACATCAGAAGCCTCAGCAAAGCTATATAAAACTAAATCCACACAGAGATCCAGTATTCTTGTAGACACTGCAGGAGGAGAGCTATATTCAAAGAAGAGTCCTTGGTGATGTCTTGGCCTCCATAGCTGAAATCTGAAATTATGCCTCCTCCAAATTTCTGTGCATCGTATTTCTTCTCCCTATGCTATGGCCTGTTTCAGTGCTAAGAATCTTTAGTCTAGGCCTAGGCCAGGAAGCACTCTGAAGCTGCAACCTAGCAACTGCCCAGTACATCTCCATAACAGGAAAAAAAAACCACTCCACAGAACATGCTGAGCTGTTATGGCTAGCCATTATTTGGCCAAAGGTTAACAATGAAGGTCTTAAAACATTCCTTAAAATAACACTGCAATATTAAAATATAGACCTGTTCAGGCTTGTTATTTTTTGCTCAATACTGAGTTTACAAGTTCACCTGTACCATTCATGGTAGTCGTGGGGAGAGAAAGATGAGGGTTGAATGTGCAAGAATGATTAATGCACTGCATTTATCATTTGCCTGTCATACAATTTTCCATCACTGTAGCCTTGAGTTTTCATCTGAGTACCATGAGTCCTCCCATTAACACTTTCTGTCAGTAGAAGAGTAAGGCGCTCCCCATATAGCCAACTGTACCCCTGAAAAAACTGTTGCCTGTGACCATCTTGCCATCTTTGCCAACCAGTGGGCCAACCATTTGACTTTCCTGTGGTTCCTCACATACCCAAAGAACCCTTTTTTGTTATTTCTGACATTCACGGCACGCCTTAGCTCATGCTGAGCTTTAGCCTTCCTGACCTCATCCTTGCAGATTCAGGTTATTTCCTGATATTCTTCCTTTGTTATATACTCCTCTTTCCATTTCTTAAATTTGTCCTTTTTGTTTCAAAGATATTTCAGAAACAGTTTCTCAAAATGTTTGTTCTCAGTTTGTAAATGAGAACTTGGTACAACCATGGTCTCTCCCCCTTTTTTGTTTGGTATTGCTTGTATTTGGTCCTTAATTATCTCATGTTTCATAATTTCCCAACTCTCTTGAACCATTTTTCCCTTTAGAATTTCCATCATGGAATGGACAGAATCCTTCCTACTTTTTCCTCTTAGCCTGTTGAAGTCCTCTCTCTTGAAATCTAGAAATCTTACTTCCTCGATGCTACCTAAATATTCCCTAGATAAGTTGTTACAAAGCATTTAAGAGTGATTCCCAACATCCTTTTTTAATAGTAATGTATTTTCAACAAGATTTTAATACCCAAACAGTAGACCTGTCATGATTCCCATACCAGATCCATTAAACCGGGTCTTGTTGCTACAGTGATTTTTAACCCCATAATGAGATCAACATTAGCTTAAGATTTAAGTTTCATTGTAAAGAAAAGCCGTATTTCAGGTTCATTTTCTCCTTTTCTTTTTTTAAACATCTGGATGATGTCATTAGATGAAAAGAAATTTGGTTTGTCTCTTCTTTTGTCTTCAATTGCAGTTAGATCTAAAGGTATTACATAGAAATATTTCAACCCATGGAAGTCAACATTATTACCTGGTAACTTCTGCAGACGAAGCCAATCTTTAAAAATACACTTAAAGGGGAGATTCAAAAGTTTGAAACATTACAAGGATGCTTCCAATCAGAATGTACAGTTTCCCTTGATTGTGGAAAGTGAGCAGTTACTAAACAGAACATTTTGTATGATTGAATCTACAGAAAATGTATTCAAAGTTACAATTTATAAGCATACAAACTGGTAGTTATAGTGCATCCTATATTACAGAGAATGCTGTTTTGAATGTATACAATGTATTCTATTAATCTCTCTCAACTACTCTAAGGGCCTTTTTGGAGAAAAAGTGGTATTTAGAAATAAATAGTAACGTAACATACTGGACTCCGTTGTATTTCCTAATAAACAAAGGTAGTACTGGTTTCTCTTTTGGCTGCCAGAAACACAATGGGCTTCTTTTTCACTTAAAGAAAATAGATTAATAACTGGGCATGAGTACTCGGGTTTGAAGTGGTAAAAGAACTTTATTTCAGCTGATTGGTTTGCTGCCTTAAGTGAAAAATACTGCCCCAGCTAATTTCAGACAGTCAACTATACTTTCAGTGGAAATGCCTACAGATATGGGGTCTAGAGATTTGCCCCCATTGCCCTTTAGAAGGTTGAAAGTGAAAGGAAAGAGTGCAGAAGTCAGTCTGTTGCTCAGTATTGAAAAAAAACAAGGTTGTCTCTACAGACAAAAGCCAATCCAATGCAAATCAGTGGATTAGAAGTTGTGGGAAGAGCCTTTATCTTTGTAGGCACAAACACTCACGTGGATGGTGACTGCAGCCATGAAATAAAGAGACATCCACTGCTTCAGAGGAAGATTATAGGAGATTTAGACAAAATGTTAGAGTGCAGAGCCATTGCTTTGATGACAACTGTCAAAGAATCATAAAATTATGTATTAGAAGGGACCAGAAGGATCATCTAGTCCAATCCTCTGCAATTTGCAGGAAAACCAATTAAACCATCCTCAAGAGCTGGTTGTTAAGCCTCTTCTTAAAATCCTCCCAAGATGAACTCACAATCTCTACTATTGTATAGATCTTACCAGCAAGAAGTTTTTCTTTAAACAAAATCTAGCCAGTTGCAACTTAAACCCATTATTTTTGGTCCTAAATTATGTGGCAGTGGAAAATAGTTCCTGACCGCTTTCCCTATGATGCCTTTTTTTTGTACCTGAATACTGATATCACGTCTCTCCTCATTCTTGTTTTCAGAGTGAACATCTAAGCTCCTTCAGCCTGTCTTCATATAGTATGTTCCCAAGTCCCTGTATCATTTTTGCCACCTTCCTCTGAATCTGTTCTAACGTAATATTTTTCTCAAAACGTGGTGCTCAGAATCATACGCAGTACTCCAGGGGTGACCTCAGTAGTGAAAATTAAATAAATGAATATGGACATCACACACTTTTAATACAATGCTTCTTCCAATGCAGCCCAGAACTGTATTAGGTCTTCCAGCAGTCTGAAATGTTCAGCTTGTTGTCAATGACCACACTCAAGTCCTTCTCCAGTGTAGTGCTTCCCAGTCATGAACACTCCCTCCTCTATATGTGCCTTACATTTTTCTTCCCTAAATGTAGTACCTTGCCTTTTTCCCCGTTGAAAGACGCCTTGTCCTTTTCAGCCCCGTCTTCCAACCTGTTCAGATTTCTTTGAAATCTTATCCGGTCCTCTATGTAAAGCCATTAATCTCTGAGTGTGGTCAGCCAGCCAGCTGCAGACCCACTTTAATGCCATCCAAACCACACTTTAGCAGCTTGTCAATGAGAATGTCATGTGGAACTGTCCCAACAGCCAGGAACCACGCTGAGACGAGGAGTAGTTCTCTAGTGTTTATTACTGCTACATAAACAGAATCCTAACAAACTGAAGAAGCGTGGGAAAAACCCAGACAGATAAACCCCAAAAGTCAAGGCAGATCTATCTGTTCTGTGTCTCCTTGAACGGCTGCTCAACTCCTCAGTGCTACGCATGCGTTTTCCCCCCTGGATGGGGGCCCCCTCCTGCTCGCCATCAGTGCTCACGACAGGAACCTTCTCAAAAGTTTTGCCAAAATTGAAGTAGATTATATCGACAATGCTCTCCCTGTCCACTAAAGTAGTCACCTTGTCAACAATTTTTTCACACAACTTAGGTTTGGCAAATCGATGCTGATACTTGTCATGACATTGTCTTCAAGATGCTTACAAAAGGCCATGGTTTTCCAACTTACAAAATATGGCTGCGAAAAGACCATCAAAAAGGCTGAATGAAGAAAACGGATGCCTCTGAACTGAGGTGCCAGAAAAACGTTGCTGAGAACACTCTGGACCACAAGAAGAACAAATCAGAAAGCACTAATAAGGAAATTGTCATGTTCCCGTTCCAATGTTTATGGTTCCTCGTAACGTTTCACATGTCATATCTGCAGTTGCGTGCCTGCCTGGCCACGCTGGTAAATTTCCTTTGTGCTGACTTGTGATCTTCTGGAATGTATGTTTGGGTTATCTCTGCTGTTCAAGGTTACTTTCTCAGGCCGATTCTAACGGTTGCTAGCATCTGGGGTGGGTGGTTGCTATGCTAGCCTGAGGGGAGGGTTCGCAACGGGAGCAAGGCTTTTTAAGTTTGTAATTGGCGCGCTTTTGCTCATTCTCAGCTTTCTTCGTACTTTGCATACTATTCATTCAATAAATTAGTTTTCTCTAGTAATTACTGATGAGACTCCTTTTATTGGAATAGGCAATCATTACATAAAGCTGAGAATCTTTAATATCAGTCTGCTAGCATCCATCCAGTTTCCTGTGAGGAGTTTAATTAGCGATGACTGAAACTGCCCCAACCTCAACCACCGGCTCGGGGGAAAGTCAGCTCTCCAGAGGTGGGGAACAAGAGCCCATGGGACCGCGGAGAGAGGGGACTCTCACGCCAGGGTCGGATGACCTCTCCGAGGCAACGGATTCCAGTTGCGATACGGAGAAGGCAGTGAAGTCAGTGGTAGTCAAGAAGACGGAGGGACCCTTGTATGGGTCGCCACCAGCCCCAGCCAAGCCGGTGTATTCCTCGCTGTTTCCGACCGTGCAGATCACCAAAAGGACAAGAGCAGTGACACCTACGGAGATGGAGACGGAGAAATCCCAGCAGCTGGAGGCGAGGATGAAATCCATAGAGGATTTGTTGGCAAAGTTAACCTTTACCAGGGACACTCAGAAAAAGGAAAAGATGGGAGGTGAAGAAGGTAGTGACTCTCCTGACACCTCCGCGTCCCCAACCCCCCCTTCCCCCGTAGACAAACAGGGAAAGCAACGGAAATATTGGGGGGGAGGGCCCCCGCCGAGCAGGCCTCCAAAGAAAGCCTCCTTACCTTCCCCAAGTAGGGAGCAGAAGGAGAGAGGACGGAGCCGGGAGGGGGGGAGACGTGTGAAACTTCGACTGGCAGAGGCTCAAGAAATAGCGCCAGAGGGGCAGGAGGAAGAGCCACCACAGCCACGAAGGGCTAAGCACAAAAAGAGACACGATAGCCCAACCCGGGTCCGATATCGAGACTTTAATGTGAAGTTTAATGGGGATCCCACAAAGCTGTCATTTTTTTTGACGAATGCACACAGCTATATGGAAGAGTTTGGGAGCGTGTTTCGTTCTGAGTGGGCTAAGATTAATGCTGTCGCGACCCAACTAGAGGAGAGGGCAGCAGACTGGTTCGTGAGACTGGTTGACATGGACGCTTTGGAGTTGGATTGCTTTGAGGATTTCATGTGGGCAATGAAAATGCATTTTGGTGATCCTCTAGCTGAGGAAAAAGCAAAGGTAGCCCTAAGGGAGTTGGTTCAAGGCTCCAGATCAGTCTTGGATTATGCGCTGGAGTTTCAAGCACTCTCCGGCAAAGTACAGGATTGGTCTGCCACCACCCTTGTAGAGATGTTCAAAGATGGACTAAGACCAGATATACTACGATGGGCGGTTGTACGGGACGACCCAGCAACGCTGTATGAGTGGATACAATTGGCTGCGAAGGTTGAGCAAGCCCAAGCTAAGTATACTCAAACTAAAAGAGGTCCCAAACAACAAGCGATGGGGAAACCTACAAGGCCAGCAGCTACTGCTAGCAAACCAGTGAGACGGTCGTGGCAAGAAGAAAAAGAAAGCCGTTTTGCCAAAGGATTGTGCCTGCGGTGTGGTAAGGAGGGGCACCTGGCAGCTGCATGTCCCCGCAGGAAGCCAGAGGAACGGAGAGACAGATCGGGGGGGAAATCACCAGTGGCACCGAGGAAGCTGAAAGCAACAGTAGCAGAGCTGGTGGAGGATGCAGACTTGTTTTATGGTGGGCAAGACGAAAAAGAAGCCTCCCAACCGGCGGAAAACTCCAGCCACCTGCTCTAAAAAGCGCCAAAGAGCAGGTGGAAGAAGAGGGGCGCGATCATGTCTCGGTGAGTGGAAATTTCCCAACGTTAACTGTGAGACTTAAGCTCGGTTCCCCTACAAAAACTGTGGAACTATGGGCTATGATTGATTCTGGATGCTCACGTTCCTTAATGCATCCTGATGTAGTAGCTGCTTTGGAGTTACCCACCTTCCCGTTGAAACGTCCCATGATTTTCACCCAATTGGATGGATCTATATCGGGGGGAAAACCAGTCACCCAGTCTACAGCGTTAGTGGCTTTGCAACTGGGTAGCCACTGGGAAAAGTTGCCCTTTGTAGTTGCACCGGTGGGTGGTCCCTTAGTCATTCTGGGGATGCCTTGGTTTGTTCAACAGAACCCTAGTATAAACTGGGTACACCGAACTGTTACTTTTGCAGATGGGTTCTATAAAGCCCCTCCTGGGGATGATGAGGAGGAGGATACCAATGTGGGGAGGGCAGCACTGTCAATGCTGCATACCCTCGCTGTACCATTGGAAGGGCTACCGGACCAATACCAGGACTTTGCCGATGTGTTTGGGGAGAAGGAGGCAGATCGGCTGCCGCCTCATCGGAAAACTGACTGTGCCATTGAAATTCTTCCCAATGCCAAGTTGCCCAAACCAAGGGTATATGCAATGACCCCAAAGGAATTGGCTACTCTTCGTGAATTCATAGACAAAAACTTACAGCGGGGCTTCATAGAACCAGCCAATACCAGCCAATATATATTTTGGACACTATTAGAACCTGATGCTCAGAAAAGTCAAAGGTAGTTGAAAAGGAAGTTGACCGAGGACAAGATGATTAGATACATTCACTGATATCACAAGTATGAGCTTATAAGAACTCAAATATGCAGTTACCAACTAACAATTCTGGCTAAATAATGTCTATTAAGTAATGAAGAGCCACAAGTAGTTGACTGAATGTACAACAGTGTTAATACTAGGCCAAGCTTTTTATTCTCATTGGCTCTCATTGTATTTTGAGAGATATCCCCTTCCGCTCAACCTATTCACTCTTCCAGCATACTTTTTTTCCCCTGTGATTCAATTCTCACTCGTTCTCTTTGTATGACCAAACCAGCTCAACATACTTCCTTCATACTGGTTGCTCACTTTTGTATTCTGTCCACATTCACTGAGCACCCATTTATTTTTAAACCTATGCCTTCCTATTTTACTACATACCTCACTAGTGCATTCAACTTACTTTTATATTTCTCCTGATATACCCAGCTCTCACTTCCATATAACAAAGTGGGCAGCAAACGCACTTCTTTATACATTGATTTTTTCCTTTCTTTTGAAAAACATTCATTCCTCATAAAAGATCACATTACTACCTACCAATTTTCTACCAACATTTGCACATCTGATCATTTCTCCAACCCTGCCCTCACTTCTTGTAACTCCAAGAGACAATTTCTTTCATTCATTCATTCATTCATTCATTCCAATTTATATAGCTGCCATCTCATATATATGATTCTTTCAAACAGTTAAAAACAATACGAAGCAAAACTTTGACACATACACAAAAGTGGTCTGATATGGTTATTTTCCCAAATCAAATGTGGCAAAGGAAAGAATGCTATTTTTCACGCCCTCTCTTTAGTCCGCTGATGGAGCACTGAGCAGCTGAACAAAAGGACAGAGTATAGCAGTGAGGATTCTTCCATGCCGAAGGTGGCATTTCAACATATGTGCTTTAAAGTGGCAAAAAAATAAAAATCGTAAGGGAACAAAGGACTTTGAAGAAACAGAAGTAGGATAGAAGCAGAAGAGAAAGAGTATTGATGCTTTTGAACTGTGGTGCTGGAGAATGTTCCAGAGAATACCATGGATAGCCACAAAAACAAACACATGGGTGGCTGAACAATTCAACCCAGAGTTCTCCCTCAAGGCATAAATAGCCAGGCTCAAATTACCATACTTTAGACACATTATGTGATGACCTAGCTCTCTGGGTCTATAATGCAAGGTGGAAAGAAAGAAAAGAAGAGGACAACTAGCAGCAAAGTGGATGGACTCAATTACAGTGGTGATGGGTGCACTGTTGGAAGACATGAAGGACCAAGCTAGGGACAGATCATCCTGAACAAGACCTATTGATATGGTCACTAAGCGTTAACATTGACTTGATAGCACATAATCATCAAGGGAATAAAGACAAGGCAGCAACCTAACACACTCCAAATGTTTTAGATTATTATATTGACAAATATTTTAGTCTAACATTCCCAGCCAGTCTGGGTAAAGCAGCCTGGAATTATGGAAGTTGTATTCTGAAACATCTGGAGGTCAGAAACTTAAGAGGAAACCCAA
This sequence comes from Candoia aspera, assembly GCF_035149785.1. Taxonomy (NCBI): domain Eukaryota; kingdom Metazoa; phylum Chordata; class Lepidosauria; order Squamata; family Candoiidae; genus Candoia; species Candoia aspera. The sequence continues at coordinate 72,900,582 of NC_086153.1, read as the reverse complement.
AACAATCCAGGGAAAACTCAGCATGTTCTGTCACGATGGGATGCTAGCTAACCTGGAAAAAAATGGGAAATTGGGAGTGGGAGAGAGAGAAGTAACAGCATGAAATATCCTAAAAGAGAGAATGGCTAGCTAGAAGTCTGAACAGGACAATGCCATCATAATAATAATATAATCCCTTTGAAAGATCACTGTCATGCTTAAATTTATCTGCTGAAAATATTAATCTGCAGCCTTGGAAAATAAGTGTTCATCTTTGGCTTCATATAGGTTACAGGCCATAGCATTAATTCACGGCATTAATAAATAGTTCCTGGCAAGGCAGGGAGATACCAGAAATGTCACTTAGGCACAGATAAGCAAACAGCCAAACAACAGGCAAGTCCAGGCATTTAGTTGGGGTGTGTGCTTGGGGGGAGGGTTGTGTATGAAGTATCATCATCATCATCATCTGTAAGCCACGTGAAGATAATTCAATCTAGAAGTCATATATAGATCTTCTGAAGGTTTTAAATGTATTTCAGGCATTACTGATTTGGAGCAAAATCCCATACATGTCTAGTCAGTAATGACCTTTACCAAGTTTGATGGTGCTTACTCCCAGGTGAGTATAGGACTGCAGCTTTATTTTGGTTTTAAATTAAAAAAGAAGTATTGTAATAGATACTAAACCTGATTGTCCATCTACATAATGGATAAGAAATATGGGGTGTTCCTGCCATGTACCTTACAGACACTCTCGGTCATTCTTGGGCCACTGTAGTTTTCTCTTTAATTAATGGTGAACTCCACCCATCAGCTGTGAACCTGTTTACATGCTTACTCATTCCTGAATCTAAAACAGGTCTATCCTGACAAGCATTAGGGCAGATCCTATGATGTAGATGTGGAGAAGAAAATGCATAGCACAGCAGAAGCCAATAACGTAAACTTTATAGGGTGATAAAGATAAGCACACATTGGCAGGATTCACACATTCTAAGCCATCGCTTTCTTAACTACAATTTACTGAATGAATTAAAATTGTTCTGGTTCAAGCACATTCTAAGCTAAAACCAAATAAAACCACACACTAATTTAGCACAATGTGTTATTTTTCTGCTACAATTTGGCAACGAAGAGGTAAGAAGATAGGATATGGGGAAAAGACAGATTGCTTTGCCCTATGGGTCCACTGACATTCTCTCCAGCCAACCCTGAGCCAGCAGAAAACTATACAGGCATAGCATTTGTGGGTCCTCACTGCCAATCTCTACCTTGCTTCTATAGTTCTTGCTTAACATGGGATTGTGATACGTAGGGCATGTTAAGCAAAGCCAATGCTTATTGTTCAGTTTTGTTGCCTTCCCACTTTCTAAAGATCACCAGCCATCAGGAAACCATTCACCAATCACAGATGGCGAGATCCATAGGTTTAGCCATCTGTCAAAATGTATCAGCTGATTTGTTTAGGTGGGCAGTTTTGAAAGACCGCTACACGCTGTAAAAATCCAGTATTTATTTCAGCCTGTTGGGCAGGCAGTAAGTTTCGAAGAGCCTATCCTGCTGAACTCACCATCTCTTGGAACCCACCATTTCTCAAACAGCTGATCCATGGGCACCAGGAAATGGTGGATACAACAGAACATCCTGGTTTGCAACAGCTGGACTCTCCGGCTCCCCAAAACACAGAAGCCCTGAAGGAGAACATTTAGGGATCAGAGGGGAGAGAATGGACACCAGCCTGTAATGACCAATAAGTATCGGGCCCATCCTCTCCTCTAGAGTCACCTGACTGTGCTACTGACAGCAACCCATGTCAGATTTTGCACATCTTGAAACTGATGCAGGTTTGCTGTCAATTGAAAAGGTGAAACATTGCATTAACACTGGAACAGCTAATAGCAACCTAAGGCTGCTTCAGGAATGGAATGAGGACTAAGTGAAAACAGCATCATGGGGACATGGTGGAAAAAAGAGATTGCCCAGACATGTCTGTCCCGGGCTTAGATGCAAGCAAGAAAGACTCTGAGAATGTATGGCCCTCCGGGAACACTGCCGGAATGTATTTGTGGGACAGAATAAAATCTATTTTAGATTGGATTGTAATTGTAATGGATTTGAAGTGTTACGATGAGAGCAGTCAATGAATAGTTGCCCTATTCTCCTTTGTTATAGAGCATCTCTGGCCTAATTCCATCAACAATGGTTCCTAGAAAAAATATGCAAGAATGTAATTTTCTGCAGCATTATCTCTGTTACACATAGACTATACAGATAAAAATTGTTCATTGTCATATGAAGTAAGAACCATTAATCATTTTTACCCACCATGTTTAAATCATTCTCCTCTGATATTTATTCTCTCTCTACAGATTGAACATAGGGATCAGTATGATTATTTTTATTAGCTTCTTCCAATATTTTCTCTATCATGCAAATGTTTATAAATTCTGACAATTCTTGCCACTCCATCCCCCTCTTGAAAAATAACGGCAACAAAGTCTGTCATTTCCCAACATTAAAAATGTATTTATTTATTTATCATATTTCTTTACTGCCCATCTCTTATTGCAACGACTCTGGGAAGTTTACAAACAATTAAAGATTAAAAATTAAAATATCGTTAAAACAGTATCATATGAATATAAATACATATAAATGTAAAAATGTAAAATATAAAATTTAAAGTCCAAGATGGTGAATAACGGTCTCATCATTGGCCCCAACAAGGTGCCAACCACCCCCATGATTGGCTATCCCCCCTCCCACCCCAAGCAAGGTGGCACAACCAGGTCTTAACCCCCTTCCGGAAGGCCGAGAGAGTGTAGGCCTGCCCCACCTCCGGGGGTAACTTATTCCAAAATTAGTTGAATTTACTCTAAATGGTTTACATATCAATACAAATACTGAAATAAAATTACTTCATTTAATTAATTGAGAATTACCTAAGATTAACTAGAAAAATATTATTAATAACTATTTTTTAAATAAGAATTATCACAATAAGGCCATCTTTAGATAATTTGATTGGTGGATTTTCTAGGTGATAATTTAGCAAGTCCAAACATGGAAAGAGCATTTTTAAAAAATTTGTCTTGATCTGCGTTTAATTAATAAAAAGTCCCAATTTCTTTTTATTGGTGTTATCCCTGTGGTTTTAGCAGCAGCCATAATACATAAAGAAATTTAGATTATTTATTATTGTTACCTTTCATCCTATTCATCATTTACCTCTAGACCAGTGTTTCTCAGCTTTAGTAACTTTAAATTGTATGGACTTCAACTCCTAGAATTCCCCAGGCAGTTTTTCCCATTTTGAGCAAAGTGCTGAATTCCGCAGACATCTATTTAGAGAGGCACTATGATACCTGCAACAGGAGCAAAAGACACGGGGATTTCCAGTTGTTGTGAACTCCGATGCCTACCTCTGAACTGCAGCATTAACAGCAACAAATGGTAATCTTGTGGTACTCAAAATACCTCTTTGAATTTATTAAATCATGAGCATGAGCTTTTGCCTAGGACATGGGAAGTGTATTTGTGGTCCCCCAAACATTGCTCTACTGCAATTCCCAGCAGTCCTATCCGGCACGCCCTGTGTGAGAAATGCTGGGAGTTAAACTGTAAACCTCTGAAGGACCCCAAATTCTCCACCTTTGCCTAGAACAACGGATGGACGCTACAAGAAATGTGTTCGCCTTGTAAAGAAACTTCCTGCCTGACTGCTTTCCAGTTACAAAAGACTTCAGCAATGTGAGGCATACCAGATTTAGATTAAATGATGTGGCCTCCTCAGACAGCAGCTTTCGAATGCTATTAGACAGGGGCACTATTTTGATTTTCTATCTCAGGCACCAAACATCTTAGGTTAACCCTGCAGTTAAAAACCACTCTCCCAGCAGATGGCTGTCTAGAGGGGAAAATCCTAAAATTTTCATACTGCTTTTAAACAAACTGAATATGCCCAGAGAATTTCATATTTTTAAGGTCAGGATGCAACCATGGTGTCAGATAAATATACATTTCTAGTTAATGTTACTCTAGACTGTAGAAAGATGGACAACTTCTGCCTTTCAAACTGTCCCTCTGGCACCTTCCACCAACACTAAACTCATATACAAAATGCTTTTAAAACCCCAAATCCATTATTCTTCCTATTTTCGGAGAAGCGGCTCGAGGCCAAGGTACTAACCCCCATGCAAGTGCAGTAATTCCCAGAAATACTCTGCCAGGAACATCTTACTGCTATTAAGTAAGACAAGATCAAAGAGAAAGCAGCACTAAGAGTTTAGTTATTATTTGTATTGGCTTGAACAGCAGTCAGGCAACTTGGATTCCGTCTGGTAAATCCACTGTAATCTCAATAAATTCATAGACACAATAATACATAAAATAACCCCTTCAACAGCAAAGGGATAAATAATTAGGACATGACAAGATTATTGTTTCCCAGATGGAAACAGTCAATAACTTTTTAAAAGTTGAAAGTGATTTAAAATCTGATTTAAGAGAGGAGTAGACATGCATTTCTTTTGTTGGCCCTTGATGAAACAGATTTTGTAGGTTGTTCAAACAATAAAAGTAAAGCTGATGTAGTTCATGTAGTTATCTAGGGAACAATCTTGAAGCTGTTTGCTACTGTCTTCTTCTGGGATTTCTTTTCTTAATTTCCCAATCTAGTCTTTAACCCTAGAATTTGCTGGTGGTCTGATTCTGCTTTGCATTTTGAGAACCACCAATACTAGCTTGGTGCTCTACCTAGTTGGTAATTCAGGCAACACCACTCCCTACTTATCACACCTATCCAGAAAGGGATTACAGAAAAACTGAAATAATTTCCCTAGAAGTATGATTATTAGCTGGTTCATGTCATCAAGGTTCTCAGCCCTATATAACACATGCAACCCAGTGTGGTGTAGTAATAAATGTGTTTGACTGGGACCAGGAAGACCCTGCTTGACCAAAGAGCCCTCTAGGTGATTTGGAAGAGTCATTCTTCTCTCAGGCCAATCTGTCTCACAGTGGGGTACTTGTAGAGATAAAATGGCTTTCAAAGAAAAACAGGATATAAAGGCAGTTGATAAATAAAATATTAAATGTCTCCCTATTATAAACTGTTGTCCTGACCTAATTTTTGTAGAGGCTTCAATTGTTGGACAGGATAGAAATGTGATAAATAACCAACATGCTCATTTTTTACTGCTAAAAAAAACCCTAACAAAATATTCCTCTTGCATATAAACAAGTAGCTTCCACTCATTTGGGGAATGGGCTGTGATTTATTATTTTTCTGTCCCAATTTTTCATTATTAAAATAAATCCCAAGGTGAGATTGTTACTTCGTATGGACAGTAATAGTAACATTCTAAGAAGAAATGGTGTTAGAGGAGAAAACGTTTATATGGAATTCCCGTTACAGATCTCAGTGGAACTTCTAAACTATTACATCCTTAACTATTTTCATCTTCTTTAAGAAAAAAATAGTTCCAGTTCTTCCTCCGGGGCTGTTTCTATGGGACCATGTCACTGATTTGCTTGGCCAACTTATTAACCTTTTTCTACATTTCTTTCTCCGTATCTGGAAAACAACATTTAAGGCAAATGTCCATCTTATGAGGGTAAAGTTAGAAATATTTGCAAACCACACCATTTTGTGACATATAACCCCTGAGGGTCTTTCATTTGGACATGCACAAGAATCATCACTCCATACGAAACTGTGAAGAACGAACCTCTGGAGTGGGATGTTGTCTATCTGCCGGTGAAACATAGCAAATCTGTTTTGGTAACTAGCAGCTGGAAGCCACTGCTTTATGGCTACACCAAGTCTTGAGAGGTTATTGCTGAGCTAAAACATGCTGGAATTGAAGCCAGGCAAGATGAATATGATGGCAATAGCATGTGGAAAGATTAGATGCTCTGACTAGGCCTAATTTCTTGCAATGAATGGGATAGCTATTGCAAAGACTAATCTACATATTTTTTATGAATTAAAATAGCTGCATTTTATTTAACACTTATATTTTATTATTTTTCCCCTAAATGTTTATAACTCCACCTACGCAAAGCCTGTTTATCAACTTTTTTAAAAAGCATTTTGCTTCTAATAGTATTGTAGTTAAATTTTTCCTGGCAGAATGTATTTAAAGGACAGGGTAGAGATGAATAACTTGAAGCTCATTAATTGCTTTGACATGACAGTAAGAAGCAATTTAATTAATTATTTAAATTTATGTCACTGCCCATCTCCCCCCAACGGAAGCAATACTTGCCTTTCATTCAAGAGAGTCTGAATAATGGTTTAGGGAAAAAACAACAGTTGGAAGTGACAGTAGGAACTACTACAAGACTCTTCAAAAAACAAGCCTCTACAGTACATAGTTAGGCTGGATTCTAAATAAAATGTATTGAATATCAGCTTAAACCAGTGTTTCTCAACCTTGGCAACTTTAAGGTGTGTGGACTTCAACTCCCAGAATTCCCCAGGCAGCATACTGGGAGTTGAAGTCCACGCATCTTAAAGTTGCCAAGGTTGAGAAACACTGGCTTAAACTATAAATAAATGTCATAACTCTAAATAAACCCTCACATTCTATAGACATATTGGACTATTTGGGGAATGCAGTTCTAGTTATGCTTACTCAGAAGTAAGCCCGGCAGAGTAAAGGCTGATTCCTAAGCAGCAGCTTGTAGCAAGCTCACCAGTCTTAGGTCTCAGTATAGCTGACTACTCTGGCTGAGAGCAGGAACAGCAATCTTATTGGCAAACATAAGCAGAGAGCACCCAGGGTGGGGTGGGGGGAAGGTGCAACAATTTGTTTGTTGTTTATTCATTTAGTCGCTTCTGACTCTTCGTGACTTCATGGACCAGCCCACGCCAGAATTTCCTGTCGGTCGTCAACACCCCCAGCTCCCCCAGGGACGAGTCCGTCACCTCTAGCATATCATCCATCCACCTTGCCCTTGGTCGGCCCCTCTTCCTTTTGCCCTCCACTCTCCCTAGCATCAGCATCTTCTCCAGGGTGTCCTGTCTTCTCATTATGTGGCCAAAGTATTTCAGTTTTGCCTTTCATATCATTCCCTCAAGTGAGCAGTCTGGCTTTATTTCCTGGAGGATGGACTGGTTTGATCTTCTCGCAGTCCAAGGCACTCTCAGAATTTTCCTCCAACACCACAGTTCCAAAGCATCTATCTTCCTTCTCTCAGCCTTCCTTATGGTCCAGCTCTCGCAGCCATAAGTTACTATGCAACAATTTACTCCCTAAGAATTCGGCAAAACTGCTCCGGATGAGTCAGCGGCCTTAAGGGAGCTGTGGGCAGGTAACCTAAGCAAAAGCAGGAAGGGGGAAAAAAAGCAACCTTGGGCCTTTGCCAGCCCAGCGGGTGGGTGCACGACACGTCACCGCTTGCACTTTTTCTTGGGTTGCGCAATGCCGCCGCATTCTCCCTCTAGCCGAGGGAGCAACCAGCCTCCGCCGTTTACTATATTTGGTTCACCACGAGGTGACCCTGCTTGAATAAAGGCCGGAGTCAGCATCTATGAAGCCTTTCTTGGTTCGGCTCAGCTCGGACGGCGACGTACACCCGAAACCAATCCCTCCTAGAAGAAAGCACTGAGGCTGCGCCCGCCCCGCTGGCTCTAATTATAGCGGGGGTTGTTTCCTTGCTGGGCGGGGTTTGCTCGAGTTTGAGGCAGCGGCTTCCGCAGCCTGTGGCTTTGCCCTCAGTGCCCTGCAGCGCTACGTGATGAGCTAGCATTTTTTGCAGGCAGCAATCCCTTTCGAAACTCGGGAGGCAGGGGAAAAAACTAGGCTGTCTGGAAAGCTGAACAACAAAAAATGTTTCATTTTTGTGAATCCCTAAACGCACCCTTCAAATGCTCGGATCGGTCTTTTTAAAGCAAACTATCCATTTTCTTAGATCAAGACTGAGAGAAAACTGGAGGAATGAGCGCTAGCGAACTCTAGCCTTGCTTGTGTGTTTGTATTTATGTTATAGCTTCCTCTTTCCAGTGAGCTAGGTTTCTCAGAACTTGTACAGCAGGGGAGGGTGAGTCACAGATTCAATATGATGTATCTGCCTTTTGAAAGGCGTTTTTACAAGTGAACCTGTGCCTGGCTGGGTTGGGTGGGGCCAGCTCTCAAGTGGCTGAAAACAGGATTACAATTTTGACTTTTACGGACATTTGTTTTGACTTTTATTAAAATCTTCCCAAAAGCCTTTTGTTTCAAAACTTAACTCTAAATATAGCAGATGTGTGGCTGGTTTTGCCCTTCCTGTGCAATCCAGTAGTGCCATCCAGCATCGGTAAGACCTGTTCCTGAGGCATACTCCTGAGGATATGGCCTCTGTGATGTTTCAGTGTTCATTATGCTCATGAGCATGGTTATCAAACACAGTGTATTTAGCAAGATCCATTAGATAGCTTTTCAGCGAACTGAGCCTTACTGTTTTTTCCTGGGAAAGCTCTTTTAGGTCCAGCTTTTCCTGACTGGGAGATGGAAGAAGACTCACCTGCTGATTACCTGCTAAGCAGCTTTTAAAAACACAACCTCTTTGTGATGGTCACACCCTGAATTACAGTTTCTGTGCATACTGAATTATTGATACATTAGTCTGGCACTTCTCCCAGCCCATGAGTTTGTAACACATTTCGGGCATCTTGACCGGCATGTGCATCAAAACACATGGTTCCATGCACACCCCACAAAACAGATTTTTTTTCTTCCTTCCAACACCATTCTAAAAACCATTCCTTGTAGAAACAAGTTTTAATAGTCTCAGGGCTGAGCTGTAGGATAGGAGGAAAACTTGGCAGTTTATATTGGCAAGAGTGAAGAAATAATAGTGAAAGATGATAGACTTTGAAGGCCAAGGTGAACTTGGCTGCGTAAACATTAGTATTTGAACTTAGGACTTCGCTTGGAGCAATGTGCACCTTGAACAAACCTTAATGACAGAGACCACATGGGTAGATGGCAGTTCAAGTGCTTGGAAAACAAGTTAATTATTTACTTGCACTCAGAATCACTTCATTTTTAACCCCTTTCAAATCACAAGGCTGAAGTTTTGTAAAACTTACAGAAGTTCTTTCTGATTTGTTTGTGGTTCTTCTCAGTAACTGAAAGTATATGTGCACATTAAAAGGGATGGTTTCTAAAGATGTGTGAACACAGAGAATGCTAAGAGGTGGCTCTCCATGATTTTCCCAACATGCAATTTTTCTTGCAAGTAGCATATTGCAGCCAACCTTTATACATCAACTCAGGTAAAAGGAAATGTTTAAGCGCACAGTGTTAAGTACTTTAGGTGGAAATAGGTCCTGTGGATTTGAGGATGGCTTGCTATGTGTTAGGATTATGATTCCTATTGCAACAGTTTTCACCAAACTAAATTTTAGATGGGATTCTTTTAGATAGGATTCATGGCATTTCACTCTTAGCTTCTCATCTATAGTATCCAAGAGGCCTGTCAGGAATAATTTATCCTTTTCTCCCACCCCACCCCAATCCCTCATGCACAATGATCACCATTCTCTGGCAATGTGGAATAAACCTCCAAACAGGAATGGCATGAGCTTTATCACTGAAATGATAGGCATTATGTAGTGATAGAAACACTTCTGCAAAAAAACTAGAAAAGGGCTTCAAGTCCATGTAAAACCATTCTCCCCAACCCAGTACTTTTGAAATAAGTTAGATTTCAATCTCAGAGCTCCCAGCCAGGATGCCAAATCCAAGATGTCTAGCGAGGGTCAGGTTGGAAAGGCTGTTGGGTACAGTCCAGTACAGAGCTAGCTGGACTCAGGATTAGCTAAGTCAATATAAGGTAGCTTTGCATTTTCCTATGAATAGTTTCTAAATATTTCCTAAGGGAACTTACTAATACTCTTTGTCAAAGGCACCATCTGCCAGCAGTACAGTATTTCCTAACTCAGGAGTTACCATCTATTCATGTAACAGAGGGACAGGCTCCAACATCTACTGCTGGTAATCAGATGATTCATCTCCAAGACTCCCAGCAACCACTTAGGAATCACTTTCTCACCTTGAAGCAAATCTCAGCCAAAAGGAAGCATTGTGGACAATAATTGAATCACAAAGATGGTAGTACCCAGAAGGGAAATCCATGATGGGGTGAATCATTTTCTTGTCTTGACAGCCTGGATCCAGGTGGGGATCTTTCTTTCAGCAATACTGTCAAAGTGCCTTCTTCCTGTGTGAAGTTGGCGCTGCAACCTGTAGTGATTAATATCAAAACCTACTTTATTTATTTGCAATTCCACTGATCCATAATTTCTCTAGCCACATTCCTTTCTAAAATTGTTTCTGAAATGGCACATGAAATGAATGCTGTTATAATAGCACATGGCTCTTCTGTGAGGGATCTTCCTTGGCAAACAAACCTCAGTGTTTTAATTTTATCTAATAAAAATTGAGCCAAACCTTGGCTAGCTAATTTGTGTGCGTGTGCATGGGTTAGTGAACTCTTTAAAATGAACAGCACTCCCAAGATTGAAGAAAACCAGAATAAAAAGGTTGCCTTGCTAGATCAGATGAAAGCCTATCAAGACAAGCTTCCCCCCCTCCCCACCCACTAATTAGAGTCAGGCATATGCCCCTGCCTGGGAGGCTCACCAGAACAACAGGAAGATGATGGCTTTCAAAATATGGTTTTTGATCCCTAATAGCAGTCTTTTCCACCACTGAGCTAACGTGCTATCCACTTACCCTTAGGCTGGCACAAACTGATGCTGCCATACAGTTCGTCATCCTCACTGCCAATTCCTATTCTGTCTTTGTCCTGTCTTCTCTGAGTCCCTGCCAAATGGTGTTGTCTGGATTGTGAGGGCGCTCGTCATGATGAGTAAGCTAGTTACAATGAGCAAAGTTCCCCTTAACTTTGCTGCTGGCTCCTTTCTGCACATTACCAGCAAGCAAGGAGAACATCTGCCAGTCAAGGCACCACAACAAGGAATGGGGTGGATCTGACCTCAGGACTCTGGCTGGGCTTTTCTAGGCTGGTTTGTCTGCCCTTTCTGTCATACTTCATTTGGGTATCTCTCAAGTTAAAATTACATGAAATAAAGAAGCAAATAAGGCAGAAATAGCCCAGGAAAAAAGGAAACAGACCCTGCCATGATTGTTCAACTAAATCCTTTAGAGCAGTGTTTCTCAACCTTGGCAACTTTAAGATGTGTGGACTTCAACTCCACATTCTCCAGCTGGTTGGAGAATTCTGGGAGTTGAAGTCCGCACATCTTAAAGTTGCCAAGGTTGAGAAACACTGCTCTAGGGCAGGTTAACTGAAACTGACTAGTTGCAGGGCAATTAGGTCTCATATAGAGGAGAGGAAGTAATTGAAATGGACAAATAAAGGAAAAAAGCAAATAAGCAGCAGAAGCCTTGTGGAACACCTCTCATTTCTGAAAATGAGGAAATGCCAGCTCCTGAATCTTTAAGGTAAAGCTACATTGTTAAAGCTGAATAGCACAAACATGCCCCCTCTTTTGCACGAAATAAAGTATCCATTAGAATGGTATATACAGTCCACTTCCCTTAAGCTCTCAGACCAGAGAGATACATTATGTCAGGTCCCAGTGTACAAGGTTGTATCTCTCTGGTCTGAGAGTTTAAGAGAAGGTAGACTGTATATATCAGCCTTTCTCAACCTTTTGACCCTGGAGGAACCCTTGAAATATTTTTTAGGCCTCGGGGAACCCCTGCACATTCAGGCTCAAATATAGGCCACAAGTTACAAAATCATTATATTCGTTTCATGTGTATATATTCATTAACAGTGTTTTTAAACTAAAAATAAAGAATGAAACTTACCTCTTTAATGTGAAGTTGCCTGAATGTGAAATATTTTTTAAATAAATAGTGATCTCCCAGGGAATCCCTGGTGACCTCTCACAGAATCCTAGGGTACCTCGGAACCCTGGTTGAGAAACCCTGGTATATGCCGTTCTGATAGATACTATATATCTCTTCCTGCAATACCACTGAGCATCAGGACCTGCATAGCTTCTAAAACTAATATATTGTATATAGTCATCTAAAGTGCAATAGTCCATGTGTTCAATTTTTGCAGAGGATTTGAGAAAAAAGAAAGAAAGATCTAGGTATATACATCTGATGAGTCCCAATATAGGATGAAACTGGTCACGTACCATCTTCTGGTGGTCTGTATAAATGAAATGAAGTAATGGAGCATTGCTCTACCTTCCTGGAAGTCTGGAGTATCCAAAGTGGGATGGGGAAGTAGAAATGGGGGAAAAAACCCTCAGGAAACACATGCTAACAGAGAGGGCATGCTGGGAAAAAATGGATCTGGCAGAGGTTGGCTAGTGACCAGAGGAGAGGGGCATACCCATGTGTTCTAACATTCCGAAACCCACTAGAGATCAGCTGTCTATGTATCCAAGGTGATGGGTGTCAAAACATTACAGATTTTACATCCCTAGAAGTTGCAGCAGGATAACATCTACTTAAGGGCAAACATGCTACTTGAACACTCAGTATGACTTAAGGCTGTTTCATGTACATCTGGGATGAAATAAGAGCAAGACAGTGCCATCAGCGGCATGGTTGGGCCACGGTAAAATGCAAGTGAGTTACAGGGCCTGTGAAGCTAAAACCCACTGATCTATGGCACTGATCTGTCCAATTGTTTTATTATTATTATTATTATTATTAAAAGCCATCTTACTTTTATAATAGTACACAGAAATCTGTTGGCTTCCTTGGATGATGCCTGAAAACAAAAAGAAAATGTCTGTCTTTTTTGTGTCATATGGTAGTTTTACAATATTTTCCTCCTCCCATTGCAGGCTAAAGTTATGCACATTTATACAAAAATGTGACCTACAGAATGTAATTGACTTTCTCCAAAGTAAATAAGAATGTGAATGCTGCATGCCATGATTACTGTAGTAAGGGTGCTCAATCTATAGACACCTATATATACTGAACTACTGTATGTCTTCCAGCATTCTTCACCCTTGGCCAGGATTTTGTATGGGTTCAATCTAATCCTATTTGTGTATTTTTTAGAATTAATTGCCAAGTGCTTTGTTGCTTATTTGCAAATAACTATGCATCATATCCAAGTCTTAATGGGTTTGTTCATTGCCTTTTCCATCTCTGTGTTTTTCCTTTCATAAGGTAATAAAGAGAATATTGGCAATATTTAACAGAAGCTTTGCATTCAAAGAAAATGAAGTACTTCCCAGGTTTTTCAGTATCCCATGAAACAAACTCTTTGTAGGTTTTTTTTCTCTGTTCTAAACATCTAATATCTTATTACAGATAAGATGAAATATATTTTTTAAACTTGAATGTAAATGTAAGATATACATTTTTAAACTGATTTTTTTTAGTAAAACAATCCCACAATAGAAATAAATACTCTGTGTGTGTGTGTACACAGTATATATATCAACTCAAAGTGGCAAACATACGTAATACTCCTGAGTTGGGTACTTTAGCAAGCCCTAGAGAATATGAAAATACTATTTTTTCTCTAAAGGCTGAATTTGCCTATAGGCAAATTTTAACACAGTTGAGTTGTTCTTATTTTAATTTTCCAGGTCCCCATTCCCCAGGAGCCCAAGGCATGAGCATATCTGCCATTTCTCCTTCCATTTTTTGCCCATAACAGTAGCTATGTGGGCTAAGTTGAGCTAAGAGATAGTAATTAACGTAATATCTGGTAGAGAGGGCTCTCTCTGGATGCCGTTATGGAAGTCATCTGCAGCGAGTTTGAAGCTGGTCTCTCTCTGTCATTGTCGTCTTTCTCTGGAGCAACTTTGTCCCTGATATTAGACAGGTCCCAACTCTTCTGGCTTTCCACAAAGCTATTAAGACCAGTCTGTTTCAGCAGGTCTTTGGGGCCTGAGGGACTGGCTTTATTCATTTGTTTGCTTGTTTCTTCCCAGTGAATGTTTTATGTATGTGAGATTCCTTGGAGTTGGGAAATTTATGTTGGCAGTTTTAACCTTCGTGCTGGTTGTAGGCCTATAGCTGCTGTCAGTTATGATTGCATGACATATAGAGTCGCTTTGGCAAGATGGGCGGTGAAGAAATGTGAGGAATGAATGAATGAATAAATAAATAAATAAATAAATAAAGGCCCAAAAGTTGATAAGTAGATAGGTAGGTAAATAATTGAATAATTAAAGGCACCCATTGAGCTGTCATGACTTCCCAGGTTGCAGTTCAACATCTAAATCACACTAGGGTAAGGTATGATTGACTGTTTTGTAGGTTAGTATAGTGTGTGAACCTTGGCAAATAAGTTAGGTCAGTAAACTACGAGTTAACATACTCTGCAAAGCATAGTCTTTAACTAGGGGCTTCTTTGAGTAAAGCTCAGCTCCTGCTGATATCCTGAACATGTCCATACAGTTTTCTTGACAACAGAAATGGTTTGATATTGCCTTCTTCCAGGATGTTTTTTGATGTGCTTTTGAAGGAAGGACATATATATCACTCAGGCTGGATAATTTAGGTTGTTGAATTATTATTTTCCAGAATCCATTTATACTGCTAATCCTATTACCTTTCAACCAGTGAAATTCTATTATCAGCATGATTGGACTGGAAAACCTTCACCTTCCTTTTATGTTTCCCTTCTCTTTGAGCACTTCTACTTATAAAAGGAACATGAGGTCATTTTAGAATATGGTACCCACTCCCTTAAGGACATTGAAGAGTTCCCAGCACCTTTACCGATCCTTGCTGGAAACAAAGATCAACACTGCAAAGCAATTCCATCAGTGCCATTCTGTTACTTTTCAGGGCACAGGTAGACTGCAATATGTACTGTAAGTCATATTACATGGATGGGTCTAATAGCAAGCAAAAAGAAAAAGAAGTCTGAAAACTCCTATCATTGTTTGTGTGTGTGTGTGGAGACAGATGGTAACACAATCCTGGGAACTTGGAAATAATGACCATATTTAAGAAGAATCAATTTATGTCCCTTTTAACTGTCCTTTTAATTGTAACACAAGCATCCTGAGATAAATAGAATTTATATTATGTTGATGGAACACTGGGAAATCTGTTGACCTATCATATAGATCTATAGCTAGAAAAATAAATTTTCCTCAACCTTAACTTACTATGTGAGTATAAATTCTGTGCAACTGAGTAGGACTTATTTCTGAATGGTACCATTTCAGCCTGGAATGACACATATCAGGCTACTATTTGCAGACAGCTATTTCTAATTTTAATACAAGTAACAGTTACACTTACTTGAGAGTTATTTCAGCTAAATCCATGTATATGCAAGGGATTCAGGACTGGATTTGTCTGAAAGCATTAGAAAAGTTTTATAACTTTATAAAAGTGAGAGACAACATTTGGGGTAGTTTTGTTTAAAAATAATGTTATATGTTCCCTCAATGCACTTCACTTATGTAATTACTGGGTTATCATTTTTTCTAAACTAAAATGAGGTTTTAAAAAATACATCAGTTATCCATATACCTGAATTCCAAAGCAATTTCATTCAAGTATAAGTTAAAAGTCCTCCTTTTGGGAGAGATGGGCAGTAATAGAAATTTGAAAAATAAATAAGGTTCAACTTTTTAGTTAGGAACTTCTTCAAAATAAGAAATGTATATTCAACAGTATAGACCTATGCACATTTACTCAGAAAATTATTCCCTGACCTTTAGTCTGTAAGCGTTCATAGGATAGAAGACTGAGAGTAAATTATCATCATAAAATCAAAACCTTTATAAGGATTTATGATGATTTCCTCTTAGCCAAAGACATTGAACGAGTTTATGTAAGCATCCTAGCTCCAAAGTCTGGAATGATGCAATGGGTAAATATATATTCCATTCATCTGTTAGTACAGGCTGACCTTCGTCTATGGTAGAGGAAAGGTGTTTCTTCCCATTCTATATTTCTTGAATAAAGGCAAACAAATGAGGGTGACTCAGAATTTTGTGTGGCCTAGATGTGATTGAACATTTTCTGAATGATTTGTCTACACTTAAGAATCAGAAGAAGAGGAACTTACTATTTGTTATAACCATGTGAAACTATTTTATACATTTTGTATATAACCTCATCCATCAACAATACAAAAGTTTCAATACATTTCTTTGATTTGCTTGTTAGTTTGTAATAGTTCATCTGCAGTTTTGACAACTGATTTACTTTTTAAAAAAGATATGCCTGGGAGGGAAAAGTGATTAAAATAAAAATAAAAATACAAATCATAGTTATATTTATATAAAATGAAAGTCCCTTTTTGTCTTTTCCATGTTTTAAAAAAATCCAACTGCCCTCATTGCTTTCATGCATATTATAGTTATTAATTTAACATCTATGTTTTCTTTTTAAAGTCTAGGATTATGCTCCTTAAGCAAAAGCAGAGAGTGTTCTTTACTGACTACTTTTTATGGTGACATTGGTTGTCCACTTAAACAATCCACTGAAATTGTCTTACTTCCATATAGATGGAACTGATTATGGAGTTTCTGTATGTTTATAAAAATGTCAAAAATGTTTGAAAAATTAGTGTAATATACTTAAATGCCACTTTCTGCTTATATACATTACTTTTACAATTGTATTCCTCCCCCCATTCCCCAAATAAAAATTATGTGTACAAATATGTGTTCCATAAACTGGAAGCTTTCAGCAAAACTGAAGGTCTTGGTGTTGATTGTACAGTATAGTACAGCTCAGTTCAGTATTCAACTAGCCTTGATTTTAAAAAAATAAATAAATGATTATGGCCTGTCTACTGAATTCATTGATTGTATATAGAAATATACATATTAATTTGTGTATTAATTTGCAATCCTTTTACTACTTTAATAGTACAATTTTCAGTACTAAGCAAATTGCAACACCACACAGCTCTTCAAATCTTTGCACTGATCTTGTAAAACTCCCATGTAAATCATGGCATTTTCTTTTTGAAACTGCAGTGCTTGCAAAATGTATATAAATTTATCATAATCTCTGATTCTTTTCCAGCACTGAGCCTGATCAGGGCTTGCTTACATCATTAGACTTTCAATTACAGCAAATTCTTTGTATGTTGACTGCAATCCAAACTGCATTGGTGCATAATGTTTTCTAGTGTTTTTCCCTGCACTGCAGTGAAGAGAGGCAATTTCAAAAAGCATTTCTTTCAGCCCTAAACATATTTACTTGGATTGTGTTCAAGGAATATTTCTTCCACTTAAATATTGTAAGGGCAACATGTTCCTAATTCATGTTAAGTAACACATGATCTTCAATCTTCAACTAAAAAAAGCTTCTACAAAACTGCAGCACCAGATCAGTCCTCAATGGCTCTCATGTCGGCAGAACACTGCATCTATTCTCCCTGGTAGTAAAGTGAGAGGTTCTGGCTCAAGTACAGAAGAAATTTCCCAGGATCCTGTTGCCATAAAATGCTATTGGGAGAACTCCACAAATAACCCTTTTCCTAGATATGATTTCATACAGAATTTAGTTCAAATATACCATAACGTAACTACTGTCCAGAACTTCTTTCTATGTTTCTTTTTTCCTTCCCACTTGCCTGGATTCTGTGTACCTTAATAGATAAGGGAATAGTTCTCCATATTAAGAAAAAACAGCAATCTCTGATGACACTTTGTTCTATTCTTCCCTGTCTCTTTCTAACAAAAGAAAGTAATCTAAAAAAAAGTTGCTTTGGCTACTAGGTATGTCAATAGCTGCAGGATTACTTTTTAAATAAAAAGGATTACAAAAAAGGACTACACTCACAGAAAGTGTTTAAATGCCTGATTTCACTTTATTTAATGCAAAAGATAAAAAAAAAATAGGAAAAAATAGTAATGTGTTAGTTCAGCAACTATAAACAATGAAAGCATAGTGCAGGTGGTATTTTAATAACGGTAACTTAATATAATGAAGGTGAGATTGTGACAATCACACTCTTCATTAAACAACATTTTGCTTTATTGCTATACAAATTATCACCATTAAAAACTGGAAAAAATGTAAGGGTGCAACATCTGACTCCATTGAAATAAGCAATTAAGTTCACATTAGCTGCAATGGAATCAAGTTTTGTTTTATTGAATAGTAACTGTAGTATTGTTGCAGCTAAAGCACTTGAAAAAACTTTGTAGCCAGGGAAGCATATGGTATATGCGTAGATATATAGTTATCTACTGATGTCATAAACTGATTTAAAAAAAACAAACAAAATTACGTTAACCCAATTGAAATCACAGAAATGCATTAAAAATTAGTATCGTAGTTTATGTCATTTCTGTAGTATAAATTTATAAAGTGTATTAGAACTGGTCACCTTAACAGAGGTGTGGAAAAAATTGGCTGAACAGATAGTGTTGAAATCTGTTCCAGCTGTGATCATGTGTTACGGCAAGGTTTAAACTTCCCATTCATTGAACTACTTTAAAGAACATACAGTGATATCACTGAGCTACAATATGGAGACTGTAACTAAGGATTTGAATCAAATGCCTCTCAATACTCCGTCATGCTTGAATGCCATTATCAAGAAAGAAGTTACTGTCATCCCATCTCAGATTAAGAAGCTCAAATCTGAACTACATGCCAAGACATCCCAGTGAACTTTCCAGGAAAATTTTAGTAGGGGTATTTCTTTTAACGTAGAATGCAAATTGCTTATACAAATTGGTTGAATACATGAGGTATTATGTCAAAAAGATTCTTAAGAACTTATCCTCTATCAATTCAAAATCCAATTTTTAATAAAGTGCCTAAATTCTTATTTCCACATATTATAGTGGTTCCAAAGAATCCTTTACAGTTGTATATATGTGCGTTTTCCCATCTCAAACTTTCTAAACATGTGTTTACATAAGACACCAGTCTGATCTATATGTATTTCTATAATTTCAAGAAATATTGAATTGGTTTATCATGCAAATCTTGTTATTTAATATTACACTGACCTGTAATACGGAACACAATGCTAGTGGGTGTGCTTATTAAAATGTTTCAAGAAGAAAGAACTGCATGTGGGCAGGTTAGGTTTTCAAATGCATTGACCACTAAGAAAGAACCCTATCAAAATCTATTCTGCATTAAATAGAAGACTGAAAATGAACACCTAAGAACAGCCTGACCCAACAGTATAAAATATGATTAAATGTAGCTAAAGAGAGTATATTGTTACGTGCTAAGAACATGAGGGGCATATTGCTGTTTGAAATAATCATTTATGACCATATGCTAGGTGGTCACCAATAATTAATGCAAGTGGTTGTACAGCAATGTTGCTAACACAATTGTGAACAGCACAGCAACACTACAGCCAGTCTTGACTATTTCTAGCAACTGATGTTTATTCATTTAAAATGTCTGCCTTCTGACACAAAAAGAAGCATGATCAAAATGCTAGTTAGGCTAAAGAATGATTGAAGGTAGTCCAGAAGGCATGGGATGCCTACATAAAAACTCAAGGAGATTTAAATCCTAGGTTGTTTCCTTTAAATGCGATTTGGTTGTTTTGCCTCCAACACGTGGATTAGGAAATTTCAGACAGAAATCCCTATTAATCTCTCTGCTGACAATGCAGACAAGCCAGGCAAAACCTCCTCTGTTGCTGTCATTACCACTCTGCTTTTGCTCTACTCTATTAGGTGACATCAGCAACAATAACAATAGCAACAGGACTAACCATTTAAGTGTTAAGAAGGAAGTCCTTTTGCACTATTGAAAAAATCCTAAAACCTACCTCATACAAGTATGAAGGGCATAGCAATGTTCAGTGGTGCTGAAAAGTTGTGAATTTGTTAAAAAGACGGCAGTGCTATTCTTTCTGCACCAATGCACAGCTAGTCAATAATTAAGCTTATCACAAAAATTTCGCAGGAACCTTACACAATTCATGGCAAAAAGTTTTGCAATCTTATACCAACCATTAGAACTGTGGTCATTTTGCTTTTAACAAAAAACAAACTCCCCAATGTCTAACACAATAGTACCTCACTTTTAGCTGAATAGTCTGCAAACAACTTCCTTCTACAAGCAAAAATGCTCTAAGAATCTGGCCATTTTTTGCAGCAGCAACGAAGGAATAATGTTTCCACACAAACCCCTAATGCTTCGCTTGTCTTTGGACTGGACTGAACTGAATAGCAACCTCGCTTGAATCCTATGAACTCTTTAATGCCATATTATCTCTAAAACCTAAAATGCCTCCAGCATGAATAAGGGAAAAAAAAAAAAAAAGGAACCACAGACAATAAGGCAATCTTTACAATGTCAAAAGATGTATTTGGCATTTTTAAAAAAAGGGAAAAAACCAAGTGCATACAATTACAGCTAGAAGCATTTCTGGTTTGCCAAGTGCTCTCTAAAAAAAGCAGCGCAAGTCACAGCCTACACTGAACAGTAACTGTCACCAAGGAAGCACAACAAATAGTTGCTATAACAACAAAAAAGAGCTTTTATAAGTACATACCTTTTGTCTTCAAAAAATATAGAAACACAATGTATTCAAAAAAAGAAATCAAAATTATACAGCCATGTTTTATGAAGTCTACATTTCCCTTGTCTTGGATATATATATATATAGATATATATATATATATATAATATAATATATATATAGATATTTATAGTATTTATAGGTATATACAGTTCAAGCAGTTTTATGTTTAAGTCGATGTTGCATTGAAAAACGGGGAAAGTCACGAGTCCCTCTCTTTTTTCACTTTGACATCTCCTGCAAGAATGGTTGCAATCTCCCCCTGCATGAAGGCCCAAGGGACATTGGAACCCACTAGGGGGCACTTCTCCCCACTGGGACAATACACCTCCCCATTAGCTCCTTGCTGCTTGATGCTCTGTCTGGAGCAAGGGAAGCAAAACTTATGAGATGGAACGGAGGGGCACTGCACGAAGTGGGTGTCTTCCAAACGCTCATGACACAGAGTGCAGCAGAGGGGGACACTTGCTGCCAGAGAAGAGTCTGGGAGGCTGACAGGGTGCACCGGTTCCATCCCTCCAGGATTTGCCCCTTGGCTTGACACTTCCCTGGCCAGCCTTCTTTGGTTCATAGGGGATGGAGAAGGGGGGCTGCTGCTATTCCTCCTGGTGGTGGAGTGAACCTGGTTGGCATCTTTGGAAGCATGGTTGCCCCCAGCATTGTCTGCAGCCAAAATTAGCGCAGCCATAGGGGACTGACCATTCTGGACTGCCTCCGGTGGTGTGGTCCGATTAGAATGAGGCGAAGCAGTTGGGGGCGGTGGGGACATGAAAGATGCAGCTGCCATGGGTATTTTCATCCCTTCTGATGAGGTGGGTAACCATGACTGTGCCTCGCCATTGATTTTCGGAGGTCCAGCTTCGCCTTCTGGCTCTGGAGAAGCCTTTCTCTTCCTTGCAGCCCGTGCCCCTAGAAACAAGCAGGGGAGATGAGATCATGTTGCAGAGAGAATGGTGTGTCCTGTATCACAGTTGAAGCAGCTGGACCTACGCCAAATTACTCACTGGATACAAATGGGGAAAGACCAGCTTCAAACCAAGTGAGCTCACCTTATCTGGGGTTGTGAATCAGCCCCTGCAAGGTAGACCAACATGCTGGGCCACTACTCATACTATTATGGAACACATTGCAGTCTAATGTAACTACGTTGGACCTCCCTCCTCCCACATCAGTGGCCACGAGCCAAAGAAACAATTGCATGCTTGTAATCTTCCACTGGCTGGAAACACAGTCACAGTCACTGTGCATCCAGTGCATCATAATCCACTCACACAAGAGAAGAGCCCAACGTTTACCCATACACACCAAGCCTCTGGCTAACTTCCGCATGTTTGTTAATTTGCACGCTCTGAGTTCGAGCCTGGTGCAGGAGGAGGAAGGCAAACGTTTCCCAGCCCCGTCTGCCTGAGCTCCCCTCACTAGAGAAAGTGGCCCGGAGTAGGGAGGGGAAACCTCCCCACCAGATGCTGCTTCCGCGCACCGAGCGCGCCGCCACAGCCAGGCGCCAGGAAGGCAGGCTAAAAAAGCGCCCCTGGCCCGGTTTTTCGGGGAGAGAGGTCGGGCGAGAGGTTCTCCCTCCACAAGAGCCCCATGCCCGGGCCAAACACCCGCCTTCCTCACCTGATTTGGCCGCGGCCCCGTTGCTGTCGTAGGCCAGTAGCCTCCCTCCCGCCATGCCGGGCTCCTTTTTGAACTTGCTTTCGAAGGGCGCCGCGTGGCCACTGTGCTGCAAGGCCAGCAGGGTGTCACGCACAGTCTTGGGCTTGCCCAGCCACTCTTGCTCCGAGCCCGCCGCTACCCCCCGGTTTTTGCTCTCCACGCCGAGTTGGTCCAGCGGGTCCGCCGAGCCCCGCGCCGCCTGCGGCTGCCCCTTGTCCTTGCCCTCCTGGTCGCTGGCGCCGCCGCCACCGCTCCCCGACGACGAGGAAGACACCGAGCCGGGCCGCTTGTGCCCGCCCCCTTCCCCGGGTTGCTGCTGGCTCTGCTGCGCTTGGGAGACCGAGACCTGCAGCGGGGTCGGCGGCGCTCCGGAGATAGCCGCCAAGGAGGCTGCTGCAGCCGCCGCCGCCCGGCTGTTGATGCTGATGGAGGCAGGCAGGGAGGCTCCGTTCATGAGCGGCACCAAAGTGGGGGCCACCGCGTGCGTCCGGCGCGGGTTGGGACTCTGACGGTTCAGTTCAGGCGGCTCCTCCGGCTTGGAGAAACCGTTGGGGACAAGGATGCCATTGACCTGCCTGCTCCCGCCGCCGTACTCGGGTCCTAGGCGGGGAGGCGGCCGCTCGGAGGACGCCAGTGCCGCAGCCAGGGAGTAGCGCTCATGGGGCTGCGGCGGGGCGCGAGACGCCGCCTCAGCCGTGGCCACCGCTGCAGAGTGCATTTCTTTGGTGCTGAGCGGCGGAGGCTGTTGCTTCGTGTGCGGAGGTGGAGGAGCCCGGCCTTCCTGGAAACTGTGCGCCCGCTTGAGCTGCCGAGCCGTGTCGATGACGAACTCCACCCGGTCGGCCCCTTCGTAGTTGACGCAGCCCCTGCAGACCGGCTCGGTGAAATCCCAGATCATGGCCCAGGGCATGCGAGGTAGATCGCACAAGTAGCAGGACTGCCTGCGGGAGGCAGCGGCCACCGCCACCGCCGCGGACGACATGGCCGAGTCCAGGGGCAGCGAGCGCCCCGCGCCTCGTCCCCTACCTCCTCTTCCCACCGCTGCTCTGCTTGCCACCGGAAAGGCTCGGCGTGTTGCAACCGCTGCAGCCTTTTGCCCTGAATGCCAGCTCCTTGGGCGGACGAGCGCGGCTCCGAGGCGAGAGAAGCGCCTTTGCTTTCTGCAGGCTCTCCTATTTCCTGGACTCCAGGGACGTGGCGATATGCATCGCCCGAACACAGCTCCCTCCGACCCCCCAGTACGACACGCAGCTCACTCTGCCCGCACCGTGCTCTCGCTACTCCAGCACTGCCCGCCGGCTGCCGGCCGCCCAGACTCTCACACTGGGCGGGGACTCCAGAAGCAGTCGCCGCCGCTTGGGCGCTCTACTCCAGTGACTCGATTCTTCGACAGTGCCCAGGAGCGCCTGCGTGCTAGGCTGTCCCCTTCCTCCGCCTGCTGCTCATTGAACTCCTGCCAAGACAACAAGAGCTGCAAGAATAACCAGCTCTCTCTAGTCAGCACGCGGGGAGCGGGAGGGGAGGAGGGAGGGAGGGAGCGGCAGGTCTTTCGTCTGTGAATGGATGCAAATAGGACTGGGGTGCCTTCCCTTCTCCTCCTTCCGGGCAAGAATGCTTTGATAGTAATGTGCGGGGAGTGTAGTTTTGGAATAAAAAATAATTAATAGGCAACCTGCACACGGTGCTTCGCACACGTTGCTTCGCCCGTCGCAGAAGGTCGCCGCACCGTGTGCATGTGTTCTCGTGTAGGATTTTGGATTCTGCAATGGCCGCGTTTTAAAATCTGGGCGACCCGTTGTGTCTTTTGAGTCTAGTTTCCATATTGACTCTGGGCGCATGACCTTTGGCAAGTCCTTTAGACTTAAAACTGCCTCTTAAATTGAAGTCATTAAGCATCTTCGAAATCTCCAACGCCCCTCCCCTTGCACCGCATCGATAAAAAAGCGTAATTGGAGGTCAGGAAAGGATTTTGGATGATTCTCGAGCCTTTAAGAGCGCTGCCACCGCCCACGATTGCTAGTAGAAATTATTATTGCTATTATTATTATCATATTTATTGGAATCAATCCCAGTGGCTTTCACTGGAATTCGTTACCAGCTAATTAATATTCCGATCCCAGGCACGTTTCTTTGGGAGTAAATCCCTCTGAATGTACAATAGGCTGCCTGTAAGAAAACAGGCATAGGGTTTTATTCTAAAGGTAGACTTTATTTCTGAGTAGAATTCGTTGGGCATAGTGGCTGGGAATGATGGGAGTTGTGGTCAAGACATCAGGAGTGTTACTGGAATGGGAAAGATACCACATGGTCAAGCAACCAAAGGTAACGATCCTGAATATGATCCTGACTTAGAAGCATAGTTAGAAAATAATTTGTTTGCCAAAAAAAATACGACGGAGGTTGGCATGCATACAATTTTCCTCCTGAAATCACATGTTAAATGTACAATAACATGCCCCAGACACTATTTAAATTACTCTTTTTTTGAAATCAACCACTGAATGTAAGGAAATGGAAAATATTTTTAGATTGCCGCATGAAAAAGGACGCCTTCAGGCACAGCAGTATAATGACAAGTCGGGGATACTGCACACACGAGTGAAAAACGCATTGGAAATCAACTTGATAGTTGTTTTGCCAGCAAGGAAATCTACCAAAATGTGTAAATTATTGTAAGTGAGCCCTACTAGTTACACTAACCGCTGGCAACCTTCTTCATAAATGTGTCGCACTGCCTTTTAAAATCCTTTCAGGTCTTCAGTTACCACTGTTGGAGCAGCCGTATTTCCCTTTCTGCCGTGAGGCAACAGCGCTGCGCTGGGCGCAGTCAGCGCGCACCCACGCACCAGGTTTCCCACCCCGCGCCTTCTCCAAAAAGCCGCGCAGCTTTTTTCGGTACAAAATAAGAAGAACCCATTGTCACTGAAGGAAAGGCGTAATCCTACTGTATATATGTAAGTGTCACGCTGCGTGCATATGGGATCGTGCCGGGTAAACAAAATGGCAGCGTTTTCCTAAACTTCTGGCGTCTAGGTCACCATTCCCACAGTACTGCTGCTGTTGCAGCAGCTGAGTTATGTAGGTTACAAAGGGAAACGGGGGAAGGGAGGGGAAGAGCGCTCTGACGTCTGCATTTTGTTCAAGGGCTTTGGCCGCACTCTCCGTGCGCAGTCGCAGTCCAAGACGTGACTCTCTGCTATTGGCACTCGGAAGGCTTGTTAAGCGAAATGTACATTCCAGAGGCAGAGACCGCCTTATTGCTGCGCCGTCACGGCAATAAGCCCCGCCCTCTCTGCTGCTATTTCTGGGCGCCCCGCGCTCCCTTCCTCCCAGGTGCAAAGCTTGCCCAGTGTGGTGGATGACTGTGTAAAAGCCGCGATATGTACTCCGTCGCTCGTGCTCGTCATTAATCTATGCGGCTCCTTTTGGAGGCGTACAGTGCTATCATTCATTCAGACCTGTTGGGGTTATGGGAGAACGATTGGCCAACGTAAACCCGGGTACTGTAGGGTAACTTGCTTGCACGTATATCATGATCCGATGTTACTCCCTGGGAGATCGGTTTCAGCTCCTCGCCAACGCTTTTCATGTTCCTTCTCTAGCTACAAACTCAGTTGCTGGAGCTGTCAAGTTTCCGATCGCTCTTCTTCTTTTTTAATGCAAACAGACGGCTCAAGCCGATTTTTTACAACCTCTTCCCTTTGAACTGGAATGAGCTGGTTGTGAGTTGGAAGAGCAGAGTGTAGATTATTATCTCTCCAACTGGATTGGCAAAGAGAAGGCAGGGGAGGGGGAAATACTGTACAGTGCTGACGTTGCCTACCTTGTTGCTATTCAAATTGCAGTGATTTGTCTGAACACTCTACTAATGAAGCGGAAAGGTTTTTTTTTTAGAAAAATCCACCCTCGATTTTATTGATCTTACTGGATCACATGAATAAACTTGTCCTCAAATTACATGGCTGTTTAATCTCATATCAATGCGTTCAGTATTCTTTCCACGATCCTCCCGCGTGGGGATTTCCGCTGTTAAATGCCCTACTTGTTACGCTTGCGCTTCTCAATGTTACCAGCTATTCCCGCTAGCGTGCAAAAATAGTGGGTTTGGTGCAGACTTCTTCCTCGCAAAATCCTGTGCCCCCCCAAAATGGTGCAGTGCCCCCTCCCATACTTTCTCACAGATCCAGCAAATCGCCTCCCCTTTCCCAAACATCCCATCTTGG
This sequence comes from Candoia aspera, assembly GCF_035149785.1. Classification (NCBI taxonomy): domain Eukaryota; kingdom Metazoa; phylum Chordata; class Lepidosauria; order Squamata; family Candoiidae; genus Candoia; species Candoia aspera. The sequence continues at coordinate 72,874,231 of NC_086153.1, read as the reverse complement.
TTTAAAATGGAGGACTGCAATTGGTGATACACACAGGAAAATCCATCCTATTGTCCTTTCGATGCAGTGCAGCTTAATCGCTTCCTGCCTTCTCATGCCTCCGCGGTGAAGCCGCATCAGACATAAACAGTGCCCTTCCCTCACCCAGTCAACTCTCCCACGCAGCACAAAGCCAATCATCCTTCGCCCGCATTTGCCCCCCCCCCGCCCGCTGCAGGGCCATTAGACAAAAGTATCGCCGTTAAATAGCACCAAATCGAGAAAGTCTTGATTTGTATGTGCGCGATGTAAGGCTCTGCTGATTCTTAAAAGACAACCGAGGTTTTTATTTTAAAAAAATGAGATCGTAGCGTTGTTTCCTCAGCCCAGCCCAGGAAATTCTCATTTCCCAGCTGCAGTTCCATCTCTGGGATTTCTTTGAAAGCGGCCCTTTCTGCCCTTCTGTTTTGTTCGAGTTGGCAAGAGTTAAGGTGTCTTGTTTTCCAGTCCACAGCCGCCATGCCTTTTATGTTCTATTCTACGAATTCTTTGTCAGCAGCTCTCACGGCATTTCCCCCCCCCCCCCAGCTGTATACTTTTAGTAAACAGATTTTTGTTTTTGCCTTCCATCCACTGCTTTCTCCAAAAAAGAAGCTGGATCCTTTCCAAGCTGGCTGCAACAACTACTTGCCTACACTAAAAAAGGGAGAGAGGCAGGGAGGGAGGGACGGGTTTCTAGGGTGAGGCAATGTGTCTGCAATTCACAGAGACAAGGCTGGAATTGTAATTGCTTCCATCATGTGATGGTTTATGAAAGAGGAAGTTTGGCTGTTTTAGTCACGTAGTTCTTCACCCTCTTGCTTAGCCTCAGGAGAGGAAAGGAAAATTGCATGTATTGCCTACACCAAGAAAGAGCGAAGGACCAGTGTGTTTTAACAGAAAAATATGACCCGTGTGAACTGCTTGCTAATAATAATAATTTTTAAGAAATAAAAGGGAGAGAAAAAAATTACACTACCCCCATTATTCAGTTTCACTTTTTTTAAAAAAATGATTCCTGTAGCTGTACTGGCCCTCAGAATATACCCCCTACATATATTCTAGGAGTCGAACAGAGGTTCTTTTACATTGCTGAGGTTTGTTCTCATTTTTTTTTAAAAAAACAACTGAATTAGGTTCTGGGAACTTAACCCATTCAAGGCTTCTATTGTTACATGGTAATGCTACATTTAGGAATAGTTATGGCTAGGGGACACCTAATGGTGATTGGCTGTAATACCTCTATGAGAAAAAAGTATTTACATAACCACTGAAAATGACAAAATAAGAGAAAGGACTTCAGATTATGCTTTGACTTGAATAATATTGATATGACAGATAATTGATATGATTATGGATCATAAATAGTGTTCTAGAGGATTGGGACAGAATAAGAAGATAAGTAATAAACCCAAGTTAACCAAGTGTTTAGATCCAAAAGAAGTGATCAAGATGGCATGATTACTTTTATTTTCTGGAGGGATTTAATAATAAATCCACATTCTTCCTTTAGAATCAATTCAGTCATAAGGATTACTGGAAAAGTAGAAAATTCATACTTGCTGTCCTACATCAAAGACAGAGAGGCCTGTGGCATCTTAAAAGCTAAGAGATTTATTATGGCATAAGCTTCTGTGAAGGTCACAGAAATGAGGATCGTAGCAGAACATGCTCCATCATAAGCTTATTTATTGGAAAGTCAATCCAAATGAATTCAGTGGGATGTTACTAAAAAAAAAATTAAACATAGGAATAGTAAGTTCTTCTGAGTCAAAAAGGAAAAGGAAATACATTTGAATGGTTGTTCATTTAAAAAAAGCAGAAAAATATTAGGATGAGAGTAAGGAGCCAACCAATCACAGAACCCCAGTCCTGGAGTTTTCTATGATTGGAACCTAATTATTTGGCTTCAAACAGATTCTGGGGATAGGGCCATCCTTTTCTCTCCAGGACTGCATGCCCAGAAAAGTCATGCTGGGCCTCATTCATGCTTATGGTGGGCAAGGCTGAGACGGACCAGAACCAACAGTAGATATGGCCACTGAATATCTTTCTGGCACAACCCTTTTGGGGTTTTTTTGTTTTTGTTTTTCTCTCCCTTTTTCTTCCTTCTCTCATTCTCTCACCAATGCTAGGACAGATTGCTCTTGCCATGGGCTCAGATTCATTGCTTGCAAATAGCGTTTGAAATTAGGTGAAAAGCTATATGAAAGCAGGCCAAGAACTAAGATGGCTAGGGGGTATATGTTGTCTACCCTTGGATAAGAAGATGGGGCAATAGTTCTAATTCTAAATTCTAATTCTTTGGAGGATAAGGATGAGCTATATAACAGCTTGAAGAATTTGAATTATATTACTTCCCATTCCAAATATCATGGGATTGATCCAAATCAGCCTTCTTATAGCTCTTCTAAGAAGAAAACAGCTGTTTAGCTGTGCATACTCCAGTGGAACATGTAGTGCAGCCTAGAGCTAAAGCAGCCTTTTTCAGATTGGAAGGGTATAGCATATTATGGAAGGAGTCTGTGGAAACAAGTTCGCAAAGTGATTTATCAAAGTATCAGTTCTGATCTTGATTGAATTCTGCTAAACTGCAAACTGTGAACCCCATTATTTTTTATCTGAGGCTGACAGGACTGTAGCAGCGGCACAACACACTGCAGAAAATAGTCAGTCTCAAGCTACATAGCAGCATCTAGCTGGTCCTGCCTGATTTTGAAAAACTAAGCACGGTCAGACCTAATTAGTACTTGGAGGGGAGACCACCAGGAAATCTGAGAGTGTAGGCTAGGCTGGGAAGTTGAAAGACATGGTAAAAGGCAATACAAACAACTTGCATATAACATGGACACACACACACACATAAACACAAACACATATCATAATAAACAAGACTAATGCAACAGCAACAAACAGAAAAAGGAAATGATTTTTTTAAAGACAGCCGTAATAATTTTTTCAAGCACATCATTACTAATGTGATGAAAGTTTCCCTAAAACAAAAAGCTTCTAATTTCTCTCTCCTTCTCAGGATAACCAACCCATCTGGGCTTGCTTTTGTGGGGTCGCTGAAGGTGGTGTGGTTTCCTACTCCACAACTCTTCATCCCCTGCAGCATTTTTGACTTCTTGACTGAAAAAGAGTTTCTTTCAGGAGGTTTGTTTTTGAGATTTAAGTGGAGCGTGGAAAGTCAGGAGACTGCAGAGCAGGGGGCAGGCAATGGTCCAGTGGAGGTGAATGTACTTTCCTCTGGTCTGTGAAGTGGCACCGAAGTATGCCCGCTTATGTCCTGTCAGCTGACTTCTCTTCTGCCTCAGTAATAAGGCTGGTGAGTGGCGCTGTCCTAACAGCTTCAGTGGGGGACAAGTGAAGGAATGCAAGTTGGTACATATCCTGCCAGTGCCTGATCACTCTTCCTGCCCAAACCAGGGTAGGCGGGGGGTGGTGGTGTGTGCCTGCAGCAACTAAAAACTGTAAGAAGAGCTGGGCAAATCCCAGCTTGTCATCACTGGGGTTGCTGCTGAAACACTGCAAATCATGCATGTCATAAATCTTGTTTGGGGGAAAGCAGAAAATACCATTTTAACATAACTACAAGGTTGGGCAACCTCAGTTATAGGCCAGGGATGGGATGAGGGCTGCAGCATGAAGGACTTATCCTTAAAGAACAGTTAGCAAGACATCTTCAAAGGGCAGTGTAATTCCCAAGCTAAAAAGAGTTTCCTTCCAATTTTATCTGCTCCTTATACCTATTTTGCCCAGGTCAGAGAAAAGAAGCTGGTCTTTACAGAGTGAAATATTTCCATTTTAGCAAATACTCCGTTTTCTGAAAGAATATATTTTGACAATTAACAGCATTTATTCAAACTAGTCTAGTTACCACTGAGTGTCACTTTCTGAATGTACAGTCCTAAAACATACCGTGTCTGCTATTAGCTGTTAGGCTGAATCCTAGGAAGGACTACAATATATGACTTGGTCCATTTTTTTTTAATTTATTAAAATCAATTTATATGGCTGCCCAGCTCTTAAATGCAACTCTGGGTGGCTAACAACAGATTAAAACAATAAGAAACAATATTAGCAGAATAAAAAACAACAATGGTCACTGAGGATGAATCCACCAAGGCAATACACAGAAACCTCTCAACAGGCCATCTGACCTCCCGACACAAGGCCCTGGAGCACATCCAGGTCTTCTGAGCTTTACAGAGTGCCAGCAGGATAATGTTTTATTTAATTCTCTAGTATTTACCCTCCAACACCAGTCAACAGTTTTAAAAAAAATCTAGGCAAATAAAAGCCTTTTCTTTTTAGAGTATTGAAGTGTTGCATTTTGCTAGGAAGTAAAAAAAAGAAAGGATGCTAAGTAATTCAGAAAATTATGCCAATAAATGTTGTTCTTCAAGGTCCCAATAATTATGTGATTAAATACCCATGTCTTTTCTTCAGACTAGCTGAATGAGAAATGGATTCAACTGCTGAACTGAAAGGCATATTTCAGTACAAAACCATTCATGTAAATTCATGTATGCAAGCCTTTATTTAATAGGATGGGAGCAGTGTGCAGTTGTACTGCTCCTATTCTGTCCATGAGATTTCTACAGAAGAAATTTGGGGTGTGTGTGTGTGTGTGTCCCAATCATTTATTAAGATTAAAGCTTCTCTGTGATTGGATAGCCCAGCCTTCCCCAATTTTCTGCACTTCAGTTGTGATGTCTAACTGATTTCCCATGCTACAAGAGAATTCTGGGAGTTGTAGTTGCAATGCATCTGGAGGGACCCTGTTGAAGAGGATATCTGGGATATCCTACTTGCAGCATTCCCATTTAGTGTCAGTTCAAGCTTTGTTTGATATCTCCAAGAAAATTTCTATCAGAAATAAGTTCCATGACCACATTGTTGGAAGTCTGTATTTAGCAATTAAAGCTGAACCTGTTATTTTAAATATTATTTGTAACTTTAGGATACAAAGCAGCAGAATGCTCCCATTTTAGATTTGTTGAAAGCAGCTAAATTTACCCCAGCATTTTCTTTTTCTAGTGAGGGTCTGGGAATAACTTCTACAAACTCTTACAAATAAACAGGAAGCTCTGGAATCTGTGACCCTGATGTGATATGGTTCAGGCTCTATTCATAACTTTGAACACATTAGTTCAGTTGGCCAAATAATGCCCTACAGAACATGGGAACAAGCCAAGAATTTATCAGGAAGTATGTTGCAAACTAAGAGGAAAACAAGTAGCTAAGAATATCACTTGGCAGATGTGTTGATTTTGTAAGCTCTTTGATTAAGCTGTACCAGATAAATCAGGGTTTTTTCCTCAGATGGTATGAATAAAAACAGCATGCCATTATTATTATTTTTTAAAAGACAAATTGCTGAAGTTTACAAGAGGCATGTTTAAAGTATATATAATGAGAGTTTTTTGCCAACATCAACCTTTGGAGAACCCAAACTCCGAAGTCTTTTATTCTGGACTGAAAGCTTGAAGAAAGGGCTGCACTTTTATCACATAGTTTTAGGTTTTGCGTGCCAAAGACAAAACTTTCTCAGGGACTGTGCCAGAAGGGGTTGAGCTTCTTTCAGTGTACATGTATTACTAATTTGTTTTCCCAACTATAGCTGAAGTAAGTCTAGGCCAGTTCCATATAAGCAGCACTGAAATAACTAGTATGCTCTGAATGGATAAAGCTAGGTATATCTCTCCACAAACTGAATGCTGTATATCTCTTCACAAACTGGACCCTACCATCCTGGACAATTTTTGTCCAGTCTCCCACCTCCCCTTTATGGGGAAGGTGGTTGAGAAGGTGGTGGCACTGCAGCTCCAGAGGACCCTGGATGAAGCAGATTATCTAGACCCCTTTCAGCAGGTTTCAGGCCCGGCTATGGAATGGAAACAGCATTGGTTGCACTTATGGATGATCTCTGGCAGGAGCAGGACGGAGGCAGTGCATCCATCCTGGCTCTCCTTGACCTCTCAGCGGCTTTCAATACCATTGACCATGGTATCCTTTTGGGACGACTCAGGGTGGGCAGCGTAGTTTTGCACTGGTTCACCTCCTTTCTCCAGGGCCGGTCCCAGTCGGTGTTAATAGGGGAGGAGAGATCAGGCCCATGGCCCCTCCTTTGTGGGGTGCTGCCGGGTTCAGTACTCTCTCCGCTCCTTTTTAACATCTACATGAAACCACTGGGTGAGATTATCCGTCACTATGGGGTGAGGTATCATCAATATGCAGATGATACCCAATTATACATCTCCATCCCAGGGGAGGTAAGTGATGCTGTTGCTTCCCCTTCCAGGTGCCTGGAGGCTGTTGGGGTCTGGATGGGGAACAACAGGCTTCTGCTGAACCCTGGTAAGATGGAGTGGCTGTGGGTTAATGGCCCCTCGGCTCCCAGGAATTTGCCATCTTTATAGTAGTTCTGGATGGGGTTGCACTGCCCCAGACAGACCCGGTGCGTAACTTGGGGGTCCTCTTGGACTCACGAATCCTGCTCAAAGAGCAGGTGGCAGTCATGACCAGAAGGGCCTTTGTGCAACTTCATGTGGTGCATCAGTTACGCCCCTTCCTGGACCGGGAGGCCCTTCGAACGGTCACTCATGCCCTGGTCATCTCCCATATAGACTATTGTAATGCACTCTACATGGGGCTACCCTTGAAGAGTATCTGGAAGCTTCAGCTGGTACAGCATGCAGCCACACAATTTTAGGTGCTTCAAGATCAGCACATATAACTCCTTTGCTCCACGAGCTGCATTGGGTGCCAGTTTGCTTCTGGGTCTAATTCAAGGTGTTGGTTATCACCTTTAAAGCCCTACACGGCATGGGGCCAGGTTACCTAAGGGACCGTCTCATCCCCGTTACATCAACCTGTCCCACCCGGACATGCAGAGTGGGCATGCTACGAACCCCATCTGTAAGAGAATTCCATCTGGTGGGGAGCAGGAGGCAGGCCTTCTCTGCAGCAGCTCCCACCCTTTGGAACATTCTTCCCCCAGAAGTGAGGTTAGCCCCCTCCCTCCTGGACTTCAGAAAACAATTGAAGACCTGGTTTTGCCACCATGCTTGGGGTGGGGAGAGGAAGAGCCATTCTTGGGGCTGGTTGATTCCCTAGTCCTGCCTGGGACCGGTCTTACCACCTTATGGGCTGAATTAGATCTGCCGTTACTTGGATTTGACTGTATTTTATACATTTATTGATTACTGGTATTATTTATGATTCTATTGAATTTTAAATTGTTTTTATTGTGAATTGCCCAGGATCCCCCATGTAGGGGAGATGGGCAGTGATAAAAATATGATTGATAGATAGATAGATAGATAGATAGATAGATGATTGATAGATAGATAGATAGATAGATAGATAGATAGATAGATAGATAGATTGCTCACATTGACCTTGAATTCTAGTAAACGTAAGCAAATTATTAAAACCACAGTGTTCTAACAGAACTCTCTTGATGATACCCAGAGTAGCAGCCTGCCTGCCTGCCTGCCTGCCTGCCTGCCTTCCAAAGTACACACATTGAATAATCCATGGGACTCACAGTACTTAGATATATTATCAAGACATCTTAACTTTAAAATATTTCCATCTTTGAGCAAATACAAATAATTTTGTCATCAAGTGCTATGCAAACAAGTCCACAGAATCATCTTCTCATCCATCATTCCTCAAAAGAGTCTGGGTCATCTTAAATAAATCCACTGGATGGCACTCTGCAGGTGCAATAAGGTCAGAGAAGTAAGGTTGCTTTGTCACCCTTACTACCACACTACTACTTACTACTTACTTCATTTTCTACCATTGGTGCTCTAGGCATCTCTTCCAGGGCCGCAACTAGGGTCTGTGTCACCCAGGGCAAACATGGATTCCACTCCCATTTTGGCGCCCCCCCCAGCACAGCGCCTGAGGCACATGCCCCGCTTGCCCCCCCCCCCCCAGTTGCAGCCCTGATCTATTACTTCATCTCCAGGAGCTCTTCCATTAACCATATACTTCTCTGAGATCTATCTGTAGGGCTGCTTGGGAACAATTTTGCTCAACATCCTTGCCAATTTCATGTTCCAGTGCTCAGGGAGAACTGTGGTGCAACTGCCCACCTGATCTCTGGGAAATTCCCCAAGCACCTATTGGAAACCCACAGAATCTGTAAGGTATCCAGAGCAGACCAGCCTAACTGGCCCTTCCTTCCTTCCTGCAGAGATTGTTGTGGCAGCAAGCTTCAGAGTGACCAGAAGATGATCTGTCCATGACAAACATTAACAAAAATGTCCTATTATTTATTTATTATTCAAATTTCTATCACCGCCCATCTTCCTCCGAACAGGGGGACTCAGTATACAGTTCAGAAACTGCTGCAAGGTAAAGATTGGATCGGGCTAATGTCAGT